>NC_143257.1:17500-627500 GCF_984573655.1 Nuphar pumila | reverse complement strand
CCAACACCTTAATACAAACAGATATTCTTCTATTGGCTAATGAGGCCTGGCCTGGAGATGATTGAGTGGCTAGGGCCTTTTTTAGAGAATTACTCTTCATATCATAACAAAAAAAGCTACACTTTAAGCTTTATTTGTACTTGGTACATCCCAACTCAAATATTTGTTTTGGTGACTCATGGTCACAGGTCGCATGTGTTCTCGTGGAAGTATGCTTTCGCTTCAAAACAAATAAAAAAGAAGAGGTTATATTGTCTACAGCTACAAATTAAGTCACAGAAGATCTCACACTGATATGACCTAGATGCACATTTGATGGCATCCGTGCGACAAATGATGACCCAATCTAATGACATTTGCCTGGTAATAATACCATCTACAATTATAATTTATGGCATCAGCATCATAATTACTATATGAATTAAGCTAAAGAATGCAGGAAGAGTGCCCAGATGTTATAACAATATGTATGGGATGTTACAACTTACAACATATAATGAGTCCAATGCATGTAAAGGAGACATATCTCAATGATCATTACTAGCAACAATTGCTTCAAAATCCTCCCAACCCAAAATTGCCAGAAAAGATATTAACAACTTGCTCCAAAGAAGAATATAAAAATATCTATCATCTTGGATGATAAAAACACACACATACGCTTTGATTACAAGTTTGGAGTGGAAGAAGGGATTTCCTTAAGACTTCACTAGCTCTTCAATAATCCAATATGGTCTACAAACATACAGTGCAGCATTTTACTCCAAATCAAGAGGCCTGAAAATAAAATGGAATAAAAAATCAACATGCTAAAGAGAAAGACACAGAAACGTGCAATAGATATTTAGTGAATATGCATGTTAGCTTCTCCCCTAAAGAAATCCAAGAAAAGACACGATCTGTATGAAATTGCTAATTAAATTTTGGGTTCTTCAAAGTGAAGATCGCACTACCACACAAAGAATGCAAAGGAATTTGCCAAGAAATCATAGCACTCATACCAATTACCAACCATTATGCAACCAAGCTAAACAATCAGAGTAGTTTTTTATCCTTATCTCTACAGTCACATTTTCATGCTGGGATGAGCTAAATTAAACTACTTTCTACTGCACTAAGATAGCCAAGGATCGTCCAAGAAAATGCAGAATGTATGTGGGTAAGACATCTACTCGATTTCATGATAGACATACCAAACTGAATTTCCTTACGAAACTGAAGCATCGATTATTGCAAGCAGATCTTTCTTGAGAAGCAAAAATTTTAAAAAAAAATGAGATTTCTCTGATAGGTATGTAACTTCACATCAACATGCCAATAAACAATCATGAGGAAGTTGGAGCCCGAAACGAGTCATTGCTCCAATGCGTTGTTCGCGCCATTAATACCTATCGCCAGTTCATGCAAGAACCAAGCGTAACAGACATCGGTTACAGCTCGCCCAATCGTTAGCCTATTCAGAAACGGAAAGTTCAGAAACATGTGATGAAAATCGAGTACACAAGTGCAAGCAAAACTCTGATTTAAGCTGACTTCCGTTAAGTGTGGGATACATAATACACCCATCTAACAAATATGCACAAATACATTGAATAAAGTACATATAGATTTAATGGCATACCAAGAACAGAACAGGAACCCAAAAAAATCATGCTGAGACTACAGCAAACGAGTGATTATGTCGAAGGGGTGCTCAACAAAATTTGGGGACCTACCAGAAAGGCAGGTCTTGCAAGAGATTGACCTAATTTGAAAATCCAGGGTAAACAACAAGGAAGAGAGACTACAAGAAAAAGGAAAACGAAATCGAACCAAAGCAAGGAGATGGAGGTTAGTTGAAAGGGGAGACGTACTGGGAGAAGACAGCAAGGAGGTCGCCTTCGGTGAGGTCGAAGGGGATACCACCGACGAAGATGTAGGCGGAGTTCTTGTACTTGGCGTGCCAAGAGGCGTCGTCGGAGATGCCCAGCTCCGCCTCCCTCGCAGTTATCTTCTGCGTCCGCTTCACCAGCGTCAGCGGATTCATTGCTTTGCTCCTCCCAACCCTTCCCTTCAAATCGGGAGATTTTACGGTTTTATATCGCACGCAAGGAAAGGGCAAAAACGCAGGACGGGGCGGCCCCGCCCCGATAGATAGACCAGGCGGGGACTTGGCCGGCCCGATTAGGGCCCGACTCGTATTAAGATCTGAGCCCGACCCAGTTACAATTGAGCTCGGATCGGGCCCTTTCATCCCCCACACAGTTAACGGATCGGGCTTGTTGGGCCCGATTGGGGCCTTCTTGTTATCTAATCGAGCCGAGACCAGGCTGACTTTATTCGAGGCCTGAGCTGCAAAGTGCAGCCCGAGACCGACCCGTTTGAGGCTGGTTACCAAAAGCCCGACGGACATCCCGGACCAATGGCCATGGCTAATGGTATTATGGTACAAGCTGCTGGTTTGGTTTTTACAAGTGTCTTGTTAAGTTGTCCATCGCTCAGCTCGTTTAAGCCTGGCCCGGGTTCGTCTATGAGGGTGAATGAGTTGATACCGGACATTAAGCCCAAGTTCCTCAATGTCAACATAAACGAACCGATTTTGATGAGGCAACAGAGCTCAAAGCTTATGCACAAGCTTTTTTTTTCTCATCAAAATAGAAGCTTTGGCTAGGGTGGAGCCGAGCCTTGAGCTCACTCATGTTTGACCAAAGCAAAGCTCAAACCCTCTCTTTCTGAACTAAGCCAAGCTCGACAAGCCAGGCTCTAGCTCACCACATTTGCAGCCCTACCTGAGCTAAAACTGTCAGTGGAATGAGTAGGTGTTAGGTGTGACCAGCCCAAACTTAGGTATCCAAACTATATACCCTAATACTGGATCCAGTAAAGAAAGAAAGAGATTAACAGCTTTCATTGTTTTACATGCCAAAAAGATAAAAGTTTGGATCTGATCCAAATCCAAGCATAGATTTGACATAAATTCTAATCTAAATCCAAAAAAAAAAAAACAGTCAAGAAAATCCAAATACAATGCAAACCCACATTCACATTTGGTTTTCACCACATACACTAGGAAATACTACATCAGATTCAGGTCGGATATCTGGCCAAACCTGATCTTTTTTACCCTTTAATTGTTTACATGTATGTTTTAAAAAGTACTTTTCTAACATGAAAAGTGCACCTTCAACATCAAAAGAAGCTTGCTTTTCATATTAAAACAAAATAGCGATATTTTGTTCAGTCATCGTCCTCTAATGCATCTTTGTTCAGAATTTATGGGACATTGAAAAGACGAGGAAGATAACAACTCGATATTTGGAAGTTACAATATGTCACAATACGTGTAAATCATTGCTTTTAGTTTACCCCCTTTGCACAAATGATGAAAAGATTCGTGTAGCATATGCATAGCATTAAAAATAGAGGGCTGCAAATATAACCCAGCAGCCATCCCGGTTCATACAGACAAAAATGTCCCCAGAATGCTCACTATGTAGAAGATATCCATCATCTCTGAACGAAAGCAAGGTTACTTTCAAACAACACCCAGCACTGCACAAGCTGTGTGCGGGCCAGGGGACGATATTAGAAGCGGTTTTCTCTGATTTCTGGGTTATGAAGCCAATTAGCGCTGCTTCTCCCGTGCGTACTTCCAGGCTGACCTGCAGGGGATGACCGACCCCCTTTTTCACTGCCTAGATCGTCTTCCATTTCACTTATGTCCAAGCAGAGGTTATTGTTGTTAACACTCTGTTCTGAACTAGCATTGCTGCTCGTGGCAAGGGGCGAGTCCGAAATACTGACAGGCCTGCTTCTTGCAGGCCCAGACCTGACGCTGTACATAGAGGAAGCGGGAATGTTCGTCATAAGAGGCCTTAAGCCCCCAGGAATGCTGCGGCGTATATCCTGCAAAACCAAAATTCCGTAACCAAGGCATATGAAAGAATGAAAGCGGGAACTAATACACAAGCCATCTCATCACTCTCCTTCCTAGACAACATGAGAAAGCCAAATTGGCCAGGTGGGAGAGCAACAGTGTCTTGGACTTTGCCAATAGTCACCTCAGTCCCACATACCCGCTCTTCTACTACAGTACTGTGACAAAACAAAGAGGGACTGCACTGCAGGAGAATTTAGCTAAGTGTATCAACTAAAACGCAAACTAGCACAAGAACAAACCAGAACTGAATGCATTTATGTGTGACACAATTGTTTACCTCTTCTCCACTGATCTATATTGTCTACGTTTTTCCTTAGCATAAAGTTGCAGCACATCATGCACATTAGAATATATGCATATAATCATATAAATTAAGTCATAATACAGAAACAGGGAGACCTTAAAGCATGTCGCCATGAAAGCAACCAAGGCTAATACTTCTTAACACATCTTAACAGAAACGAGCATAAAATGCCACACAAAAATTGTGGATATATTTTCATTGGAAACCAGGTAAGCGTAACAAACTATCTAATTCTACAACTAGTACCAAGAGTATGAAAATTTGATTGTTAGTTCCTAAAATAGAAACAAATGTTTATGATGCACCAAAAGAAGATCAAGGATAGAGAGAGATGTACCATGTGCCTCAAGGCCATGTCCAATGATTTCTTTGAAAGTGTCCTGCCAAAGCCTGTGCTATCTGGAGAAGACTTTCCCAAGGGATTATTTTGGGAAGATCGTTGATCATCTTGCCTTGGAGGTGCCAATCTCCGCAAATTTATCACTCTCTCAACCATCTTGCTCCCGATTACAACCGGGCTAACGCTATCACCGCCATTGGAATGTAATCTACTTGATGTAGAAGTTGAGCTACCATGGTTCTGACTACCAGTTGTCGGAACCCTCCCTCTCAAACCAGTAGGAGAGCATGATTGCCTTCTTGGCCTGCCATTTGAACTGGCCTCAGATGCACCAGATTTGACAGAACTCGGTGCTCCAGGTCTACCTCTAGAGGCTGAAACTGGCCTTTCAGGCATCGATGTCCTTAAATTTGGAGGAGCATCTAGTGAGAAACCAGGCATCTCTGAAGGCTGCCATGGTCTGGATCTTACTGTAGGAGAAGTACCGCGTGAGGGCACAGGATTTTTTGTTGTTGTAGATCTGGACTTGGTAACTGAAGATGATCGAACAGGTGGACCTGAATTATTGGACACGGTCGATGGTGTTGATGGTCGTCTTGTCGGGGTGGCTGGCCTTGAGGATGATTTAGAGGGAAGTGTAGGCCTGGCTGTTGGTGTGGATGATCTAGCAGAAGGCATGGAGGGTCTTGCAGAAGCAGCCATTGGTTTTGTTGACGGTAAGGTTGACCTTGAGGTGGGAGTGGAAGGCCTGGTGGGCTTAGTGGCTGCTGGCAGGGTAGATCGTCCAGTTGGTGTTGACGGCCTAGATGCCATTGAACTTGTGCTTGCTGATGAAGATGGCCTGCGTAGACCAGAACTTGATGTGTTCAAGGCAGAGGATGAGATCGGTTGCCTTGACATTGAATTGCCTCGTGGAACTGATTCAGGTTGAGGAACAGATAACTGCATCCATAAGAAATGTGAGTGGGCAGCAACATAAACAAAAATGCAAAATATTATCAATCCAGGATGCAATCCTAGAAAAATTTAAGGCTCTGTTTGGGAGTGGGTGTTGGGATGGATATCAGAGGGGCAATGAAAGTATTGATGATATCTCCAGATTTTACATCTTTGCAGGGATGGAGACAGGGATGGCAGTGGACCGGGGCGAGGGCGGGGGACAAGGTCCACCCCCGCCCCGTCTCAAAATCCCGAACCTCCATCCCCGCATGGGGATGGATTTTAACCTCCATCCCCGTTTCATGTCCTCCATCCCCGGTCCAAACAGGGGTGAGGCAGGGCGGAGCCCCGTTTACCCTCGGTCTATAGTCATCCCTTGAAGGATTGGGGACAGGGCAGGGCAAGGTGGGGATTGGGACAGGGACGGGGCAGGGGAAAGCGTAAGTCCATTCCCACCTCCATCCCCGTACGGGAATAGATTTTAACCTTCATCCCCGCCTCCATCCCCGGTCCAAACGGGGCAAGGCAGGGCAGAGCCCCGTTGTCCCCCGGTCCACTGTCATCCCTAGATGGAGTTGACATCTGCGTTTTACAATGCCATAGTCCCTCCATTTTCCGCTCTTCATCCCAAAACCGGGTCACCAAAAGGCAGAGACAGACAGGGATTCATAAATCCCCATTGCCTCTCCAAATATGGACTCTCAAACAGAGATAAGAGAAAAGAATTCAAATAACCTAGCATGCAACTTTTGGTTAACTGCTCAAGCAATCAATGGCCTGGCAATTTTCCTTACAAACTTCAAGGATTTTACAAATTGCCTTAGATTTATTTCTTATCATGTTTTTTTCTCGGGTTTGAGCCTGTCACATAGGGATGGGTGCCGGTACAGGGTACGACAAGCGATTTTCTAAAAATGATAGGTACAGGAGTATGGCTATATAAATATATATGTGCACAACTACATTATGTTTTACAAAATGCTATACACAAGGAGTAGTAGACTACAAATAAGAACTAAAGGTCCAAAACATGCTAAATATATAAATTAACTAACAATTAATAATAATAATAGTATACAATTAACATTGGACTAGTTTATATCTCGAGTGTTATCTATGTGTTAATTGGACCATGAAATGGATAAAATGGGTCAAGTCCAAAACTCAGTTGACCCATACCCGCAGTACCCAAGTACCAATGCGGGTATGACACAATTATGAGGGAACTGTAGCAGTACCCATGTTACATAGGTTTCAATATAGCTTCTTCTTCTTCTTCTTCCTCCCTTGCCTCTCATATATCACTTCATGTTATGACAAAGGGGTTACTCAATCCACTAGTTGAGAATTAGTGGCATATCTTATCTTTTTTTATATATATCTTGTCTTACCTATTTTTCACCTCTTTTTTTTTTGATAGGCAAGCTGGGGTTAGACAGACCCCCACCAGTTAAACATCGGTACCATTGGGTTTTGAACTTGCAATATCCCCAACACAAGGTGACGTGAACTAACAGCTCCTACCTATTTTTCACCTCTCTTGCCACAAATTTTTTCTCTCCCTTTTATCTCCTTTGAGTATAAAATGAGGAATACAAACTGTTTTTCTTATATATATATATATATATATATAGTTGTTTCACATATCTAATTTTTCAAAGGTCGATGTGCCTGAAACTTTGTACTCATGTCCGACATCAACATCTATATTATTGTCTAGGTAACATAGCCAATTAATATCACCCTCTTGCATGTCAGAGAGAGAGAGAGAGAGTAACAAATATCACTAAAAGAGTGTTAGTCTCCAATAAGTTGTCACTAGTTCTAAATAACTAAATAGGCTTGATGAAAGAGTATGAAGTCTGATTCGAGTGCACTTATCACTTTAAATCAAAGACAAAGCCAGAATGGAGCCTTGTTCTAAGAAAACAATTTGGTGATGAACCCATTACCAAAAACCAAGGTGATGGCGTGGCTTATCTAAAATGGAAAATCCCTTAATCAGGAAAGTGAGCATAGATGGCATCACCATATTGCCATTAGGTTCACTCTTAAGGGTAACCTATACCTATTTGGTAGATGTTAAATCTTTAGATCCTCCCTTGTACACTTTGGTAGAAGGATATTAGTTGGTACCAAGGAGAGCAATACACAGAGACTACTCACATAATTATTGTGAGTTTTTTATTCTTTAGATTAAATGCCCCTTAGAAGGGCATTTTTTACCTTTTTAGTTAGCTGTTAGGGCTAGCTCAACTAGCCGTTGGGACTAGATCAACGGCGAGTTGAGCCCTCTTCCTCTCCTCTTTGGCGGTATGATGAACAACGGCTAGTTGGGACTAGCTGTTGGGGTTCCTCCCCTATTTATGCTTCTCCCAAGCATTTGCTATCAATAAAATTTATTACTTTTATTCTTTGTGTTTTGGCCCTGACTCTTGTGATAATGTGAAATGTATTTGCCCTTAGTGGCTTGTGTTATTTTCCCATAGAGGCTTTTGTATTTGTGTTCTTTGATTCCATTACATGGTCTCAGAGCCAATAGACTTTTTTATCCTTTTCAACACATCACCGTCTTGAAAGCTAGTGTTTGTGGACTTGGATCATTGTTGGTTCATCCTCCGATTTGTGTGAAGTGATTGTGGTTGCTGTATCACTCATCTTCTTAAATATAGCGCATGGTTATCTTATTTAGCTCTCTTTTCTCATTTTCTCACCATGGCCGATCAAGAATCCAAGATTGAACTCTTTTTCAAGCTAAATGGAGACAACTATTTGATGTGGGCCACCGCAATGGAGAACCACCTCAAGGTACAAAAAGTATGGGGATATGTTAGTGGCACGATGCTCGAGCCACAACTCAAGCTTACTAAAAGAGATGGAGATCAAATCAAAGCCATTGATGGGGAAGAGATAGAAAAAGCTATTCTTGAGTATCAAACTAATATGGAGGATTGGAAAAGTGAAAATGTCAAAATTTTGGTATGGTTTATGAACAATGTCAAGATCAATATTTGTGTTAAGCTTGCAAAATTCAAGAAAGCAGGTGAAGCATGGATCTTTCTTAAGGGAATGTACACTCAAAAAGACTTGGCGCGACAATATTTCCTTCAAGATAAATTTGATCTACCAACCAAGGGGACATGAGTGTGTGGGATTATTATAGTGCTTTATCTCCTTTATGAGATGAATTGGCACTTCTTGAACCAAGGTGAGAAAGAGCGGCCATTGAGATGTGTCAAAGACAAATAGAGACGAAACACTTCTTCCAATTTCTTCATGGACTTCATCCAAAATTTGAGCAAGTGAGAGCTTCACTCCTACATCGATCGCCTCCTTCTCTAAACGAAGCTCTTACAAAAATATGCTAAGAAAAGACTCGTCTTGGCATGACTAAAGGAGAAAATGATGTGTTTGTAGTTTCTAGACCGGGAAGCAATATGAAGACTTACAAACCTCCTCATTTTAGGAGGCAAAATAATGGTGGAAGTAGAAGAATTATTTGTCATTTTTGTAATGAACCGGGGCATATCAAGCTGGAATGCCCAAAGTTAAAAAAGAAGGTGCAGTCTTTTGGAGATCTCTCAACCAAAAAGATTGAAGATTCAAGCAAAAAGAGTGATCTTAAAGAATTATCTATAGCTCAATCGGTGGAGGCTCTCCAACAATTTCTAAAGCTATGTCACACGGACTCGGCTCCAAGGTCGCTGCACCCGCGTCGACACGCACCGACACGGGTGCGGACACGGGTGCGGCTCGGACTCGGTCAACTCGACCCTGGGTGCGGTCAACGCACCCAGGGTCATTTTGGTCCATTTTTTTGGAAATTTTTTTTTTTTTGAATTTTTTTTTTAAATTTTCTGGGCTACAGCTGTAAGGAAAAAAACCTGTACACTTTCAAGTTTTCAGTGTATGAAGAAAGTGCCCAAAAGTGAATTATTCCTGTATGAAGAAAGTGTACAGAATGCCTTCACAACTCATCACCTGTCCCCTAATGGGCACAACTTTGACCGAGTCTTATATATATATATATATATATTATTTTATTTTTAATATATATATATAGCCGAGTCCCCGTGTCCAAAATTTTTGAAATTGCGCCGCACCCGTGTCGCACCCGCACCCGCACCCATGTGACATAGTTCTAAAGTCATCTTCTTCCACCATCGACGTGATTTCCTCCTCATCTACACCCAGTTTGTCTTCTTGGATCTTAGACTCGAGTGCTTCTTTCACAGGACTCCAAATGAGGCCCTTCTTTCTAACACATGCACCTACTCATACTTTTCTTGTGTTTCTATGAGACATCTTTACAAATTAAAGGAATTAAAAATTTGGAAAATATCTTTAAAAAAATTTTAAAAAAAATCAAAAGTTAAAATTATTCCTAAATTGAATTTAAACCTACTTTTGGCTTCTCAAATTTTCGATTATGGATGTAAGATTTCCTTATATAAAGGTTGATCCATGCAGGATCTCTAGTCAGGGAAGCTTATTGGGCAAGGACATAGAAGAGGGAATCTTTACTATACATGGACTTTTTATCTATTCCTAAATCTTTTTGTAATCATGCCAAAGAAAAGGATATTTTAATATGGCATCAAAGATTAGAACATCCAAGTGTATCTAAATTAATTCTTTTTCTTTTTTTTTTAAATATTGTAATAAAAAAAAGTTTATGAATATATTCTTGAAAAAATGAAATCCTTATTTTTTTCTAATAGATCATTTATCCCCAAAATACCTTTTCAGTTGGTGCATTCCGATGTGTGGGGTCCTACTCCAATCATGTCAAAAGAAAGGTGTTTTTATTATGTGATATTTATAGCTGATTCACTAGATATACATGGATTCACTTCCTTAGGCTTAAATCGGATGTTTTTGCATGTTTTAAAGAACTTCATAATCTAATCGAAAATCAATTTCAAACCAATATTTTCTTATTTCATTCCAACTCGCCCAACGGCTAGTTGAGCCCTCTTCCTCTCCTCTTTGTGTATATATAGGGGGTTCCACACCTATTTGTTTATGTTTCTCCCAAGCATTTGTTATCAATAAAATTTATTCTTTGCGCTTTGGCCCATAGTGACTCTTGTGATATTGTGATCTTTTGTATTTGCCCTTAGTGGCTTGTGTTATCTGCCCTTAGAGGCTTTTGATTTGTGTTCTTTGATTCCATTACACCTCCCATGCAATTTTTTCCCAGTCCTAAAGGAAAACCATCAAACAGAAACAAAGAGATGTCAAGATCACGGATGAATAGCAATTCAGATTTAAGCTCATAGATATAGCATATTTTAGCACAAAAATTATTAAGGAGCAGACAAGAAATATCCAGACATTGGACAAATTGGAAATGGGTCTACAGTCTCCACAGCAGGTGCAAAGCTACAGGTGTATAATTTGATCTTGATCTATTTAGCAAAGAGACTTGATGAGCCCAAACAAGTCTACCAGCACATGTTATTTGAATTGAAAGAGTTTGACAAATATTGTTCTTTTACCATTTTACATTGTTGATTATCCTAGTAGCCACTAGATAGGAATTGCTAAACCACAATGAAGTGTTAACAACGAATATGATTTTGAAATCATTCATTGTGAAGGAGAATCCATCGACTAAACCCATGGTCAATATTATATTTATACTGATAAGAGTAAAGAAAAAAAGATGCCAAATATGCCTCTGTATGGTTCAATCTGAAAAATGTGATTGATGGTTTTCCACCACAATAAGAACTGCTATCATCCAATAAAATTTTGCACCACGATAAGAACGTTTATAAGTACCAAGAGATTACTGGTAGTGATTCAAATTGAAGACTAAATGAGAAGAAATCATCACAAGCATAGTCACTAAATTGTCAGTCATAAACTTATAAAGAGCAAAGGAAAAAATGCTTTGTGGCACAATGTTGAAGAACAACGTGAAGAATGTGAGTTTCAACATTTTGGAATCTAAACTAATTAACCACAAGAATTACATTTGATTCCTTCTCCTACAGTGAAGTTAAGACCTCAAGAGTGTACACTAGAAACATTTGAAAGCTGAAACCATTCAAGTGCGTCATATGAGAATCTATATATAGAAAGGCCTGACAAGCAATGTTATAATAAGCATAACATAAGGCATACTGGAAGGGTCTAAGATATAGCTTTATCGTACCATACCATGTCATACTGTAGGATACCATGGTGTATCATACGATCCATAAAGATGTGTGTGTGTGTGGAGAGAGAGAGAGACCATGAAGAGAAACAAAATTCATTTGAATAGTCAAACTGTAATATTAAGAAGACCTTATTATGAAACAAATAGAACATGAAGAAATATGTAGAAAATAGCAAATAACACGAGATATGCATATGCTTGCCTGCATATGATTCTTTTAAAAATAGCAACAACATGAATCATCAAGCAAAGTATTGTGGATGTTCAGTAACATTTTAGCTACTCCATTTACTAATATACAAGAAGAGTGAGCAGTTGGAGCATAGAACCACATATAGATGTCAATGAATATCGTCTATGGAAAGATATGCAGTGTGAGGAAACATGGTCCAAGTTACCAAAAAGGCAAGTTATCACCATATTCATCACATTGGATTTACCATGTATGCTTGGTGCAGCCACATTCTGAAATAACTGAGACCATATATCCGAATAAATAGAAGCAGATTACTGGACATAAGCTTCACTGAACAAACTACTAGAGGCCCTCGAGTTAAGAGAATTTCCAAAGTGTCATACATGGCATAGTGCCAACGTGCTAGAACTAGAAAATGCCGATGATGTTGTCAGGTAAAGTTTTTCTCCTAGATTTAGTCATGGAACATAATCGATATAAGATGAACTTGCACTTGTGAGCATGAATACTACAACTAGCAAGCAAACTTTAACTAGAACTATGGGTTATCATATATTAGTTTTGCAACAACTACTTTGAACATTCAGAAACAACAGCATTAGAAATAAGACATAGATGAGTACATACCCTAGATTTAAGTGTAGCTGGACGAACTTTAGGTGTCCCAATCTGACCAATTGTAGGTCCATGTGATTCCTTATCCAGTAAAGGAAAAAGAGGCGTTCCAGGTGGTGTAAGAAGCCTGTGGCAACAAAGACCCCTTGATAATTCATACACAGCACCTTAACAGGCAACATAAACAGAAAACTATTACAAAGTATCACAAAACTCTGGATGAAACTGTCTATGGAGGATGATGATGCAAAAGCACCTGCACAGTGGCATCCATGTTCTGGATATACAAACTAAGTGATTTTGTTCGGATAGACCAAGCTGTGTCATGTTTTCATTATAAAATTGAGTAAATTCCATAAAACAAACAGTAAATTTTTAAAATGCAGGTAGCGCTTTCCATCAAATAAATAACTCTATTGCTAGCTTCAGGGAAGGTAACTAAGATACAGACAGCTAGCCCGCCTTTAAGTGCAACAAGAATGTTATGGTAAAATAATTTTCCCTTGATCAGGGAGGAATACTCTCCGACATAATGTAATCATTGACGGTCTCCCTAAATTAAATATAATTTCTGGGCAATGACCGTAGAATCCAAGCTACTGGACCAATGCAAATCGTGTAACAAAAGGCGCACGGCCCTTACCAATCATAATCATTCTTCTCCCCTTCTGAGTTCAGGAAATCATCAGGCCCGACCTTGCGTGGAGCTGTTGATGTTGCCATCTTGAAAGTGGGCGAAGTGCCAGGCTTCGAACCTGGAAAAGCAGATAGTAACGATTTGAACATTCGCAAGAACAACACAGCAGCAGAGGAACGCTAATCTAATAATCAAATAGCAAGCAACCACTTCTCATCACCAAAGAGTGTCCGAACCAGTGCTAAATAACGATCATAACAACCAGACAGGAAAGGGGAAAGAAAAAGCCAAAGCATCTTATCAAGCCAGAGTGTTAGAATTTACAGTATCTGTTGAAATATAAGCAAGAAATCATGCAATCAGAAACCGGCCACTCTGATATACTCTCCAAAACTCAAATACAGCTGCAAACCAAAAATGCATGACGATAACAAATCGCTTCCTCTAATTAAAACAAGGTATCACGTAGAAGTTCATCCTTGTACATTTCAAGGACCAGATCTAGGCCTTCAAACGCGGGATTTATCCTCAAAACATCAAAACTACCAAAAAAAGCATTCGACGCCCAGTCAAATAGAAGGAAGCGGAAACAAGGAAGGGAGCTAAAGAACGAAGGATCTAATCTTGCCTAAGGAAGGATAGAACTCGTCCGTGTGGTGCAGAAGCAGGCTGCTTCTCTCCTTTTCGCGCTTCCGCATCTCGAGGAACAAGGACAGCTCCTCTTCCTTCTCCTTCATCACGCTGCTGAGCTTCATCCCCGACCTCGGATGCAAGGACGCCTGCATTTTGGAGTCCGGAGCCCTAAAACTTCGATTCATGGCCGACGATCGCGGTTAGCGCTAGAAAACCCTAGATTCCATGTACATTTCTATATACGGCAGGTTTTCGTGGAGTCTTCCTCAGGATCGTCCGGAGAGATCAACCGGCATTAGACCAGAAGCACGACGAAGAGATACATACAGAGGCGAGATCTGAAAGGAAGACTAGAACGGCACAGTGCTATAGAATCCGGAGGAAGCCTCAGAAATCTCCGGCGTCTCGTTGGAACTCCACCGGAAGGAGACAAAAGAGAGAGAGCGAGGTATTTCGAGTTTCTTCCGAGCCCTTCTCCCCCAGGCGGGTGCAGCGCCACTCCTAATTACTACGTTTCCCAATTTAAAACAAAAAATTAATTACTTAATGACAGTAGGTCCCAGCAAAGAAAGACCCTTTTTAGCACGCAATATTTACTAAAGTAACATTCTTGTTTTTACCGGCGGTTTTTTTTTTTCAAAAGGCATGCGCTGGGATTAGGCAGACCCCCACAGTTACTATTCAACGTACCACTGAAGTTTTGAACCTGCAACCCACCACAGGGAGACATGCATTGACAGCTCTCGGAGCCCCGGTTGGTAATTGGCTGGTTTGTTACTCAGACAAGCAAAGTTTGTTACAAAAGCTGTAGCACTAGAAGAGTTAGCTGAGCTAAATTGAGTCCAAGCCAAGCTGACACACTCGAGTCAAATTGAGAAGACACAAGACAGTGTGCTGTGTCAAGCATGACAATGACACGCTATGCGTGATCATCTTCGGCCTGTCTGGTAGGAGCAACTAGTGCATGTCACCTTGTGTTGGGACGTTGCAGGTTCAAAATTCAATGGTGTAGTTATATAATTGGTAGGAGTCTGCCTAACCCGAGCTTGCTTTTCTAAAAAACAAAATGTTATTCGTGATCTCTTGCCGATCTCGTGCCCGGTCGGGGAGGTATGAAACATTATGATATGGTCATTGTTTCAGCCCGTGGGCCAACCACATGCACAGCTTCAGCACCACCGTCCGTCTCTAATGGGGCCAAGGACAATAGCAATATATATAGCATCTTTTTCTCTTGTTTGTTCTCTTTGTTTTTTCCCTTACAATCAAGAAAAACCATTTCACTTACTCGCAAGTGGTATCCCATGTGGGTAAGCGGGGTCCTATGTCAAGGCCCAGTATCGAATCCCTCTGCCACATAGCCTTGCCGCAGAAATGTACAAGCAAATCACATTCATTTACATTATCAGAGCATTCTCGTAAATTATTTAGGGAAGCAGTGGCCATTTTGAAAAGAAAAAAAAAAAAACTTCCTTTTAAGTTATGGTACTTGTCTCTCTCTCTCTCTCTTCTGTGGCTTTGGCACATGCTGCCCGCGGCCTTGACTCTCGCGACCAAACTTCTTCCGGCGCTCCTGATTGCACAAATATTTGTGCATTAAGCATCTGATCACCCTCCATCTTGAAAACAAGCTAAGGCCTGTGCCTGATGGAGGGCGACGAGGCGCTTAATGCATAAATTTTGTGACATGTGATTGCACTCGATCCGGACTCCCGGCTCTAGCCTGACCTTGCCAGAGGATCAACATCTTCACGAGAGGAAGGCGAAATGACCAAAGTAGGCCAATTCAGAATGACGGATACTGACGTAACTGAAAGGGCTCTCTGGTCATTTTAACACCTTCTCTGGTCATTATGATTGCACGAAGCCTACGCTGATTTCCCTCGGGAAGAGGATTTTCGACAGACCCTACGGCGATGATCTGACGGCACAGAAGCGATGCGTTGAAGCCCATCAACGTCAGGGATGGTTGCGGCTCAAAAATGTTGCCTTCCCCGCTCTAGGGCTGGCATTTCAAGATATTACGATGGGTTAGGCGTCCTATTATGTGTTGTCACAGGGATACTCCAGGTATCCCGTGTCGTGTCTTTTTGTATATGCTCTTACTATAAAATTACATAAAATAGCGTATCCTGTGTTCTTTTAGCCGTGTCCATAGGACGTAACCATTCCCACACTCTCATTTAGGCTCTTAATAAACTCTTTGTTTTTTTGAAAGGCAAGCTGGAGTTAGGCAGACCCCACCAGTTATTATTCTATGTATCATTGGGGTTTTGAACCTGCAACGTCTTCCTGTCTCACCAGGGGGAGACGTGCACTGACAGCTCCTACCAATCAAGTGGAGCCCCAGCTGGTAAAATAATTGGTACATAATCTACTCTATAAAGCATTGTGACAAACGTTTTTATCGGCAATTTCTAGTTTTTTCAAAAACTCACCAGAAATCGAAAAAAAATCATAAATCTTGCATTTTTTTCGGCAAAATATTGGCAATAAAAAATTTAATTAAAAAATAATTTTTATAAGAAGATATTAATAAAAATTATTTAAAAATAAAAATACATGATATTTTTTCAATAAATAATTGTTTAAAACATAAATATCACGTTTAAATAACGGTATTTATGTTTTTTTCATAAATCTCATGATATTTTCAAAATCTCGCAAGAAATTGCCGTTTTAAACTTTTAGGCAATTTCTAGCAAATTTTTCATAAATCTCGCTATATTTGTCACAATGTTAAAAAGTGGGTGTGAGTTTTTTTCATTTGGTGGTAAGGAAACGAAAATTGGTGTTAGTTTGCTTCTTGGCAGATTCTTAGGAGAAGAAGAATATGAGTCTGGGATGAGGTGCTATCACATGGCACACTTTTTTGTGCCTTAAGCACCTGATCGCCCTCCATCAGGTCATGGGCGCATGCCCTATCCCCAAGATGGAGGGCGATCAGGTGGGTAAGGTACAAAAAATTTGTGCCATGTGATGGCAACTAATCTTTTCACAAGGGAATATGGTGGTGGGACCATCGGCTTTGTGTGTTTTGTATCATGTGCCAAAGACCCTAGTGGTCCACGGTTTTCAGGAAGTCGGAGTCATATCTAAGTTGCAAAGTCGTCTCATACATAATTTCGATAGGCTGCAGGCCTGAATCGGCTCTTTTTTAATAAATATAAAAATGCCAACAAATATTTTTAATATTATTTAATGGATTTTAACACATGTAACGTGATATTTTTTTATTATTTTTGGGCCGATACAGAATTATTCAGCTGAGTATCAGTATCGGGGGCCGATACAGCTGAGTATCGGTATCGCCGATACAGCAGAATCAGTTGGCCGAATACCGAAATTGACAAAATTGCCCATTCCACATAGGCCCATGTGGATGTGATGAGCATTTAGATTTTCATGAATAAAAAAGGTATGGTGCCTGGTGCATCATAGGGTTGAGTTTATGGAACTTGGCCTTACTTGCCTTTGCTGCCAAATTTATATATGTTCATGAACAAGGCTTTCTTGATCTTTTCTCAATAGACAAGGGGGCAAACCCCATATGACCTTGCAGCAAGGAAAGCTACATGTGGGTTTCCAACTTGTGATGTCTAGTCAACTTAGTGACATTCTCAAGTGGTCCCTATCATCTTATTATTTTTAGTATGGTACGGGGTTTTCTTGATGTTGGTGAGAGTTTTTGAAAATTACATCTCATCATTTATGTTATAAAAATAATACCATCAAATATTGTGACGAAAGAAATGCTAAAAAAAAGCAAAAGCACTAAAAATCAAAATATCACCTAATTTTACTATGTATAACTATAGCCAATGTCTCAAGCAACATTTAAAAACAAAATATTGAAAGCGGCATGTTTTAAGACAAAAACTAAATAAAAAAATTACAAAATAATCTCAAACTTATGATGTAAGGGTTGCCTTTTGCATGTCTTCTCAAATCACAATCATGAAATTGATATAAAAAGTACAAAAATCATATTTAGATTAAATGAAAAGAAATAACCTTTAGTGACAGCCTCAATGAAAGTGAGAGAAGCCTACTAATGGTTTGGTTTCAATATAAGCAAACTGGATCCACGGATACAAAAAAGGTGTTTGTTTAAGAGGGATACAATTACTGTCACTATGAAACCAAGTTTGCTATAGGTTTTACTTATATAAGAAACTACTTTATTATAATCTTAGGAACAAGTTTCATATGCATTTATAGATAAACCCAAGTTTGGTATTAGTTTCACTTATACAAGAAGTTGGCTTCTTATATTCTTAGGAACAAATTTCATATGCATTTGAAAATGAGTTTCTTAGTATTTTTTAAATTGGTTTTGTAAAAACCTGCAAAATTTTAGTAATTATTGAAATAAATATATGTTAAATTTTTTTAAAATAGATATGATAATATGATATAGATTTGATCCAAATGGATCTTGAATCCAAACATGATCAAATAGATCTAGTATTTGGATTCGGATACAATGAATGGATTCGGATTCTGGATGAATCTGAAACCCAATTAGATTTTAATTGGATCTTAATGGATCCAAATATGGTCGAATCTCAATCAAGATCTGAAAATCTAGTTAGAAAGTTCAGAAGATCTAAAATATATATTTTTTTATCCAACTTGTATTTGAGATTCGTCAAAAACCAATTCGTATATAAAGAAATTAAACAAGACTAATATTGTAGCAAGAGGTGAAGTAGTGTTATGACAAGAGGTCTTGCCTAGTTATGAGGCAACCTGAGTTCAAAGCTCATTAGCCATATACATGAATTTTAGAAAGAGGATGTGTCTTTTTGTCAAAAACATTATTTTTTGGATTTTGACCAAACGTCGGAAGAAAATAAAAAGAATAATGTTGCAAGAATATGCAACAAAATTTAACATAGTGTACTGGTGGGGTTCGTTACTCCTTAGGGAAGAGAACCTTGATTCAAATTCCACTGTGCATTGGGATATTTTTTGCTAAAGAAGGCTTTTATCAGAATTTTTGAAATTCGAAATGGATCATAATCTCTCATTTAAGAAGATTTAAATTAAGAATGTGCATTTTTTTTGCAAGAAAGGAGGCTGGCTGAATTCCCAAATGAGAAACCCAACAATGGCTAATGGAAGGTGGAAGGGCCTCTTGATTTTCGGAATGAATGGGGAAGGTTACAAGAAGGCTTCAATGAGGGTGTCAATTTCAAGAAAGAAAAAAATGGATGGAATGGAGGGTTTACAAAAAAGTCAATTTTTTGGACTCTTTTCCCTTTCTCTCTCATGTCTTCTCCTCTCAGTCGTGTGACCATCTTCCTCCCTTTTCACGTTTTTTCCAACTCCAGTCATCTTCCACCATTTTCTTCTCATTTCTGGTAAGAACCAGCAAGGGGGAGACGTGCGGAGCAAGAGGAAACCCTCTCACAAAACTCCTTCGGTCTTTAACAAGGTAAGGGTACAATCTCTTTATGTGTGTGAAGTGTCGTGGGTAACTCATATGTTTGGCCCTGCGGATATATGTAGTATAATACATATGTTTTAGCATAGCCATGAAAGAAATGAATCTTCAAGTCGCTAGGTTACTGCAAATGCATCCATGTATGCATAATTTTTTTTGGAGAGTTTCGGTATCTATAGATGAATGAATCTCCTATATCTATGGACACAGGGATCTGCACGTTCACACAATCGTGGAATGTAGCATGGGTCTGCTGGTGGATGAACATAGATAATAGGTCTGTGTGTATTGAAAATTCCTGAATCATGTGGTGAAGGGGTGATTTTCGGCTGATGTATATGGGCAGATCCACGGATAATGGTGGATTTGCACAGTCATCCGGCCTGAGAAACCCTTTTACATACCTTCAAGTGTCGGATTGCAAAATTGTATAAATTCGAAGAGGATACAACATCCTTACTTGCATTTGAATGTGATTTTGTATAACCCATAAATTGGAATATGGTTTGAATGATCGTTACATTTTGTGCATATGTAGAAAAAAAAAAGGTTGAACATAGGTCTGAATCATAGAGTTAATGATGTATAAGATGCTGGCGTGATTCACTCGGTTAGTCCAAAGTTTTATTGAATCATTCACGTAAAATATGCATTGTATCTTCACTACACGTATTGACAAGTTAAACAAATTGTAATTTCTCTAGGTAAGGACAATACAACCTTAGGTTGGAAATTTTTTCTTTCTGTAATATGGGGGATCAGACTTGAATATGGAATGGGTCTGATCCAGTCTGACGAAAGTCGATCTGAACCCAATAGTAGGGATATGGCAGGGGGCATTGCATCCTGCTGATGCGGTGATCATGGTCAGCATGGGGATGCAGTAAACAGGGAGTCGTCTCCAGTCTGTCGTTGTTATGGGTGGCCAACGGCCACCGTGTGCAGTAGGATAGGTTGTACTTTACTGGCATGGTTAGTTGGTTGGAGTCACCTCGACCTCCGTCTTAGCATATTGCACACAAGGTTGAGTGACGACAGATTCGAGAATATGTTGTATGACTAGAAGGAAAGGTTGGTTTCAACTAGCTCAACTTTCTTATAATATATATATATATATATATCAAACAACAAGTTCCAAATGATAACAAACAATGATTGTTAGTACGTTAAATGTAATTAAATAGGCATAAATTCAATTAAATACATATCAAGATTGTTTGATTTTGATTGGGACATAAAGAAAGGTGAAAAGGATGATAGGTTTGGACATCATTTCATAGGAAATGTATGAATATGTTCACAAAGTTAGTTATATTACTAATTTCAAGAGAATGTATTATTTCCTTGAAAGTTTGTTCTCCGACTCGTGTGATATAAGGAACTATCAGGTTAGTACCATTGCATTTACTTTGGAAATCTATCAAGCATGATCGAGTTTCATAGACTCTTGCCCATCGAACACATGAGATTATGTATCTTATACTTGTAAATGTCATGACCATGGTTCTAGTTATAAAACGCATATTATTTAATGCATGAGATTTGATAAATTCTATTGTTATGGCGGGTCATGAATTATTAAACATTCAAAATTAAATTCGTGGTTCTGTAAAACCCTTTTAATGTCATACGTGCACTTATGCAGAGCCGAACTTGTAAAGAGGCCAATGAGGCTTGGGCCTCAGGGCCCCTGGGCCCAAAAAAATTTTAGGGGCCCATTTTTAAGGCCAATGAGTATTGTTTAGGTATTTTATATAAATATTTTTATTTAATATAATATAAATATTTGGAATATTATATTTATTTAATGTGAATGCAAATTTTATTGTTATTTTGATTCTTTAAAAAAAATCGGAGGCGCTGCCCCCACCCCCCCCCCCCCCCCCCACCCCGAACTCCTACTATTAATAGGGGGCCCATTTTTTCCCTCCGCCTCAGGCCCCATAAATCACAGGTACGACTCTGCACTTATGAAATGTTAAAGTTGGGATATTTCACGTGGTAGCATAACCAGTGGGGTACGATACGTATACCCTAGCACAAAAAACAAAACCTATGATAATGCATATACAAGTACTTGGTTTGGGTTTGAACCGAAATAATGAAAAGTTGTATTAGTGCCTATTGCACACTAAGTTAAAAAATGTGCATACATTGAGATCACCCCGGGTGTGGGTTGAGATTTTTGGAAATCCCTGGTGTGCATTGACTCGCACACAAAAACAAACAAGAATTAAAAATATGCACATATAATATAAATATTTATGGGATTCTGGGTATACCTGAAAGATGATATATGTTACTGGTTTCTCGAGATACTGGGTATACCTGAAAACGGTATATGTTACTGGTTTTCCAGGGCTCCGGGAACACCTGAAAGACGATGTATGTTATTGGACCCAAGGTCTACCTTGGAGAGTATAGATGGTACAAACTCCGTGGGATATTCTGGTTTTTTGTGAGGGCAAGGCATTTCACCCGATCCCCAGTCCTTGGAGTTAGGAGGCCAAAACTACCAATGCGTCCTAGGTGATAGATCCAAGTCTTCTGCAGAAGTTATAGGGTGCATCATAATTCTAGTTCTAGCCATTGAGGAGTACTATCTCGATCGTGAACCGTCCCCTTTGAACCTCTGTACGGCTAGTCATACGAATTATAAAATAATAGACCCCCGTGTGGTGTCGGTCTGCTACGATGTCGAATGTCTGTGCGTACCCACACGGTAATTAATAAGAGAAAACATAAAGTTAGTATACTTTCAAAAGTCTTCAAGTATTCGCACAATGCTTGATGTTGCAATTGTTAGAATATGGTTGTGATTCACTCATGGGATAAATAGTTTAGAAATGTTTTTCTTTAAATGCAAAATGCGATAACCTAAATGTGATTCATTCATATGATGTGTTGTTCATTGATGTCTCCCTTTTATGTAATTGATCATAAAATGCTTGAATTTAGTGAACAATACAATCAAAACTTGTTTAACTGTTTGTTATTTCTATATAAATGTGTTGCATATATACTTGTATACATGACACTGTGCATATTCATGTAGATATTATGTTTCTTACTCAGACGGGGTAGTCTGACCCCTTCTGAATTGATATTTTTAGGAAACAAGATAAGATGACAATTACGGTCGTCGCTGCAGACAGTGCCATAAGACCATATCTTCTGCGAATGTCCTGGAGAACTTTGGCTTTAATAAATTCATTAAGTTAGTGATTTATGACTTGTAAGATTCCAATGCAAGAGTTTAATTCGCCTAATGTTATTGAGTTTGTGCTATTACTTGTAACTCGCTCAAATAAATTGACTGAGGATTTAATAAAACATTTCCGCTGTTGTTTAAAAAAAAAATCATTTCAAAATTTTTGAGTTAAAAATTTAGGGTGTTACAGGTTTGGTACTAATACTGGTACACCTAAAATGAGATACTTATGGCAAAACGTGGTTTCTATGCAACTATGAGTAGAAGAAAATGATAAGAACATGTACCATTTGGACACATGTAATCCAAATTGAACAGTTTGTCTTAGAATTCTATTAATGTTAGGATGTCTTAGTCAGTTGAATTCTTGAGTTTGGATATCGAGAAGTCGCTAGGATTTTGTTACAAGTCAAACTCGTCTTGCTTGCAAGAAACTTCAAAGAAAATAGAATCTAACATTTTTTGTATTGCTAGTGTTACGAGCCTACTTCTTCAATAGGCCAGTGCGGCGTGACAGTCCTTTCTTACCACCGCAAACCATTCGATTGCTCATTTACTGCTGCGGAAACTTTGATAATTGAGAGTGCAAAAAAGCGAGAGAATAGAGAGGAAGAAAAATCACAATCACTCAAAAGCAATCACAATGAGGGTGAACAAAAAAATTTCTTCGCATTTATATTCATTTACATTTTTGCCCGAATGCCCGTTATAATTTAGATCTACAAGCTGACCCTTCAGGGTATTTATCAACCTAAACCAAAGTGCAAAGGTCGCCTGGAGAAAGATATAAGTGACTCGACACTTTACATCATGACTCAACCAAAGCAAAACAAACTCTAAACATAACTATACAAAGTAGGTTGCAAGAAAATAGGCTCCCCCTTCAAGTCATGTGCCACCCTCGGCGCCATCTGCTTTGTGGTAGGCCCTGACTTCGGCTGGATAGCGGTTCTTTATCTAGAATGATGGCTCCCACGTCAGCTTCACTGTTTTCTCCCACTATACCAGATACTTTTTCGCTTCACTCAAGTAATTGACCTTATGATGAATGATCTTGCTGAGACGCTTGTCGGACTGTTGTGTTGCTGAGGCCCTCTACAGGATAGGTGTGCGTTGTGGCACACTACGTTCTGAATCTCTCTCATCCGCATGGAACGGTTTCAGGTTGCACACGTGAAACTTTGATTGTACCCTAAAGTTTGGAGGTAGGTCCAGCTTGTATACTAAGTTACTCACTTTCTTGGTGATAGTGAATGATTCTTCGTACTTACTGATCAGTCTGCAGTGCCATCAACAGAAGATGCATATGCGATCCGGATAAAGTTTCACCAACACCTGGTCCTCAACACAGAACTCAACAAGACGACGGTGCTTGTCCGCCCACTTCTTTATCCTCTTGGTCGCTTTGTGTAGAAATGCCTTTGCCAGCTCAGTCTGCTCGTGTCAATCTCGAACAAACTGATAGGCAAATGATGACATTCTTTTCTCCTGTATGGCTAGAGTATATAGAGTGCCAAATGATGCTTTAGAAGCATAAATAATGTCTGCCTCCAACATCTTGTCTAACTACATGTGCATCTCCTTTCATTCAGTCGGACCCGTGCGATAAGGGATCATGGTAGGGAGCTTTTCTTCAAGGGTCAACTCTAACTTGTGGTTGACCTCTCATCTCGACGGCAGACACTTCGGCAGTTCTAGGGGAATCACTCCCTAAAACTCAACCAATAGTGGGGTAAGAGTCGGCGGCACTGCTGCTTCCACCTTCCCTTATTTGGTGCGCATGGCGATTATGAATGTTTGATCTCCACGCTTGACATCCTTTTTTCAATTAAATAGTAGATATTATTGAAGACTTACCTCCAAAAGTAAGGCACTACATCGTGTGTGAAGAGTTTGGCCACATGATTGTGAACGAGTTGAACTTCGACAACATCATTACATTCTGATTGTGTTGATCGTCTGCATAACTCCCATCCTTGGTTGCATGACCTCGACGTCACTACTTTTCGCCTACACTGCATTGGCCTGCCCGTCGTACTTCACGAGGCGCTTTGGATATTGCCTAGCAATATGTCTTTTGTCATAGAACCAACAAGTCACAAATGACCCTTTGTTGTCGTTATTGTTGTGCTTTCTATAATTCTGCCTCTTATCAGAATGGTGCTAGGTCGACGACTGACCTTTATTATCGCATCAATCCTTCTTCTTGCCTCTGTGGTCTGGCTTCTTCACAACCTTAGTCGATGGAGTGAAAGACTTGCGTTGTGTATTCACTAGTCGCTCGGTCGTCACATACTCATCTTCCAAAGTCTGAGAATCATTCATTTCCACTTTGAACTGTGCCCAAGGCTGTAGTCCAACAATAAACCAGTTGATTTTGTTTTCATTCAGCATATTGGGTACGTCTAGCATGAGCTTCTGGAACATCCTAATATAGTCTATCAAGGCTCTAGTATGCTTGAGTTTTGTCACCATCCGATAAGCTTGACGTTGTGTATTTCTTGGCATAAAGTAGTTTCGTAGCTCATTTTTGAAGGCTTTAAAGGTATCAATCATGTAGTGTACCACTTGCATGTCGCTACGCTTTCGTCTCCACCAGGCTATAGCATCTTCGTCGAGTAGAGTTGTTGCCGCCTTCACCCTGAGGTCTTTGGTCAATACATTCTGAATATCCAAGTAGTGTTTCACATGAAACAAAAAGTCTTCTATGAGCTTGCTATCTCTGAAACTATTGAATTTAGTTGGCCTCGTCACATCTATCTTTGATGGCCTATCGTCATTTCAACCATTGAGGGTAACTGTTTGCTGCATAATGCGGTTCTTTGACTGAAACTCCTCAACTTCAATGTACAGGGTGGTCACTGTCGTAGTCAACGAAGTAACATGTCTCATCACCAAGTTTGCCTATTCTCGCAGGCTCATCACATCATCGTCTAGTCCTCTGAACGACTCAATTATGCATGAAATTGCTTCTTCATGCGAAGTCACATAAGCCACCAGTCTGTTGACGGTCACGACCATCTTCTCATGGCTTCGAGGTGAACTCATCTCCTCGACCTTGACAACTGCCTTTCTTTTAGTCCTCCGTAAGTTGTAACAGTGCGCCATGATGTCTTACTCACAAATCGTCGCTTGTCGGTGCGTCTCTCAACACCGAATCCTGTGTCCCTTCTTCAGCTAAAAAATGAGCTTTGATACCACTTGTCACGAGCCTACTTTTTCAATAGGCCAGTGCAGCACGACGATCCTTCCTTACTGTCGCAAGCCTTCTGATGGCTCACTTGCCGTCGCGGAAGATTTGATAATTGAGAGTGCAAGAAAGCGAGAGAATAGAGAAGGAGAGAAATCACAATCACAACGAGGATGAACAAAAAAAAACTCTTTGCATTTACATTCATTAACATTTTTGCCCAAAGACCCGTTACAGTTCAGATCTACGAGTTGAACCTTCAAGGTATTTAGCAACCTGAATCAAAGTGCAAGGGTGGCCCAGAGAAAGTTACAAGTGACTCGACACTTTACATCAAAACTCAACCAAAGTAATACAAACTCTAGACAAAACTATACAAAGTAAGTCGCTAGGGAACAACTAAAATTCATAGTCTAAATAATTAGTCAATCTAAAAATTTTTGTATGTGATTCTAAAAGTTTGACACAAAGTATATACTCATCTATAATGGGCTAAAAACTAGTTTTTATTAGAGAACGGTCAATTTGGTACTTCTATTTATGGTTTGAAAAATAAATTTTGGTCCATAGGCATGTTTGGGATGCAATATGCTAAGGTATATGAGTACCAATGCAACTATGGGAAGGGCAGTGATAGTTTGGCCACTTAACTATTTTAAAAGCAAGAGCCTATTCAATATGATGCCAAGTGTTTGTTTTTTTTAAAGCAAGCTGAGGTTAGGCAGATCCCCACCAGTTATTATTCAACGCACCAGTGGGGTTTGAACCTGTAACGTCCCACCACAAGGAGAAGTGCAATGGCAGCTCCTACCAACCACATGGAGCCCATTGTAGCAATTAAACTTGCATGAAGTTTTCTTACCCTTTTTTAGATCCAAGGGTCCTTTCAAAAAACATGATTAAGAATCTCTTTCTAATTTGCTTGAGATTCATAATCATACGGGGTCTCATGTGATTTTGAATCTCAAGCAAATTACAAAGTGCGGCAAATGAGATTCACTTTCTCACAGCTTTACTTTTTATATTCAGCTGCTTATACAAATCAGATTCACTTTTTCATTCAAATGAGAAAGTAAATCAGAATGATTCAATCAAACGTGCCCCAAGTAACACCAATGTAGACTTCCCACCCTCCCCCCCCGCTCAAAAAAAAAAAAAAGTTGCACTTTTAAGAGAAATGTTTAGAACACGAGAAATCATAACAAGAAAAATTAATTAAAAAAAAAAACTGAAACATGGAAGATCTTATCTCGAGCTTGAATCACATCATGGAGTCTTCAATTTGAAATTTGTGGTTCATTTAAAAAGAAAAAATACATGAGATCGGTGGTCATAGGAAATAAAACACTAGTGACCCTGTAAGGTAGAGGCCACCCCAAAGGTCACTCTCTCCCAAACAGGCATATACAAGTTAAGACATGAAACAGTTAAATTTAAATAAATAAAAATAACTAACATGTCGAGTTGTGTCTCATAGGCTGAGTTTTTTTTTTTTTTTTATCATGAAGAGAAAAAAACTCAGCCGATTTTTCTAATGAGAAAATCGGCTGGGCGCAGAGACCTAACCACGCTTGCTCAGCCATACTTACCGTCTCCGTCCATGTCAGCGTAAAACTCCGAGAGCTTACCCTTAGATAGGGGTGGCAATTGTGTCGGGTTGGCGGGTCAGCATACCTCAACCCTAACCCGACCCGTTTATTAAATGGGTTGGCTGTGGCAAACACGAACCTGACCCGTTTAATAAACGGGTAACCCGACACGACCCGCCAACCCATTTAATAAATGGGTTGGGTCGGGTAAACGGGTTCTCAGGTTCGCGGGTCGGGTTGACGGGTCTGGTTAGCGGGTTGACCCCTAACCCGTTTATTAAACGGGTCAGCCGGGTTGGCATACCCCCAACCCGAACCCGAACCGTTTGATAAACGGGTTACGCGGGTCAACCCATTTATTAAACGGGTTGGCTTAAGCCCAACCCGAACCCGCCTAAGAGGCGGGTTGGCAGGTCGGGTTGGCAGGTCGGGTTGGCGGGTCGTGTCAGGTTTTGCCACCCCTAACTTAGACCTCAGGGAGTCGTCAAACTTGGGCTTATGCAAGAGGGTGACGCCCATGGGATTTGAACCTTCTATGCTCCATCATACTAAGCCAAACCCCTTGGGTCAGCAGTGCCCATTTTAATGTTTATGGAAATGTAACACTTTATTACATTTTTAATACATTTACATCGATGTAACAAATTTGCTATTAGTTAGGGAAGATTTGGTGCCAGTACTACTGTATAACTTGTAGGTTTTTATTTTTTTTTTAATGAAAAATAAAAGTGATCCTTTTTACCCCTTATATAAGAGTTAACATTTGGTCAGGTCGCCATTACCTACAAAGAAGTTTTTTTTTGGAGTCATTTTTTTTATGAATCTAACATTAAAAATGTGATTAGGGATATCAACAGGTCGGATGTAACTCGATATCTGGCCCGAATCCAAATTGATTAGTCGGTTTAGGTAGCTAAATTTGGATCCGGTTAAAAATTGGACTCAGATTCAATACTAATTTTGCATTGAAATCCGAATCTCAATATGATTAAAACTTGAATCCAACTAAGATCAGAGTCCAATCAAGTGTAAATATAGTGTTTTAGACTAGTCGGATCTGGATTCAATTGTCTTTTTCCATGTGATTCTAAATCCGAATCTGATTAGGTCGGATACAGATTCAGTTTTATCTTTTTTCATCCGACTCCGACCCCAAACAGACCCGTTGACACCTCTAAATGTGATGTACATAGTTTGGTTAGTGGGAATTGAGAGTGGATCAGGACTAAGGGTTTTTGGACAGTTTTCTATATATCCAAGGCAACCTAGATGCAGTCCATTATCAAAATGAGCGGCACCAAATAAGTACTAAAAGTTTTTTTTATTTTGATCGAATTTTAGCAGTCCATTTTTCAGTGTTTGATGCCGTTCATCAAAGACAAGATGGTCTCAATACATCTTGTGGGGCCCATCAAGGTGGAGACCATTCTATGAGATGAGTTTTGGGTACCGTTCATTTTGTTGATTGATGGCATCCAATGCGTCTAGGACAGAAAACTGTTCAAGAACCCTTGGACCTGATATGCTCTATTGGGAATTGACTGTTGGATCTTTCCATAACTACTTGTAGCTAGGGATGTCAACGGGTCGGGTTTACTTGGACCCGACCCGACCCGACCGAACCAAACCCTATAGGGTCCGGGTACGGTGAAATATCTGATTTATACTTTGCTAGAACCTAACCTAATTGAACATTCCTTAAAACCCACTATAAAACATTCTAAATACCTATATCCAATTATTTTAGATTTGAATCCAAAATCTCTTAACAAATCCAAAATTGATATATTGGATCTATCCATACCCATTTTAGAGTCTATTACCCATATTCCAAATCAACCTCAATTAGTCCTTAACCAAATTAATTTAGATCCAATTCAAAGTGAACGCTTCTATATCCTACCTACTACCCAGATCCAAAACCAACATAAACCCATATTACCTAACTCAAGCCTGCCCCCAACCTTTGACTTACTTTGGATCGAATCGGGTTCCTTCGAAATGGATCCAAAATTTATCTTAGCCTCTTACTCTTGATCAATTTAACCCATACCTGAGTGAAGACACGTGATAATTTTGGATGGTTAAAAAAGAATGTTCTGGGCTTTATGCATGTTGGGACAAAACTTGGTTTGTTCAATACATAGAGCAGCGCGAAGACCTAGTTCAATATCCTGGGCCCATAACCCGAAGAAGCGCAAGTGAGATCAAACTTGAGGGCGAGTCTTCTCCAATGTGAGACACGAATGATACATGAGCGAGAAAAACACTTCTTCAAGTCTACATGATCCAATTGGTTATGTTTTACAGTTTAGATTACTTTTTAGTTTGTATGTATATATTAGATCTACATTGGATCCATATCTAATTAGGAAGCTTATCAACCTGTCTTATTTAATGTTTATCAAATAGAAAAGCTAGATTTATTACTATTAGGATTGAAAGATTTAAGGGTTAGACAGTTGATTGGGATATGAAATTCAATTAATTTATTTTCTTTAATTTCAGTTAATTTATTATTTCCTGTATTTTTCTGTTATTTCATGTTTTTTCTTAAATACTGTAGTTTGGTAAAAATTTCCTGTAAATCCGAGAGCGGATTGACATCACTTTTGCACCATATTTTTTGAAAAGGATATTCAGTAGAGCTGCTGAATAGGCCTCTAACGTGGGAACTAGGTCCGTGGTATGGAGCATTGACTTAACTAAAGGGTGGTTGCTTAGTATCAAGGATTGTGGATAGGGATCTCAGTGGACCCGGGTGGGGGACAAGGTCTCCACCCCGCCCCATCTCAAAATCCGAACCTCCATCCTTGCCTCCATCCCCGCACGGGGATGGATTTTAACCTCCACCCCCACCTCCATCCCCGTTTCAAGTCCTCCATCCCCGGTCCAAATGGGGGCGAGGCGGGCCCCGTCTCTCCTCGGTCTATAGTCATCCTTGAAGGATTGGGGACGAGGCGGGGAAGGGCAAGGTGGGGGAAAGCGTAAGTCCATCCCCGTAGGGGGATAGATTTTAAATCAGACCTTTTTTTATTTAGGCTAAATGCTGTTTTTTGCAAAACAGTGATGCTTCACAGCTGATCTTGTGCTATCAGTGGCGGATAAGTGTCCGACCCATGTTCGATGAGAAAGGTGACTGACATTATTCCTTTCTCTCTCTCTATATATATATATTTATATATATATATTGATCTAACATTAAATTAGTCGTGTTTAACATTGTATGGATTCAACTTTATTAAAATGAATAAGATACACTTAAAAAACAATATTTTAAAAAGAATGTATGCTCATACATGTACATATAGGATAAATATTGGCTACTAATTAAGGTAAGAAACTAATGAGTAGAAATCATTTTCATTAAATTTATAATTCTTTGTAGATCAAATGTTACATATCACACCAAAAGAGCATGCCTTATCCAACAAACAGTGTTGAACACATCTCTATGATTGGATTGAGTGATACAACTTGAACTTATGATTTTTAGCTCATTAGCTCCTTATTTTCATTAGTAAAAAATATTTTCTCACATATATAATAATGTGTATGTTCCAGACAATTTATCTCCAACAGTGTCCCAAACCCTTTTAGAAAACATATATATTTGCTTGAGTTTTTGGATTAATTCAAACCTGTAGATCCCTTTATCACTGCCTACTTACTAAAAACCATGCTTTGATCGAACCAATTTAACAAGAATTATTATTATTTAGTTAATAAAGAATTGATGTTTTGTTGACTTAAAAAAACATTTAAACATGAGAAATACTTAAACTAATACATGTTTTCTACTAAATAAAGCATGATGTTTAGATTAAACAAAAAATACATATAAATATGTTTTTTAAAAAGGGTCGAAAGATAAATGGTCTGCAACACACACACACACACATATATATATATATATATATATATATATATATATATATATATATATATATACATATATACATATATATATGGCGGTTCAATACTACCATAATACGGTGGTATTGAATTATTGGCCGTTGGATCTTCCATTATCCAGCAACTATTTTTCATTTCTTTCATGAAAATGTCTAGCGTGAACATCATAAAAATATGAAGTCAATTGGCTCTTATTATTATTATTATTATTATTATTGTGATAGGACAACTATTCACTCACAACCATAGTGACAAATATAGCGAGATTTATGAAAATCTCATGATAATATAATGAGAAATTGCCTGAAAGTTTAAAAATGGTAGTTTCTCGTGAGTTTTTCAAAATATCATGAGATTTATGAAAAAACATAAATATCATGATTTAAACACAATATTTACGTTTTAAATTACTATTTATCATGAAAAACTGTGTTTTTTATTTTTAAATAAATTTTATCATAAAAATTATTGTTTATATTTAAAATTTTTTATTGCTAAGAGTTTGCCAAAAAATGCAAGATTTATGAAAAAATTTAAATTCTCGCAAGTTTTTGAAAAATGATAGTTTGCGATTTTTAACTTTTTCACTATATTCACAGCACATCTTGTTCCATGGGCTGCCGTAGAAAGATCTTCCTCCATCTTCATCTTTCTCTCATCTACCACTATTTTCAGGTCTAGCTCTGATTTGGTCGACCTACACCTCTCTCCATCATTTTTCTACTTTATTTTTCTCATGCTATACAAACAAAGGAAAAAAAAAATCCTTGAAAAAGTTTTCTTATTAAAATTTGTCATAGACAAATATATTTTTTTCTTGTGAGACTTTCTTTTTCTTGCTTCCAAACGTATTCAGTGGAGTCAGTCAAGTCAACAAGCGGAAAAATTAAAGTCAGGAATCTTTTCTCTGCATTTTTTAAAATAGTTTTATCCCTTGTGTGCGTGAAAAGGACGGAGACAATTTTGAAAGTGAAGTTCTCAGGACAGGACACAGAACCTCTGACATGCTTTGGATGTTGCCGTTCATCCCTGTGATGGACGGTAACCAAGGTGCCTTGGAGAAATTTCTGTCCAAGGTTCCTTGGACGCGAGCCCGACCCAGCTTGCATTTCTGGCGTTCACGTCTTACTCGGGTTTGTGAAGGGTAAATTTTGGGTACGCAGAGGAGGAAAAGTTGGCGTTAACGCGTTTGAGAGAGGTATGATATCGTTGCTAGCGAAGACGACGAAGAAGAAGAAGAAGAGGGAAGGTGTTGGGCTGCGGTTGCTTCTAATTTTCTTCTCTGCCTTCTTCGAATCCAATCTTCCGAAACTCTATCGATCCTTGTAGGAGAAGAAATCCTTTGGAAATGGACGGACGGGAGAACCAGAGCGGCAGCAATAGTAGCAGAGTCGCCGGAGAAAGCGTCATCACCGATTGGGGGCAGTACGATAGATCTTGCGGTTACTGCAAATCCGAAGACCAGACGAGTGTCACTCACGGTACTCACTTCTTGTTGTGCTCCGATTGTCTGATGTTCTTACGATTACTTGAATAGCTTGAATTCTCATCTCTGGCTGTCTTCTTGCTTCTGTCTTATGCTGAAATTCGCCTCTTGCTTAAGAGTTTTTTGGATTCAGTGTTACTCGTTTGCAGATTGGAAACTCTTTCAAACCACGATTTGACTGAGATTATAATTCTCGAAATTTACTTAATTTCTTTGCTGGATGATTTAGCTGACAATCAGCACAAGCTTGTGTATCTTCTGTTTTTTTTCTTCGACAATTTTTAATTTCCGATAAGGTACTTCGCCATGTCTGTTTCTAGTCTGTTATGGTTAGTTCGGATCTAGAAGCTGAATTATAGAAAAATAAAAGAATTTACAAGAGTATTTCAAACTGTGAATTTATCGAGTTTGCACAAGGTTAGGATTTCTGTGAATCATGTAATTTCATGGAAATCTCTCTCTCTCTCTCTCTTCGTTCCCCCCCCCCCCCCCCTACTATTGGTCTGAAATCACGTACAATAATATGAATGCAAATTCAAGAAAGTCCTTTATGATAACTGAGTAGTTCTATTCAGTTTTTTTTTTTTCAGTAACTTTTTCTTGGAATAATGTCTTTCTTTCAATACCTGTGATCAAGTGAGTCTGTTGTGCCACATGGTCTCTCTTTCTTTTAGTGTGGTGCAATTGAGATGCCCTTGGATGTTTTCATTTTTCTTGATATAAGTTCTGATGTCTAGTTGTTATTTTATCCTGAAAAGGCACTGACTAGATGGACAATTAAGATCTCTTCTTTGTTTCTTCCATCCAATTTACAGGTTAACTGGTGCAATAAGATTCTTTTGACAAAGTCATCTTGGCTGCTATTTGTTTAAAGCACATCTCGTACTGATTCTGTGTTTTTTTTTTAAGAAGTACTGATTCTGTGTTAAGTTGGTTCAATCTGTTAATCATTTTAATTAGACATGTACATCTCTGCGGCACTTGCATTTGGTGTATCATTGGTGCATTATTTGTAGGAATTTTATGGTTGACCGCCTAACCTATGACAAAATTAGAAAAGTGAACTGGAGTAAAATGATAAAAAAGTAGCATAAGGCAGTGATATGAGCAATATGCTGAAAACTCAGGCGCCCATTCAAAAAATCTTGAAACACAGGCAGTTAAACATAATTTTGTCATAGGTTAGGCGATTAAATCTAAAATTCCTTTATTTGTACTAAACCATTAATACGAATGCTTTTGATATGTATCTTAGCATTTTCCTTGACATGCTTCATTTGTCATTTCTTTCTTCAGATTTATCGGCTCACAGTATCACAGTGGAAGACTACCAAGGTGCGTCCTGCTGGGGAAATGCTGAGAATGTGATTAATTTAATTTCCAATGTAAATTTCATTAGATTTCTGTAATTCCTGGATACAGTTTCCTTTTGCTATCTATTTTCCTGATGAATATGATGAAATGGATTGGACCATCTGGATTGGTTATCTGATCCTGATGAGCTTGTTTTGGGTGAATGTGCATCCAAAAGTAAGGTTTGTTTTCCTATTTGGGTTGGACCTGGTTAGGGCCTGTTTTATTTTGTTTAATTCATGCAAGTCTTGGCTTAGCCATTAGGTGCTACGAGTATTAGCATGTCATGTTGACCAACACTTTCTAATGGGAATTTAGATTTTAAAGTTGCAAATTATTGTCGGAAACACAAGTTCCTGAAAACTTTTTTTATGGAAATTTTTGTGCAACTTAAAAAATGACATGCTGGGCATACAGAGTCAATAAAAATACAAATAATTTGAACATTCATATGAAAATAATTGAGCTAATGTCCAGAAACAGAAATTGAGGACATCCATTATTTCTACTTAGATTGTGAAAACTAAATCCAGTCTATGGATTATTTAACTGGAGGCAGAAGGAGAGCATGCCCTAAATCATTGGCTGCTTAACTGTTGTTTTTATTATTTCAGTCTTCCCCTTGCACTTTTAATTTCTTAGATCCGTCTCTTTGTTGGTAAGGTTTGCACAGACAATATTATGCTTTACTGACTCAAGTTAATTTTATTGGTGTTTATAGAATGCAACTGTTCATTGTTGTCTTTCACCTACCTTAGTATTTACAGAACTTTTTAATGTTTACAGAACTTCTTGACCGTGGATGGAGGAGAGCTGGGAAATCTCTTTACAAACCTGAGATGGAAAGAACATGCTGCCCTTCATACACCATCCGTCTTAAGGTGGATGACTTTGTTCCCTCCAAAGAGCAACTTCGTGCATCTACACAAATGAAAAGGTAATTTCACTGAATATTTGCACTTCTGCTAAGTGCACATTAGGTCTCTTCTTATATTCCAGGATGTTGTCTGCATTTTATGCTAGGACAAACATAATTTACCTGATAGCTTAAATTAACAAGCTTATGTTCATATAGTGAATCAGGATACAGGCTGTTTGTTTGTGATTTTTTTTTAAATACCTCATGCTGAAAGCAATCAACATGCAGGTTCTTAGATGGCATGTTTTGCCTAAAGAAGACAAAATTGAGGGAGGACCGATCACATACTTCTAAGAATACATGCACCAATGATGGCAGTGTGTCTTCAAATGGATCTTCAGGTACATTAATGGAAGAATCTCCTGGTGGTATTTGTGTAGTTACGCATGAGTTGGATCAGTGTGCAAGGAATTTATCCATTAAGATTGATAATGCTGTTAATGCATGCATCAAATGTGGTGTTTTACCTTCCATGATGGACTTTCCACATGCTTCTGTCAAGAAGGCAGTGCCACAAATCAAGAACAAGCTGCGAAATGTTGCTGGAGATTTATTGTACACAAGCAGTGTTGCCTTTCAGATAGAAGCAACTATAAAGCGGTCATCATCAGTAAAAGAGGAATTTTCACGAACCTATGTAGCAGCTGAACTGGCCAAATCAATGGAACAGCAAGGTGAACTTTCTGGATTGTTGGTCCTAGCATGCAATGGCCACATCAACTTTTATTCAGCAACAAAACAGGCTGCTTCAGAAATAGCACCTTCCACCATAAAAACCTCTATTCAATCTCTTGGGATTAATGTAGCTAATGCCGAGCGGAAGTTCCTTCTGAGTCACAAAGGGCTGTCTCAGTGCAAAAAGCAAAAACTTGAGATTCGCATGAACAGGTCAAGTTTTGATCCTGAGGAATTTGCGCTTTATAGACGCTATCAAACTATAGTGCATAATGATAAACCGAATCGACTGGATAAATTTTCTTATATAAAATTTTTGGTGGAAACTCCTCTCATATTCGTCCCACCCTCTAATGATGGCAAAGTTCCACCTTGTGGGTTTGGCTCCTTCCATGAACAGTATTTGATTGATGGGAAGCTTGTTGCAGTTGGTGTAGTAGATGTCCTTCCAAGATGTCTGTCGAGTAAATATTTATTCTGGGACCCAGACTTTGCCTGTTTGTCACTTGGCAAATATTCTGCTCTGCATGAAATTAATTGGGTCAAAGAAGCACAGATCCTCTGCCCCAGCATGCAGTACTATTATCTTGGATATTATATCCACTCCTGCAGCAAAATGAGATATAAGGCGTCATACTCTCCCTCAGAGCTTCTATGCCCGCTTCGTTACCAGTAAGTCATCATCTTGCAAGTTGCATCACATAGTCTGTAAGCCTATCTAATGTTAAGCCAATTCTGTTCTCAAATTTTGATGCATGCAGTCCATTGTCTAACTGTATAATATGGATGGTATTGTTGCTCTTTCATGTTGGTTGTCTCATATACCTCTTTACGGCTTGTCCTTTCAAACCATTCAATTGACCGTTGGAACTTCACTACTGAAAATAGCAACAGTTGCATCTGGAAGTACAGGCATGGAGTTAGGGGTGCACGGGAAACAAGCTTTTTTGCAAGAGGGCTCTGCCTGGGCTTGTTTATTTGATAAACTGGCTGATCTTGAGCCTGGATTCAAAACCTGCTCAATAACAAGCTGAGCCTGAGCCTTGCATGGGCTTGGAAAGGCTCGACTCAATTAAGCTTTATAAATAGTAAGATTGATGTATCCACATTGGTGGGGTGGTTCTGCACTGTTGCTTGCATAAGATAACTTTTCACCTTAAATGTAAAGTCGAAAAAAGAAAAGGTTTACATGGCACAGATTGTCTCAAGCTCAGCCTACCTGAGCTTGAGCCTGGTACAAAGCTGTATTCAGTGGAGCTCACATAGGTCAAGCCTGCACTCATCTCGGCTTGTGTATACCCCTAGATCTAATCCATGATTTATGAAGAATACACTCTGATGGGAGACAAATTGAATATCGAGAACTTAAACTATGCTTTATGGGTATTCATGTAGCCTGGTCTCTCAAATGGCCATTTTATTTACATGATCCTCTTTAGTTTTAGGTGCTGACCAGCCAGCTCAGAATGCTCCGTCTTTGTAACCTCTATCATTCTATAGGCAACATACATTTAGTTTTTTTTATTGTAATCCTTTTATGCTCTTTATCTTTTCTACATTTTGAGATATGAACCAAGTTAGCTTTTGTGTGATGGTGTTGAAAGTCCTGGTGGCCCATTCTAGATTTTTTCTCTGGGCTGTTTGCAGTATAATCATAAATTAGTTTTCATGAAATCATGGGAACTTTCCTGATTGTATGAAAACAAGGAAATGGTCTATGTCATAAGTTGGTGAACAGATACGATGTTACCAGTTTGCGCTTTCCACTTGCCTGGACCGCAATAGAAATCCTGCTTTCTGTCACCATAAACACGATAGAAATTTTTGTGACTTGAACAATTCAGGACCCCAAATTCTTCTATTCAAAAATTAAGATGTAACATCAATTCTAGCTTCTGTTGTGCTTGTGGTTGTGTAATATTTTAGAAGTTGATAGCCCACCTTTAATTTTTGTTTGGATTTCTTAATGTCAAATTTTGCACATCCTACATGATGTTCCAAAGAAAAATAAGTTCCTGATTCCTGGTTTTTAATAAGTTTTTTGTTTCTCATTAGATTGGCTGTTGAAATGATAGACATGGAAGAAGAGTGTAAATCAGGTCCTCGGTGGAATTGCTAGTGTTGCAAATTTCTACTGTCATGTTTTTTATTTGGTTTTACGTGTCTTTGCATCTCTTTTAGTTCCTAGTTAAATGAGCTGGTTGAGCTTTTAACAGATATTAAATTGTTAATCAGCCAATACCCCAAAAGCTAAACAACTTGTTCTGGAAAAAAAAAAGCAAAATCCTAAACAGGTTTCATATGCAAGGACTTTTCTCAGAAGAATAGACATAAAAGGGGTTAGTATGCCATGAATTGGTATATCATACAAATGGCTGTTTGCTCGTATGGTTGAAATCATAGTCACCTATATCATTCAAGGTAATTTTTCGGCGAGAGCTTTTCTCAAAGATATTTTCAAAAGGTGAAAAATCTCGAGAAAATATCAAAAGCTTAAAAAATTGAAAAAAATATAAATAATAGTAAGAAACAAGAGGTTTTCTATTATTTTTCTTACAAAAATATAAAGAAAAAAGTTTTAAAAGTTTTTAAAATACAAAGGAAACAAAAATTCTAAAAATAAACTTAAAATATATAAAGATAAGTTTTTTAAATTCTTTTGCATCAATATCATGATAATATTGTGATATTATCACAATATTTTGAAAATATCATGACATTTTACCGATATTATCGGCTACCTTAAAATATCGGAATTTCTCACAATATTTTCAAAATATAACACAAAAACAAATTATCTCTTTAAGAAGTCGAGCATCGAGCTAGGTCCAACAAAAGCAAATGATCAATTTAAGAAGTCAAGAGCAAGATTTTAGGTTGTTGAAGCTCTTGCATAGCGATACTTTCCACAGGCAGTTTTTTTTTTTTTTGATAGGCAAGCTGGGGTTAGGCAGATCTCTACCAGTTATACAACTATACATTGGGATTCAAAATTTCAACGTCCCAACACAATGTGATGTGCACTAGCTGCTCCTACCAGACAAGCGGAGCCCCCCCCCCCCCGGGGTTGGTTCCACAGGCTGGTTCTTATTTGGACATGCCATGGAATAAACATGTTTATTATCATGAGTAAAGGGTGCATGGTGCTGCACTGCTGCTTAATGCATGTGTGCAGTTTACTTTGTTTTCATATTTTTCTTTTTTCTAGAAAATTTCTTCCAAGTGAAAGATGTATTGGTTATCACAGGTGGGTGCCCTTTGATATCGCAAAACCTTTGCTTGATCAAAAGCCTTATGTGATCCTGTCAGATTATGTTGGCCTGGGAAAGGAGAGCATCATGACCCGTCAGACTAGAGAAAATTCTGCAATGCACCCATGCTTAAGCTCTGGTGAAGACGATCAGGAAACCCTTTCTGGTGGAGGTGAAGGATTGAAGGTTGCATTCCATGGCTCTGATTCAGGGCCTATTAATGGCTTAGACCTGGAATCTGGCACTGAGCCATTGCTTGATCGTATTAAGACCGGAGATGTCAGCAAGATAACAGTAGTAGGATTTGGCAACACTCGCCTGCAGTTTAAGGTAATATCAGTTCGACTTCATGTCGTAATCTTATTGTGCAGTTGTTATTTAGCGGGCCTTGACCAACATCCGGTTTCCTGGGATCAGATGAACGCTTTTCTTTTGGATTTTTTTTGCAAATTGGTCCTTGCCTTTTCATTAAGCTTTGCAAATCAGTCCTTGAAGTTGACAGCCATTAGCTTTCCTGGTGGTAACTGTTTAAGAGCAGACAGATTGAGAGTTCTGCGCATACAGGAGGACCAATTTGCAAAATGTGAATAGGGGTAGGGACTAATTTGCAAAAGGTTAATAAACTAACAACTATTTGATGAGGGGCATTTTGGTGACCAGTTAACCATGGTCAAGGTCAAACTAACAGCTAGAAAGACCAATTTGCAATAACGGTGAGAAAGGCAAGGACCGATTTGCAAAACTACAAAAGGCATGGACTAATTTGCAAGATGACTACAAGGCAGGGACCAATTTGCAGAAAACTTTTTTTTTTCTTTTTTGTTTAACAAAATAAATAAATAAATCAATGGATGGTTTAAAACTGAAGCATCAAGTTTTGATGTCATCTAGGAACGATGGTACCACCTAACATTTCTGCATGTGTTTGAAGGATCTGCAACAGGCTTTTGGCTCGAAGAGGAGAAGGGAGATCGACTCATTAGAACAGCGGCTGCGTAGATACAGGAGGGTTGTCGGTTCATCATTGTCGGAGCTCATGGTCTATAACTATTACCTCTAACCACCACTGCGTCTTTCAGGTTCATTAAAGACCAAAGTGGTTGGTAGGAGCTATCAGTGCACGTCTCCTTGTGGTGGGACGTTGCTGGTTCAAAACTCAGTGGTACGTTGAATATTAACTGGTGGGGGTCTGCCTAAACCCCAGCTTGCCTTTCAATAAAAAAAAAAGACTTGAGACAAGCTGAATTTGTATGTGGTCTCGCCAAGTTGGGAAATGTTTTTTTTTTGTTTCACGATGCTGGTTCACAAATGAAATATGTACAAATTCCCTTTTCCTGCTTGTATTCTTGTGCATTAAGTAAACGTAACGTTAGAACCCCAAAATTTCATGGGTTACACGCAGAAAGATTTCGTCATCGTTGTTGTTTTTTATTAAGGGTCTATCGGCCAAGAACATGCAAGACCGAATTCATGGAGTAAACGGGGAAACTGATGACTGAGATTACATTGTAAATCCAAGGATCTGACGAATGCTAATGAATACTTGTTTCCACCATGACATAATGCATTACACAGCAAACATCAATGGAATTGACGGGACATTTACAGAGAACTAATGCTGGTATCATATTTTAAGCATGCAGAAAGGAGAGTTTTCATGTTCAGAAGCTTTGCTCGATTGCAAACAGTTTTAAGACACGAGAAGGCAAGAACATATGTTCAAATAACTGCTGTCTGTGTTGCATATTGATGCTTAATCTCCAGCGTTGTCTGCATCGCTTCCGCCCACCTGTGCTTCACTGCTTACCCAAAAGTGGGTTCCATCAAAGTCAACCACCTTTATCCTGCTTACCAAGAAACACGGTGCCAGTAACTCCATGCAACATTGCACCAGCACGACAAAAAAGCAAGCCAGCTAAATACTACATTGTTACCTCTCTAAGATGAACTTTCCCTCCTTGTATTTCTGTGTCTCATCAGGAGCTACCTCCTGCAAGCAAGCCGGTGATCCATTATAGGTGGAATTAAGATGAAAAGATACCACTAGTAGTCCAATGATCTTACATATTTCCATCCTACAATTGCTCCACACCCATTGCAAAATATATCAGCAACAGTATGCATGCCAGTGATCATCATCCTCTCTTCCTTATACCCCAGTGAGACGTTCGCACTGTCAAAACACCAACATACAAGAGTAAACATATGAAAGCCCGAAAGAATGTAGAAAGCAAGATCTAGAAGCATGAATATTGAATGCAAGTACAGCTATCTGGGACAAGAAAATGGCCTGCTCTTTAGAAGTACATAAAATTCCTCACATGAGTTGGCTCCAAATATCATTGTTGGGATTCCTTTGCGCGATCCATAGATATTCGTGTGTTAATCTACTTCCCTAACTAGAGTCCTCATCAAATCAATGCTGAAAATTTTCATTTAATCCCCCATTCTTTGCTGGATCTAGAGCATAATATCTCTTACGAAAATGCTGAGAGCGAAATGGATTTCCATCAAGTTGACTGGAACTATAGCCTACTAAAAGAATATGATGATTCGTTATAAAGCCTGACAAGTGACTAAGATGCAGAATCATAACACTGAAGCCTATAGTGGGGCAGGATACACTGTGTATTCTGCAAGTCCACACAATGTGGTCAAGGTTCCAGAACTGAAACATTTAAGGCAGCAAATATGCACAAGGCACTTTGTACAAGTTACTTAAGGCAATTACACTAATAAATTCCAGTTAATGGTGGGCGATAGTTAAATTGTCATTTCAGCTGCATGAGATTCTATTTAGACATGCTACACTTGTGGAGCTTAGTATTGTTCCAAATGGATGACTTTGAGCTTAGCTTACACAGCTAGCTTCAGCCTCCTGGTAAGGGATGCACACCCATGAGTTTCAAACTCGTCGCATCCCTTCAGCTTAGTGAGTTTCATGATTCACCCTGCCAGATGAGTGGAGCCCTTGTGAGAATATACCTCTTAGCAAGAGCATAATGACTAAAATGAGGATCAAAGCCAGGGTAGCTTGTGTATTAAAACAATCGGATCAACAAGAAAAATACTTAGAATAAAGATACTTTTGAAAATATTGATGGCTGGCCAACTTTTCAAACCAGTAAGATCCTACAATCAAGTGTCTGATATATTTTTTGGATGAAACCCAAGGATAGGCACTTTTTTAATTTAGGACACTTTTGAGCAATTTGACCAATTCACATTTGCTTTGGGTTTTAAACACATAGATCTAGAGTTTTAGATTCTCCTGTGAATCCAGAACAAATGGGGACGGTTTATAACCAATTATTTTGAAAACAAGTGAAAACAATGTTTTTTGGACATGAAAGGGGAAAGCTCATGTAAAATATATGTTATGCATCCACATTCCTAGGTAAGTACTGTATGTGAAAAAAGAAGACAACCAACTCAATCCAAATTCATCAAGGACACACTCATATCCTTGTTCGGCACATCTAAAAACTTGGTGTCTAACCCACTAGGCATGATTTAAGTAATTGTGGAGCAGAACCAAACCTCAAGGGAATTTGATCTATCCACTGTGGCTACAAGCATAGGGTAGTTTTATAGCATTGTTTGGTGTTATGCAGGGCTTGTTGGCTTTGTTGTGCGACATTGCAAATATTATGACATTTGTATCTATTTCCTCCTCCAGTGTCTGAATGTTACTGTTGGTGATCTCTCAATGAAGAGTTAGCTCAAGAAGCAACCAACCAGAAGCATATTCAGAGCTTGCCCAAGGATAACATATACAAATGATACACAACAAGGTTCAACAAAATGCTAGAGAAATAACCTTTAAATATAAATACAAATCAAACTATTAAACTGAAAGAAATATGTATAACATTTTTTAATGAAAAAGCCTAAGCAGTACAAATATGATGAAAATGAGTCATTACATTAACTTAGGGCATGTTTGCTTTGGCCACAGGTGGGATGAGCAATCACAGCCTAGAATCCAAAAGCTGTGATTGTTGGTCAGAAGGTCAGTCTTGTGACCAACTTCACATGATTCAAGGGAAAAGTATTCTCAAGTGAGAATCCAATCACAACTCGTGCTTTCTCATGTTTCACTAAACTTGAGAAAGTAAAGTGATAGTAAATGACAGGAAGCTGAGAAAATCCAAGAATCACAGGGCATTGCAAACATGCCCTTAAAATGCCCTTCAGGTTTTAGGTATGCTTTCAGCAGTTTCTTCAACAGCACAGAGGCTAATATGAGGGGGTGAAGGAGGATTCATCTTTATTACTTAGCGGGAAAAAGGGTTTGCGGATTCTGACAGGAAAACACTTTGACGACGGAAGGTAAGTGATGACATGAACAGACTGTTTCAACAGATCGAGTTGGCTTCACATGATCACAAATTGACAGAATCAGCCTGTTTGGATCAATTTTTCCATAGGCACTAGCCGTTCTGGTTAATCATGGAACATCTCATGCCATTAGTTGGATTGAAATTATGAATTAATTATGACAACCATAGTGAGGAATTACATAGTATCATTCTTTTCCAATAAAATAAAATTCATACAAAAAGATCAGTCATCAACTCCCTTAATTATTCAAGAGCCGCAAACTTTCACATCACTCATCTGGATAAGATATAAAAGAAAATTTAATAGCTTCAATTTTTTATCATATTCTATGTTTTCCAGCTCTGTTATATGAAACACCAAAAGAGAAAAATCACTACCACCTTTAAGGAAAGAAAACTATCTACAGACAATTATCTTCTTAAATGGCTTATAAAAAAAGAAAGAGCAAAACAAAGAAAGAAAATAAAATCTATGAAAAAATTAATTAAATCATGACTTACAAATGGATCTACTAAGGTACCGACAGAAAATAGGAGAAAGTATAAAGCTGTCCTGAAGATTATGATAATGTCAACAGCTAAGGATACCACCTCTAAATAAATATTTAGAGCCTCGTTAACTTATGATATGCATATATATGCTGCATCGAACTCTAGAGAAGGTCTTAAGTTTTAAAGTTTAAAATAGCCTAAGATTTTTGTTGTGGTTGTCTTGATCTGGATCTGATCTGATCTGATCCATGACCTGATCATTGATAATTTTCAATGAGGTTTGTGGTGGTAGCAGAGGGATCAGGCCGTTAGGCCCGAGACCAGAGCCCCTGCAGTATGGACCAATTCAGTTTTGTAATTTTCCCTTTTGTACCGACTAGGGTTTTATGCCCTTTGTCATATATATAGCCGCCTCCCTTGAGAGTTTTGGGTGTATCGAGGATTAGGATTTTGAGAGAATTGTATCTCGCCTCTATATTTCCTCGCATCTTGCTAGTGGATTTTTTGCTCTTCCTTTCGCTCATGGACGTAGGCCTAAGGGACGAATCCCATAGATCTCGTGTCTTATCTTCCTTTCTTCTCTCTATCTTATGGTTTGCATAACAATTTTGCAGACAAATTACAATTTGGGCCTTTCTTAAAATGTGAATAAGAACACTTGAAGATTTCCTAAACAACACTTGTCATCAACATGTCCATACCTAGGCTTCAGGTTGCAAGTATGTTACTTCAATTGGAGAGGAGGCCATAGTGTGACACATATTCAAATTGACATGCTATTAAAATTATGCTTCGAAAATGGCCAGTCTAAAAACCATCAGACAACATAGCAAGTAAAAATAAACTCTCCCCAGGTGATTGCATTACAGAAAAAAGAACTTTTAGGAACCCCATTGACTAAAACTTACTAATGCCTTGAATGAGTAGGGAAATTTGAGAAACTTACACTTTGCTGAAAAGATAAGCCTTTCCATGCCTGCAGTGGAAGTGCTGATCACAGAAACAGACAGAGAATAAGGTCAGTTCATCTCATACTATTTCTGTAATATGCCAATCCTGGACTACCAAAAGAGCATAATAAAGGCCAGAATGCAATTCTTACAAGCATACTTTTACAAACCCATCTTGAGTGTAATCATGAAAAAGCTTTTTCTCAGATGCGTCACCGCGTGATAAAATTATCATGTTACCATTGTATACCCAGACTTCCGCTTCTCAATTAAAGAAAAGGCAAGACAGGATACACTTCCAAATTTATAATATATTTGGATACACTCACTGTTCCAGAAAACTGGGATATGTTGGGAAGCTGTATCGTGTGCCTAATGCAATATTCCAAGTTATCCAGCTTTTCAAGATAACATTCAACACCACTTTGGAAAATGATCATGAAAATTAGTCCACGCACGAGAAAACAGAAACGTATCTATAAAACCAATAGAGAACAGCAGAATCCTAGATATTTCGCGATTCCAGCACCAAGTAATTGAGGCAATCATCTACTTTCCCCATTTATTCTTTCTTTTCTTTTCTTTTTTCTCTTTTGGGATAACAAAAATAAGATGAGACAAAGACCGTAGGATGAGATGCCTCCGCAGGTGTAACCATTCTCGCAAATGTATTCAATCCGTAGTAAACAAACCGCTGGTTCTGACTCATAGATTAACATGCCATCACTAAGTTCCCCAAATTGAAGGTCAATCACAAACCAAAGTTGAACCATTCGAAGCACTACAATCGAATACGAGAAGTACCAGAACAATCGTTCCACATTAATCCTTAATTGATAACTAAACAGGGAGCAGCATCACAGTATCAATTTCCCTAACCCGAATTTTTGCATAAAACCAATGCAACCCATACCAACCAAAACAAAACAATCACAACCAACGAAACTATGCGATTATCTAACGCAACATGGCGATCAATTAGGTGGGTATACCACACTTGGAGCAATTTCGCATGAGGGAAGAAGATGCAAGAGGCATCAAACCTTGGAAAAAATGTCATCGACGAGGGCAAGATGGGTCTGACAGTACTTGCATGTGTATATCCTTCCATCGAGGTACGTCAGGTGAATCCTCCCCATTCCAATTCCACCCACTCAAACCAAGCTTCTGATGCTTCTAAAGGGAATAAAAAAGGGAAGACAGAGATTGGTCCTCCCTCCCCTTCAGGCATACATGTTTTTCTCTTCCTCTTTCTTCTTTGGAACCACAATGATCTGAGTTCCTAAAAGAAAACCCACAGGAATTATAAAAGAGGGGAACAGAGGGATGTTTTCGACAGGAAATTCTTAGCAGAAGGAGATACAGGAGCAGAGAGAGGGTGGGAGGTGGTTGAAGAATTAAGATTTTGACCGAAGCTTTGAGTGTGGCAACAACTTATTGGCTCGTTATTTCTTATTTATGTTATGTGAGAATATGAAAAGAATAAATAATTAATATCGATAACGTGCAAAAAATCGAGAGATTAATGGGTTGCGGATCCTGTCAAACGCTGGGTGAGATTAGCACTCTCATCCTTCCCATGCAATTATCTATAGGGATGTATGGTGGTGGAGCCTAAAAGTTTCGGTGTTTTCTTCCTATATGTACCAACTGGAAATGATGATGAATGATTGAAAATGCACCATCACATGGTTGCTCTCAGGTGGCCACGGATTTGAGTTGGATCCGTCCCATCTTTGCCGTTTGTCTCGATTCCTCATCGCCGTAAGCTGTTTATTTAAACTATTTAAATAAAATTAGTTTTACTCTTTCCTCTCAAAAAGATTGAAAATGCACCATGGGTCCAACTGTCCAAGCCTTTTGAGAGTGATACTGCCTACAAATATGATAATATAGAACCATATGTTTTTGTCATACGGTATAAGAACTAAGAAGGCATTCTATTTTTTGTTTTTTCAAAGGCAGACTGGGGTTAGGCAGACCCTACCTGGCATTTACCTCTCAAGAGGCGGATTCATTAAGTGACCTGATCCTGGGTGAGTGTTCCTTATCATAAAATTAAAAAAAAAAAACTTTTAATTTGATTTGTATTCCAATTAAAACAGGAGTTCACAAGTGGTATCTCATTCACAATCTAGGAAATATGGTAAAAGGTTTGTCATTTTAATTAAACAATTTGTTATTTTGGCTATGGTTGGTTATTTCAATTAGTCTATTCTTTTGGCTGTACTGCAGCCCAACTGCCCCTCCTAAACTGGGGTTAAAAGTCAAAAAGAAAGCTCAGTAGGATTAGTCTATTCTTTTTTTTTTTCTCTCTCTCATATTACATTCCTACAAACAAATATCAATTTAAAACAATAGGATAATCATGTCATGTTTTAAATTTTATAATGAAAAACCAAAATCAAAATTCACTATCCTCGCCCAGTGAAAATGGTGCTGTGATTACCATTGTATGTCAACAGAACAAACTATTAACACTACTGCATTATATTCCTTCTCACTATCAATGGACGGCACATCCGGTGCAATCACATTGCACACTTCTGTTGGGGCCCTCAGCTGACAGGCAGTACTCCAGGGATGGAAGGCAGTCTGGTGCAAAAGCACACTCAAAGTGTGCAATGTGATTGCACCTAATCCGCCCTATGATGCTCTAATGTAATTGAGGAAATGACCGTACTAACTTTGACAAGTTTGAAATTTACTCACATTTTCTCTCAATTCACGATTTTGTAGAAATGATTAGTAATTTAGGTTGTCTTCGGGTGCAGGTGCTGGAGAGAAGAGTGATGAAAATTGGAAAGAAAATGGGAAATGAGGCTGTCAACTACATTCTTGCATGGTGACAAAAGTTAAAAACAGCAAAATCTCAGCAGGCAAAAAACTCGGGAGACTTTGAAAATTTATATAGATCTCGCATTTTTTTTGGCAAAATCTCAGGAATAAAAAATAAATTTAAAAAATAAAAAGTATTTTTTATAAGAAAATATAAATAAAACATATTTTAAAATAAAAATCTTAAGGGTTTTCACGATAAATATCTTTTAAAAATATAAATATCGCAATATTTGTCACAGATTCAAAATCTCACGAGAAATTGCCATTTTAAACTTTCAGGCAATTTCTCGTCATATATCGGAGATATTTTTATAAATATCATGATATTTGTCACATAGCATCCTTGTGAGGATGTACTTAAAAACGGCCCAACCCCAACCCCAACCCCAACCCCCTTCTCCACTCTTTAACACCATTCTTATCTCCCAAAACAGGTGGGGTAGGAGGTATTAATTAAACCCTTATTAAATTCCATCTCCGGCTTCCAAAGAAAGCCTTATGATGTCAAAGTGTTGGACCTTCACTGAACCCAGTGGTTCTGGACTAGGATCCATTTTCGATGTGTTGTGCGAGGTTTGGGTCTGGACTAGGATCCATTTTTAATGTGTTGTGCAAGGTTTGGGTCCAGGTCCAAACAGACTTACTAATGGCTTGTAAGGGCAACATAAACCAGACCCCACTAGACACATTGACGCCCCTAGAACCCAAAGGCATGCTCGTATCCCACCATGCCCTGAATCAGGGCAGCATTCAAAGCTACAGAAAGGTAGGGGTGGCAATCGGGTCGGGTTGGCGTGTCAGCATACCTCAACCTGAACCCGAACCGTTTATTAAACGGGTCGGCTGTGGCAAACACGAACCCGACCCGTTTAATAAACGGGTAACCCGACACGACCCGCCAACACATTTAATAAATGGGTTGGGTCGAGTAAACGGGTTTTCAGGTTCGCGGGTCGGGTTGACGGGTTGACGGGCCGGGTTGGCGGGTTGGCAGACGGGTTGGCGGGTTGACCCACCCGCCTAACCCGTTTATTAAACGGGTCAGCCGGGTTGGCGGGTTGGCATACCCCCAACCCGAACCCGACCTGTTTAATAAACGAGTTACGCGGGTCGACCCGTTTATTAAACGGGTTGGCTTAAGCCCAACCCGAACCCGCCTAAGAGGCGGGTTGGCGGGTCGTGTCAGAAATTGTCACCCCTACAGAAAGGTGAAGGAGAATGGGCAGAGAAACAATTGTACATTTGTAGCACAAGAATCCACTTACCAAATTAAGGGCACATTTGTAACCAAGAAAACTTCTCATAGGAAAAAAATAATCACTTCATAGAAAAAGGGCTGGAATTGGTAGGAGGTGACTGCAGGAGAAAAGTGTTTAAGTCGCGTTAGTATTAGGTTAACAAAGACTATTAAAAAAAAATAGATTAATGACCAAATTTGTGATTTCAACCACTGCAGTAATGTAATTAAATTGTCATGGTTAAGAAAATAATGCCCTAAATATTTTAAAAGCAGAAATATCAAGTGCCAAAAATTGGATTCTATATAACATTTTTTTAAATTGCCATTTTTATCATGTGTCTTAGGAATTAAGAATGCCATTTTAAAATTGTTTGGGCATTAGTGTATCATATCTTTCAATAAACAAAGTGTTATTTGTACGTCACTTTATAATTTATTGAAAACCCGAGGTCAGGATTTAATGTCAAAATCGTCTCTCTCTCTCTCTTTCTCAAGCCATGCTAAAAAAAAAAAAAGTAAACAGATCACAAATTATGTCCGCTTAGCCATGACTTATATTAACAAATATAAGATAAATACTGAAAGCTAGTGACCATAATCTTTTAACTATGAAAATATTCGAACCGGTTAAGAGAGGTCATCTCTTTAACGGTTTGGAATAAAGAGGGCATGGCATTAAAATTAGAAATAAATGTGAGTTTAAAGATAATAAATTACATGCATGATTTGGATTGAGAAGGCGCATTTCATCGTGATAGGGAATCAGTCCAGTCCTTCTATATAAACAGAAATTATTAGGAAAAATATTTAAAAAACTTTCTTAAAATTTAAGGTTTCATAAACTTGCTATTTATCACTTTTGCATATTTTTTTTCATACTACCCATCAATAAAAATACTCGTTGAAAACGATTATATCAAAACTAAAGTATGGTGAATACCCACGTGGGTTATATTATTAGAGTTTCCAGTTATAAGTAACTGAACATCATGTCAATGACACTTCAACATTTGATTTTGTCATAATGGCATTATGAATGTCTTTCTTATTATTTTGTCATAGATTTGTTTTTTTACCCTGCCACCATGTACCTTTTTAATTTTTTGAATTTTATTCGGTCAATCTCTAACAATATTCATCACTAACGTACATATTGATTAACATCATATCATGTTATCCATATTTTTCAAATTTGTTCTTGTTGATCATAACACCTTGTATACATCGACATAAATATATACTTTAGGAGTAATTTTGTCTTTTTATTCTCACCATTGTGAAGTCTTTGTTGGAGATGAGAGACCCACTTAGTTTGCTAATGATAATTAAAGTTTAGAAAAACCCATAAACATCGTATAGTTAAAATTACAAAGATAATAAGTAATTGAACATTGTATCTTGTCACTTACACTTTCATATTCTACTTGGTTCAAGATGACAATGTTAAGGTCTTGTTGTTGTTTTCTCATATAACGATAGATTTGTCTTTTTACACCACCACCATAAGAGTAGGTTTATCTAAGGGTAGGTTGTATATGTCGATATAGAGATCTACTTTGGAGGTAGTTTTATCTTTTTACTCTGACTATCGTGTAGTCCTTGTTGAAGATAAGAGACCCGCTAAATTCACTAATGATGTGAAAATCTACAAACATCATATAGATAGAGTTTCAAGGATAATAATTAACTGAATATCATATATTAGCTCCTATCAACCATGTGAACCCCTGTTGGTAGAGAGTTACAGAGTTGTATGGTTTCTCTTTAACAATTTTACCAACGAGGATTCAACTTGTTTGGTAGGAGTTGTTAGTGCATGTCACCATATGTTTGAACGTTGCAAGTTCAAAACCCAATGGTATGTAATGTAACTGGTGGGGTCTACCTAACCCCATCTTGACTTCCCAAAAAAAAATTAAAGATAGAAAGAGAGAGGAACAAGAGGTGAGATCAAAGGAGCGAATAACTGCCATGACTACGCGACACTAGCTCATCACATGACAACATTGCATGTGGCCCACATAAAATGTGCCATGTGTTTGGCTGTGTAACGTAGCCATGGCACTTAGCCGCTCTCTAGATCCTTGATCTGTTTGGGGAACAATATCATCTATGGATGAGAGCGAGTGAGGGAGAATATTGGGGTTAGGAGTCCGACTGTTGCTACATTAGATTTTCACCCATGTTGACTTTGCGTTTTGGGGTTTTAGGGGTTCTTGCAGGACAAGCCAGGTTGCGGTGGATGGGTGTATAGGAGTCTGACTGTTGTTGCATTCGATTTTTACCCTTGTTGACTTTGTCGTTTTGGGGTTTTAGAGGTTCTCACAAGACAAGCTAGGTTATGGTGGATGGGTGTATAGCCGCTCTCTAAAATACCAATTTTATTTGTTAAAAAAATCACATAAAAATGTAATCATGTGAGATTTTGAATCAAATCAATTTGAGATCCGACTTAAAATGTTGATCTTAATTTGAGTAACATGATTGAAATTCAAATGAACTGAATTTATCTTATCTCAAAACTCTGATTAAACTTCTAAATCCCTCACCTACTTATAGTCATAAGTTTCTCAACCCTAAAGTTGTTGAAACTGGTGGTTCAAAAATCTGGTATGGATTGAGTCATTGGATTGAATGAGGCATGTGCTAGAAGAACTCAAACCTTCGTCTATGTGAAAAACACATGCTCTATCAGTTGAGCTATTCTAATTTACCTCTAACTGAGCATGCCTTATTGACTGTCATAATTATGGTCTTCATTTGTAGGCATTCTTGAGGATTGAATTTAATCCACTACTAATTAGAGATAGTGCTCCATAAAATTTAGTAACCCCCTCAATAACCATTTTTAAGTTACAAGCATCCCATAAAGTTATATAATCATTTATCATATATTTGCATTAATAAGCCAACCAACCTGGTGTCACTTGGAGTTTTAGTGTGAAACTCTATGGCCACATTGGATCTAAAATTTGAATTCAACATCTCTCACTTGGCCATACGAGAAGAACATTCACATTATATCATAACTGGTGCATCATGTATCACACATACCATTTCATAATAAAACATGCACATGAATAACCATGTGCAATTTCTTGGGTTATATCATTAATGTTTTTCTCACATGTTATGAATTATTTTCCACATAATCATATGAGTTTTTTCATCATCCAACTTCAAGAACAAGTTTTCACACATGCTATAATTAAGTTATTTATGACAATCATGTGATTTTTTTATCATCATATGAGGTTTTTCATATATATTATATAGAGATGGGAAAATATGACACGACCCACCAACCTGCTTCTTCGCCGGGTTCGGGTTTGGCTTAAATGGGTTCGTGTCATAAACGGGTCGGGTTCGTGTTAGGGGTATGCCAACCCGTTTAATAAACGGGTTAGGCGGGCAGGTCAACCCGTTTACCTGACCCTAATCTGCCAACCAACCCGTTTACTCATACCCGACCCGCCAACCCGTTTACTCGACCCGACCCATTTATTATACGGGTTAACAATGTCGTGTCGGGTTACCCGTTTAATAAATGGGTCGGTTCGTGTTTGCCACAGACGACCCGTTTAATAAACGGGTCGGGTTCGTGTTGAGGTATGCCGACCAGCCTGACCCAATTTTCACCCCTAATATTATAGATTATTTTTTATATAGTCATATAATTTTTCTATCTGAACCATGATATATTTTCACATATAGAATATAGTATAGATTTAGTCATGTTGTATGGATTTAGAGTTGGAGTTTCTTGTGCTTCCTATAATTGCTCATTGTAGGGTTTTTTTTTAAGAGGTTGCATTGGTTGAGATTTTCTTATTTCAATTTGCATTAGGGTAACCAAGATTTTTTAAGAGGTTTCATTGGTTGAAATCACGAAGCACGGTGGTTAAATAAGCAGAACACATGCGCATATGATCAAATGACGCAAAAGCTTTTGGTGATTTACATGATGGAAAATACAGTAACAGTACAGCAGCTCTTCTCAAGTCTTAAGCAAGAGTACAATGGGCCTCTGATCTGAATATCTTCCTGATTGTAATTAAGAGGAGGAAGAGAAGGTGTCGAAGATGGTGGTGTGGAGTGGGTCGCTCAAATGAGTGGCCCAGTTGTTGAGGGGACCCTTGCCGGTGGCTGCTGCCTGGACGGCGAAGCCCAGGAACCCAACCATTGCCAGCCGAGCGTGCTTGATCTCCGCCAATTGAAGCCGTGCCTTGTTGTCGGGGTCGGTGGCCAAGCCCAGTGGGTCGAAGGGGCCACCGGGGTATATCCTCTTCTCCGGGTCCAGCTCGGCGTTCCTCTGGAACTCGATGTACCCGATCACGATCACCTCGATCCATATCAACGTGGAAATGGAGAAGGGAAGAGGGAGCCCCAGGTAAGACGACCCGTCCACTAACTCCACCTGATCCATAAAAGAAAAGAAAGAAGAAGATGAGTACCGTTCCTAGCTCCCTCTTGTGGAAGAAGTAGAACGAATGGGTGCAAATGCAATGGGGGAAATGAACCTACCTTGCCGGCGTCCTGCCAGGTGACACCGGTGAGGGCCTCGACGGCGAGGGCTCCCAGGGTGGCGAGCATGGCCCAACGGCCGTGGATGAGCTCGCACTCTCTGAAGCGCTGGAGGCCGAAGACCTCGCCGTAGGGCTGGAAGGGCGTGGATTTGACGTCGCTGCTCTCGAACCTGGTGCCAATGATGTCGCCGGCCTCGTTCTTAGCCAGGTTCTGGTCCAGCGAGTCCAGCTCGTACTGCAGGTACTCGGCGGGTTTGCCCAGCCAGAAGGGGTCGAAGCCGTAGTCGCCGATGAGGGTGCCGTCCAGCCACTCGGGCGCCTTCGCTCCAGGGTACCAGAGCGGCCGGTCCGACACCACCTTCTTCGGCTTCTTCGCCGTCTTCTTCCCTCCGCCGAACCCGAACCCGAACCTGGCCTGGAACCTGCCGCCGTTGGCCCCCACGTTGTGCAGGCGGCTGCCCAAGAAGGTGGAAGTTGCTCCGGTGGTGGCAGCAGCCATTGTTGGGCTCTGGAATTGAGTGGAGTTGGGAGTTGGTTCTTGGCAGGGGGGGGTGTTGAAATGGAGGCTTGTGGTTTGTGTACTGGAGGTCTATCTCGCGTTGTGATCGTGAGCCGTTGGTGAAGCAGACCATATCCATCTGACGGCTTTCATCGTCTGATCCTTATCCCTGCCTTATCGGTTCAGTATGAAAACGTGGCCGCTGATTCTTCAAATTTTCTTTTATTTTGTGGCCCACATTCAGCCCAGGTGGCGATGTGCCAGTGGTAGGACGCAGCCAACCTTTGATAACGTGGGGGAGGTGGAGGCCCATAAAGAATGAGCCCTCATTGACCGGCCAACTCGCACCTAGCCAACTTGGTTGGTTGGTGTGGTCTTTTTTTTAAGGCTCGGTCGTAGAAAGGCCACCAACTTGGCGTGGTCTTCCAAATCTCAGCAGGCATAGTGTAGGGTTTGGTTCGGACCCAAGTAGAACCAAAGTTGGCCCCAATTTTTGGGTATGGTATCAGGTCTGGATCCAGGTTTAATTGGACTTACCATAAGAAAAACCATACTCGGACCTGATAAAAACTACATGATGAACTAAACCCGGGCCATACCCGTTAAATATTACTTTTTATCATTTTTACATTAAAAATTTGCTGGTCATAATTGAAACTCGGGTTGGGGCCTGGGCATAGGCGGAGGGGGGTTGCCTCCTAGCCCAGTTTTTTTTTTTTTTTTTAAAAAAAAAAAGCTCAGTCCTATCCAGCCCAGCCCTGACTGCAGCAAATAGTTTGATTTGTCCATATGAAATAGATTTTTATTAATAATTGTAATCATTTTTTATTTTATCTCAATTTTTTTTCGGGGGGCTGCCCCCAAACCCCAAACTATCACACCAATTTTTTTTTTCTGTTTGCACCCCCCCCCCCTCACATGAATCCTAGCTACGCCCCTGGGCCTGGGTCTGCTGTATACCCAACTCCATGGACCTTTGGGTCCGAACCCAGGTTTTAATTGGGTCTTTTTATTTATCACTGTACCCGGACCTTACAGGGTTGGTTATGGGTCGGTCTGGGTAAACCCGACCCATTGACACCCCTAGGCATAATCCCCAGTTCCTTCCACCTCTCCTCAATGGGGTAATCCACTCCTGCTTTTTGCACGCTAAACCCTCATTTCTAACCTATGTCACAGTGATTCGTGGACTGGAGGACCCGGGATTCATACTTGACTCTGAAAGCTCGAAATTCTTTTCTTTGAAGAAATGAGACATGAGGATAGATAATTTTTTAATTTTTAATCAATAAAAAACTATTTTTTGAACATCTTAACGTTAAAAATGATTTTTTATTGAAATAAAACTAAACTAAAATACAATATTATTTTAAATATTAAAATAATGATGTACTTGTCGGTGTCTATGTCAGCGTGTCTGAGCATGTCTGCCTGTGTCACCACTCACCAGTGACCCACAGCCAAAATGGCGTGTCTCTGTGACATAGTTTCCAACCTTCCTTCGGATCCAGTTTTTAGACAGAAATATCAGTCATGAATCCAACCCAAGCCTTTTGGATATGATCATGACTGCTATTGTGAAAGACATCCAAAACCTGAATCAACCATGCAGGATTTAGCTCCAATATAACCTATCTTCTCTCAAGTTGCAAGCTCGATTCCTCCTGTTTTTTTTTTTAAAAACTTCATAGGATTTCTAGTTAGTGATAGAATCATGACATATTCAAAAAATTGCTTATTTATTGTCATTTTAATCTCAATTCTATATACTTTTTGTTTTTTCATACTTTTGTTCAATCTTTTTATATTCATTAGTGAAACAAGCATGCAGACTCTAGATAAATAAGTTTCTATTAAAAACTTTTATTATGATAAAAATATGATTAATAAACAATATGTATACATCTAAAAATAAAACATTTTAGAAATATATATGAACAAAATTATTGAAGCAAAAAATAGCTTTTTATACCACTTGTAGTTGAGGAAGGTAAGTTATCACAATTTAACGGCAAAAAAGTGGGAGGGCTTCACCTTTGGTTGGCATTGACGCCTATAAAAAAAAAAGGGTTTGTAATTGAAAATATTAAGAGAGAGATATTTTGAGGATATGCCAATCTTTCTTATATGGATGCAAAAAATTGGACAAGTGCCATGCATGTAAGTAATACATTCCTTCTTTTTTTTTTGGGAAAAAAAGTTACAAATACCCAAAGAAATCTATAATTTCATTCAAGAAAGACACGATGAATGTGCCATTTGAGAAAAAGTTATATAGAATAAAAATTTTGGCCTTCACTACCCATGCTTTTGTTTTTATAGTATTTAAGAAATATAATGAGAATAATTTCCTGAAAAAATTGTCCAGCAAATAACTTTTCCTTGCCTAAAAAAAAAACCCACAATGAGATTGGGTGACCATCATCTTTCCTGAGGTGGATGCAGTTGATTGGACAATGGACAGCATTCTGATGATCCATACCCCACCTCACCTATTCAATAGCAATCAGATGGCATTGGATCTCGGGTTGCCCAAGCTAGACGCCAGCTCCGGATTGACTTGACGTATTGCAATTCGTACAGAACCAATATGGTTGGTATCATTTTCTTAAAACTGGTTCTTAGATCTCAAGAAAAAAAGGATGAGAGAAACCCCTATATCTAAGGCTATGTATATATCGGGATTTTCATTTATTAAATCCAAATCCAAGATATAGCTTTTCCTGTTGCAGATTCATATAAAATCTGACGTGGTTGCATTTTTACGTGAAAAAACTTGTTTTTTTTGGGGGGCAATAATATCATATTTCTTTTGGTTTCGGATTCTACCCTACCTCATCAAATATCATTCACATCAAGACTTGGATTTGAACCTATTTTATGTTTTCAGATCCAGGTTTAGATCTGACATGATCCAGCTCATATCCTATCTATTTGCACTAGGAATGTCAATGGGTCAGGTTTGACCCGGACCAACCCGACCCAACCCATACCAAACCCTATAGGGTCAGGGTTTGGTGATAAATAAGGTCTGATTAGAATTCAGGTTGAACCCAAAAGTTTGGGTTCGATTAATATATGAAACCGGGTATGGTTTGTGAAATTTCATACCAGACCCAAAACCGACCCGAGTTCCAAAAAAGATTTACTATTATTCAATGTAAAAATGATAATTAAAAAACTTTATTTTACCCGGTATGGTTCATGTAATCTTTATAGGATCCGGGTATGTTGTCTCTTATGATGGGTCCAATTGAACCTGGGTTCGGACCCTATACCAGCATCTAAAATCAGGTCTGGGGTCTGGTTCTACCTTGCTCTGAACCAAACACAACCCGTTGAGACCCCTAATTTGCACCTAGGGATGGCAGTGGACCGGGGGAAAGCGAGGCCCGGCCCCGCCCCGCCTCGCCCCGTTTGGAACGGGGATGGAGGCGGGGACGAAGGTTAAAATCCATCCCCGTCCGGGGGTGGAGGCGGGGATGGACGTGCACTTTTCCCCGCCCCGCCCCGTCCCCGCCATGATCCCCGCCTCATCCCCTCCCCGACCACTTTTCCCCGCAATATCTCCGCCCCGCCTCGCCTAATCCCCGTTTGAACTGGGGATGGAGGACATGAAACGGGGATGAAGGCAGGGATGGAGGATAAAATCCATTCCCGGACGGGGATGGAGGCGGTGGTGGAGGATAAAATCTTGAGGCGGGGCGGGGGCGGAGACCTTGTCCCCCGCCCCGCCCCACTGCCATCCCTATTTGCACCCCTATCCGTGTCTTATACCTCGACGCCATGTAATGAAAATTGCTAAGCTAGTCTTCTAAAATTTAAATAGTACATGTCAGGGAAGTTAAGTACGAATTTGTGATATAACTTATGAAATTCTGTTCATAGCACATTCGGATCCCCGCTTTAAGAGTTAGTCAGATAGATACTCATGGTTATATAAGCCAAATTCTCATGATTATATGATTGGACAAGGATTCTATGGTCGAGTCTGGTACATGTATTTTATTATTATTATTATTTTTTGAGCTAGGTCGAAGTAAAACCTTTCTTAACCACCGATTCAACATTGGCAAAGCTTGCAGTTAATAAAACTCTTAAGGTCTCACTTGCCCACAATGGAGTACACCCAGCTTCAACCTTTGCAGCAAGGAAAGTCTTTGTGGGTTTCGAACTTGTGATGTCTAGGTCACTTTTACCAGATAAGTGCAGTCTCTGTAGGCACACTGATCTCGTAAACTATATCTCTCTTCTATGTACATATTCTATCTGGAATCTGTATATGTTGCTTGATATAATTCTTCTTTTTCAAAAAACAAAACAAAAAAATTGTCTACTCAACTCGTGCATATATATAGTTGAATCGATTAGAGTGAAACTAAACCAAGATAGCTGTGGTTACAAAGGAAATTTGGAAAGTGCAGGAAAGAGAATTGAAATCCATATATCTTTTCCTGTGCTTTGTCTTGCTCAGAAATATCCTGCTTGTCATATTGTCCAACAATTTAACGACATGAGTTGTTCTCTCCCTCATTAATAGAAATAGGAGATGAGCGAAACAGGAGAACCACGCACTTTGGATATGATGACCTCATGAACTTGTTGTCTGTGCTTTTCTTTTACCACCAAACATTCAAAAGATGATATTTTTTCATTGACAAAAATATGATCCAATGAATAGACTATGTTGAATCCATCTAGCTATTGGGTCATTGATTTGATCAAAACAACTTGCATCATAAGATCTAAGGGAAAGAAGATGGGGGATGAGTGAAACCCAACTGCAAGCTTGACACTAGCTGTCATGCTTGCACAACCATTGGTCTAGCAAATCCATAATCCCAGGACTTCAACTAGCAGCCCATCCATCCAGCCTCGGAAATATCTCCCTTTTTCTTTGGATACAATAAAAGCCTGACCACCAGCTTAAAAGATGAGCATTATCTCGTGCACTCCTCCATCAAATGGAAAACAAGCCACTCATACAATCATCTTAATTATCATACTTAATGAGCTGCTTTATCATTATCAACCCGAACTTAATAATTAGTACAAATAGTCCACATCTACCATTCAAAGCGTCTAAGACCAACCAGATTCGCCTTCTCATCAAAACTCTCTCTCTCTCTCTCTCTCTCTCTCTCTCTCTCTCTCAGCAAGCAAGAAGCAAATCAATGGCGGAGAGTTGGGAGAGCAGTGCGACATCTTCCATTAACACTGTTTTCCTCCTCTTCTCTGCATATCTCGTCTTCATTATGCAGCTCGGCTTCGCCATGCTCTGCGCGGGCTCTGTTCGTGCCAAGAACACCATGAACATCCTGCTTAGTAATGTCATCGATGCTGCCGTCGGCAGCCTCTCATACTACATCTTCGGCTTCGGCTTTGCCTTCAGCACCGGCAACCCCTTCATCGGCACCACCTACTTCGGTCTGCATGACATCCCCAACCAGACCTTCGACTACTCTTACTTCCTCTTTGAGTGGGCCTTCGCCATCGCAGTCGCCGGCATAACCAGCGGCTCCATTGCCGAGCGCACCCAGTTCGTGGCCTATCTCTTCTACTCGTTTCTCTTGACTGGGTTCGTGTACCCGGTAGTGGCACACTGGGTCTGGTCGACCGGTGGGTGGGCTAGCCCCAGCTACAAAGGAGGTGGGCTACTTTTTGATTCTGGTGCGATTGACTTCGCGGGTAGTGGTGTTGTGCACCTGGTAGGTGGAGTTGCGGGCCTATGGGGTGCACTCATAGAAGGTCCGAGAGTAGGTCGGTTTGATGCGTTGGGTAAGCCCGTGCCGATGCGCGGTCATAACGCGACCCTCGTGGTCATGGGCACGTTCTTGTTGTGGTTCGGTTGGTTTGGGTTCAACCCGGGTTCGTTCGTAAAGATACTGGTGTCGTACCCTTCCACCACGTCGGAAGGGAACTGGACAGCGATTGGCCGAACCGCGGTCACCACCACGTTGGCCGGGTCAACAGCCGGACTGGTCACGCTTTTCGGGAGGCGGGTGCTTATTGGTCATTGGGATGCGCTGGACGCATGCAACGGGCTCTTGGGTGGGTTCGTAGCGATCACGTCTGGGTGCGCCGTGGTCGAGCCGTGGGCCGCTATAGTGTGCGGGTTCTTTGCGGCCTGGGTTCTGATGGGGCTCAACATGTTGGCCGCGAGGTTCAGGTTGGATGACCCGCTGGAGGCAGCTCAGTTGCACGGTGGGTGCGGTGCGTGGGGCCTGCTGTTCACTGGGTTGTTCGCCAAGCAAGAGTTGGTGGTCCAGGCCTACTCGGGCGGTGTGAGCTCGGTGTCGCGGCCGTACGGGGTGTTCATGGGGGGTGGGTGGAGGCTGTTTGGTGCCCAGGTGGTTGAGGTGTTGGCGATTGTGGGATGGGTGAGCTTGACCATGGGCCCTCTCTTCTACGTGCTTCACAAGTTGAGCCTGCTGAGGATCTCTCGTGATGAGGAGGTCGCCGGTTTGGACATCTCCAGCCATGGTGGTTTTGCCTACACGGCACACCGTGACGACAGCCACTCCTACCGATTCTATGAGGACTACGTGAGGCTGCAACATCCGTCGCAGTGAGTCTCGCTTGTTTAGTGCAAACCCCATGTTGCAGTCCATTTGATTTTCTATGCATGTATTCAATTGTTCATGGAAGATTGATGGCCTTGTATATTGAAGTCACGAGAAGGGGTTGTTTTGCTTCTCTTGAGTCTTGATCACCTGAGACGGCTACAAGGATTTGGTGTTATATATTTTTCAAAGGGAATGATATTGTCACGGGCAAAAAATTTCTGTGAGTGTAAGACTGTAAAATTTTGATAATTATTTAAATTAATAAAAAAGAATTTTATTTAATTTTTATTAAATATAATCAGAAGCAAATGAAAATTCAAAATATAAATTTGAATGAATTTAAAGGTTTTAATAAATTTAACTTGAAATTGAATTTCATGATAAATTAGAATTCAAAGATAGTGGATCCAATCTAAATCCAGAATCAAATAGGAAACTTAGAATAGAGTTTTAATTAATATTTTATGAATAAATAATATTTTTAATAAATATAGTAGATAGGATCTCAAGGGTAGCTTGCCCCCCATGGACCCTCCTACCCAAAAAGAAATTTTCAAAAAAATCTAACCTAATTCATCTAATTAATAAACTACTTAACGTTAAAAATCATTTAGATGCTTTCCTAAAAATTAAATACAAGAAATAAGAGAAAGAAAACCTAATGAAAGGAGCACCCTTCCCTAGTGGGCCCCTTCTACTTAAATGAGTGGCCTCATTTATTAGATCCTCTATTTTGAGGATCCAAATAAATGAATGAGGGAGGATCTACCCCCCCCCCTCTTCTTTCAAAGTAAAATCAAATAAAAAAATAAAAAAAAAAGTAAAAAATAAAAAGAAGAACCAAAAGACTTACCTTGTAGGAGGAGGGGCACCCAAAGAAAAAGGCAATGCACCCTCTCCCTTCCAAAATTTGTGTGAGAAGAGAGCCTCACACGCCACTCCCTCACTCTATCTCCCTATCTCAATTTCTCTCACTCTCCCTACCTCTATATAACGTCTCAAGATTTATCCAATTTTTAGGCAATTTTTTTTAAATCAATGAATAACGAAAATAAACAAAGTGAAGTTGAAAAATCTTGGGCAATTACAGATGATTTCACATTTGATAAAGTTATCGATAATTATTATCAATCATCCGAGTTTAAAGAGTTATTACAATAAATAAATTTAAACTTTCATGAGACTGTTTAACCAAATAAAAGAAATCCTAGATTGACAAAGAAAATGTGATCTTCGTGACAAACATCTCACAACTCTCTCTTAATCATTCTGATTTGTAAAATGGTAATATCAGAGGTCTCACTTCACAAGTATCAATGGAGAATCTCTTTTCAAAGCATGCAAGTAAAATGTCAGCATACAAGAACACGCTGAAGTTTAGCAATCAAAGTAACATGTTTAATTTCAGATAAATAATATCTAGCACAATCATAACATAAAATATATTCAAGCATGTATGCATATCTAATTGCATAAAATTATGTTTTACTTGTTTAACCTCCTATGGGTATCCACAGTTTGAATACGTCGAGACAAATGAGATCAATCATGGTCTGTTATTCTTAGATAATTTAATATCTCAATTAACAACCTTAATCAAATTCTCAAAGTAACAGTATAATGACTGAGGAAAAAAACCTAAAAACCAAGATAAACAAAGATGCATTCGACTTCTACAAAAGTTACATGACCTACCCACTTAAAAAAATTAGGTACTCCGAGTCTCCTAACTTTGTGAGTGGAGGACCGTCGAGCTATTATTATTCATAGCATAATAACAAACGTTGTATGTTTCAACAATAATAACCCAACAAAGTTTGTACACTCTATCCTCTCTAAGGTAGCCCGATGTTGAATGAGTATTCATTTTTTTTATTTGATTAATTTAGATTTTGTGTACCTACCTCTCTTGAGTAAACTAGGGTTTTGATAACCCAAATACCACTTTGGGGTACACAGTATACCAGTGTAAAGCAAGATTGTATACTACACGAAAAGGATAGTTACAAGTATTTACATTGTGTTTGGTGCGTTTGGATCACCCATCCAGTGAGCTCGTAGTGCATTTAAACCAACGAGTGCCAAAACAATGTCTTGATACGTTAAAATCGATCAGGCATTTATTTAGGTTTGTGTGCATGCTGTTATTTAATAACTTGGGCACACACATCGTACCCCATTGATCTTTTTCAACCACATGACCAATCTCAAACAACACATAGGTGTAAGAAGTACACCATAGATCAACAGTGCAAAGTTTGCATGACACACATAAAATGTCACAAGTACTTACATGTCACCAAGAAGGTTTTTTAAAACCTTATGCTCATCTTTGGGCCTTATCATGACCTTGCAAACATTCGTTTGCAATGCAACATATTTGTAAATCATGCATTCGGTGGGGCAGGGTCCGTGAATGAAACTCAGTCATGTCCTTCAATTCATAAAGCATTTGTTGACAAAACATCACAGTCATCACAATATTTGTCTTGCAAACCTTTCAAGTAAATAATTCATTAATTTGCTCATAAAGTAGTAATTGAGCTATGTTTGCAAAAGTACACTTGCATGCACATTTTTGCATAACGTGATGATCAAAATGATCAAATATCCAATTTTCTTTGGACTATCGTCCATAACAAATATTTAGGATCTGTATTTAATTGAACTTATGCATATTCATGTATTTGTCATTCACATACATCCAAGAATGATCTTCTTCGTCATATATTTTCCATTGTGTTCAGTACGAATACATATTTTATATATATATATTTCATTTGCTATTGATTAGTAATATATATATATATATCTTCATCCGAGCTACAACACACAATCAAGGGTGGTAAACTCGGTTGGCTGCTGAGTCCAAGCTAGGTGGGCTAGGGTCAGCAAACCTAGCCTGCCCCACACCTAGTGGGGGCGGTCATTGTAGGCTACAACCACACATCAGTCAGGGTTGTTGTATTTTGTAGGTCTGCAACATAGGTTGCAAAAGATGATGGCAGCCAACTGGAGTAGTCAGACCCGTCGGTTGGTCTGACTCGCTAGCCAAGCATTTTAGAGGAAAGTGAACAAGGGTCGTGGAGGCCGTAGTTTCGTTACGAGCACATTAGCAAAATATTATATATATATTGATATATATACATATATTTCTTTTTTTAAAAGAAATAACAAATGTGTACCATTGTGTGAGCCAACATATACATAAAACTACATAAATGAACAAATAACATGAATCACAACACATGAACAACGCTTCTTCAAAACTTTCATTCATTTATGGCAGACATCTATACATATGTATTTTTTCTTGAATAATGATTGGATCAAAATGAGGAAAATACATATGTATTCGGGAAAATAGCACACCACCAAAATACATTTTTTTTGCAAAGCTCGTATGTTTATCAATATTTTTTGTTTTGTTATTGTAGAAAATTTTGAATTTATTTATTACAATATGACGATTGAGAAAATTCTCTCTCTCTCTCTCTAGAGAGAGATCGTTTTAGTCACTTGTGAACAAAAGAGGAAGGGATGGCTTGCAACACACACATCAACTGAAAGCGTTGGCTGGAAATTAGGGACCTGTTGGTGCACATGGCCGATTCTTTCAACTGATGCCCTCCCCTTTTTTCTTTATTCTCTCTCATTAGGTACAGAATAAACTTATTATACAAGGCTCCCTTCCCTTCGCCTTCGCCTTCGCCTTAGTGGCAACATTCCTCATGCGGGGTTATAAAATCCACGCGATGAGGTAGGCAATTTTTTTTTTCTTTTTGGGCTTAGGGAGCTTATTCCTCTAGCTCATCACCTTTCCTGCTAGGCATGAGATAATGAATCTCATGTCTAAGGGTGTCAATGGGTTGGGTTTAGTTCGGATTCAGGTAGAATCAGACTTGGATCAGATTTCAGGTATGGTATCGGGTCCATACTCAGGTCTAATTGAGTCCACTATAAAAAAAACCCGGTCTCATAAGAACTACATGAACCAAACCCGGTAAAACCATATTTTTTTTTTTATCATTTTTACATTGAAAATTTGTTGGTCTTAATCGGAAATTGGGTCGAGTCCAGGTCTAGTATAAAATTTCACAAACTATACTCAGGTCCATGTATTAATTGGACCTTCAAGTCTGGACCCGGGTATTCTTATTTATCACCCCATACTCGGACCCTATAGGGTTTGGTTCAGGTAAACCAGGCCCGTTGACACCCCTACTCATGTCAAGCAGCCAAACCAAAAAAATGGATTATCACGCAAATGGGATTCCTTTCGTTAACATTAAACAAGCATGAGATTCCAAATCAAATGAATTTGAGTCTCATGAGATTTCAATTCTCATAAGTTTTCTTTTTATTTTTGAAAAGAGCAGCCAAACATACCCTTGGTGATATTCGGAGGCTGTACCCTACCAGATGAGCAGAGCTTAGGTAGGCTAGGTTTGGTTGGTTTCCAGTCAGGTAAAAAAAACTAGAACAAGGGATAGGGGTGTCAACGGGCTGGTTTACTCGGACTCAACCCGAACCAAACTTTATAGGGTCCGGGTATGGTGATAAATAAGAAGATTTGATTAAGACCTGGGTCCGGACCTCAAAGTCGGATTAATACATGGACCTGGGTATAGTTTGTGAAATTTTATACTAAACTCGGACCCCACCCGAGCTCTGATTACGACCTGCAAATGTTCAATGTAAAAATGATAAAAAATATGGTTTTACTGGGTTTGGTTCATATTGTTCTTATCGTGTTCGGATTTGGTTTTTTCATACTCGATACCATACCAAAAAATCTGGTTCAAGTCTGGTTTAACCTGGGTCCGAACCAAACCTGATCGGTTGATTGACACCCCTAATAAGGGGAGTCGAAGCGGTCCGGTCTGGGTGGGTACAGTTGCAGGTAAGCTCCCCAAGACATAGAAGACCAGGAGATGAGGTTGGAAGAGTGTAATCGGATTCGGAGCCCCACGAAACGAGACCCTGCAAAAATATCCAACCGGTGACTGCCCGTCACAACGTTATCGTCGTCGCTGGGTGTGTGGCGGCGAAGCAGAAGCAGCAACCGGTTGGTCCGGTCGTCCTATAAAATCACACCAGCAAGACCCTCTCTCTCTCTTCGTGGAGTTATTTTCGTTTCTTACAAAAACCCTGCGCTGCTTTTAGCTTAAAAAGGAGGGAAGGGGAAGAGAGTCTGCCGCCATTTCTTCTCTGTTTCTGGGAAAGGTTATCCATTTTCAACCCGAGTTTCTCCTTTGATTTGCTCGTCTTCGATCATCTCTTTGATCGATAATTGTGTGGAAAGTTTCCATTTTTACCTGTGATTTGCTTGCCCTTCTCCGATCAGCAGGATCGGCGTGATCATTTCCTCCCTTATGCTACCTCTTTTTTACGTTTCTCTCTTCTTTTTGTTTCCCTCTTTAAAGTGAATCTATGGAATTAGATGCAAAATTCTCTTGTGATTGTAGATTTTACAATTTCTTTTCATTCCTTACCGTGAGGTGTCGTGCCTTTCTTCTGTGTTAATGCTATTTTTCTTGGTCTCTGGAAATCATTTGATAGATATTGATCAGAACGGTAGTTATTGGGGAAGAAATGCTTGTCGTAGTTATGGTTTTTGCTTTCCTTTAACGTATCTTTTGGATTTTCTTCTTCCAATTTCCCCTTTCTTTCTTTTTCTTTTTCCTTAACTCTGTTTTTTTTTCTCTCGACTCATTTTATAGGTTATGCTCCAAAATATTTTGGATTATTTCATATTTTTGTTTGGCCAGAGAAATTATCAGTCTTTCTTTTGGATCGTTCTGTTTTGATTTCTGTTGACCACGGTTGATGAAGGGACCTGTTTGAGCAAAGTTGTGATATTTTAGCGTGGTTTTGATGTGTTTCGTTTGCCAAATTCCAAATATTCCTAATCTATCAAATCACAAAGAGGCGTTTTTCTTCATCTAGTTCACTTCATGCTAAATTCTTTTGTGTGTGTGTGTGCGTGTGTGCGTGTTCTTCTTTTCATTTCTCTAGGAATTTGTTTTCCTTAGGATGAAAGGAGGAAAGGGAAAGGGAGCTACAAAGAAAGAAACATCGCTGAAGCCTGTTGATGACAGGTTAGAAATAATCCCAATTAACTCAAAGTTTTGCTTGGCGCATAGCCTTCCAGCAAATTCTTGTCTTGGGCCTCAGATTAGCCACTTTACAATGCTGTTACGTTTTCTATGAGCCTACTGGTTCCTACACATCCTTGTATATTTATTTGAGCATGGTGGTACTACTCTTATGTCATTGAGAAAGTTAATAGAGAAGCATGATTCTTTCTGCTTTAGTTATTTTCTGCTGATTTTCTTTGTAAGTGATGTATGTGATGATAGTGATACTCTATGTCACATGGGTGCGGCACTTTAAAAAAACTTGGGTGCGGGGGTGCGCCAAAAATATAAAAAATTATATATATATATAATTTTTTATATTTTAACAGTTAACAACAGTAACACTAATGAAATAAAAAACAATTATCACAACTATCATCAAATCAATTCATCATCATGCATGCAATAAATCAAATTAACAATCTACAATTCTATTCTACATCATAAAAACCAACATAATCAAGAGTCTATTGGTTTTAAATTCAAGTGTGAAGCTTCAACTGTTCAACATGAATTCAAATCTAATTGCTAATTGGATGCTCCTCACTTTATCAAATCCGAGTACACAAATTCGGGTTTGGTTTGGATGATTACTGCTTTCTAGAATTAGCTTAGCATGATGGAGCTATGCTTGAAGGAGATATAACAACAGAAGCCATCTATAAATTAGTGATGAAGAGAGCATTCTTAGCCGTAGTACTGCAAATAACAAGTATAAACATGAACTGTCAATGCAAGGCAGCGTCCCCCCGCAGATTATGTCCGGCAGAACTGTCGCTATTTCGGTAAAACCAGCAGCTCAGCAGCTGATTCTAATGTGCCTTCCTAGTTGCCCAAGGATAATGGCACTATATACAATGTGTAACAGCATAGTGTATAAGAAAGCAACGTTGAAATCATTGGGAGCACTTCATAACCACACAGAAAATGGGAGGAAGAGTAAGGTTGCAGAGAGAGGGAAAGGGAGAGCAGGATAGAGGGGTTTGGGAGAGGGAAAGAGAGGGTTGCGTAGAGAGGGAAAGAGAGGGCAGGAGAGAGAGGGTTGCAGAGAGAGGAAAAGATAGGGTGGGAGAGAGAGCGATAGTGAGAGAGACAGAGAGATTGAGAGTGAGAGACAAAGAGAAGAGAGACAGAGCGAGTGAGAGAGAGAGAGTACCTGAGGAGGAGAGGTTCGACGGAGAGGTCATCGTCGGCATCGGGGTTCAGCGGAGAGGTCGTCGCCGACTTCGACTTCAGGAGGAGAGGTCGGGAGGAGAGGAATGGAGGATTAGGGCAAAAAAAATTTTGCCCTAATCCTCCCCTCCGCAGCCCATTTCATCGGGTATTTTTTTTAAGTCTAAAAACTGGACAGAAATAACCCTGGGTGCAGACTGCACCTAGGGTCGGGTTGACTGCACCGGGTGCTGCACTCGCGTCGCGTCGATGCGGGTGAGACACCTGGTTGGCCGAATTCCTGTGACTTAGGTGATACTAATAATCGCTAGCACTGGGTTCACGAGAAGGCAGAGGGAGAGATTTGTGTGTGTGTGTGTGGGGGGGGGTGTTATTGTGAAGAAGAACATAACTGTTTATATGTCTATGGTTGTTTTGATGGCTTAAGTGGGTTAGTTAGCATGGTTGATTTTCTGCACATTGAGGGAGGTTTTCCAAAGACTATTTTCTACCAACATTTAGTGAAGCTGTCCTAAGATATTGCTTACTAGGAAGTTCCTAGTACGTCTGTTGTACCCATAGTCACAAATAAGTTCCTAGTACGTCTTTTGTAACCAGTCACAAATATTGGTACCGGCTATATCTCGGCGAGGCTATTTCTCGCGATATTATTTGGTGATGAATCTCGGGAAAATTTTGGGGAATGAAAAAATAAAAAATATATAAAAGGAACAAAAATAAGTAAGAAAATATCATGTTTAGATAATAACGTATATGAATAATAAAAGAAATAAGTAAAAAATACAAAATAAAGAAGAAAAACACATTTAAGATGTAGAAAATAAGTAAAAACAGTTACAATAATTGATAATATCACAGTAAGCAAAAACAGTAAAAATATTACTATTTGTTGGATATCTTCAGCCCATGTGATATGCTGTTTATGAATGCAACCTACAAGTAACATGATCTAAGAAGTATTCTGCTTATGTTTCTGCTGGTTTCCTTTTTGGGTTTTCTCCAGAAAGCTTGGGAAGCGCAAGGCAGCTACAACAGCAAGCAAAGGAAGTAAAAGGCCGGCAAAGAAGGAAAAACTAGCCAAGAAAGATCCTAATAAGCCAAAGAGGCCGCCGAGTGCTTTCTTTGTATTTCTGTAAATTTCCTTTTCCTCCTTGTTGGTCGCTGTTCTTTAGGTCCGTAGCATGGATTTGAGCCGCATTAGGTCGATTATCGTTTCAAAGTGTTCAGATACTCACCTAATGTTCTTTTGTTATGTTTTTATTGTTTCTTTTGTACTTTCTTTCCACAGTGAAGAATTTAGAAAGATATACAAGCAACAGCATCCTAATGTGAAGTCTGTATTAATTGTAAGTAGTTTGGGTATTAAAAATCAGTTTTTAGTCATTTTTTAATATTTTATTATACCGACTAATTCTTATTAATTTTACAAAATTGAAGGTTGGCAAAGCTGGAGGTGAAAAGTGGAAGTCAATGTCTAAGGCTGTAAGTCTTTTTTCTTTTCTTTGAACAGGAAAAGTGAGGTTTCTCAACAGACTTTTGCTTTTTCTGGTCTTGTTTCTTTCAATATATGAGGAGCCTTCTTAATCTATACTTGGAAGATAAAAAAATTCATTTTTTGTTTGGAAATTTGGTGCTTTAAGTGCTTGTGTAACGTTCTACCTATGTCACCTGGGTACATGTGCGGGTGCGGGTACGGGTACGACATGACAATTCCAAAAAATGTGGGTACGGGGATACGACTATATATATATATTAAATATCACATAAATATGAAATAAATTCAAAATAAACTGAATATAATCTAAATATATATGCTATATCTAAAAAATATATTATATACTGAAAATATAAAGTTATAAACTGAAAATATAATTATAAATTATAAATTGAATACAAACTTGTATGTAAGGAGGGTAAAATGGTGTGTCCAGGTGTGTCGACACGGTGACACGCGTGTCGACATGGGTACGGAGGGCAAAATATAGTGTCCGTGTGACAGTGTCCTACCATGGAGAAGGGTCATTCTTTCTTTCTGTGACATGCATCTTTTGGTTTTGTCCTTTCTTGCTTAATGAGGCTTTCTCACATGCACTTCCATTGTTTCATCTCTTGTTGTATCCCTTACTATCCGTAAAATTTATCAGCCTTTAGTGCAATCTGGTGAGAGCAAAAAAGTTAAATTTAGCTCCACTCTCTAATTTAGTCATAAATACCTAGATTTGAAGTGTAGTGAGGTCTTAATTGAGTATATTAGCTAATACTTTTCTCCTTCTTCTAAAAAATTCAGCTTAAAACTTTTCAAATACAGGATATATCAATTTGATTAATTTATATTTTTTCCTCATACTCTCTCTCTCTCTCTCACAGGCACATGCGTGCACACACGCAGATGCACACAAGGCTGATGTTGTTGTTTGTGTTTGGCAGGAGAAAGCTCCTTTTGAAGCCAAAGCTGCAAAGAAGAAAAGTGAATATGAGAAGCTTGTTTCGGCCTATAACAAGAAAAAGGCATGGCCTTCAATCCATTCTTTGCAGTTTCTTTCATTTTAATGACTAATAGTTGTCTGGTTCTTTTGCATGCTAATTAATGAACCAGAGCTGTTGTATTTCATAGGAAAGCGTGGCTGATGATGGGGATAAAGAGTCTGAGGTTAATGATGAGGAGGATTTGGAAAATGATGAGGTAATGGTGTGTGTGTGTGTGTGTGTGTGTGAGAGAGAGAGAGAGAGAGAGAGAGAGAGAGAGAGAGAGAGAGAGAGAGAGAGAGAGTTTGTTGAATTGCATATGAATACCTGCTTCAGAACTTGAAGCATTCAATTGTTTCATATTCTAAAAGGTTTGCAGAATTGGTGTTTCTCACATGTGCTTGTTTTTAAACATGATTGCTGGCTATGTCACACGGACTCTTCTAACAGGGAACCACACTTGCGTCGTACCCGCACCCATGTTGGTGCGACACTTGGACACAATTTTCTTTGTGTTAGGTGAAGTCATCCACACTGAGGTCCATTTTTATCCAAAAGTAGATTCAGTTAACTTTAATCAAGTCCATTTTATCTATATTCTATATATAAATACATAAATGCACATAAATACACGTAGTGTTAACTTAAAACTGTTAAAAATTATATATATCACCCCCGCACCCCCGCACCCAAGTTTTTTTAAAGTGCCGCATCCGCATCCGCACCCGTACCCGCACCCATGTGACATAGATTGCCGGCATTTATGCAAAAGCATTGACCTATTGTTGGCAAAAGCCATCTGAGATACTGCATCCATATTATTGACTTTCTATTCCTTCACACTGATTTCATTTTTAGTTTAACTTTAATCCCAGAGTAGCACCAAGAAAAGTCATCTTCCACATGTCACAACTAGGAGCATCAACAGAAAACCGTGACACACTGTCCAAGAAAACTTCATAGGCAGGGACCTGTGAATGGGGCATAATATACTTTCATAAAGAGAAGTAACACTAGTAAGAAGAAAGCACATGAAAAATGAAAGTGATGGCCTTCAGTCTCTACATTAAATGGGCTGATGCAGGTTTTCCTGTGTGTTATGTTCTGAAAAATAAAATGCATAATAGATTCGCTTAGCACAGGAATCAGGATGTGGAATCACTCTAGTCATGTAAATCAATACTTAGTACCCTTAACTATTGAAGAAAAAAAAAGCTTCTTAGATCACTTTACCAAATATATGTACCAGCTATCAAGAATCATTGTCATAGTACTGATCCTTTTTTTCTTTCCTTCACTTGCTTCAACCTATTGCAGTCTTGGACTCAATCAGCCTAGGTCTAGGTCTAGAAACAAAATAAATTTATATCTTAATCCAGTCTTTAATTGTATGGAAAAATTCTGTTTATCTATGATTTGTATAGTCAAGTGAGTCCTGGTTGATTCTTGATTGCACTGCCAGATTGTTGCTTAGAAGTGTCTCAGTTAACTGGGACAAATATCTTGTGGTTAAAACCAAGGTTGCGAGACTAGGAAGTGGAAGCGGGAAACTATACGGGAAGCAAAAGTGAAAATCGATGCATTTTAAAATGTATAGGAAGCGGGAAACGAGTAATAAAAAAACAATATAAGAATTGAATGGGAATTGAAATGGAATGCAAATAAAAACCAAAATAAAAGTGATTATTCTTAAATTTCATGATTTTTAGTGTAAGAATTAAATTATTAACAAAATCTAAAAATGATGACCGCCAATTTAGAGAAAGCACATGGATGTGTGTGAAGCGTGAGAGAAAACACATAAAAATATGAAAAGGAGAGTGAAAGAACATATAAGAAGAATAGATGAAGTGTGTGGAAAGTACAAGAGAAATGTGGGAGAATCGAGATTCCTATCAAGTTTCAGAAGTGAGGAGCATCGTGCTTTCGAAGTGAGTTTTTTGGAAAGCAGACTTTCCACTTATGTAAGAAGCTTCTGGTAACTTCAGTTAAAACCACGTCATAGACCAAGAGGGGATATTTGACTAGTGGATTGTTACGGTAAATGACTTTGATTATGAAAACCTAGAAATATGTGTAACTTTAAAATCAAATTAGTTTTCTACACATGACAAGGTATTAAATTTTTGGTCCTTTTTTACTCTACCTAGGACAAAAAGGATAGATTCCAGTTTCTTTTGTTCTTAGCCAAAGTGGATCTCAATCTTTTTCACATTAGTTTCTACCTATGTCACATACTTAGTTGTCAAAAGTGGTGCCTAGATGCTGCTTAAGCGGGCTAGGCAAAGGGCCACCGCCTAGGCTTATGGGTCTAGGCGGTATGACCCTGTTTTTTCACCTAAGCGACGCCTAGGCTATCCCCACCTAGGCCGCCGGAACATGATTGCTATTTTTTTAATTTTTTTGTCTCCTTCCTTTTTTTTCTTTTTCTTCTTCCTCCGGCCTCAAAAGCTTTCTTTTTTGTTCTCTCATTTTCTTCTTCTTTTGCTTTTCTTTTTTACATTTTTATTTGTTTTTATTCTTCCTCCTTTCACCGCTCCGCTTTCTCTTTTTCTTCCTCTTCTTCCTTTTTCCCCTTTCTTTTTCTTTTTTTCCCTTATTATTATTTTTTTCTTCTTCCTCCTCTCACCTCTCTACTGTCTTCTTTTTTCCTTCTTTTTTTATTTTTGTTGTTTACATGTATGCATGTGTTTTTGACACACACACGTAAAATATTTTTTTTAATCATATATATATATATATATATATATATATATATATATATATATATGCGAACAAGGTTCATCCTGCCCCTTTTTTCTTTATGCCACTGTTAAGAGTCTTAAGACCCTTCAAATATCAAAGTTTTAGGTGTTTTATGCTAAATTTAAATCATTAGATGTGTTTATCAATACTTATTTATTAAAAAACAAGCTTTGTTTCAAATTGATTTGATGTAAAAATGTGAACATTTTATCATGAAATTTTAGTACGATGACAACGATAATTTTTTTTACCTCTTTAAAATACACATTTGAACATAAGGATGCTTAATCAATTACATGTTCTATATTCATCAACAATCATAAACACATCTAACGGTTCAGATCAAGCATAAAACATCTAAAAACTATGATTTTTGGAAGGTCCTAACAGTTACCTAACGAAATACGGCCAGGATAATCCCTATTCTCTCTCTCTTTCTCTCTCTCTCTATATATATAGTAATCGGATGGTGTGCCCCAAGTTTTGTTGTATGTTCAATATTATGCAATTTCATGAATTTTGCGACATGTTACACTAAATTACACACTTCATCTATAGTTATAATCATACATTTTCTACTAAATTTAACTATTTATTGTAACATTTTTCATTTTCTTGATGTTTTATTTTTTTTAGTCACGCTTAAGCCCCGACTTTTAGGGGTCTTCCACCTAGGCTCCGACTAGCGCTTTTGACAACTAAGGTTAGATAGGTGCGGGTGCGACACGGAAATTTAAAAAAAAGTTGGGTGTGAGGGCATGGATATGCATATGTGTGTGTTGTTACATATTTATGTATATAATATAGGTAAAACTAGACTTGCTTAAGGTTAACCAAGTTCAGTTTCGGACAGAAATGGACTCTGGTGCAGTTGACAGCACTCAACACTATAGAAGCCGTGTTCAATTGTCGACCCACATATACACGGGTGCATTGCCCTTTTAGAAGTGTCCATGTTACATAGGTTTCTACCAAAACATGGTCAATGTCCTAATCAGATACCAAGCTGATACTCTTAACCATAGTTGATAAAGCAGGAAGCAATGCTATGCACTGAACACAAATTGAGATTTCCCCTCATCACTTTTGATTCCTGCTTCTTATGAAACATCATTCTTAGCATGGATGGGTGCTTCCGATAGCTATGGTCGGAAGTCAAACCAATATTAACTGCTTTGATATGAAATTCTCTAGAGCAAAGGTAAGTCTAAGCAGGAATAGGTGAGCCTAATCAAGAATTCTCATACTCGACCTAGCAAGTTGTTGGACAACTTGACTAGGACTAGTTCAGCCAGTCTAGGTCTCATTGCTTTGCATATTGATTTCTGCTGTATTCTTTTTCTTCACATTTATAATAATAATAATAACAATAATAATAAATATTATTATTATTAGTAGTAGTTATTGTTATTACTATTATTTGCTTGGCTATGAGCCTTGACTTGTGCAGGAAGAGGATGATGATGATGACGTTGATGATGATGATGAGGATGAGTGATCAAGTTAAAGGGCATGGCATGGGCTATGTAGGTGAAAATGATTGTTAGTTTTATTATACTTATAAACATTCCCTTGGATTCACAGTTTTTGTCTTCTAAAGCGAAAAGAAGCAGCTCCTGCTGCTGTTATGTTTCTGGAACTTGTAATATATTAGAAATTTAGAATCATTCTCAAAATGCAGTTGCTCCTGTCATTCTTTTCAGATCTCCTTTTCTGCTTTCGCCATTTCATTGAATTTCTATATGCAATGACACTGAAATGTCTTGAGGAGGTGCACAGGATTGGAAAAATTAGGCATGTTACGTATTGATGCATTTTCCATAACTTTTTCTGTTGTTTTTTCATGTTGAGAGATTTGAATTTTATTGTTGATTTTCCTATTATGTGATTGCTGAAAGTGCTGCAATAATTGAGAAGATTTCTCCAACATGAACGATTTGCTATTTTTTTTCATTGAATTTGATATACAGGTGAAAAACAATTTGGTCAAATTTATATACCATAAGATGATTATATGAATTCCCAATTAGAGAAATGAAAAAAGACATGGAGTGCAGTATTAGTGGTCTGAAACATATAGCATCTTAGTTGTGTCATCATTGTGATAAGCACTTTTTAGGTGTGCAACCATTTTGCAAGTTGGCCAACTTACAATATTTAAGATCCCTTAGTGGCTCAAAGGCTGCTGATTGTCCAATCTAGGTTGCTTGTCATGGGATAAAAATAGAACTAGTGTAGATCCTAAAAATCCGTGATACTTCTCGACTTTGGAGATTCCTGTAGACTTTGCATGTTAGGAAAAAAGAAAATTTTCATACGATTCTGCTTGACATTCAACTCATAATGATCACTTTTTTGTAAAATCTTTGAGAGTGACTTGTCATGTTCTCATTTGAGACTGTGAGAAATGCAATCATGTAAGTCCAACATCCATTGCCTTGTAGGAATCACACCATACATTTCCATTTGTTAAATCTATCTTTGTTCTGCCATCATCATGCTCATGATCCTTGCTTCACAATAGGATCATTTTAGTGATTGTGGCACACTGGTCATGGGTCAAAGGCTCAAATTCAAGATAGAATCTAGTAGTTACCACGCTGGTCATTTAGAAGTGCTATGGTTCAAGTGCATAAGTTTTGGCTTCATGTAATTTTACAAATCACTTAGGTCATTTGGGAATTCAGATCTTTGGGCATATATGAAGAATGTCTTTTCATTTTTTTTCATTTTTACCCTTATCCTTTTTTTAGATGCAAAGCCCTTTGTAACTGGAATTGGACACTGCATGATAGTCATGATCGGGTTCCTTTGTATTCTTTTTCATAATTATTCTACTGTGTGTTCAATACGCTAAATTCATCACAAAACCTCAAACCATTGCCTTCTGTGTTCGAGCAGCCGTCTCTATGTGAACACTATGAGGAATGATTTTGGGTTTCAATGTTTTATCTACATACATCCATTATATATATATATATATATGAGTTAACATTTGCTCATGTCGACATTACCTACAAATGTGTTTTCTTTTCATTTTTTTATTATTTTTTTTGTTGTTTTCATGAAACTAACCTTACAGATGTGATCTACATGTTTAGGTTAGTTGAGGTCGGTGCTTAGATCGTCCGATTAAGACATGTAGGTATGATTTTATGAGCCTTAAAAAATCAATGGCGTACAATGTGCGATATTTTCTTGGCTCATAAAATCATGTTTTTTCGTCGAAAACACATGATCCAAAAGCCGGTTCCTAGCATTTGGATCACGCTGAATCCATCCATGAGGTCAGATTGGGTCAATACAACCCACACATGATTTCTAGCTCATTCAGATGGTTAGGACGACGTTAGCAAATGCTATATATATATATATATATATAATGCACTCGTTCTGCCCCTTTAAGCCTCTTCAAAAATCGTAGTTTTTGGTATTTTTTCTCACATCTAACACCATAGATGTGATCTATAGGTTTTGTTTAGTGGGAAAATACATTTTTTTTGTCAAAAAAACATGATCCAAGAGTCCATTCCCATTAAATCGAGCATGCTAAACACATCTAGTGGTTAGATTTCTAGACGTTGGACCCCTCCAACGGTTAGATTTCTGACCATTGGAGGGGCTCCAACGTCTGGTAGGAGCCCCTCCAAGGTCTCCTCTCCATTGTAAATAGGGGTGAACCCCCCTTTTAAATGTATTCAATGTTTGGAGCATTGTTCTCCATTGTTCAATAAAGATCCTTTATATTTTAGCATGTGTTCTCTATTTGTACATTTTGTTCTAAGTGTTCTTGTGCTTTTGTGCACATATTCCTTTGTGGAGGTGGTGATTATTTTGCACATTATCTCATTTGAGATATTTTCACATGGTATCAGAGCAAGGTTGAAGATCGTGTGATTCTTCGTATTTGCAAGTACCTCGAAAAGTGTGCCTTTGGCTTCTTGGTGATTGAAGTGGGGACTTCTTTTTCCTCAATATTTTAGAAGGATTTTACAACAAGATTTAAGTCTTTTTGTGGTACGTATAAATTCTTTATTCTTCCCTCTCTAATGGGTGAAAAAGTCTCATTTTCACTTTGTTTTAAATTAAATGGCTCCAACTATCATGTTTGGGCCGGTAATATGGAGGCTCACATTAAAGGGAAAGGTTTTTGGGGATATGTCAAAGGAATCGTTCCCGAACCTAAGATCACCATTGTTGAGAAGGGTGAAATAAAGGTTCTTGATGGTGAAGAGAGAGAAAAAGCCTTTGAAAGAATACAACAAAAGGCATGAAGAATGGGAGATGAAAAACTACAAAATTCTTTCATGGTTTTTCTCTTCCGTTGAAACGAGAATAAATGCAAATATATTGAAGTTCAAGAAAGCTTTTCAAGTATGCGAGTATCTTGAAAGAATGTATACTTCAAGAGATTTGTCCCATAAATATTATCTTCAAAAGAAGGCATTAACTCTTCAATAAGGGGAAATGTCCGCTAGAGAATATTTTGCCGAGCTATCCACTATTTGGGATGAACTTGCTCTCCAAGAACCTAAATGGAGTGGAGAGGCTATTGAATTGAGGGCCAAACAATTAGAAGATGATCATTTCTTCAACTTTTTAAATGGGCTTAGACCCGAGTTCGAACAAACTAGGTTCTCTATTTTATCTTCTTTCTCTTCTCCGTTGGAAAATGTGCTTACCAAACTAAGTGAAGAAGAAACTATATTGAGGATGAATAAAACCAATCAAAGTGTATTGGCCGTTCCCTCTAAGGATGAGGATCGGGGTGCTTATGCCGTTTCAAGACCGAAGAATAATGTCAAAACATATAAACTCCCTCACTTCAACAAAAATCAAGGAGAAAGAGAAAATGGTGGACAATATGGAAGAAGAGATTATAGTAAAATCATATACCACTTTTGTGAAGAACCGGGACACATTAAACCAGTTTGTCTCAAATGAAAAAAGATGGTGGCTATGTCTGCAACTTTTCAACCGACCAAGGAGGAAGGACCATCAACTTCCAACAATGCTACTTTGTCTCTAAATCAAATCAAGGAAGCTCTTCAACCTCTCCTCAAGGGATCCGTTTTTGGAGCCTTCATGACAACCTTCTCTCCTCCCGGTAAGACTTTTTGGCTCTTAAACTTGGGTGCATCTTTTCATATGACTCCAAATGTTTTTGCACTTTCTAAATACTCAAAAAATTTGTCACCCTCTTTTGTCTCTACCGTGGATGGGGCTTCTCTTGAAATAAAAGGAATTGGAGATTTTGAAAGACAAGGTTTTTTTATTCCTAAAGTTAGATTTATCCCAAAACTAAATTTAAATTTGATTTTCGTCTCTCAACTATTGGATCATGGGTGTGATATCAAATTCTCATCAAATAAATGTTGGATACAGGTTCGCCGGTCCTGGAAGTTGATTGGGAAAGACTCTAGGAAGGGAGATCTATACTTTATAGAATTTCTTAAAATTTCGAAACACTCTTTTTGTAATGTTCCCAACATAAAGATATAAATGTTTGGCATAAACGCCTTGGGCATCTTAATATTGTCAAGCTTTTTTATTTATATTTTGCTAAAACTTTATGTAAAGACAACTTCGATTGTAATGATTGTATTCTTGGTAAAATGAGAAGCTTATCTTTTGGACAAAGAACTATGTTTTCAACTAAGCCTTTTGAAATTGTGCATTTGGATGTATGGGGGACCGGCACCCGTAGTGTCTATGAGAGGGTTTTCGTATTATGTTATTTATGTTGATGATTTATCAAGATATAGTTGGATATACTTCCTCAAACATAAACATGAGGTTTTCTCTACCTTTAAGGTTTTTCATATGATGATACAAAATCAATTCAATAGTAAATTACAAATTCTTAGAACCGATTTCGGGGGAGAATACCTTTCAAATGATTTCAAAAGTTATATTGAAAATAATGGGATTGTTCATCAAAGGTCTTGCCTCAAAACACCTCAACAAAATGGATTAACCAAACAAAAATATAGATATATAATAGAAACTATAAGGACCTTACTCATTTCTCAAAAAAATTCAAAAAGATTTTGGGCCAAAGCGGCTCTTGCATCGGTTTACCTCATAAATAGACTTCCATTCAAAAATTTGAATCAAATATCTCCTTTTGAAACCTTGTATAAAAAAGAACCCGATTACAATAGAATAAGAATTTTTTGTTGTAAATGTTTTGTCATCACCGACTAGAATGATAAACTATCTCCCAAAGCTATTCCTTGTGCGTTTTTGGGATATTCGGAAACACAAAAAGGTTTTAGGTGTTATGATATTAAAAATGACAAACTATATGTTTCAAGAAACGTAACATTTTTAGAAAATATGAGTGGTTTTGAAGAACACAGTATGACAAACTATATGTTTCATGAAAATAATGTTGATTACTGTTTTTTGTTTGAATTATTATCTAGAAATGAGGATCTTTTTAGCGATGATGAATTGAATGAGGATGAGGATATAAGTGAAAGTATTCCACCACCCATCCAACATGAAGAAGAAATGATAGATGAACCAATTACCTATACACATAGAGATAAAAGTACCTTTAGAAGTGCAATAAAAAAGTATAGTGACCCTAGTGAACCTTCCAACCACTCTTGAAGAACCGAAAGATCTAGGAAAAATCTTTCTAGATTTATATCCTATGAGTCTTTTTCTCCAAAACATAGGGCATGTCTTAGTGCCATTTGTAATGAAATATGCGGAAGAATCCAAGAATGCTAAAGCATTCACTATGTCCAACACGGACAAATGCAACAAGCATAAGAGAGGAAATCCACTAAGGGATATACGAAGGGCCTTATAAAAAGACTACACACATGAAAAATAATCTCTTTTATTGAAGAGGAGCTCTCAAGAGCAATACAACATACAAGGGGGGTTCCCCCTATTTATAAGAAAAGGAGACCAAAGGGGCTCCCAATAGAGTCGTTGGGAGCCCCCAACGGTCACAATTGTGACTGTTGGGGGCCCCAACGACTCCATTGTGGGGCCCCTTTTTGTATCCCAAAAAGCAATTTTAGAAAATAAAAAACAAAAATTAAAAAACAGAAAAAGAAAGAAATAAAACAAGTACCCCTATTGGGTACTTATGAAAAGACCATAATACCCCTATCAGGTATTATGGTGAATACATCTATAAATACATCTATATTTATATATATAGATGTATTATTATATATGTCTTAACACCATTCAATCATATCAAGAACCTAGAAATTTTGAAGAAGCTAAGAAAAGGATAGAGTGGAGAGACGTAATGGATAACGAACTTAGAGCCTTCAACAAAGCCAAAACTTGGGCCTTTTAATATCTTCCAAAAGGAAAGAAATCAATAGGATGTAGATGGTTTTTAAAGTCAAAACCAAGAGTGATGGCACTCTTGAAAGCTATAAAGCACGCTTTGTTGCAAAAGGATATAGTCACACATCGATTACGAAGAAACCTTTGCTCCTGTTGCACGAATGGTCACTATAAGATGTTTGATCACCATTGCATCTATTAAAAAATGGAACATTTATCAAATGGATGTTAAAAATGCCTTTTTAAATGGGGACCTTAATGAAAAAGTTTACATAGATGCTCCTCATGGCATGAACGTACCAAAGGAAAAAATCCTTCGTTTGCAAAAAACACTCCATGGTTTAAAACAAGCCCCTAAAACTTGGTATGATCGATTTAATGAAGTAACAGTTGAAGATGGTTTTACTTCATGCTACATTGACACTGCTCTGTTTGTCAAAACGGCTGATGCAGGAATTGTGATTTTACTGCTATATGTTGATGATATGTTGATAATCAGTAGTGACATAAATGAGATCAAAAGTATTAAAACCACTTTAAAAGAGAGGTTTAAAATGTCAGACTTAGGGTATTTGACATACTTTCTTGGTATCAAAGTAGCCTACTCTCATAGAGGCTATTTTTTGTTTCAAACTAAACTTGCATGTGAGATTCTTGACAAATTAGGTATTACTGGTGATAAAATCTGAGACCCCTGAAATTGTGGGATAAAAAACGAAGATCGATGATGGGATACCTTTGGAGGATCCTACACCCTACCGTCAACTTGTGGGGTCTCTAATGTATCTTAGCATCACGAGGCCAGCCATCTCACATGCCGTGCACATTGCAAGCCAATTCCAGCATGCTCCTATGGGCGCCGTTCTCCGAGTTGTTAGATACATAAGGGGAACTATAAACAAAAGAGTTTTTCTTTCCTCATCTTCTGAGTTAATTTATTTGCATATACTGATTCTGACTGGGGAAGGTGGCCCAAATAACCGTCACTCCACTACAGGTTTTTGCATTTTTTTAGGTGAATCCCTTATCTCATGGAGATGCAAGAAACAACAGAAGGTGTCTCTATCATCCACAGAAGCAGAATATTGAGCCATGACTTTCACAACCATGAAAATTGTGTGGATTCATCAACTGTTACAAGACATGGCGATTCAAGTTCAAGGATCACAACAAGGTTGTTGTGATAATAAGAGTGCAATCTACATTGCTAAAAATCACACATTTCATGAACACACAAAGCATATTGAGATAGACTGCCACTACGTTAGAGAAACATATTTGCAAAAAGTCATCGATCTTCCATACATGACCTCTGAATATCAGTTGACAGATTTCTTCACCAAGGCGCTCTGCCCTCCTAGATTCAATTTTCTTCTCGGCAAACTCTCGGTCATTGCCCCCTAAGTTTGAGGGAGGGTGTTAAATTGTATCTCTTTTTTGTATATATATATATATATATATATATATATATATATATATATATATATATATATAAAGAGAGATACATATATGTATATGTATCTATCGTTATATATAAAAATATATATTCATTTTCACATCATGTAACCGTAGGGGTATTTTTGTCTTTTTTACTTTTTATGCATATTCAGGTTAGTGAATATGTTTGTAATTCTTTTCCCCTTTCTTTTCTTTTTTCCTTTTTATTCTTTTTTCCTTTTCTTTTGTTGACTTAGTCAACACATTAGAGGGGGTCCAACACTAGACGTTGGACCCCTCCAACAGTTAGATTTCTAACCGTTGGAGGGGCTTCAACGTCTAGTAGGAGCCCCTCCAAGGTCTCCTCTCTATTATAAATAGGGGTGAACCCCTCTCTTAAATGTATTCAATGCTTGGAGCATTGTTCTCCATTGTTCAATAAAGATCCTTTATATTTTAGCATTTGTGTTCTCTATTTGTACCTTTTGTACATTTTGTTCTAAGTGTTCTTGTGCCTTTGTGCACATATCCCTTTGTGGAGGTGGTGCTTATTTTGCACATTATCTCTTTTGAGATATTTTCACATGCCTATCTTCAAAACTAAAATATAGTAAAATTTAAAGAAAGATTTATCAAACAAGAAGAGTTGAATATGAATGCTGTTTCAACGTGTTGCATTAAATATATATTGAATTCTCAAGAAAGAGTCATTGTGATTTGTTTCGGCAGATTTTGCGGCCATGCATGTAAGTAACTTGGATTTGAGTCGGAAAGATTGGAACTATCCAGGATAAGAAAAAAAATTTAAAGAATGCTAAAAGAAACAAGATACATCTTGAGAGAGTTACTTTTACAGAAATGAAACTAAGGGGGTCATTTACAAATCTTGCAGTGTGATCTACCTCAAATTAGATACAAAGAATACATAAAGAAAAAGTTGCAAAAACACACCTAACTTTTTACCTATTTTCAAATACACACCTAACTTTTAAGATATTACAAACACACCTAGTTAACAAAATAATTCTCAAAGACCCGCCCATCTTAAGTCAGGTGGGTTTACGATGGTCAGATTACTTGATTACCCTTTTATTTTTTTACCATGAATATGGTTTTACAAACCCCCACATTCAAAAAATCGAGGATTTCTCTCTTCCCACAGCTGGATCTCGCCTCCTCTGCCGATGGCTGATTGTCAGAGTCCTCTAGTGTAGTATGCTCCCCCCCCCCCTTCATTGCTCTTCCAATTTGATTTTATGATGTAAAGATTGTAGAGGTTTTTTTTCCTCTTCTTTCCAAGAGAGAGAGAGAGAGAGAGAGAGAGAGAGAGAGAGAGAGAGAGAGAGAGAGAGAGAGAGAGAGAGAGAGAGAGAGAGACTCACTAGGTTCGAAGGATTCCAGCAGACTAGCAGTTGTCGCTCTAGTGATCAACGTCTGGCAAGGGAGGCAAGCTCCAATAATTGAGAATGGTCAACATTAAGGCTGTTGAAGAGACAAAAACCTTTGTTTTGAAGTCGAGGTTTTCATTTTGATAGTAAAAAAGACAGGGAGGGGCAAATAGGTAACTTTCTCAAGTCTAATCATGGTTCTACCATGGTAAACCCACTTGAGTTATGGGAGGTGGGTCTTTGAGAATTATTTTGTTAACTAGGCGTGTATTTGTAATATTTCAAAAGTTAGCATGTATTTGTAAATAGACCAAATTTCAGGCATGTTTTTGTAAATTTTTCATACATAAAAGATATCTATAAGTTCTCAAGAGACAAGGAGAAAAGGAAAACCAGGGATTTTGACCATTCAAGGTACATTATAGACATATGTCTGGAGTTGAGGTTGTTGTTGATATGGCTCTCACTCCAAGTGTGAAGGATCTTCCCAAATAGTTGGGCTACAAGAATAATGTAGGCTATATAGGTTGGGCTAGATTTGAGGTTAGGTAGCCACACCAGAGAGAGAGAGAGAGAGAGAGAGAGAGAGTTGTGTGTACACATGCAGCCACAAATCTTGACTGTGGAAGATTGGTGAGCATGTGTTAAACAAGAAGTGACTACGGTTGGCGGGAAATCCTCTATAAATAACCACCAAGTGAGATATCCAAGGCCATAAAGCTTTTGTGCTCCTCAGAGTTTGAGAGCAATTGAGTTGACCTATGTAAGTGTTTTGAGAGTCTTATGAGTTGTGTGAGAGTCGTTTGAGAGTTCAGCATTGTTAAAATTTTGTTTGAGATTTTTTCTTGTTGATTCTTGTTTTAGTTGTAATATTCATCATTGTATTAAAATTTAAGCCTTTATTAGAGTGAAGTTTCTATTCACTGCTCGACGCCACGCACAAGTGGTATCAGAGCCTAGGTTCCACTCCTAGGCAGAAGGCTTTGGTCTCAGGTTCTGCCTTCTTTCTTTGTTTGTAAAGTTATATTTCATATTTTTTCAGAATACTTTCTCAATGACAGAGAAAACTATTGCTAGAAAATTTGAAATTGAGAAATTCTCAGGAAAGTCTAACTTTGATTTATGGCAAGTCAAAGTATATGACTTGTTAGTTCAAAATGGGCAAGACGTTGCTCTTAAAGGAAAAGGAAAACCTACTGATGCGAAAGATGAAGTTTGGGCCATTCTTGATAAAAGAGCCATCAAAACGATTCGTCTTTATTTGCCGGATGAAGTTTTGTATAATATGTTGCATGAGGATACAACGGTTAAGCTATGCCAAAAGCTTGAATCATTGTATATGACTAAGTGGTTGACAAATCAACTTTATTTGAAAAAACAATTCTACACTCTCAAAATGGAGGAGGGATCCTTAACCACTTTAATGCTTACAATAAGCTGATCACTTAACTACTGAGTATTGGAGTACAACTGGATGAAGAAGACAAAGCTCTTCTTCTTCTTACTTCTCTTTCTGAATCATATGAGCACCTGGTGACAACACTCACCTATGGAAATGCCACAATCAAATTGGAAGATGTCACAACTGCCTTATTATCTGATGAGTTGAGGCGAAAGCATGTAGATGATGACTCCACTGCACTAGGTTTGTTTGGAGGATGAGGACGAACAAAGAATCGTCAATCAAACAAAACTAATGGAAAGCTTACATCAACAAATCCTCTTAGACGATCAATGTCACGACCTCCTGAAAGAAAAAATGTTACATGCTTTTATTGTCAAAAGCCAGGACACATCTGGTGTAATTGTCGAAAGAAGATTGAAGATGAGAAGAATGGTGTTGGCACAAGTACAACACATGCAAATGTCGCCAAGGAAGAGAAGCTTGATGACTTGCTTTGTGCGACTGCTGTCTGCAATCAATATGATGAGGTGTGGATCCTCGATATCATATGTGCTAGAACAAAGTCTGGTTTGTCACAAATGAGGTATTAAATGTAGGAAATATCCTGATGGGCAACAATGTTTCCTGTCAAGTTGTTGAAATTGGCACCATCAAAATCTAGATGTTTGACAATTGTGTTCGAACATTATCTCAAGTCAGACGTACCTGATCTCAAGAAGAATTTAATCATCCTTGGAATGCTAGATAACCTTGGCTATAATACTTCAATTGAAGGTGGAGTCATGAAAGTGATTAAAATGTGCCATGACTATCGTGAAAGGAGAAAAAGTGGGTAACTTGTATCTATTGTGCGGTCACACTGTTATTGGAGACAATGTAGTGGCAATCAATTACCATCAGAATATGACTCAAAAATGGCACAAACATCTTGGCCATATGAGTGAACGTGGCGTGACAGAACTGTTGAAGCAAGTCCCCTTGAAGGAGTCGTAAGTTGCAAGCTGGAGTTCTATGAAGATTGTATTTGTTGAAAGCAAAACAAGGTGATATTCTCAATCGACTCTCATAACACAAAGGCTATTGTGGACTGCGTCCATATTGATGTATCGGATCCTACAAAAGTTACTTCTGGAGGTGGAGCAAATTATTTTGTCTCCATAAATGACTTTTCGAGAAAGGTGTGGATTTATACCTTGAAGTAGAAGTCCGATGTTCTCCAGAAATTTAAAGATTTTAAAGCCATGATTGAAAATCAGACAAGACGAAAAATCAAAGTTTTGTGTTCAGACAATAGCGGGGAGTACGTGTCGTATGATTTTGAGAGCTTCTGTAAAATAAATGGTATAGTAAGTCACTATACTGTAACAGACAATCCTCGACTAAAGGGTGTTGCAGAGCGAATAAACAAAACACTGTTAGAGAAGGCACAATACATGATGAATCATGCAGGACTTGACAAGGAGTAAGTCACTATACTGTAACAGTAAACACTGCTTGCTACTTGATGAATCAGTCTCCGTCTATACCATTGAATGGTAAGACACCTGAAGAAGTCTGGACAGGCAAACCTTCATACTATTCTAATTTCAAAATTTTTGGATGCGCTGCATATTCTTTGATTCCAGTATATCAAAGATCAAAGTTTGACTCAGTCAAGAAAATGCATCATGCTTGGATATGATCAAGGGGTTAATGTGTATGGACTATGGGATATCAATGATCAAAAGTTAAGAATTGATTGAGATGTATTTGATGAAAATGATATGCCTATGGTCCAAAAGAAAACTGATGATGATAAGGCTAGTTCAAAAATAGAATATGAACTGCGTAATGAACCCCAAAGTCATATCAATGACAATGACAACTCTGAAGCAGGTGGAGTTATTGAAGAAGAGTCACAAACTTTGACTGACCAAATCCAGCCTGCAACTCCTGTAACATTGAGGCGATTTCAATGAATTAGAAGAGCACCAAATAAGTTTGATGACATGGTTGCTTTTGTTGTAGTGACTGAGAATGTTGAACCTAGTTCATTGCAAGAAGGTAAGGCTGACAAGCATAGTCATAAATGGGAGCTGACTATGCGTGAAGAGATGGAGTCCTTGAGAAAGAGTCAAACATGTGATCTTGTCCTACTACCCAAAGGAAAGAAGGCAATTGGCTCCAAATGGGTATATAGGAAGAAAGACAGTGTTGTGAGAATTTGAGAGTTCAGCGTTGTTAAAATTTTGTTTGAGAGTTTTGCTTGTTAATCCTTGTTTTAGTTGTAATCTTCATCATTGTATTGAAATTTAAGTCTTCGTTAGAGTGAATTTTCTATTCACTGCTCAATGTTGTGCACAAGCATCGTAGTCTTTGGCGTGCTTCTAATCCTGCAAAACTAGCTTATGCCAAAGTAATTACTATGTATGTTACATCTCAATATATTGTGTCTACTTGGATCATGACTGATTGCCTAGTTAATTATATGGTTTTGCCCTGATCAAACACCTTCTAGATTTACCTTTCCATGGAACTATTATATTAACAAAATTAATGTTAGCTAATTGTGTTCCATCTTTTTGTCATCTGCAACTCCTGGGGGCTTTTCCGGGTTTCTTTTTATTAGATAAACACTTGTCTTGTGTTTCTGCTTTGGAGGGAGGCTCCACCATCTTCCTTATATGCAGACTGGATCAATGGCATAGGTGGTTTACCCTGTAACTTGATTAGAGTGCCAGTGGATGTTCATGGTGTCGACTCATGACAATCATAGTTATTTTGAGCGAGAGAGAGCTTCTTTACATGCTATGGCGATAAACGTGTTTGTTTTTTGAAAATTGTTCAATAACTGCATAAGTAGTTTGCTTGTTAAAGTTTTTTATCTTTAGTTTAATTGTGTTCTACATCTTTTTCTCCTGTGTGCGCACCCTTCTTTACATGCTAAGGTGAAAAACGTGTTCATTTTTTTTTAAATTGTTCTCTAACTGCATAAGTAGTTTGCTTAAATTTTTTAATCTTTAGTTTAATTGTGTTCTGTATCTTTTTCTCCTGTGTGCACGTGCGCGTTTTAACATCCTTTGTGTGAACTTGCATGTAGGTTAAGAACTTACCCTTTTGTCTTCTATTTGGGAGCTCATGTATTTCCCTCTTTTCTCTTTCTGGTTTTTTCAACGTGCCCATCATTTTCCCAGTTAATGTCAGGCATTTGGAGGAATGGAAAGAGGAACATTTAGTTCTTTCTACGACATTGATGCTCTTTGTGTGCAATAGAGCTGATCAAGCAGATGGGTCAAATATCTCATGCGATATAACCCATCCTAGTCTAGTTTAACTGAGATCAGCTTTAGTTTGATTTAGTGGGAGGGAACATGCATTGCCCGTTTTGCACCAGTTATGGCCGACTTCTGTGCCTGAAATATGTCCCAGTGTTACCCCTTGTTTTTTTCTTCTAGATAATAGGGGAAAACCACCTCGTTCACCAAGTTCATTGGCGTAAAACCTCAGGTCCCCTTGCCTACCAGGGAGTACACCCAGCTTCGGCCTCACGGCAAAGGACACACACCTGTGGATTTCTAACTTGTGACTTTTAACCCCCTTCATTGGCATAAAACCTCATGTCCCCTTGCCTACCAGGGAGTACACCCAGCTTCGGCCTTGCGACCAAGGACACACACCTGTGGATTTCTAACTTGTGGCTTTTAACCCCCTATTTTACAACCCAACTTGTCTCTTGTGAGCTCTGTCAACTTCTCACTTCCCAATATGACACAAGTTGACCTTTCTTAAACAGTCTGTGCCTAGGCTCTCATGGTGAAGAGGCTAATGTGATGGCTAACTGCCGAACTTTGTGGTTTCGAACCAAATTTTCTTGGGAGTAATGACTTTAGAGGTGCTAGTTGGTTTGGGTCCTCACCTTTGGAAAGTCGGATGTAATGGTGTTTTTTTTTTTGAAAGGCAAGCTGGGGTTAGCCCGATCCCTACCAATTATACAACGATACCATTGGGGTTTGAACTTGCAACGTTCCAACACAAGGTGACGTGCACTAGCTGCCCCTACCAGACAAACAGAACCCCCCGTTGGTCATGGTGTACTTTGTGTCTGAAGGAAACTAATTGGGTCCTAAGAATCCTAAACCTTTTGACCAACATAGGCTGTTAGGATGTTTCCTGGGTTGGGTGGAACATGTTGGCCATCGGTTTTCATGGTGTGCCAGGTTGGATCCTTAGGTACTAGTTTGTGTCCAGTGGGACTTCAGGCTAGGCCTGCAAGTGGGTCCGATCTTGATTGAATCTCTGACCTTACTCATTGTATTTTGGCCAGATACCGTCCATAAAGTATTGTCTATCTCATAAATGGGACATCCTTGGAACAAATAATGTTGGTCTTAGTCAGATCCAGGTTGAATGAGATAAATAAATGGGTTCAGAATTTGATTTGAGCCGAGTCTAATCCGACGTATTTTATATATTTCACATGAAAGCTAATATGCTTGTCCTGTTTGTTTGTGGGTCCAGTATCAGTCTGGGTTGGATCATATCTATGTGTTTCAAATCAGATCCACAACTTGACCCACCATAAATCTGATCCAGTGTTGGGTCAACCTTGTCCGACCATGTCCAACTCGTTTGCAACCTTAACTGGAAGGCATTTAGTTAATCATTATTTATTGGTCGCTTTCATGATTAGCTGGCAAAAATTGAACATTGTTGCCCATGGCTAGTAGCGATGCAATCTGATCGGATTCAGAACAGCTAAATACATGGGGGGGAGTCGGATCCGTATCAGGTTGGAACAGCCAAAAATCATAAAACCCCAATACTGGATCTGACCCATTTGCATCCCTATTGTCTAGGTATTAGGATGCTACGACCCTGACAAATGGCTTCACATTCAAGTTGATCATGAACTGAAAACGTAGTCAGAAAAAGAAGCCTGTCTTACAGAATTCTTAGTTCATGATCAAGACCTACGTCTATGGGAGCATGCTGGTTGTGCTTGCTTGCGTGTTATAAGCTTGCCTTCGTATGCTGCTGATTGGTTAAGCTCAGAATGGTTCTAGATCGATTCTGCTGGAACTTCAAAATGATTACTGCCAGGACTTCCATTGTTGGCCTAATTTGCTGGTTTTAATTCATGCTGATCAACCATTTCTTAACCCGGCGGTTCAGTGTTCCAAGTTTGATAGGACCATGAAAAGCTATGAGAACATGTAAGGGCCTAAATGAGCTCGTGTGAGGTTCTCTCCGCCTAGTTCCGCTAAGCTCATGTACCAAAAGGTTTGCAAATCACCATTGGGGGGCTCTGCTTGTCTGGTAGGAGCAGCTAGTGCACTGCACCTTGTGTCGGGACGTTGCAAGTTCAAATCCCAATGGTATCATTGTATAACTGGTAGGGGTCTGCCTAACCCCAGATTGCCTTTCAAAAAAAAGTGGTTTGCGATTTTGGACCTTATTTCCTCGTGTATCATTATCCAATTTTTGAATAATTTTATATTCAATTTTTTTTTATAAGGAGGAAGAACCACCATTATGGTTCGTTCTATTTATATTAGTATTTTACATACAGATTTTTTACTTTGTGCTTGCGAATGTTGACTTTGCCCTCTTATTGGTTTCATCATGGTTAAGCATGGCTTCTTGCAAATATACAATTGAATTAGATATAAAATAATAGTGATGGGTAGCAGTGAGTTATGTTTCACGTGATTCACTTAATAATCTGTCAGTATTGAGATAGAAATTTAGGCCCTTCCCTTCTTTCCTTCTATGGATAGGCAAAGTGGCAAACGACATCCCTTTAGCAAGATCTAAAATCAAAGTCCCTCACCTAAGATAGTGCAACATTTACTGATCCACTTGTCACACCGCGTGCCACTGCCCACAAATTTTCATGCCTTGTACTTCAAAAAATGTAAGCAAATTTGCAGGTCACTGAATATTTGGTGTTAAAGAAGATCTTGAACCTCTTTGTCCAATCTCTAAGATGAATCCTATGTTGAAGACTTGCATATAACTTGTTTAATAACATCTAGTTGCATCTCATGTGAATCACATGAGATTTTAAAAAGTTAATCTCATTTGAACAATAATACCCCAAAAGCAATCAAACATAAAGCTTATAAAATTTTTTTGGCACATAACTTAAAAAACAAGACTCATAAAAAACACATAACCCTAAAAGTGAAATTTAAAAAGTAAATCCCATTCGCTTGAGATTCACTTTCATGAGAGATTTTCAAAGTGAATATCTTTTGAACAGTATTTTAACTTTTCAAAAACACAACCAAATGTACCCCAAATCAATTGTCTACAATTCATGTATAATCCTCGTGGTTGAATAATAGAATACAAAATGATGGGAACACACATCAGCGGTTTGAATACTTGGGGCATATAAGCCTTCTAGAATGCAGATTAATGTCAAAGTTTGATATATAATTAGATCTCTTACCTAATAGGGTAATTAATTCCAGGTTATTCACCATGTTCATTTAGTCTTCAAAAGCTAGCCAAGCCAATAAGATGTACCAGATGTAGTTGGTGGAGGCGGATATCCACTTTACATTATAAAATGTTGATCAACTTTCTGCAATAAACATTCAACATTAACATTGACAAGACCCTTTACAAGCCAACATTTACTCCAAGCTTTCTGCCTTGTCTCCTTTAGTTTGCGGCCTCGGGTCAAATGGCTATGGATTTGCTGTTTGCTTAGTGGCTTTATATAATTCAGAAAGCACTTTCTTGCTCATCTCTCTCATCAAATAATGTTATTCTATAATCCTTTTTAGAATTTTCGTTGCGTCTAGTTGACCCACTTGGGCAAAGTGTATGTGATAAAAGTTTCAGAGATATTGGAAATAATATGCAAAGAGACAGTGTAGTCCATATCAATTGCAAGGTGTACCATAACAAGCCCCAAGGGGTTTGGCATAACTGTTAGAAGGGTGGTCAAGGTTTCATTCTTACGGGCGTCAGCTCCTTGCATAAAAAAAAGGGCAAGGGTATTATGCCTCTTGCTCATGTCGAAGCAAGGCGACTCCCTGGGGTCCATAGGGTGCACCACTAGTTTACATCATCTGGAAAATACCCATTGAGTACAAGCATAGCCAGCGCAACTAGGTCTCTGATCCTAGGGTTGGTTTCTCTGTTTCTCATGAAAAAAAAAAGTGTCATAACATCAAGTAGTATGACTGCAATTTTTTTCCCACCACGAACAAACATTGAAAATAGAACTTAAGAAGGGCGTGTTCTTGATGTTCGCTCCATGTTGACAAGTTTACAATGTTTTTTAGCATGTATTGATCTTAAGCTGCTTGGAGAAAGACTAGCTGGTAATTAGGGTCCTTTTGTTTTTATGGGATAATCAGATAAAACGATCTCATTCACCTGCAAGTTTATTGGTGTAAAAACTATAGGTTTCATTGCCCACACCAGAGAGTACACGTGAACTTCAGTGGATTTCGAACTCGTGATGTCCCTTCAACTTGATGACGTCTACTGGCCGCCGCTATCAGATGAGCAGAGCCCTCATGCTCTGGCAACTAGGTCCTCAACATCTAAGGTGCAGATAATATGCAAGCCTACTCTGCTAATCTATTATGTCACCCCCCCTATTAAGGGTGTCAACGAGTCGAGCTTGGTTCGGACCCAGGTGGAACCAGACTTGGATCAGATTTTTGGATATGGTATATATTGGGTCCGAACTCGGGTCTAATCGGGTCTACTATAAGAGAAACCATACTCGGACCCGATAAGAATTACGTAAACCAGACCCGGACCATAAAATAATATTTTTTTATCATTTTTACATTAAAAATTTACGGGTCTTAATCGGAACTTGGGTCGGGCCCGGGTCTGGTATAAAATTTCACAAACTCTATCCGGGTCAATGTATTAATCAGACCTTTAGGTTCGGATCAGGGTCTTAATCGGGTCTTCTTATTTGTCACCATACCTGGACCCTATAGAGTTTGGTCCGGGTCAGGTCCGGATAAACCCAACCCATTGACACCCCTACCCCCTACCCATATACAGCCTGGGCAGGCCCAAGTCTTGCGGCTTCCAAAAGCAAGTTAAATCATGCATGTTGTCTCCTTGTGTTAGATCAAGCCTGTAGGTAGACAACTTTGTGCATTGCATGGTTTAGCTATCTCAAACACTTGAAAACCGTGGTCTTAATTCATAGCGGCATGAACATGTTAATAGTCCTCAAACCTCAGAAGCTAGCCCACAACGCACATTCACTTGCCCCTGTGCTGAGAGACTTACCACATTGACTACCATCAACGATGATTAACTGGCATGGTGCACCCCTTTTCTTATTATTGGGAGTAAAAAGGGGCCAAAGAAACCAAAGAAATTTAGAACAGAGAGAGAGAGAGAGAGAGAGAGAGAGAGAGAGAGAGAGAGAGAGAGATTGAACACCTGCAACAGCCAACAGAGATAAATAGACATCTTGAATAGTAGTGTATAAATAATGAGAGGAATAAGATGCCAAGAAATGGAATAAAGGGAGGTGAAGAGCATGATGAGGAGGGCATGTGGGAAGGCAACCTCATGTAACCACACTGATCCATGAGTGGGGGGTTATAACAAAGGCTGAGACGGAAAGAAAGGTGGAAAACAGTGCAGATTGCCGGGTTGAACTTCATAAAGATGCAGTGTGTATAATAAAAAAGTGTGGGGGGCAAAGACCGCACGTGTTTGTGTCTTTCAAAAGATGGATTCAAAAGATGGCCCATGCATGATGGCATTTCCTGGGGACCACCCTCAATTTTGAGTGGGACCCACATTCTCTTTTTTTTTTTTTGAGGAACTGGACTTCCCCGTAACAATTTTTCATCACCTGTCATTCCACCATGCCAAAAGGCGGTCAGTTTCTTTTCCTTTGTAGCTGGAAAACAGAACAAAACTCAGATTTTTTACTTTTTATCTTGGGATGCTTCCATTGCTTTGTATGTGTGAGCTTTTGTAGCCTTGTGTCCGCATTGTCCTTCTAACTTGGGGGTCTCTCTTGTGTGTATATATATATATATATATATATATATATATATATATATATATATATATATATATATATATATATATATATAAATCAAAACTAGGAGAAGAAAAAAGCAATTGTGCCGACCACACCCACTAGGTCCCTACCGAGAACAGAAGTCACATGGTAGTGCTTTTATGTAAGGGCCATTGGACCTGTAATAAGGTTCTAACTTGTGTACTACAAAAGCTGTACGAGCTTGATTTCCCTGTCAAATGATTCCCTTCTTTACTTTTCCCACATAAAAAGCCAACCGTGTTGGTAAATAATTCATGGCAACTAATGAATTTAAAATAACATGGTGGGTTAGGCCACCATCAAATTCTCCACATCTTTTTCTTGTTACTTGGTATATATATATATATATATATATACTTGAAAGTGGAGATTCATGTCAAGATAAGGTTAGAGCCAACCACCAAAATATAAAATATAGAGCCCATGTGAATTTTAGGTTCATATTTGGTTGATTAAGAAGTAGCAAATTGAAGCTCGAGTACATTCGAGCTTGATTTGGTTTTATTGATGCACTTCATTCCCACATGGAAACCGCTCAATTGGAACATCACCAAGGGTGAGAGGACGTCACGAGTTTCAAGATTTACGAGTGCACGTCTCTTGCAGTGAGGCCAAAGGAACTTCTTGGACAGTGGGTGGGGGGGTCATGTTGATTTCAAGCCCCCTTTCCACGAGGAAAGAGGGCATGTTTTTTGCATTGCCATGGTGGGGTCTGTGGCATCATCTGCACATTCCTGAGTAAAGCCCCAAGTTTTCCATGGGCACCCTTAGAAGGCCAGAGGCAGAGCCAGAAATCCAAATTAGGGTGCCCACAAATGTGTGTGTGCATGTGCACATGTGTGTGTTTTTTATATGGTAATGATAGGGTGATCCTGGAGTACGTACCTACTCCTACCTAATAGAAGCTTTAGATTTTTAAAATTTTTAAACTTTTTTGGGTGATCATATGATCTATAAGCATTATTTAGTAGAAAACAAGTTTTGGATCATGTGATTATAGCATAGATGTATGTTTTTTAAGAACTTTAAAAATCAACCGCTTGTAATGTATCAAAATTTTATTACTTAAAATATCTCATTTTTTATGTCCAAAAAACATTATCCAAATCATGATTCTTATCAAATAAACTATGTTGAGTACATCCATAAGGTTTAATTGAGAAGATACAACATATAACCATGATTTCTAGTATGTGGGAGTAGGTGCTCCTGGAGCATTGTTGCACTCTTATTTGTGCCAGCCTTTTGTGCAGGTCACTTTCGTCCTGGATGATGTGCCCTGGGCTCCCTTCTTGTTTGAGCTTCTTGCATTGTTAGCTTAATATGTAAAACTCAAATGAGATTTTGATGGGTCAACCTCAAGTCAAGCTCTTAGTAAGTTAATTTGATCACTGCCCCATAGCTTCTGTTGTGGGTGTCTTTGAGTCTTGGACACACTTTGAATCCTGACCTGATCCAAAAATATTTTGAATTACCGTACAATGAGAATTTTCATTGAGGTTTGTGGTGGTAGTGGAAGGCTTGGGCCAATAGGCCCAGGCCCAGAGCCCATTACAGACCTCTTTCGGGACTCTGCCCCTGTGGTATGGACCCATCTAGTTTTGTATTTCTCTTATATACTTGCCAGGGTTTTGTGCCATTGGTCATATACGCCACCTCCTTTTTGAGTAGTGTATAAGAGTTTTCAAGTGTATCAAGGATTAGGGTTTTGAAAGCTATGTATCTTGCCATTGTATTTCCTCTCATCTTGCTAACAGCTTTTTTTGGTTTCCCCTCCACCACGTAGAACTGAGTGCCGAACCACTTGAATCTTTTGTTCTCTCTTTTTTTTTCTTCTTTGTATCTTTTGCAGTTTGCTCTGTTCTGACTGCATGTGGTTTTGCATAATTGCTTCAAATTTCTACTTTTAAAGAGCAACCAATGAATCTATCAATCATGCTTAGATTTTGTGTCAGTCTCTTTGCGTAACTCACATTATAGCTTGTAGCAAATGAAATATTTTGCATACGTGGATAACATCCTTTGGGCACAAGTCACTGCCTAAGATATCAAACACATCATAAATATCAGATCCGACGAGTTTGAACAAACGTCGATATGGATTATATTGTGATTTTATCATAATATATCTGTTTTTATGACAATTTTTTGGGGATATATATAATTTAGTTTAAATCACAAGATCATAAGTATAACTGATCCCCTTAAGATATTTATTTCTGGTCTAATAGTGTGTTACGAACAAATTAATTCTAATTCTATAAGACAAACCTATACCTATAAATACCGATAGCTATAGAAATGAAAGAGAGAACAATAGTCGATACATTTCTTTCATTAAAACTAAGACCAATTCATTATTTCAAAGATATGAATTTGGATTGTTGTTTTACCAATAGGTGATCAATCTAGGTTTAGAGATTCATAATTTTTTCAAGCCCAAAAGACCCTAATCTTCTTATTGCATAAGGCCTAAATTTGTAGAATTCACATGGGAAGCAATTGAAGTAGATTGGGATTAAAAAAAAAGGTAGTATTGTACAAAGAAAAATTACTAGTTACTTTGCTAGTCTAGTTACATGAATAAAACTCTATTTACACTAAAAAAAGAATGATTTAAATTTTGTTGGGCCCAGGTGAAAGTTTTAGCCTCATGTCATTGTTTTGACTTCATCGATTAAATGTGATTAGGTATACCAAAACCACATCAATAACTCTTTCATCATGGGTAGTAAAATAAAAAAAAGGGTCGTATGTAATTCATACAGGAGAATTGATGATGAACAAGATTGACTTTGTTTATCTTATATTAGAGACATTAGATGGAACAAATGTTTTTTATTTTTATGTCCCTAGGCTATGGCCCATCCGACCATAGGCAATGCTAATGAGATGATAAAATGGGTACAAAACTCTAAAAAAAAACATACAATACATCAATTCATCAATGTTACCAATTTAAAAAAATAAAATATCATGAAGTCTAAAAGAAGAAATGCTTTGTATATACATTTGAACAATTGTTGGTCATATTTCTTTTTATCGAGAAATCAAAGAAGCCTTACAAGGGTTTTGTGGGTCTTGTTCCTATTCTTACAGTACGTGATGTGTGATCTCTCTCAAAATCTACTATGGTCTAGTTCAACCGTATCATAATTCTTGAATTTGTAAGTGAATCAAGATCGAGAAAAGAAAGTCTTTAGTATCATTGGCTCAAGCCCATTGTCGAATCCTACTCATCACAGAATATGGAGGTACTTATAGTAGAATGGGCTGATCTGGTCTTTCATGAAATGGATTATTGGCAGATTAATAGATAATTTCAAAATAGCCTATACATCACACAATCAGGATCAAGTAAAAACTTTGGGTTTTTCAGCAAGCCATTGCTACATCCATTTCATTAGGAATGGATGATCTTTTAACACCCAAGGGATGGTTAGTCCAAGATGCTGAACAATAAAGTTTTATTTTGGAAAAGCACAATCATTATAAGAATGGATACGTGGTAGAAAATTTACATCGTAGAAAATAAAATAAATAGTTATATTTTTATTCTTTATCACAGTAAATAGAAATAAAAAATAATGAATGAAGTGGATGGGTAATAGATGGGAATTGAGCCTGCTCATGGTGGATCCACAATCTACTATCTTAATCCACTTTGCTACATCCGTCCCTACTCTGACTCAATTAAGAGTCATGCCCTATTTCGTTTTTAGCCTTCATCATATTCTTTTTTACTCTCTTTTTCTTTGCATCGAGATATAATTATTTGTATGTTATATATGCCTTGTCACAGGAGGCCAACCTTGTAAAAGACTTAACAATAAAAAGGTAAAACACATTTTTCTTCACTTTATATTATATATTGGTTTAGCACATATATGTATATTAGTACATAGCAAAAATAAGTTACTCGGCAATAAACCACATAACATAAATGTTGCTTACTGTATTTATTTAGAATTATAGAAAAGAGATTGGAATGGAATCATCAGGTGAGTAAAACATAACTAAATAGACAAAACAATACCCAACCTCTTGGCCTACCAAGTAAATAAGGAATTGCACAACAACTACAAAATAAGAGTTTGATGAAATATAAAATAAAGATATACGAGCAGTTTATCATCACTATAAGTGTCAAGTGAAGTGCAGTGTTGTATGCTATACATGTTGAATTCCAACGATCCAAAAGCCAGTTCTCACTAAACAAAACTTGTAGATCACGGTGTTAGTTGTGAGAATAAAAAAATAAAAAAAGGAAGTTTCACCCCATTTTATAGGTCGTTTGCGCATACAGATGACTCTAGCAAATCTTAAACCCCACACATATATATATATATATATATATATATATATATATATACACTAATAAAATTTTAATTTGTTCATCTTTTTCAACATTTTGCCAATAAAAATGCACTGAAATTTTTAAATTTCACACGATTTTTTTGGATTATAGCATGGTTGCTAGGTCTTCAATTAAGACTTGCAAAATTTGAACGGTTTTGGTCTCAAAGTTGCAAGGGCCAAAACAATTCAGCTAATAATTATTGAAAAAGCTACTTTTAAGGCTAACGTGAGCACTTGAAATAGGTTCTCTTGGTTTGTTTGTCTCTTCAAAAGATAAAAATGTTTGATATTAAGCCGAAGGATGTGAATCTGTAACGCCCCAAAATCCTGGACTTGAAACCTTTTATGAAAAATGTTGAAAGCTTTGAAATCGATTATTTATCAGAGTTTGAAACAAGAGTTTAGCGAAAAATCATGTTTGAAATAGCAAGTCCCTTGACCTTGGGCACATTATAGTGCAAACTTTTCTTTACAAACCGATTTATAACTCAAATATATATTTATTGAAATAAAAATAAAAAACAGAGTTTTGGTAACACAATTTTAATAATTCAGAGTTTAATTCAAAAGAGAGGCTTTCAAAGAAACTCTATACCATATTTTACCAAAATGTCCTCAAGAGCGAAACATCAAGAAAATGGTCTCATCTTGAACTCATCACGTCATCGTGCCATCACAAGCTGTATCAACCTGTTCACCATCTGTCCATGAAATGTGTCCGTTTCGTAAAAAACTAGCAGAAGTGCAAAAGACAAGGAGGAACAAAGATTGCAATAAGCAAGATAATTGCTCAACTAAACAGAAGAAACAAAATAGAGCTAACCATACATGTTGTCAAGTATGGCAAGCTAAACTCCAGTAAAGCAAATAACTAAATACAAGAGCAGTAAGGAATAAAATGTTGAACAAGCAAAATAAACATATGTAGCAATCTAACTGATTCTATAGGCAGGGAGTAACTAACTCTACCAAGCAATGAAGCATAGTAAGCAGGGTAACTGAATAAGCATTTATAACGGAGCTCACAATGCATGCAATTACCACAAAATTCTTTAATTCATTGACAAATAACTATATTAATCATAAAGTGCAAACCATTGCACAACAAGCAATTTATAAGCTATCCGTGATTAAGCAATCACACGACAACTGTTATATATTAACCACAAGGTGTAGACAACTTATAAGACAAACAGCTACATTGGTTCTAGTTGTAGACAATTTATAGATTATGAGCTGTAAACAGTTTACATTCGTCATAAGATATAAATAGTATATAGATTACGAGTTGTAAGCAATTTATATTCATCATAAGATATAAAAAGTTTGTAGATTACGAGTTGTAAGCAGTTTACATTCGTCATAAGATATAAATAGTTCATAGATTATGAGCTGTAAGCAGTCATATTCGTCATTAGAGACGCAAGCCAATAAGTGCTATATTACAATAAACACAAATAGTTTCACCAAGTAATAAAGCAAGTCACATGCTAATATATTGCAACTAGCGTAATGCTATTATCATAAGCATGTAACTTATACGAGCAACTAGTTATTACTAGCAAGAAACTGTGTAAGTAGCTCAACCAACTAGAGCAACGCCACAACATGCGTGAATAGTTCAACGAGTGGTATACGCTGAACTATAGAGTAAACAAGCAATTCATGTCACAGCACGCACATCTCAACAATGTGAATAATTTATATTTTGTTTTGATTATTAGCTGATCGTTGTAGGTTCGCACAAGGCAAAAACATAGAAACAACCGAGATTGATCCGAGGGTTGATTATGCTATGTATTTTATGATACCCTGAATGAATGACTGAAAGTAGGAATGCATAAGCAAAGGCTAAGCTCAATGAGCGGTGGCAAAAGAAAGACTGAAAGTAGGAATGCGTAAGCAAAGCCTAGGCACAAAGCGTGACGACAAAGGTAATTGACAGAAAGCAATGCTTGATCTGCAAAACTGCGTATCAAGCTAAATAAATGAGTAAAGCAAGAAAGTCTGTGCATTAAAGCGCGACGGTAAAGTAAATGACATAATGGAAAGGACAATGATCATAAAACTGCATTCTTGAGTTAAAAAAAATATACTTCTATAAATATTCACATATATATATATATATATATTTAATTGCTTTAATTTCTATTTTTAAATATTTTAGCTTAGTTCAGTTCATCCAAAGTTCATTGCGCGACTTTCTCCTACCTTAAGGGTTTCGGAGTTGCGCTTGCCTTCGTGCATATATAACGAAGGGCTCAGGCCGCAGGGCGCAGAGCGCAAGTGAGATTCGTCGTGCAAACTGCGAAAGAGCAAAACATGAATATATATAATAAGCTCGAAAGATAAAACAGGAGAGGCAGGTGAGCTCGACAGTCGAACTAGGCCTAGCCCTCCCTGCAGCAGCCAAAGGCAAAGGGTGAGCTCAGCTGATGAGCCGACCCCGACCCCAGGCCCAAACAAGAGTAGGGAGGGGCTCAACCCCTCCCTTTGCGTAAAAAGGGAAGCAAGGAGGCATGGAGAGGACCCAACCCCTTTCTCTGTGAAAAAGCAAGATGGGGAGCGAGGGGGTCGAGCCCCCTTCCCCGAACCTGAGAAAACAGGTGGGGGTAGTGGCTTGCCTCTGCCTGTTGATAAAAAGCCAGGCGGTAGGGGTAAGCCCTTGTCGATCTGCCGGATAAAATGAGGCAGCAAGGAGGGCTGAGCCCTCTCTTGCGTACAGAGGAAAACATGGACGGCTCGTCCCCTCCCTTGTGTACAACAAAGGCAGGGAGGGCCGAGCCCTCCCCTACGAAATGGGGAAAATAGAGAGGGGCTCGGCCCCTTCCCTGTGTATAGAGAAGGCAGGGAGGGTCGAGCTCCTCTGCAGATAACGAGGGCAGGGAGGGTCGAGCCCTCCCCTACATGAGTTCAGAAGAGATAGAAAGAAGAGGACAAAAGAAGAAAGAGGGGGGTTAGAGGCATACATGGAAGTCACCGACGTCGGTGTCGGCATCGGCAGACGAGCGAGAGGGTCGAGTGAGGGGAAGAGGGGAGCCGGGAGAGAGTACGGGAAGCGAGGGTGAGGTTGAAGGGGGGTTGCCAGACGGGGCTCGCCGGAGGGGAGCTCATCGAAAAATGAGAACGGGAGAGAAGGGGGGTGTCGAGGTCGGGGAGAGAGAAGAGGCAGCAGGGGATGGTTTAAATGGGCACGGGGGGAGGCCTTACCAGGTTTGGATTCGGGTCGGATCCGACCTGAGTCCAAATTTTTTTTCGTTGGTTTTTGCCGAATCTGTGATCAACCTCTAGAGCGAACGCTACAAAAAGTTTGCTAATCATTAAGGACAAGCAAGAAACCATTAAAGGCATCAACAGGCTGCAGAACAAAGGCATATGCGCAGAGAAATTTCCAAAAGCTTTCTAGACTGATTCTGATTTCTTTTCTCTAGTTTAATTGATTCTGACTATTGTGAGCATGCAATTACTTCCCTGCATTATATTTTTTAAATCTAATATTAGTTGATGGCATTGTGCACTGTAAGAGTCTCTCAAAACCCTTAACTAGTATTGTAATAACTTTAAGAAATACCACTTTCTATCATTGAAATGTTACAGGGTGCATGTTTGCCTTTGCCATTAAAAAAAAATCCATGAGAAGGGTGAAATAGATATTCAAAATTAGTCCTAGAAACAAGAGATTGAGCAACTCTGAAGAACCCACAGAAAAACTTTTTGTGTTAGTACGGGCTTATCAGAGAAAAGTAAGTGATGAAACAAAAAGAAAAGGCATTATGGTCTGGTAGGGCGTTCTTCATTAATCGACGACCTTAAATACCTTACTCTGAGCACATGACACAGGAGTCATAAGAAAATGATTTCTTTCTATATGTACGAACTACTTATAGATTAATTGAAAATCTTGCAAGTTGAGCCTCTTTGGTAACTGAATTCGCCCGTTCCTTTGAGAGTTAAAAGTGTTGCAGACAAGACAAAGCCTACATCTTTGAGCTGCAGGCTACTTGCCAACCTGATGGTTTCGAGTTTTGACCATTTAAGATCATTTAAGCATGGCCTGCACATGAATGCAGGCCACTTGCCAACCTGATGGTTTCGAGTTTTGACCATTTAAGATCATTCAATTATGGTGAATGGCCTGCACATGAATGGAGGAATCTTCAGTTATTGCACATTGCTATAACCGATTATAAAATGAACATTGTGAATCAACTTTTAGTGGCTGTGGGTGATTCAGCTCACCTGATGGTTTTCAAAGCTCCATAATAAGTCTAGAACGTCTATAGTTCAACTTCCTCTCATTGACTGAAGTGGGCCTGGTCAAGCCCGGTTCGAGCCGGCCCAATGCCAAAGGTGTGGCCGATGGCCCACACCCAGTGGCCCGTAGCCTATTGGGCAGGCCAGGCTAGGCCGGGCTGGACTAGCTCAGTCCTACCTCACACACATACAGTCATGCACGCACATGCACACGCACACAGCCTCGCATCCCACAACCACACATACCCATCTACATGCACAGGCACACACTCTCTCTCTCTCTCTCAACCCGTGAATAGCACGGCGATATGCATAAATAACAGTGGGGGAGGAGATGAAGCAAATGGGGGAAGAGAGAGAGAGAGAGAAAGTTTTGAAAGCGACGCCAGCTGCCCTTTCTCCATCCTGCCAGCCTCAGCCACACGTGCACTTCACGTGTCTTACGTGTCAGCATTTCACACTGGGAGGGTGAAAGTCGACACGTGCAGCCGTACCTCCATGCACCAGCGGCGTGTTTGACAGTAGCAGCAGCCCCGTCGGTGAGAGAGAGAGAGAGAGAGAGAGAGAGAGAGAGAGAGAGATAGTAGTAAGTATCGTGGGAATAGGATCTGTGGTTGGGTGGCGCTGACTGATACACTTTGAAGCTGAGAACGCCTCTCTCTCTCTCTGAGTGTGTACGAATTCCTCGACCTCTAAGCCAAAAGCCTCGCCTAGCCCTAACCCTCCAGACTGTGGTAGCAGGGATTACCCTACCCTTCATTTCACAGCATAACGGTGCAGACCACCCCTTCCTTGTGTACGTGTGGCTTTTGTTCTGTTTCTTTTTTTGTTGGCGTCCGTCCGTGAGGCGGACAGTGCTCTCTACTTCCACACCAAACGACAACCCCACGCTTATGACATTTCCCCATCAACACAGGACTCTCTCTACATAATTAGAGCAAGACGCCAAATCACTCTCCTCTCACTGCTAGTGTTTTTTCTTCCCCACATGATGAAGATGCTGTCACATGAGCCCGTAATGATGAAGCGAGGCCGTCCAAACACCGAAATCCGATGGTGGTGTTCCGTTCACTTCTTTTTTTTGCCAGACCATGAGCTTTGTATACGTGGGTTTCTCGTGTATTTACTTCTATACAAGAAGCAAATGATAAAATGAAGGGAGATCAATGGTTCTCACCGCTGCTCAATTTGCTGATCCCATCTAATTTCGAAGCTTCTCCCGTTTGTGCAGCACTGTAATCCTCGATTAAGTTAGGTGCTACTACGCGCACTCGTTTTTTTTACGTGCTCATGCGAGGAGTCTGCTAATTAAGTACCAAAAGCCAGTCAGTAGTAAGGCTTCACACTACTGTTCTGCCTAACTTTAAAAGCCCCAACGCTTCTCTCAGATCGATCGGGATTAGGATAAGCGCTAAAGAATAAAGATAACCACGTTCCTTCACTCACATTTCATCTGTATTTAACAAGGTCTTTTGGTTTCTCGGCCATAGCCGTTGCATGCGTTGTATAAAGAAACTTTTTTGGCTTGCCAAGCCCATCGCTTGACTTGGTATACTGTGCCGAGTTGCCCTTGTCAATAAGCTAAAAGGGAACAACCGTGTTTAAATTGTAGCTAGCAACTACAAAAACATTCCTCCACGTGAATTCTCCGATTTTTATGCTTTTTCTTTTTATCCCAGTTTTCTTGCTCGTGTAAAAACATTCATGCTTTAATACCAATAAACAATCAATGTAAAAGGGCGCCGACCTATTCACCATAATAACCAATCAGAATCAGTGTGTAGCATCTTTTGAGTGGTTGGGGGCTCGAAAAGTCTGCCAAAGGAGAACATGTACCACACTCAGTCGACGGCAACATTTAATTGTTTTACACACACACACACACATATATATATATATATATATATATATCGTTCAACCAGGTAAAAAAATTGCAACGGATGATAATAAACCATGTTTCTTTTAGAAGGATTGAGCTTTTCCATTGATCGGAGTTTACATATTTGATTTTTATGCATTTAGTGAGCAATATGTATTGAATAATGAATTTTAGATGTGTTTTTGAGAGCGCTAAAAATCAGTAGCACACAATACTTTATGTTGTAAAGTTTTAAATGCATTGTGAGCTGTTGATTTTAATTATTTTTTTGAAAAACATACGGATCATGTTAAAGTATATGATTCCAAACTCGGATCCAGATCCACTAGAAAGATTCACTTGGAAGATCAACCCCGTAAAGACCTATCACATAAGTCCAGTAGAGTAAAACTCCTAGAGAAAGGTTGGTCCAGAAGGAGATAACAAAGAAGGTGACGACCATCACAACGACAATCTTGAAATTCAAGAAAAGCCCTATAAAAGACATCTAATGCACTTGTAACTCAAAGAATTCATGGCAACAACCACAGTAACTCTTTATAATAAATATAAATCAATGAGAGACGCCCTCACTAGTATTCACTAGTGTGCAAGTTTAGGTGAGGGCTACTGTGTAGGTAGGATCCTTTAGATCCCAATCACGTTAAAACGTGTGTAAAGCATATTTCTTAGTTTAAAAATTTATAAAAGAACAAATATATGAAGTTATGATGGTTGAGATGCTCAAGCAAATTATACTTTATATATACTTTTATACTCGTATTATCATCTAATATCATATTCCATTATACAAGGGGCTAATTATACATCCCGGGCTCAGCCCTGCATGCCACTCAGCAAATTAACCCCTCAGTCCCCCCCCCCCCTTGTTTGATCGATGCAACAAGTGGTCACCGGCACGAATTCCTCCTGGTGACCTTGATGGGGTATCGCTTTAGGGTTCTGGTGGTGGGGAAGAAAACCAGCTTGTCTTCCTCGGCCTCCTCCCAACTGTCACATAACAAACAGAATGAGTTGTTAGTACATATTGTTGTTGTAACTATTAAAATCGCTTAGCCGAATACTCTGTGCGGAGGGACACCAAAACCAACCTGAAGGTGGTAACGAGATGATGAAGGAAGACGGAGATCTCGACTCTGGCGAGCTCGTATCCGGGGCACAGACGGGGTCCTCCACCGAAAGGGGTGAAGGCGCCCGCTTGATTGCCACCGCTACTTGATCCGTTCTTCTTGCTCTGATCATTAATTAAACCACGTCACCCAAATTAAAAATAATAATATAATAAACAGGGGAAAGAAACAAGGGCTCAAGGCCTTGTTTTTTTTTAGTAAGATCTACTCTCTCAGTGGTTCAGATACAATTCCAACTCTGAAACAACAAATAAACGTAGCACACTGACTTTATATATATATATCACCTTAGTTCTCATATTTGCAGTTCTCATATTTTAGTGATTATATATAATAGGAAAGGATATGAATGCTTTGAACCTCACCGAGGACATGGCGTTGGATAGAAATGATTGGAGGAAAAGGATTCATGTGGAAGACCCAAAATGAATTTCTTTTTTGGTTCATATCGCTGACCCCAATTGTTTTGGGATGAAGGCGTAGTTGTTGTTGTTGTATATAATATAGTCACTAGAATATGCGAACTAAAAATATAGGCATTTTCAACACCTTTTTTTGCAAATTCAACCATGTGGATGTGCTTGGCATGGTGAATTTGTGAGGAATCAACCGGGGATCCTGTATTTTCGATGAAAATTGAGATTTTTGGATGCTTGAGTATTTATGAAGATTATGAGCCATTGATTTTAAAGCCTTACAAAAAACTGGTTTATGCATCAAAATGGGATGATTCAAGAGTGTCTTCTTATAAAACCAAGCATGTAGAGCACATAAGTACGGTTAGAGAAAAAATAAAAAAAAATCATGAAAATCGCAGTTCACACATTAGTTATCATATTTTCAGTTTTCATATTTTAGTGATTATATATATATATAGAGAGAGAGAGAGAGAGAGAAATGTGTTGGTTCTAACCACTTTTTGGTTCTGCACCGCTCCCTCAAAATTGTAGTTTTTTGGTATTTTTTCCTCACATGTAACACCATAGATGTGATCTATAGGTTTTGTTTAGTGGAAACCGGCTTTTCAATCATTGGATCATAAAAAGTACATTTTTCGTCAAAAAAATATGATCCAAGTGTGGATTCTCGAGTAAGTTAAACGCATCTAACAGTTAATATCTACACTTCAAACTACGGGAAAAAAGTGAGCATAATATATATATATATATATATATACACACTCTCCTTAGACTCCCTTTTTCCTTAGATCTTGTTAGGCTCTTTCAAAAATCATAGTTTTAGGTATTTTTTCACATCTAATACCATAAATGTGATCTATAGGTTTGTATTGCTTTTGGATGGCACGTTTGTCTGTGTGTGTTACGTCGTGCCATCGTCGGTATGGTAACTTACTAGCTGTGGTGTACTTCCTAACGAGTAAATAAAACAAAGGGAGATAGGCGCACGGACCTGCCACCTCCAAGGGTTGAAGGTTCGGGCATCTTTGTAGAGATGCTGGTCGAGATGGACGGCACGAAACGATGCGAAGACCTTCCAATCTTTGGGAATGGTGTACCCTACAATTTGAACCATATCCAAAACCAAAAAATATTAATTAGAACCAATCAACCACTCCGACTGAGACCACAGTCCCAAGGCCACCAAGTACGACACTCGCATGCTCGACAAAACACCCTCTCTCTCTCTCTCTCTCTCTCTCTCTCTCTCTCTCTCTCGTGTAAAATTAAATCGCAGAAAAGGAAAGGAGATGATAAAAGGAAAAGCAGTTCGTGAAGATCGACGGACTGTTCCACTTTTATTTTTATCCAGTAACACCACTTAGGTTCGCCCTCGTGCAAATTTTTTAGTTCTTTATAACCCACAAGAAAGAGTTTTTTTTTTTACCTTTGACGTGAACATCACAAACAGCTCGCCGGAAGACGCCGCTAATGATGTTTGCAACCCGTAGAGTCTCGTTGATCACCTGTTTTTTTTTTTTAAACAACCAATATCAACAAAATGGAGAGAGGGTTAGTGTTTAATTAATTAAAATTTATTGATGTGAGGAATGAGACTTACGCAGTGTGAGAAAGACATGGACTTGTAATCGCTCCACTCCAACGTTTGAGATTCTCGTTTTCTCCTCCGGATCTCTTCGTGTTCTTCCTGCGACCCGATAAACAGATAACTCCTCGATGATTGCATTTTTTAAATAAATATTAACTTTGAAAGATTGCCGCATTAATGAAAAGGGAATCTGAGGATGTAGTAGGTCTGTGGACCTAAGGGGTTAGAGGTTTGGGTCCTCTAGAGACCAATCTGGAACAGTTGGTCTAATCATGTCTGCAACCCAACGGCACCACATGGGCACATTATGTGCAAAAGGCATCTTCTTTTTTCTGCCAGACTGCAATGACGGGGGCCAACAAGTAATTAAAGATTAAGAAATGCCGAATCTCCGGCTAAAGCAACTAGACTCAAGTTTTGGTGCCCACACTAATTAATTACTTAATTCACTAATTATAGGGATGGTGTGTGTGTGTGTGTGGGTGGGTGGGGTTGGAAGAAAGAGTAAGAGAACAGGAGCTCTCTCTCTAGAACAGGGCCAGAGCGCTCTCTCTCTATATATATAGAGAGAGAGAGAGAGCAGTGACAGGGCTCTCTCTCTCTCTCTCTCTTTCTCTTTACCTTTAGTTGGGCAAGGGCCTTGGGATTCTCGGAGAGGAATTTGACTGCCAGAGTCATGATCGTGGAAGTTGTCTCGTAGCCTGCAACCAGAAGCGCCAAAAGGAAATCCACGATCTCCACGTCTGATAGACCCTCCTGTAGCAGAGCCTCCATCATATCGGTTCTTCTCCTCTTCTCCTTCTTCCCCTCCCCTCCCTCTTCTTCTTCCTTCCTCAAAGCTTGTCTCCTTTCCTCCCTCCTATCCTTCACGATGGCTCTCAAAGCTTCCGCGACTCTTGATCGCGCCTGAAGAGCATATCGAACCCACCACTCAGAAATAAATAAATAATCTCATTAAAAAAATGGGCAAACTTCGCATGGGAACAACTAATTGGTTCCACCTTCTCGAGAGGAAAAACAGAGCAATAGAGAAGCAATAACCTTAAGAGCTCTGGAGTAGGTGGTGAGGAAGAAGGGAATGGGGACGGAGAAGAATCCTTCGATCACTTGCAGATATTCCTTCCTCAGCTTTTCAGTCCATTCCCCAGGGTCAAAACTCATCAGTTGCTTCACCGTCAGATCAAAGGTGATCTGCATTCATGTTTTTTTTTTTTTTATATTCAATTTCTTACCCAATGGAAGAAGAAGCAAAAGCTAATGGAACCAACCAACAAATTTGTTTTTTAAAGGAATACCAGAGGAAGAGAGAAGAGTACCCACCTTCTTGGTCTCGTCCTGGAGGAGGACGGTGTGTCCCCAGGAGTCGAGGTTGTGACGGACGAGCCTCTCTATGTCGTCGAAGAGGTGGTCCTGGATGATGGAGGAGTTGGCGAAGCTCATGGTGAGGGAATGCAACCTCTTGTGGATGCTCCCCTTCATGAGCACCAGCGAGTGCTTCCCGAGGAGGTTGGAGATCGAACTCGGGTAATCGCTCACGAAGAGCTTCCCTTCGTTCTGAAGGATGAAGCGGTTCACCTCCGCATCCGTCGAGAAGATGGTCGCCTCCCCAAACACGTGTGTCGTGAAAACGTCCCCATACCTTCTCTCCACAGCCAACGTACAGAGAGAGAGAGAGAGAGAGAGAGAGAGAGAGCAGTCTCAAATAAGAAATCATCGGAAATTAGGAAACTGAAACAGAAAAGAAAAGTGAAGCAATTAGACTCACCGAGCTCTTCTTTGGTCGATGAAAGGCTCCGGGTTGGTGGTCTTGTAAGCAGAGATGAGCTTCAGGGTCTCTCCGAACAGAGGAAGGCCCAGAGTGCCGGGAGGGATGCCCTCCTTCGCCCACCTCCTCTTGCTCACGTACATGAACAACAGATAGAGAGAAAGCGCTAGGACGACAACGATGAAGAGAACCGCCATTGTAATTGTTGATTGATTCTCTCCACGTTCCTCCACCTTCAGTCCTTCTCACTTGGTCTTCTTCTTGCTTGGTCGGCTATTTATATACCAGAATAAGGTCCCTCCTTTAGGATTACAGGAGCCACGAGTACCACGAGAAAGATGTCTTTCCTTGTTAGTCCCCTTTGCAATGAAATCTAACGGAGGAATTGGCTTCGGTATTTATGTTGGCGCTGTAACTGAGCTTCTGTAACCGTTAATGTGCCAGCACCCTACACGCACACCTCTGTTACCACATCCTCTCTCTCTCTTCCATCATTACATGCACATCTAACCCTTTCTTCTTTTTTTTCGTATAAAAAATAAAGTGTACGATATAATGTACATAAGGGTTTTGATAAAAGGGCGTTAACATGCCATGGATAATCGATTGCTGTATTAACCTCGTTCAACCCTTAATTCAGGACGAAATTGTTCATCTCTTGTAATCAGCATTTTCAGTGGGGCCGGGCCTCATTAAGTTGGTGTAGGAGTTACATGTTTGAATGCTGCCATGTTATTGGATGTGACCACAGAGGAGATAAAGGGACCATTTGATTCCGATCCATAATCTCCTCTCTCTCTGGCCCAACCATGTGAATGACAGTTTCTTTCTCTTGCCAACCCTGACTAATTGATATGATACCCCCAATCACAACCCAACAAAAAAGAAAAGAAATGAAACATAATTGAAATTTCTGTAAACTGGTTGGGGTCTGCCTAACCCCCACCCCCACCCCCCCAAATCACATCCATATCCAGTGAGTGGGCTTTTGCCCTATTGAAGTTTTTCAAGGCTGCCATCGAAAAAGAAAACAAGGGTGAGGGATACATGGGGGAATTTGGGGCTTTGTCATCTATGGTCAGAATTGGGGTCTGATAGAGGACCGTCATATGTCATATTACCTGATCCCCTTGGCAATGGGGGCTCGTTTTGCATGCATGCATCTTCCCCATTTGATCCATAGGGACGATTATTTTAGGCCACCATTTCAAGAATCGAAGGGAATATGAGGGGATAGAAGGTTGGAATGGTTCACGCTTTTGGTAAAAAGTCCCTTATTATTCGGACAACTCCCTTTTGTTCTGCATGTAAATGTATTCTACTTAATTTCCATATATTAATTACTAGTGGTTTGGATTTGTCTCAATTTTAAATATCCACATGAACATGTGCATGGGTGGTGAGTCCACCTCTCATGGCTGGGACTTTTAATCACATTTATAAAAGGCTGGATTCTTCCAATAATTCCAAGATTATAGCAGCCAATATCTTGTTAATTATAAGGATGAGCCACTGATATCTTTTAGTGGATCACTATCATGGCCTTATGACCACATAATCGACAAAATGGAGCCCCGTCCTGTCTGAATACACACCAGACTCGAAACTCACGCTCACACAAACACGATTTTTTAACCATCTCTAACACTGTCAACGGCCAATATGTAAATCGTATTCAACAAGATTGAATTCACCATAACTAAGGACAACCAACCAATGCAAGGCCAAGTCAGCCCATGCGCTGGTCTTAGCAAGGTCCAACAAATATTTAAGGATCAAATATTTTATGTTTCGACATATCACCTGATCCGACCCACTCTTTTTTTGTGGAAGATTTGTTTCTTTGTTTGGATTAGGTATTTGGATCAATGTAAGAGATGAGAGGATGCATGAGAACCTTTATCCGATAGATTTTGGCCAAGCCACGTATCCTTAATTTGTTTCATTCATTTCTTCTCCAATTTAATTGGTATTTTTACATTAGTCAATGTATATATTTATGTCCCATTACCTGTCACACCCAGGAGGATCCAACTCCAAGCCCAGCCCAGGGATCCTTGTCACATCTCTTTTTGGTTATCTGCAAAAATCTAATTCAAGAGGACGTGATGTTAAGCATCATGTTGGCCGTGGACTCTTGGGCTTGGGCTTGGGCTCGGGCAACCCTATGCATGCCACTTGTAGCCACATCTATGTTGGATCTTGGTACGGATTTAGTGTTGTCAAATGAGTCTCACACGAAATTCAATAACCCATTTAGTGGGTTATTGAGATACGCATCACTATGATAATGGTGGAGTCCATTACACATTGGATTCTCAGCATGTTTGAAAATCTAATGAGTCAGTTAGACTGAATAACGACTACCTAGGGAAGGTTAAATTCTTCAGCCCCTGTCTCTGCAGAGAACAACTGAAGAGATTCAAGGATCTCCTCTAATGCAGACCGTTAATCAACTCCTCAATCATCTTTTACTGGAGTCTTTCCTATGCACACCCTGATCCTAAATCTAACAATGGTATCAGAGCTATGGTTTAAATGTGTGCGTACAAAGACTCGTTGACCAAAACCTAATGCTCGTAGTGGAGAGAACAATGGCTGCTTCATTTACAGGGTGCAACACAGGTGATGGGGTCGAATCGTCCCAATGCCATGAACTGCAACTCTCTGCTTTATCTCTTCAAAGACACGTCCCAATACGTCTACCCTGTCCCGAGACACTCCTTCCAGGCAATACCAAAGCAGATTTTATGCTCAGATGACGTCTCGGCCAACCCCCTGCCGATGAACGACTTCACTCATTAGACCTACGGGAGAGGGTCTGAAAGCCAGACACCTTGAGTAGCGGATCCCTACAGCAGGATAGACGCTGCAGGTGGCGCATGCGTCACAGGAGAGGCAACAGAGGCCCAATTGCCTAGGGCAGAGTTAGCGATAGCAGCCACTGGTCTGACGCCACCCGCAGGCTGCCGAGAAGGAGAACCTTGCAGCGGGAGAGACATTGTAGGCAATGCATGCGGTACGGGTGGAGCAACGATTTACTGGGTCACCTCCCCCATCACAGTGCCTCTGATCGGCATGAGAGGCAATAGAGGTGACAAAACCATGAATCCCACCAGTGACTCATCGACAGGTACTAAGGAAGTAGTCGGACGATGTACCTCCCTTGTTACACCCAACAATTACAGCTGCTATGATGAGGGGACTTCTCTCATTGTCAAAGAAACAACATCGGGATCTTTCCAAGCGGTTGCCAGAACCCTTGGTAGTGGCGGCGACCACAGAAAAAACAAAAAAAAGGGGTGAGCACAAAAAAAATATTTTCTTTGGGTCACTGGAGGCCATCGAATGCTGGAGAGGGAAACCCTCAAAAAGAGGAAAGTATTGTGAGGGGTTGCGCCAGAAGATCAGCGTGTCAGTGGAGGAAAGTAACCCTTGACGAAAACCATTGACTGACCATTTGAAATAATCCCACCCAAGAATGTCTTCTCTTCAAAACAAAAACCCAAATTAAGTTGTGAATGCAAAAATTGGCTAGAACAACACCCACTAAGGCATCAATCGATGCTCATAGTGGTCGGACCTCAACGCCGACTATTGCATCCCCAAATTGGCCCACGAATTCGTCGAATTCTGTTAAGAATCTCAGTTTTTCGGTGATTCTCCCAAACTGCCATATTGCCAAAATCTTTTTGCCTCGACAACCAGTTGATCCAGATGTTGAGCGGCGACCTTGTGATTAAGGATTGACTCTGCCTCAATGCCGTCACCCCACTGTTGTTGCAGTGCCCTTCGATGATGCAAGGAAGTTGCTATAGGTCGCATAAATGGAAGCCCTGAAATCAACGATGAAAGCACGCAGCTTACCGCATAATTTCATGAATTTTCTCTACTCTGAGTCCAAGCGCCCACCACCAAAAGAATAGAGGCCACCTAAAAAACCCACCGAGTCTGAACCCTGGTGTCGGTTGTGGGTGAGGTGTAGAGGAAGGCATCAGTGAAAACCCCCTCATATGTTCTCTCCTTCCTTGAGTGATAAGGTTTTGGGCTCGGGCATTTTTGTTGACATCTTCGATCGGGACCAGAAGGTGGCCGAGATAACGATCACATCCATCCCACCAGAAAGGATGCTGAAACCTTGATTTTTCGAGTGATGGGGTTGCATATGATAAGCAAGCGACAAGAATCTGAGGTGTGCTCCTATTTTTAGAACATAAATGTCAAGTTGCAGGCATAGATGTGTTTGAATATGCAAAGGTTGGGCTCGACACACCTCTGGCCGAGCCAGAAGACGACATCAACGATTTGGCTGATCTCTTTGCTCAGCTGGAGACCTCAAGGAGATGCAGGCATCAGAGAAAAGGATGCAGCAGACCTAGGGGATCGACATATGGACAACAATCTATCTACTAGTGAAGCAGGCAGTAGCGGCAGATCGTGTGATGAAGGTTGTTCCTCCAAGATAGGTCAGAAGGTGGTAGAGAAACCCCATTTTCGTGGGGTGGTTGTGTTGGTCAAGTGGTTGTCAAACTTCATGGTGATGGCTATGACCATCACCCCCCATTTTATCTTTTCTTTCTTTCTTCAGGTGAGGCGGTGGAGCCGACTTCACTGGAAGGGCATCGCTGCTCTGTCGGATGGGTGGATTCCAGGAACAGCGACACAGGGCGACCATCGAAGAGAAGGAAGGAAGCTTTGTTTTAGGTGGAATCAATGATGGTGGCCATAGAGATCCCCACCATATGCTCACTGGAAACCTCTGGCCAGAAGATGGTAGAAAGCCCCCATTTTTGTGGGGTCGTTGCATCGGCCGAGCTGTTGCCAGATCTTCAGGCGAGGAGGCAGAGCTGAGGACGAGATCCCCTTGCCATCCAGGCGGTTGTCAGATCTTTCGGTGGCGGTGGCAGCTAGGGCGACGATCGTTTCCCCCGTCCCTCTTCCTCACTTTGTTTTCCCCTTTTCTTAAAAGGGGGAAACCCTAAGAGTTACCCTTTTACGAAAAAGTGACCTAAAAAAAAGCAAATTTACAATGCCGCCCAAGCCCTTTCCTACTTATTACATTTTTAAAAAAAATATGGGCTCCATTTTTTGGGTAATTCTAGAAATAGGCATGTCCTCTGGATATTATCCGAGACAGGATTTTATGTTCATTTTTTTCTTTCACAGAACTACCTCAGTTTTTTAATTTTCTGTTTAATTCAGAAAGTTCTTTTAATGTTCTGGTTAATACTCGATACAAAGACATATTTTCTAAAATTATAGATGACCACTTTAAGTTTTATGTTTAACTCGAAGATATTATGTTTTTAATGTTCTATTTTACTCAGAATTATTTCTAACTTTTTTTATTTTGCAGAAAAGTGCTTTTGGTTAGCAGATTACATCCCAAAGCATCATCCTGATAGGTTTGGATCTAGTTGGTACAAGTATTTACGTAAAAGACTTGGTTGGATTCAGTAAAACTTTTGGATTCAAAAGTTCTTTAAGTTATTGCATTATTCTTATGCTTAATATTATGTTTATGTTTTGGTTCATGTTAATATCTGAATCTAGTATGGTTTGATCTAGTTTTCTTTTACATAGATCAAGTTTAATTGTAAGATTTGTTGTTTGGGTCAATATTAGACTCTGATCCATTTGATCTTATACTTGGTTCAAGATTGGATCTAATCGATATTAGATCTGATGTTTGGATCTAGTAAGGTAACATAAACCTAGTTGGATCCAATAAAGCATATTGGATGGATCTGGATAGTTTAAATTTATTGGGCATATATCCAGTTGAATTAATTTTGGATCCAGACATTGTTATTCGATCTTGTTGAACTTGAATAGATCTAGTGTTGGTTTCAGATACCCGGATACATGATATGGATCTAGATTTGATTCATGTTTTTGAATCCAGTTAAGTGTATATAGAATATGGATCTAGATTTGATTCAAGATTTATGATTGGATCTGGTTGAGTGTTATGCTAGGATATGGGATATGGATCTAGTTTGATCCAATTTTGTGATGGATCCGAATAAGTATATATGTGATATGGATCCAGAATTGATCCAGAGATAAATCTAAATAGATATACATATACTATATGGATCTAAATGTAATCCAAGTTCTGTGTTTAATCTGGATAGTGTTAGGGCAGATATTTGGATATAATTATGATGTATAATTTTGTATGGATTCGGGTTTACACAGTTAGATCCAAATAAGTGGAACACTGGATGTGTAATATGAATTTATTGGCATTTGAAATATATAGTTTCATATATGGATTTGGATTATGGTCAAATCCTGTAAGATCCATAATTTTATTTAAGCTTGTATGAAGATTCATTTTAATATGGATCGTGTTGGACTTGATAGATGACATCTGAAGTCATATTTGAATATAGAATCCTACAAATCCAATAGATTTGGATATATATATGGATCCGGTAATGGATCTGAACTTAAATGTTCAAACTTGTGGTTTGATTAAAGCTTTATAATTGACTTATCATATCTAGGATATCCAAATGATAATGAGATAACTCTCATTGGATATGGATCTAGTTTAATAATAACCTCATGATAGGGATATATCATGAAGAAAAAATCCAACTAGTATATGTAAAACCACATGATGTCATTGTTTAATGCAAATATTGTTTAAATGCAATGCATTGAAAAACTAGGAGCGAAATTATAATTTTGCACAATCATGCGAGGATATTTATCTCTAATTATGATAAATAATCATAATGTTCCCTATAGTATGCTGATATGAATACATGAAAGGATATTTTTCATGTTTTAAAGTTTTGCATAATGTTGATCAATTATATTTATAACTATTTGGATCTGGATATACTGGTCTGAAATGATCAGGTAGTGATCAACATGTGATAATGCACATGGAAAGTGCGAGAATTTGCTATGTTTGGAAAATCAGAGATTTATGAATTAATAAATTTCATATTACTCCACTTGTGTGCATAGTCATGAAAAAGCCAAAAATCTCCATGACTATGTGAGACCCACATTATGATATATTCTTGGACTGCATGACTTAATATACAGTGAATGGTGAATACTTAAAATTTATGACATGATAGAAAAATAACCTAGTTTGTGAATAGCCTCATGATATGGATATATCCAACTAGAGTATGTAAAACCACATAATATCATGAGTGCAACACATAATGCACTGGTTATGATAAAATATGGGTGTTCGCCCTATATGCCCAAGTGAGAGATATTGGATCTTGGTATGAATCCAGTGTGGACAAATGAGTCCTCTTCCCCCATATGCAAGATGATGAAACCAAAGGGTGGTTTCTTTTAGAATTTTAAAAATAATAATACCACCTTTTTTTTCCTTTTATTGTTGTCCTTTAATTTTGCTCTTTGGGTCTTCACGTGTTAGAGAACGACCTTTCTACCTGCCAACATATTGAATAAACAAAAGGAGAAAAACAATCACTTGTATTGAACAACTGCAAGACAACTCACATTGAGTGAGGCCCTGGCCTAGAGAGTGGGTGGCGTGTCCTGTGTGGACATCACCGCAAGGGCTTCTTACGTTATGGTTTCTGAAATAGGCCTACCTCCTTTATAATTAGAGATGAGACGACACGTGGGTGGGCTTCTCTAGCTTATTGGATTCATTAATTGATTATCATTTATATGTTATTATTTGACTCAAAATATAACCTTTTGAAATTAAGTTTTTTTTGCAAAATAACTCTTTCTTACGCTAGTTGTTTTAGAAAGTCTTTTGGAAGAAAAAACTTATTTTATGAAAAATAGTGTCATGTATTGATCATTATTGGAAAACTTAATAAGTTTATAATGAGAAGGGTTGTCTTAGAAGGCAAAGCCCTCAAGTGCATTAGATCTTGGGTTTGTCAAAATGAACTTTAAATATTAAATATTAATATTAATATTTGAATTTGGATTCAGACCTAGCTTTAGCTTTTAAAAGTTTTCAAAAAGTCTTTTATGATTTTTTAAGAGGCGACACATATCTTTTTTGGATAGCCTCTACGTGTAAGCATGTTGAGAGGTCAATGATACATGAATCCCATGTTGTAGTGGTGGTCACCCATGATAGGACGATGGTCACCCATGATAAAATGCTAGTGATATGTGATGCTTATGTTTGGATGGTGGTCACCCATGATAGGACGCTAGTGACACGTGGTGCTCATGTTTGGACGGTAGTCACCCATGATGGGACGTTAGTGACACATGGTGTTCATGTTGGGACGGTGGTCATCCATAATAGGATGTTAGTGACACATGGTGCTCATGCCGGGTCGGTGGTCGCCCATGATGGGCGAGTTACCTTGCACCACTTGGTTTGGTATATCCCGATTGCTTTATATGGAAAAAGATTTGCCTCTTCTCGAGCATCTCTAATTCTCGCTACCTATTAAGTTATTTAGGGTAACTGTGTCGTGGTGATTAACCTACCTAGTGCTAGGGGAGGTTAGTATTGCATGGGAGGTACATGCTTGGTTGTATCTTAAAAGCGGAGCTATGTTAAACCTTACTGCACTCGGACTGAGTCTTGGTGTGGCAACTATTGCTTTCAAGACAATGCCTTTGTTGTGCACCTCCAAGATTCGGTCCCAACGATCTGAGATTTTTTTTACCAAATATCCAACAATTTAAAAACAACATTTCTAGCTCCATGGCATCTACTCTGAAGATCAGGTACCAGAAGATTTTCAAATTATCTCAGTTTAATGAGACCAACTTTAAACCCTGACAGAACAAGGTCATGATCTTCTTGACCATTGCCAAGGAGGGGTACATGCTCATTGAACCATGTTCTCCTGAACGAGAAGAATATATCATTGTTGAGAACAAGAAGCGACAAAAGTGGATGGAAGATGACTATATGTGCTAAGAGCACATTTTGAATATGTTGTCTGGCCCTTGTTTGATCTCTACTCTGAAGTAGATTCTACAAAAAAACTGTGAGAAGCTCTTTAGAGCAAATACAATACAAAAGATGCAGGTAACCGAAAGTTCATAATTAATAAATATATGGATTTTATAGTTAATGATAACAAACCACTTCTACCCCAAATTGATGAAATGCAATTATTGATTCATCAACTTAGGGTGAAAGCTATAAATCTTGATGAGTCTTTTCAAGAGGCTGCTATTATTGAAAAATTATCATCGTTGTATTGAAGAAGAAACTTGTCATAGAAATAAAAAAGAGAAAGTCAAAGAAGTTGGTACCAAAGTGAATATGCTGGATCATAAGCCAATATTCAAGCTTGGTTTGAAATCTAAAAATAATAAATCCAAATATTTTAAGAAATCTAAACATGAAATTGTTTCATGCTATGTATGTGCAAACCAAGGCTTTATGCAAGAGTCCTAAGAAACAAGGCACCAAGGAACAAGCTTTCGAAGAGAACCTAGTGGTTGTAGTAAGATTCGTTTTCATGGTTGAAATGGATAGAGGGTGGTATATGGATTAAAGGTCTACAATTCATACTTGTAATTACCATTGTATGTTTAAAACATACGATGTTGTGGGAGAAGACAATCAAGTCTACATGGGAGACTCACATCCTACAAAGGTTAAAGAAACATGGATTATGGAACTAACATTCAAATCTGGGAAATGTCTTATCCTCATGCATGTGTACCATGTACCCACTGTGATTAAGAACCTTGTATCAGCATTCTTAATGACCACACATGGCTTTAAGTTTATCTTTGAATCCAACAATATAATATTATCGAATAACCATGTATTTGTTGAAAAAAGTTTTGTTTCTGATGAACTGTTTAAACTGAATGTGTTTGTTTACTTGCTTGACTCTCTTGATGTATGCATGTTAGACTTTGTCATGTGCATTTTGGATTCATTAAAAAAATAGGTAAATTAGGATTAGTTCCTATTTGCAAGAAGCATAATCATTATAATAAATATGATATGTGTATTCAAGCAAAGTTCTCTAAGAAACTTTTTCATAGTGGGAAAAAATTCTAAAATTCTTGAACTCGGACATAGAGATGTTTGTGATTTAAAAAATACTCTAACCTGTGGGGGTAATATGTATATCATAACTTTTATAGATGATTTGCCTAAATTTGCTTATGTTTATCATATGAAAAGTAATAGATGAGTCATTCAAGAAATTTAGAATTTTTAAGATTTAAGTTAAAAATTTCTACAATGGCAAAATTGTTTCATTTAGATTTGATAGGATTGAATAATATTTATCTCATGAGTTTATTAAATCTTGTGAAGAACATGTAATACATAGACAAAACATTGCACCTTATATTTTTTAGCATAATGGTGTTACAAAACAAAAGAACATAACTACAATTGACATAGTGAATGAAATTCTAATTAGTTCTAGACTTCATTTAATTTATGGGGAGGTGCCCCACTCAATACAAGTCATGTGAAGGAACCCCATGAATTGTTCTTACCAGTGATTGGAGTGTGCTAGTGTTCTGGCCTTCAGAGCTTTGTGGAACGGTAGATGCAGGTTTTAGTCTTCAGCAGTGGCAGAGTCAGGAATTTAAACTAGGGTTGGCACAAATGCACTGCAAAAATAAAATAAAATTTTCTATGACAATAAACTATACTAACAACGTTAAAGAAACTTGTAGAATTAGATGTATGATATTTATAATTAGGAACCTTTGTTAAAACTAACAACATATTATTATTGAAGAATCGTAGAGTACCATAATAACGTGTCTTTATACTTCAAAATTTAGTTTTATTTGATATAAAGATCAGAAGAAGTACCTTTCATGGATAATGCAGTGTGACAAGCTTCGATCTTGAGATGCATTCAGGAAGATGTGGGAAAGGAACACAAACATCCTACAAATAAATAGTCGATTAATTAATTAATCTTTCAAAAAATCTACAAAAAATATCATAAATATTTTATAAGTAGTTAGAAAAGGTTTAACCCACTCAAAATGAAGAGGAGCATCATAAAGTCAGTAAATTAAAGCACTAATCTAATGAACAAAAGATAAACTAAAAGAAAACTGAAATATATTAACATGTTTTAAAAAAAATCAAACAGTCACTCTAACATACTTTTTACAATTGGCCTTATGTTTTTTTTATATTTTTACGTTGGTGCACCAGAGGACAATGATGAGCTAATGATGGATGACCAGCCGAAGGATGTTGCCCTATTCTGTTGGTTGTGGGGTCCGAGTGAGGAGGGGTCACCACCCACAAGACCACAACAATATTGAGAGACAAGTGAGGTGGAGTCAAAAACTACATATTGCATATCTATCAAAGTGCACACAATATAAAAAAGAAACTTTGGCCATTTCTTGCAGCGAATTATGACCATTGAATAATCCTTTTCAGTATAATCCATAACAGTCACCTAAGACCTTAGTTTGTCATCCTCATCACCTCTTTCATAGTCTCGATCAACAAACATAATCTGATTGAGCCTCATCTCTGTGTGAGTATGACCCAAAAAAATGATTGTGCTTCCTCCCTTATTTTTTGTTGTTACCTTTCAATACATTGCACAAAAGCTCTTTGATCTTAGAAAGCCTTTTGGTGTCTGTAATAGCCAAACTAGTTGCTTTATCAGTTACATGCATCGCTGTTACAACTCTAGTGTTATGGGTCCAGAGTTCACCATTCAACACACTGCATTTTAGGTCGGCATGTACAACACAAACTTCTGAGCAACTATGGCTGATCAGTGTTTGTTAACTCGATTGATGTGCACTCACTTGACGGTTAAATACCAATCAACCTTCTCATTATAGATGGCAAGAGGAATCCATTCCTATAAACTGCACAATATAGTTTACCCAATGTCAAATGCTTAGTTCAAGACCAAACAAATCACAATGCCACCAACTTCCTTTTAGTTTCTTTTTAGGATAGCGTTCAGAAGTTGAAACCAAGTTAGCTTGGTTATTATAGTAACTTCATATGGGTGTCTTAAATTATATTAGAAAATAAACAAAAAAAAAGCCTTATAATCCATGAACCACCCTCCAATGGAAGAAATATAGGCTTTTGTTATAATCATATTTAAATAAGTGAGAATCTGCACAACTTCGAGAAGTATGCCAGGCTTGTTTGCACTGTCAAGTGGCTGACTAGGGAGGCGCAGGGGCAGAGCTGCATTGTTTTTCATGACAGGAACCTTTCATTGTGATGTACATGTTTAAGTTAGTGGTAATTAGCTCTTAAATCATCCAATTAAGATACTCAGGTAGATTTTTATAAGATTTCAAAAATCAACAACCTACAATCCGTGATACTTTCTTGGGGCATAAAATCATGTTTTTTTATTGAGAAAAACATGATCCGAAAGCTTGTTTTGACTATTTTGAATATGTTGAATCCATCCATGAAGTTGGATTGGATCAAAACAACCTGCACCACAAAGATCAAGAGGCATTTGTACGATATGGTGTCATTACCAAATATTATTTAATATATATATATATATATATATATATATATATATATATATATATATATATATATATATATATATATATATATATCAAGAAAATGGTAGTTAGTTAATCCATAGGGGCTTAAACGAAATGCTATCGCCTATCGCACACACGTGATCGACACTCAGGGTGCAAAAAGATGGTTCAAGATAGAGCGATAAATGGAGAGAGTAGGGATCGGGCCTCCGAGGTTGGGTCATCACCCATCGAGACACCTGCACCCACATAGTCATCGGGTCAGGGTAGGCACTGCCTACCCGACCCATTACCCCCTTGGGGTTTCTTTTGAGTCAGCGTGGGCACATGCCTACCCTATCCATAATGTGGATCCACCAGTGGTCTTCATGGATATATGCTCTTTGTACAAAAATTTAGGTTATCACCAAAACACTATAGATGCATATAGCGAGAAGTGATATATTTTAAAATTTATAAGAAGAGACAAACAAAAAATTATTTTAAAAGCAAAATATGAATAAAAAAAGTGATATGTGATAAAGTAAGAAACAAAATACTAATCAAAAGAGAAGGGAATAAAAAATAAAATAAAAATGATTATTCTTAAATTTTGTGATTTTATAGTGTAAGAATTAAATTCTTCTCAAAATCTAAAAATGATGGTTGTCAATTTAAATAAAGTATATGATAAGTGAGTGAGAAGAGTGAAAGAAAGCACATGAAAAATATGAAAAAAAAAACATGAGAGAAGTGAATAAGAATCATGTAAAGAAATATAAAAGAAACTTGTGGAAAATATAAGAGAAGCGTAGAATAATCAAAATTTCTATCAAGTTTCAAAAGCGAGAAGTTTTGCGCTTTCGAAGTGAGTTTTTGAAAAGCGTTCTTGCCACCTATCTATGAAGCTTTTGATAACTCATTATGAACCATCTGACTAGCCCACAAGAGCTTCACCTTTTTGGCTAGCTGACATAAAAGGTTTATGGTCTGAAACCCATGGAGGGCATCTCTTGCCAATATATGGTCGGTATGGAGGGGGGCTTCCTCTGGCTTAGCAACCCAAAGCAATAATTTAAAAATACACACACACACACATTTTAATTGGTTTCAGATTCAAGTATTATCACATCCATAGTTAACTCTTCAGTATATGCATGTAATCACATGTAACAATAATTTTCAATTCAATCGCATATCCCGATCACACAGATCCTAGCGCCATCAAATCAGTTGAAGCTTCATCCTCATCTAGCAACCAAACCGGCTAAGGAGATCCAGGTGCCAACCTAGTTAGTTGAAGCCAGTCTAACAACTTCAGCTAAATGTCTTATTATCAGCAACAACATTATCATTTTGTTGTACAATCTGTTAAGATGTCCATAATCTTAGGAGTGATATCTTCCTACGTACAAGGAGAATAACATGCATGTATTTATAAAGTTGTTATGTATTTTTGTAATGTTAACAAGAGGAAAAATATTACCTTTTCTTCCTTCTCTATTTTTCGTGTATCTGCAATGTCAATTGCACCTTAAAGTTTGCAACTTTACATGGTATCATAGCAGAACGCTCGGTCTTCTGCTTCCCTTTTCTTCATGACGTCAACAACTCCAAATCATGTAAGTGCCACTGACATCAACCAAATCCATTTTGACAATGGTCAATCATTGTCACCATTGTTTATACACCAGTCAGATAATCCAGGGGCTATCTTAGTCTCTACACCTCTCACCGGAGACAACTATTTGACTTGGAAGTGAACCATGCGCTTGGCACTCTCAGCAAAGAACAAGTTTGTCTTTGTCGATGACTCACTTCCTAGGTCGTCTTCTTCGTCTTTCGATTATCAGAGTTGGTGACATTGCAATGACATGGTATTTTCATGGCTTCTCAATGCTCTCACTAAGGACATCGTCAACAGTGTTGCAAGAAAAAAATACATAACAACTTGATAATGACGCCCGAGCCGTATAGGTAGACCTTGAGGAAAGATTTTCTTAAGAAAATGTCACGATGATCTACCAACTAAAGAAGTTGATCGCCAACAGTGTTGCAAGAAGAAAATACACAACAACTTGATAATGATGCCCGAGCCGTATAGGTAGACCTTGAGGAAAGATTTTCTTAAGAAAATGCCATGATGATCTACCAACTAAAGAAGTTGATTGTTGAACTGTGATAGGAACAAAATTCACTTCCTTCTTACTTCACAACTTTGAAGACGTATGAAGACAAACTCAGTTCTTACATCCCAATACCAGATTGCAATTGTGGATCTCTTAAAGAACTTACGAGTTCTCAAGAAACTAAAATTGTCTAGCAATTTCCAATGGGTCTTAACAAATCTTTTGTCTCCATTAGAAGCCAAATTCTGACCATTGAGCCTCTCCATAGTATCAACACAATCTATTCAATAGTGCTGCAAGAAGAAACATAAAGGTTCATCATGTCGTTAAACTCCACCTTTGAGAACCTAGCCCTAGCAACCAAAATTTTTGATAAGTAGAGGTCCTCGCCGAAATCAACCATGACCTAAATGTGAGCATTATGGACTCTTAGGCCACATTAAGGCTCATTGCTACGCTCTTTGCGGGTATCCATCAAATCATCCCAAATCAAAGGAGGTCATGCCTACCAAAGTCTCGATGCAATCATTCTCCAACGATGCTAATTTGTCAAACGAGGTAACCAAACCAGCCACTATTGTGAACCCTTTTTTGTCACAGCTAAGAGAGGATCAACTTGGTCAACTCGCCTCATGGCTAGGAATGAGTGCTCAGTCAACTTCTACCAATTTAGCTGGTATATCTTCTATCACTACTCTCTTCTTCTTGGATAATAGACATAGGGGCGTCAGACCACATGACACCCGATTTTCTTTTCCTTTTCGATATACCATATCTCACCAAACCTAATTTCGATCAACTTCCAAATGGAGAATGCATTTTAGTTTTTCACATTGGAAAAATATGTTTATCTTCCAAATTCGTTCTTCTTGATGTACTCCATGTCCCAAAATTTTATTATAATTTATTATCAATTGCAAAACTAACAACCTCCTTAAAATGTGTTGCTTCCTTCTTTCCTACCTTTTGTGTGTTTCAGGACCAACGCTCGAGGAGACTGATTGTAGCAGGTGAGCTTCGAAGAGGGCTCTACCATTTCATTCCACAACCCATAGACTCATCCCATGCATTTGTCGTCAACCACCAACCTTCCCATCTTTGGCACATGCGACTGGGACATCCATCATTTGAAGAGACTGATCTTTTGAATAAAGAATTCAATGGTTCTCCTTTTATTCATAATGATTTGTGTGGTGTTTGCATGAAAGCGAAACAAACTCGTCTTCCATTTGTTATTAGCACTAGTCGTAGCTCAATACTTTTTTATTTAATTCATTGTGATATTTTCTAACTATAGTTGATGATTTCTCCCGTTGTACTTGGGTTTTTCTTATGCGTTACAAGTCTAAAACACTTTCTTGTCTAAAAAGATTTTGTGCACTTGTTCTAGTACAATTTAAACGCCAAGTATAAAAAATTCGAACCGATAATGGTTCTGAATTCAATGTCTATGCCACTCAAGAGTATTTTCATCTCATGGGTATTGACCATCAACAAAGGTGTGTTGGTACTCCCTAGCAAAATGGATGAGTAGAACGCAAGCACCATCACCTTCTTGAAGTGGCACGCAAGCCCATTTGCCAATTTCCTTTTGGCAAGAATGCATTCTAACAACAACTTTTTTAATTAATCAAATTCCATCTGCAATTTTACAAAATAGTTCTTTTTATGAGATACTCTTCAATAAAAAGCCAGATTTTCACTATCTTAGGATTTTTGGGTGTTTGTGCTATGCTCAATTTTTTTCCAACGACAAATTTGCTTCCCATTTTTCGATGTTGCATCTTTGTTGGGTATCCCTTCAACCGACGAGGTTACAACCTCTATGATTTAGAAATTCATGTTTTTTTTACAAGTAGAGACATCCTTTTCCAAGAAAATGTTTTTCCTTTTCAAGAGCAATCAGTTTATTAAAGGGTGAATACTAGTCTTGTGCTTCCCATACCTTCATCCGATGAAACATCCCCCCTTACTGAAATGATCTTCTCACCCAATGAACAACCTACTTCACAGGAACCCCCAAAGTCCACAAAAACACCTCCAACATTGACTATCCAATCATCACCTATACAACAACCTTTACGCCAATCAAGTCGAATACCAACTCGAGCCCATTATTTATAAAATTATGTTTTTGCCGCACTCATTCAACCCTCTCCAATGCCACCTACCTCTTCATCTCAGTCTCCAAAGGCGATCTCTCAAACAGGTACTCAATATCCCATTTCTCAATACATATGTTCATCCAAGTATTCACCTTCCCATTTAGCCTTTTTGTCCTCTATTCTTAGTGATGAAGAACCACACTTCTTTCATGAAGCCATCAAATTAACACTCACACTGGCATGAGGCTATGGCCGATAAGATTCAGATTCTAGAAAAGAATAAAACTTGGACTATAATGGAATTACCTCTCGAAAAATATTCTATCGGATGTCGTTGGGTATACAAGATTAAACGATGCTTTGATGGATCCATTTAGCGGTATAAAGCCTGTCTCATGGCGAAAGGCTATACTAAAATTGAAGGACTGGATTACCATGACACCTTCGCCCCTGTTACCAAATTGACTATCGTGTGATGCCTTCTCTCTCTTGCTTCAATCAAGGGTTGGTTTCTTTCTCAGATGGATGTCAGTAATGCCTTTTTACACGGTGACTTACATGAAGAAGTATACATGCACTTGCCACCAGGATTTCATGGCAAGGGGGAGTCTCAAGTTTGTAAATTGAACAAATCTCTTTATAATCTCAAGTAGTCGTCGCGTAACTGGTTCAACAAACTTACTTTTGCCCTTATTGAAGCTTGTTTCTCCCAATCAAAGGTTGATTACACCTTATTAACTGGACAATTTCATTTGATTACACCTTATTAACCGGACAATTTCATGGCAGCTTTGTTGCAATAGTCGTCTACGTTGATGACATAATTATAGCCAAAATAACGATGCAACAATATCTCTCATTAAAACTTTTCTTCATTCTCGATTTCACATCAAAGATTTGGGTCGTCTTAAGTTATTCTTAGGCATTGAAGTAGCCCATTATTGACACTGGTCTTCTTGGATCCAAACCATCAGATTTCTCCATGGACCAAAAATTAAGATTAACAACAGAAGATGGTCAATTTCTTGAAGATCTATCATCATATCGACAGTTAATTGAGCGATTAATATATTTGAGCGTAACACTTTCAGATATTGCTTATTCAATTCAAGTTCTCAATCAATATATGGCTGCTCCAAGGACGTCACATCATGTTGCTGCCATCCGTATTTTGAGATATTTAAAATGGACTTTTGGCCATGACATCTTCTATCCATCACAAAGCAGCCCACTGGGCATCCTGCCCCACTACTCGCCGATCTGTAACTGGACTTATTACTTTCCTTGGTCAAAGTCCAATATCCTGGTGCTCAAAGAAGCAAAGCACCATATCCCGTTCTTCTGCCAGGCAAAATATCGATCCATGACAACCACTACCAGTGAACTTATTTGGCTCAAAGCACTTTTCCAAGACTTGGGTCTACCTCATCCTCAGCCCATCACCCTCTTTTGTGATGACACTGCCGCCAACCCAGTATTTCACGAGCGTACAAAACGCATCGAGGTTGATTGTCATTTTATACGAGAGAAAATTCAAACTGGACTTATCACTACTAGCCATATTCATTCCAATATACAATTGGCAGATGTTTTCATAAAACCCTTCAGCATCCACCATTTTCATCGTATCATATCCAAGTTGGGTGTAACATACCTCCACATTCAACTTGAGGGGGAGTGTCAACATGAATAGACTGCAGATCCCCGGCACCAACAAGTTAAATATCCAAGTTGCTGATTTGTTGGTATGCCCATCAAAGCTTCCAAGTTACAAACTATACAAATCCAAATTGAACATGGGAGACTAATTTCTCAACCAGTGTCATAGGAAGCTGTCTTCACATATTGTAATGAATGTGGTTCTACATACCATTGAGAAAAGCTTGCCTAACGAAAAGTTCTGTTCAGGAGCATAATGGTGGTCAGTTTTCACAGCCTCGATACAAAACTTCAAGCGCAGAAAAGGACTGGAGGAAAAAGGTATCAACAGTAGTTGTTAATAATCCATTTGAAATACTTGACTCTGACTTAATGCAAGATATCAAGTCAGAGAATGGGAAACATCCGGTTTCAACTGCAAGCAAGGTCTATTCACCACCAATCTTTGCAATCTTCATCAGAGTCGCAACACCATGATCAGTTGCAAGCTATTCTTACTTTCACTGCTACTGCAGTTCTGGAAGCTCCTGGTGAGTTGGTGATTCTGCCACATGCACCTACTGTTCTCGAAAATTGATTCAATGTCCAGTGAGCGCTTAACAGTGGCCACTTTCTAGCTAACCGGGCTTTCAAAGAGTTTTCTCTCGATTTACTAGAAAACAACACTTGAATCATGTTTTTTCAATGAAAACATGAATTTTCAAGATTTGAATATTTAAAAAAAATCATAGACCATGGATTTTTTAAACCTTATAAAAGCCTACTTGTGTATCACAATCGGATGGTCCAAGAGTAGATTTCTATAAAATCAAAGCATGTAGAACACATTTATACTATCAGATTTAGGATAAACATGAAAAAACCCCTTGACAGCCCTGTTTACAGGGGTTAGCTAAAAAAGTGGTTAGCAGCTACTCTCTCTCTATCTATAGAGATATACATTGCTACTAACTAAGGTAAAGAACTAATAGGCCAGAAATCATAGGTGCAAGTCGTTTCGACTTGATCTAACCATATAGATGTGTTCAATAGAGTTTTTGGTTAAGGATCAAGCCTTGGATCGTGCTTTTCTGATGTAAAAATGCTGAAATTTTAGCACATTGTTGGCCGTTGATTTTTGGACCCTTTTAAAAACCTAATTATTTGTCATAATTACATAATTCAAAACAAGTTTCCTACAAAACAAACCATGTAGATCGCATCCATAGGATTTGATCTACAAAAAATTGAAGTCTTTTTAAGAAAATAGTGTTTTTTACTCGTTAGTTCCTTACCTTCATTAGTAGTCGATATTTAACCATAGTCTGTGCATAGATGTTGCATCTTGTGCTCGCTTTCATGCCAAGAACACGGAGACAGGGCCGAAGGTGTGAAAAGAACAGGGTTTCATCACACATCAACACGGAACCATGTACGTGACACATTCAGCAGTTTTTTTTTCCTCTCTTCTAGCTTATAGTTTCTCTTGATTAGTAAGATATTTTGTATTCTCAAAGAGCCGCTCATCAAAGTTTCTGCTTTAGGTGGAAACTTTCCAACACAAGTCCGCTCTAACCATCAAAGACATAATATAATCCCACCGTGTGATCACCTACCCAATGTTTAGTCATGATCACATAATGTCAAAACATTCAGCATAGAGTGGCACATTCTATAACCGAGTCCCAAAGAATTTATGACTTCCCACTTAATCCTTATCGCCCCCTAAGATAGTCTCCAAGGTCCTTGACAGCTTGAACACTGGTCTAGCAGCATAAGAAGAGATCCAAAATTAGAGAAGCAACAAGAATCTAATACCCAAACTCAAGGCCGCTGCTATGGGGGTTTGTGGAGGGGGAGGAGTAGGTGACATCTCAATGTTTCATAATCTTGCCATTTCCAAAGGCTTTTAAGACACGAATGAGCAGTAGACCTCAATGGTCTGCTGCTACGACAAACTATCAACTGTCTGCCATTAAATTAGTTCCGTCACATGACTGACAAACAAACAACATTAATCAGATAAATATACTCTGACCATTTTAGCAGATCGTAAATGGATTCAGAGCACACTAAAAAGCGGAAATAATAGCAGTGCTGCAGCAGTTACACCACCACCACCACCACAGTGCAGCACCCATAAATAAAGTAAATCACATTCAGAAAATGTTTGAAAAGCTTTCCTCATATCGCAGCATTACCTCCTGTTACTGTTCGCAACAGGATGTATACCAATATCCATAATGTCATTGACTGCAGATCTCCGTTGTTAAAAGTTACCATAGATGAATAAGTAGAATCACCACGTGAACATTAAGATATGCCCATGACCCAGAGGGCTCCAGCTCCCCAACGTATCTTGTGGTGATCTATGTCACATAGGTGCGGGTGCAGTGGTGTGGCACTTTAAAAAAGTTTGGGTGCGGGAAGTATATATATATAATTTTTAACAGTTTTAAGTTAACACTACGTGTATTTGTGTGCATTTATGTATTTATATATATAATATAGATAAAAATGGACTTGATTAGGGTTAACTGAATCTACTTTTGGATAGAAATGGACCTCAGTGTGGTTGACTTCACCTAACATAAAGGAAGTTGTGTCCAAGTGTCACACCCGCAGGGTGCAGGTGCGATGCCCTGTTAGAAGAGTCCGTGTGACATAGGTGGTGATCTTCCAAACCAAACCTTCTCACCAAGGGAAAAGACAATCATGGTGGAGAGAAACCAAACCACTGTCAAAACGTCATTCTGAGGTATTGAGGAAAACCTATGATCCATGGGAAGCATTGAAAGAATACACATCATGTATCTCAATACAAATTTCACTTCCTCTATACAAGATCGATAAAAACAGTAATAGCCTCGTATTACTCCAAAATGATCTTAACTTCATGCATCAGATACACAAATTCAGAAGCTTTAAGCAGCAAGTATCAAAGTATTACAATTGTACTATCAACATAAAGCTCCACAAAAAATCAAAAGCATTGAGCAGCAAAGAGCGTATGAATCACCAATACCTTTTTTTTATATAACTGCAAATTTGCAAGATCAAGTGAAACTTTCTAAAAACTGGAGAAGACAATGTACAGTTTTAATTACAGAGATGCATCCTATACATGCTACGGCTTCCCTATACATATCATATTGATTAGAGAGCTCCAACAAGGCTCCTCCAAGGAATCCATGGACCACAACGATCATTCCCAGGGCTAACGGCATGAGCCAAATCAATGTTGATTAAAAGCTAGAAAACACGTGCTACAGTTCCAGAATAACTCCCACACTCACCTGAAATGAGAATCATATGAAACAAAAACAGAATCTGGAACGATAAGAGGCAACTTATCTATATACATAAATAGCCTTCTCAGGTTTTCCCTGGAGATTGATGTCATATCAACAACTTCACGACTGTCAGTATATATCCAGAGGTCAGCTGAATTTACTCTCTTTAAACTATCACGACAGAAGGGGCACGACTGTGACCGTGCTCGCCTGCAGAAATGAAAGAATACTGTTAGTCCTATCAAATATTTGTATGATCAGGCTCATCCATGAGAGAGAGAGAGAGAGAGGTGGCAGCAATTTATTGGAAAGGGGGGAAGATGAACAGACAGTTTTCCTTCTGAGAAAATAAAGAATGTCAAAGAAGAACAACATATTTTTTTACCCAGTCAAGAAACCAGGGTCATGTGTTGCAAAAAGCTAATTATATTGTTATCCTTAATCCCATGATGCATTCAACAAAATTTCCAGGATCGGAGTTTAAGAAGAAGCAGAAAATAACTAAACTCAGGTAGAATGGAATTCACCATACCAATCTCGATAGCATTTCATGCACAAAGCATGGTTGCAATTTGGCAGAACAACCTTAGTGTTCATCTCCATGCAGATTCCACATTCTTCCTCCCTCTGAATATCCAGTTCGGAAGGTTTTCCCCTCTCTTCATCATCTTTCCTCTTATATTTCTCTCTGCAAGCCTCCCTCTGTTTTCGATCTTCTATATCAGTGATCCCTCTTTGGAGTTGCAACAAAGAAGGAAATATCACAGCTGCCCAATTTAAAACCTCAATGTAAGATGTCAACTGCCTAAAACCCGAACAAAGAGAACAGTAAGAGACAAACCCAAAAGAAGAACACACAGCATTAAGGGACCAGGGGAAACAAAAGCACACACACACATGCAAAATTCACTCCACGAGGCGCCTCACCATAAAATTCTCTTAGGCTGGCTTTTCTTTCATGTAGAGACATTGTAGTTTTTCCATCTACATAGACCTGAAAGGCACCACCAATTAACAAATACGAGAATTATGAGTCGTATAACATAAAGAGTGTGGGAGGAGATGCAACTTGTATAGCCAAGCAAACAGGGGAAAAAGGAAACTAGGGGAAATTGGCTTGAATTATGATTTACCAATAACAAAATTAAAATAAAGGAAAAAGGGAAGGTGTCAATTCAGCAAAGAATGACAATGTACTTGAGTACCATGTCACACCTTGTAAATCAGGATTCTGATCAACCCCAGAGCACCAGCGAGGCTGCAATCAGTCCATTGCACTAGGAAAAGAAACAAGTGAGCTGCTGGACTGTATGATAATCTCATCTGAAGGCATGCCCCATCATATTCCCTTGGATAATCCGACGCCCTGTCTCCCCATTAAATGCCTCAGTTAGAACTCACACTTGTAATCTATGACAAGAATTTCTAAAGATAGCACTCTTCAAAGAGCAAGGACTATGTTTAATCAAAATGTGGCTTTTTAACAAATCAGACAATTATTCAATATGAAGCTCAGACCAAGCAGAGGAAATTCATAGACACACTAAGGACACGACCGTGTACAAGCAGACCACCATGTCCTGAAGCAAACAAACGAGGGACACTAATGGCATAAGAAACTAATTGGGGCAAACACGTAGAGTGGATGCTAAGAAAAAGAGGGAAACCATGAGAGCAGAAGCCATAAAGATCGAAACCCAACCCCAACCCTCTTGTACACCAAAGAGGGAACGGTTAGTGCACCAGATAAACTGGCAAAATATGTACTTGATATAGCCAATTAAAACTGTCATAGCCAGCCAGGTATGCATCGTACACAAAAGATACGGAGCGAGCAGAAGAATCGTCACAGTGGTCGGCAAACTCAGATGGTTAAAAGAAGAATCAGGCGAATCATTAGCAAATTCAAGGGTCTCCCCTCATCAAATTAGCATATTTCCTATAAATCCGGAATTCACGAGACTACCAACATAGCTAGGCAAGGGTTTTACAGAAAAGAAGAAGAAGAAGAAGAAGAAGCCATCGAATTAGCTAAACAAGATGAAGAGAAAGAAGGTAAAATAATTGAGGGAGCGAGGGAGGAAAGAAGCAGGGGTGCCATCGAAATAGCTGAACAATACAAAGATAAAAGTGGTACAGAAAGAGGGGAATTGAGGGTGGGGGAGAAGCAGTTGGTGTGGTGATCTTACAGAGTATTGGCGTGCTGGATGTCCGCTTCGAGAGCCTTGAGGGAATCTTTGAAAGATTTGCGCATGGCCGCCGTCCACACCTCTCTCTCTCTCTCTCTCTCTCTCTCTCTCTCTCTCTCTCTCTCTCTCTCTCTCTCTCTCTCTCTGACAACAACAACAAGAACTTCAACAACAAAACCCAGATTTTAATACGTTCTCAAACGAATGTCCAAGACCCTCCTCCTCCTCCGCACCCCATCACACCCCACCACATCTCTGCGTCTGCGCCCCTCTCCTCTCTCTTCTTTCCTCCGACTCCGTGCGTAGAACGTATTAGAACAGACGGGCCACCCAGGACTACGTGGAGCGGTGCACGATGTACAGCGCACACTGCAAACCCTAACCCTAATGGCCTCCCTGTCGATCAAGCGAGCGAGAGGGAGTTATGACGATAACCCCGCAGTGTCTCTCTCTCCTCACATAGCACAATACTTTTGGTTTGGGTTTTGTTGTTTCCACGATCCTCCCTTTGATTTTAATTTAATGACGAAAACCAAAACCTGATCAGCCTCAAGCATCTATGCATGCTTGGCTTTCAACTCACGCTTATGTTCTTATTTACGAGAACACCACCCGCCCATCCCTCTCCCCCATTTATTATTTATTACCTTGTTATTGTGATTCGGCCGTTCGTAAGAATTTTTTTTTTTTTCCAAAAGTAGGAAATGAAATAGAAATACAGCAGAAACCCCCCTTTCTCAAACAAACATTTACCGTATTAATTAATAAACAAACAACACATTTTAAATATCAAATTAAATATTTTTTTATGAGAGTGGGCATTTGTTTGATCCCACAAGTTGATAGTGTCCTTATCTTTAGTCTTGATGGGGTCTTTTGGTAATTTCAATTGTCTCATACTTGTGTTTGCGCTATTAGTTCGCAAGATATCGATTGCAGAAAAGAAGAGTCCCGAATCCCTTTTGGGAAGAGGGAGAAGCCTACTGCCTTATCCAATCATAATTCACTGGCCTCTCTGTTTTCTTATCACTTGACAAAAGTCGGTAATAGCCTAGCCACTAGGGGTCTCAATCGGTTGGGTCTGGTTCGGATCTAGGTCAAACCAGACTCAAACCTGATTTAAGATGATAATACTGTTTTCGGACTCAAGTCCAATAGAATCTACTTTAAAAAAAACATACTCGGACACTATAAAGATTACATAAATCACTTGAACTATACTATTTTTTTTATTGAAAATTTATGAATCTTAGTCAAAACTCGGGTTGAGCCCGAGTTTGATAACAAATTTCACAAATCATACCTGACCTCATGTATTAATCGACCCTATGAATCCGACCCAGATTTTAATCAGGCCTTAATTATCACCAAACCCTGACCCCAAGGTTTGGTGCAGGTCAGGTCCAGGTCAAACCGGACTCATTGACACCCTACACGCCACACTTATACTGAATTCCCTTCCTCCGACAGTATTACAGGCACAAAGTAATTAGCATCATAATCATTCATTCGTTCGCCAATAACACGTCAGATGGACATTAAAAACAATCAAATGAACAGGTTTTTCAAGTAAATACCCTAAACATAAACCTAAGAAAACACAGTCTCTATATATTGAGAGAGAGGAATGAAAACTTACTAAAAAACATGCTAAACCTATTCAATAAAAAAAAAATGATATTTTTTTCAAAATTCTAACTGTATTCAGCATGATTGATTTACTAAAAATTGACACTTAGATCAGCAATTTTAGATAGAAAAAATGGTATTTGGAGCCTTGAAAATTTATAAAAATTGTATGTCGTTGATTTTGAAAACTCATAAAAACCTATCCATGCAACGAAATCAAATGATTCAAGAACTGATTCCTATAAAAACAAGCATATAGATCATATTTGTAGGGTTTGAATTTTTAAAAAAGAGACTAAAAATCTAATAAAACATGTGGTGAGTAGGTTTGGCATGTTTTTTTAGTGAATAAGTTTTCATTCTTATATATAGGATAACTGAAATATGTTTATCAACCAAATATGTTAATTGGTATGAACCAAGATTTTTATAGGTTATTTATTTATTTTTTTGAAAAATTCATCAAATGAATGTGATCTAAACGCTTGGTTTTATAGAAACACTCTTGGATCGTTCAATTATGATGTATAAGAATGATCTTTTAAGGGTTGAAAATCAATGGCCTAAAATTTTCATAAATATTCAAGCTTAAACAATCTGATTACTATGATCCAACAGTATACACCTTGCAAATGGATCACTCTGAATTTGTCTGCAGGGTTAGATTTGCAAAAAAAAAAAACTATGAATATCATATTTGGATGGTAAACAAATTTCAGATAAGTGCACTTCACTGTTGAGACGTTGCAAGTTAAAATCCCAATGATACTCTGTAAAAAAAAAAAAGTAAAAAGTGGAAGCCATGAACGGCCTATATCCATCACCACAGTCGGCCATTCACATTAATAAAGGATAAATTCGTCATTTCATGACTCTGAAGGACAGGGATAAGTCGTTTGCGTAATTAGTAGTGTAGGAGGAGAGGGGTGGGGACAGGATAATATCTTCTAGTATCTATCCATGCATATCCAATCCAATACGGAGAAAAAAAAATATCTCCCACAACCAAGATACGCAGAAATGGATACAGACGGATGGGCCCACTTGGTGGTTCCCCTTCATCGCATATAAGACAGAAACTTTGACACCGCCCTCCACCCTGGGGGCCTCTGCCTTTCTCCCTTTCTCTATTTATTGGTCCGAGTTTGGGTAGGGGAATACCAAGTTTTGAGGCCGGTCATCTCTCAGGCGTTTCCATGGAATCCGATACATACACGAGTATTGGTTTCACCAGAGTACACTAAGGGGGCGTTTGCTTCACGGAAACTGGGTCTTTTTTGGGAAAAAAACATCGATGAGCATGCACCACAGTGGGAAATGGAAAATGCTTTCCCACCCCCCAAGTATCCGTACTGGGTTGGTTGGCTGCCATTTGGCTTCTGCATCAGATATATGACTATTTACCACCAGGTACCTCCGGGGTTTGAACCTGCAAAGTCCCACCACAAGGAGACGTGTATTGATAGCTTCTACCAACCACGCAGAGCCCTCCTCAAACCCCTGTTGATGCCACCGTTTTATATTTTTTCAACAGAGAAGGATGTGGTTAGGTACTACCCTACCAGTTATACAACCATACCATTCGGAGTTCGAACTCGGACGTGCACCAACTGCTCCTGCCAAACAAGTGGACCCCTCGTTGGTACTGGTTTTATATTTGATAAGGTACTAACCACAGTGGGGGTGGTTGTGAAGGTGTTGAGTTGGAGATCCCGGATCAAACCCTGCTGACACAAGGGTGTGTTTGTACGTAGCTTTCAGAGGTGGGCTACCTACGGTAGAGTAGTCGTGGGGCCCCAGTGGGTGTTTTATCTCACTTAGGCAAGTCATAAAAAAAAACTAATGAAGATACTAAAACTATGCTTTATATTGTGGTATCAAAGAAGTTACGAAACCATTGAGTTGAAGATCATAGGTTAAAATTGTATCAACTCAATCTGACCACAAAGATGTATTTAAGATGGTTTCTCTATTAAGGTTAAACCTTGGATCTTGTTTTTTTATATAAAAAATATGACTTTTTGCATCATAAAATTTTGATAAATCTTCATCCACTGATTTTTAAAGCCCTTAAAAATTTGCATACACATGTCATAATCACATTATTTAAAATTCATTTTCTGCCAAACAAACCTCTTAAATCACATCCATAAAGTCTGATATATATATATATATATGAGAGAACTGAACATATTGAGCCCTATTTTTCATTCTTCCCCATAGTTTTGAAGTGTTTTATGATAAATCTGAACCGTTAGATGTGTTTAGCACACTCTATTTAGTGAGAATCAACTCTTGGATTATATTTTTCTGATGAAAAAACATGTTTTTATAAGTAAAAAAAACTGCTATCTTCGTAACCAGTGATTTTGGATCACAGGAAAAAACTATATACATATCAGATTCCGGTAATCCAAAAGCTGGTTCCCACTAAACAAAACCTATAGATATGTGTGGTGTTAGACCTGAAAATAAATAAATAAATAAATAAATGTGATTTTAAAGGGTGCATAATGAGAAAGTAGGCAGAACCAGAGCATTCACTTAGCACTCTCTCTCTCTCTCTCTCTATATATATATATATATATATGATTTCTAATCAACAGTGCCGTACCTTCACTTAGCACCAAATACTAACCCCACCACCACCTCACTCTAAAACAAGGGCCACTCCACATTTCTATTTCACTTTTGTTTTTTGGTAGTTCGTTTAAGCCGTACAATTGCTTACCAGCTCATTCCTTTGGTTATTATCATAGTATACAAATTTCTGACTCAAGATTTAGGTTTTGTTTTCTGTGGGCACCGCCAGTGGTTTTGGATAAGATTCCTAGTCTTATAAATTTTCTCCCACCTTTTTATCTCCCCTTTGTTCGCCCCAACCATATTTCTTTACAAATACAAAGTATTAGGTTAGCTATCAACTCGTCAATTGGGCACGGAAATTTTCAAAAGCTTCCTTTTTTTCAACCCCTCCCCACTCTATTTCTTATTTGGTTTGTGCATCTATTAAGTTTTTCTTTTTTAACAAAGAAAAATGGGGTTAGGCAGAACCCTACCAGTTATACAATCATATACCATTGGGATTCGAACTTAGCGTCCCAACACAAGGTGACGTACACTAACCGTTCCTGCAAGATAAGCGGAGACAAACCCCCTGGTTGTTGCATATATTAAGTTTCTCAAAAAAAGAAAAAAAAGACAACAAAACAGTGGGCGCCAATGATCTTCGGTGATAAAGCCGGGTTGCCTACGAACTCTTCCGGTCCCTGACCACCAAACCAGGTGACTCGGTCAAGCTCTGCTCAGATATGATCTTCCTGGTCATAGCCAAACTCGTTTCGATTTTAGTTACTGACTGGTGAAAGGAACCCCCCCTGCCAGAGATCATATGCCTGATAGCACCAAGTCAGTGCATCAATTGCCTGTTTGTGGGTGGTACAATACAAATCGTAGGATAAGCCTTACAAGGAAATGAAGGCCGCAATAATAGCCCCTTGGTCTGCCGCTACTATATCCCGGCTGCAATCTTTTCTTCCTTCTAGTGTTAACAAACTGCACATCTTTTCCTTTCTAAAAAAACAAAGACAAACTGCACATCTTTCCATCAAATCAACCAAAGTATCAAAATGCAGAACATGCATTCTTCAGTCCATGACTATATCTGCCGGAGATTCCTTATCATCCGATATTTAGGTGTTGCAGAACTTGGTCTCTACCAACAAAATCCGATCTTCCCTAAACGTACCGCAGCTTATCAAAGCTATCAAAAACACCAACTTCTGTAGCTCATCCAAGTAATTCTTGAACACCGTTTGGTTCTTCCTTTTGCCTCATAAATTGCCTCTGGTATTTCATCTCGCTTACCAAATCGTCTGCGCCATTGTTGGCATGAAAGCGATGTCTCTTCATATTCAGCCTCCTCAAAATCAGAACAATATGTTTTCGTAAAGAAAAGTTCAGAGTATGCCAATTGCCACAGAAAGAAATTATTGAGCCTCAGCTCTCTAGTCCGAATAACTAAATCTGGATCAGGGTAGCCTTCTGTGCAGTTTGTCTCAAGCTCTTGTTCAAATACTGACTCGGTGATATCTGCTGGTCTGAGTTCATCATCTCTTATTCTGTAGGCAATCTTCTGGTATGCTTGCACTATGTCATTCCGCCCACTATAGCTGACTGCAACGACCAATTTAAGCCGCAAATTAGCCTTTGTAGTTTCCACTACTTCAGCCACTAATTCTTGTAAGGTGGTTGGTAGCATGGACGTGTCCCCAATTACACATAGCCGAACCCCTTCTCTGTTGAAGAACCAAACAAAATAAAGTAATATAGCAGATGCTATGTACATTTCTCCAACAGCATATCAAGCACAGACTGCCCCCTACATAAAACAGCCAGCCAGGAATGACAGACAGATACATTGGGTTGCACCAAAAGACTAACGAACTGAAGTATGCATGAATGATTAATAATGAAACCAGAGAAACAGGTACAACCGATTAAGCATTAATTTATGTACATACAAAATTTTCTAGCAGACTTGGAATAAATTCCAAGGATGTCCCCGGACATCAAGATTGAAGACATAGCAAACAGCCACCCATGGTACATACTACATACACAATCAAGAATGATCTGCCAAGCATGCAAAAAATTCGTTAGATGAACCCTGAATTTCCAAGATATCAATAACATTTTGAAGCATAGGAATCACAATATCCTGTGTTTCCATTTATTTGAAATTTTTTTCCATCTATCACAATGAAATCATGAAAATTGCATGTTGTACTAAGCAGTAACTGGATTCAATAGGTACTCATGGAAATGCAAACTCAAATTGAACCAACCAAAATAATAGAAATAACGTTTTCCCAAAGGGACATGGACCAAAACAAATTGGTCAGATTGTGCTTGATGCGACCACATGAAGATACCAATCCCCAAGAGGCCAAGAAGCAATCTACAGAGTTTCGTATCTCCAGAGAAAATCAAAGACGTACACAGCCAGTTAATAACCTAAGGAGAGGAAAGCGAAGGACCCCATTCACCCTGACAATTAGAGAACCACGCCCCCCCCCCCCCCACCACCCCCACCACCACCACCACCACCAATCTGGAAAGTGTTGATCTTTGAAAATTAGCTGACAATCAATCTTGTTAGGTCAAAGAAACTCAACCACAAGCAAAACAAAGAGAACACAAAGGATCACCAAGTGTTCCCAGTCCAAGGATGCAACTCAATCAAACTATCATGTTGATACTTACAGCCAATATAGCAAACATCTGAAGATATTTCCTTTCTCCAACATGATGAATGGAGGTGCACTCTCAAGAACAAGACTAGAGTAAGGCAAGAAAAGAAAACAGTCAAAAGAAAATTAACAGAGGAAATCCTGGGTGGACAAAAAAAAAGGGAGCAAAAATGGCATAGATAAGGTGGGTGCCCATCTGCTTGATCAAGATGTTTTCAAAATTTAGTTTAATTAAGGGAAAAGAGAGCAAGCTATGAAAAGCAAAAGGTATTATAAAACTACCTAAGATGGAAGGAACTGCACAAGACAATTCTTTTACTATGAAATTTGTCACAATCACAACCTGCTTTATTTCCTATTCGAATCTCATGGGATTTTGTGCACCATTAGTCTTTTCAACAATTTAAGCAATCCAAGACACAATACTTGAAATGTCAAAAAATCATTAAAGAATGACCTCTGCCTTGAAAAAGACTGACATAAAACAGAGTAACAAAAAAAAATGCAAATATTATATACAAGTTTGATTTGATATATATATATATATATATATATGTGTGTGTGTGTGTGTGTGTGGTGGTTTTGTACCATGATACCATGTGGTGGTACACAATCTTGTTTGCATAGATCTAGACACCAAATGGTAAATCTAACAGTACAGATGTGTTTAACATGATTTATTATGTTAGAAGGTTTTAACTTTTATCATGTTTAATACACCATAAGATTTCATTTTTTACAAGGTGAAATTTATTATGTTAGAAGGTTTTAACTTTTATCATGTTTAATACACCATAAGATTTCATTTTTTACATGGTGAAAATTCAACAGCTTATAATTCATGGAAATAAGGGTGGTTTAAAAATGGTATAAAACATCATATGAATCAAATTCAATACATGAAAATAATAAATAGAATATGCTAAGCATGATCAAATGATTAGATTTTGGTTTTGGAGCTTAGATCTATGTAAATCAAGTGTGTACCACCATAAGTTACGTCTCTTCGCCTCCTTTTTCCTTTCTGTGCATAAACATTTTTGCACATAAGGATCCATTTGATATCCTCGGACCTCGCACTTGAGGATCTTAGGTGGTGTGAGAGAAGCTAATGTGGCACAGGTCCCGCACCAAGATCTGAGGCGTATCAAATGTAGGATCTCATATCCAACCCTACCTCAGATCGGAAATACCTTTTTTGTGTGATAAGATCAGAGCATTTCCCTCGGGTCACATCCTAAGGTATCAAATGCACTCTAATTGTCTCCCAGCGATATCTCATCACCTTTTTAAATGAAGGAAACTCTTTCGTCTCAACATACATATATCTATATATATAGAGAGAGAGAGGGAGAGTTAATAGAATATGAGAACTGAGAACTACCATGTGAACCGCAATATTTCATGGATTTTTTGTTCTTTTCTCTTAAATCTAACGACGCATATGTGATCTACATGCTTGGTTTTATAAGGATCATCTCTTGAATCATCCAATTATGATGCATAACAAGATTTTTTAAGGCTTTAAAATCAATGGCTCATAATCTTCATAAATATTCAGCCATCCAAAAATTGCATTTTTTATCGAAAATGCGTGATCCAACAGTTGATTCCTAGCAAATTCACCACGCCAAACACATCTACATGGTTGGATTTGCAAAAAAGTGCTGGAAAAACGCAGTCACACAATAGTTATCACATTCTAGTGACTGTGTGTTGATGAAACTTTGTTTTGTTGACCTTTTGATATAAATGAGACAATACAAACTCATCCTTCTAGGAAGAAATGCTCTAAAATCCATGACATATAGCTTTAGTACCAAAAAAGCCAAAATCTTCTGAATGTTAATCATATGTAGTTATAACACCACATGCTTTGGCACCAAGAGATGAAACTGATCTGCACCCAACAGTTTTACAAGAGTTCAGATTTCTAACTTATCTTCTATACAACGTAGAACTCTTTTATCTCTATCGTCTTTAACCACATTAGACAACTTTCTTCTGGAGTCTTGTTCAGCATTTGGATCATACAGAATTGAATATGGACAGGTTAATGAATATGGACATTTTGTCATCTTATCCAACATGATGATAGTTGGATCTGGATCAGTCAATTCCTCCATACGCCCCCGCAAGCCAATCTCCACTTTCCTTGAGATTGAGCTTGTCCCTAAGAGAACAAAATATGGGTTCTGGCAAAGCCTTTGTGAGAAAATCTGCTAGTTAACTCTCTGACTGGGTGAATTTACCTCAATTTCATGTTTAGCAACCTCTTCCCTAATGAAATGAAAATCAATTTCAATATGCTTTGTTCAGGCATGAAATACATGATTTGCTGCAAGATATGTGACACCTAAGTTTTGTACTAGACCGAGCTACTGAATGTTGACCGAGCTACTGAATGTTGAAATGGATTCCTTTTGTCACACCCCAAACTCGAAATCCAAAAATTTAAGGGGATTTTTTTTATAATTCTTTTTTAACACAACGGAAGTCTTATCGAATAATTTCGAAATTACCCCCAAACTCGGGCACGTGACAAATTTAGAATCAAACTATTCAAATCATTTACAACTAAACATATCAAAATAATTTCATTTATTTCATAAATGAGATTTCAGAGTTTACAAGCCAAAATGAAAATGCTAGAAGCGGTCCAGTTCAATCCATTTCCCAAACCCCGAAGTCTGCATGTGTTGAGACATCCACACGCTTAGGCACGTGGATTTGAAAAGCGTAAAGTACGAATCGTGAGACACATTATGTCTCAGCATAATTTCACAGAACCTTGCTAGGTCTCTAGAAAGAAAACAACACAATGGTTACAATTTAACTTAGATAACCATTAAATCATCATATGATAATGTAAGCATACAAATCATGCATACCCTTATGCACAAATAACCATATAATTTATGCATACTTTTATGCGTACATAAACAAATCATTTACGCATGTCTTTATGCATATATCAACTATACAATGCACGCATACCTTTATGCATACATATCATTCAAGCATACAATTATGAGTACATATATTTTACGCATACAGTTATGCATATATATATAAATATATATATATATATATATATATATATATATATATATATATATATTTCAAAGCATACCATTATGCTTATTTCATGACTTACTTTATGCATGAACATTTTTTATTTCTTTCAAATACATTTCTATTGCATTTCATGATATGCTTGCAAACATCACACATTAAGTTTATCATGTTAGCTCGAACACCACACCCGACCTACTATGGGTACTCAGGCCTCCCAGGTGGTGTTCATTCAAACAATTTATATTTTTTATATTTTAACTCCCTGGAAAACAAGAGACTCGCACCAAAGTCTGGGACACGTCGTCCCTCAAACTGGAACATCGTAGGTGCTCTATTATCGGCATACAACTGTAGCTCTACCTTCGTCATGTTTATCGAAGGGCAAAATCCCCTTAAACCACAGTGGTAGGGGAAGAATTCATATTTGACCTGACGGGACTGCCTTAGTCCACATTTGACGTGACGACTAATTATCACAGGGTTGGTACAACACAGGTTCACATTTGACCCACTTGCTCGACCTCAATAATATGAATCAATGTCACTCCATCTTTAAGAATGTGATGATTTAGTGCAAATTTTCTTAGTTTTTGAGAACTTTTTCTCAATGCATGTCATTTAACACAGTAAATGCACATATCAAGCATCATCACATCAGCAGTTGCACTCAGGTCAATACCTATAAATTTCATACTATTCAATCATGCATATCACATTTGCTACAATTGCAAATTAAAACATGAATAATAGAAATTTATTACAGCAAGCAAGCACTTGGGTCAATACCCATTAATTCATGTCATTTATTCATGTGCTTTATGCATCATATCATATTTGATACACATGCACATTTCAAGCTTGAATATCATAAATTTCACCATGTGAACAAGCATTTGGGTCAATACCCATCAAATTCATGTTATTCGATCATGCATTGCTTACACTTGACACCTTGCAAGTTTTCAGGGCACAAATAACAGAGTTTTTACATAACAATCAATTTAATTGATCAATGCCCGTCAATTCATATTATTCGATCATGCATGTAACGCCCCAAAATTTTAACCCAAATTTTGAAGATTTTTTTTTTATAACAGCGGAAACAAGAAATAAAATAAGGTTAAGCATTTCGAGACATTACGGTGGAGAGAAACCTAAGACATTTATTTCATTTCAATATCAATGAAAATCATCAGAGTTAAAATAAAAAAAAGAACCCAAGCGATCCCTGGAACAATAAATCCAAAAATCTCGATCCGATGCCTCATCCCGCAGCCGCTCATAAACCCTATTCTTTACCTGAAAAATAATAAATTGATTGGAATTAGGCTACCACGTCTAAGTAGGAAAACTGTAACTCTTAATGCAGGTATATCATGAGTCCAGTATGAGATGTGGGTGTCATGGGTGATTTTCAACATATACATAAGCAAGTAAGCAACAACAGAAATCAACAGTCATATACAGGAGCAGCTAAACAATTATGCAATAACAATAACTGAGCAGGTAAGGCATAGTATGCAACATTAATAAGCAAGTGAGGTAAGCGGTGCAACAGCAATAACAATAACATGCATAACTTTCATGTAATAGTTCAATCACCTCGTATTTACCCATTTCAGGATTTCAAATCATTACAATTCCACAATATAAAGTATGCTGAAAAATATGCAAATGTCTCTTTAATGACTCCATCACAGTGATACCTAACTGTTCTAATTGATGTTTATCTTTTCTTATCCCACGGGTACACGTGGGCCAAGGCAACCATCTCAGAAGAAAACGTTCGGGGGTATATTATTCAAGGGTATTTTATTAACCCAAACATTTTAACTGAGACTGAAATCCCAAGAGAGCGGCCAGTGACCGAGAGAAACTCCCAAAGGCCAAAACCAAAACAGGATGCATCCTAACTTCTGCAGAAGAACATGGAGCTACCACCTAGGACATATTGGTAGTCCGGGTCCCCCAACTCCGAGGACTGGGGACCAACGAGTCACTTTAGCTCGAAACAAATAAACATGTCCCCGGAGTTTTGTACCACCTACCCTCTCCAAGGTAAGCCCGAATCTGAGTGAGTTAATCTTTTCATTTAATTATTTTCCCGAAGTATGGGGTATTTTCCCAACTTCCTTCTACTACCTTAGCAGTAGATCTCAACCTTAGTCATTTTACCAAGGTGAAATAAACCATCCAAATCCTTTTTCCATATTGATTGCTTAAACCCACTCAAAGTGCTCCGGTGCCTTTAAACCAGTCAAGCACACAAGCCTCGGTACATTTAAATCAGTCAGGCCATAAAAATTAGATTTAAGTTTCTCATCAATGTTATGGTTATTACCCAAAGTGCTTCGGTGCCTTTAAACCAGTTGAGTACGAATGCCCCGGTGCCTTTAAACCAGTCGGGCAACAATATTATATTTTCATTTTCATGTGGATTCACATCATAACTTTGATGGTCTATGCATGACCCTCAACACACTGGCTTGACATTCATATGTCCCCAACCAACCGACCCATAGGTTCGGTTACCAGATCATCATTCATCATCATTATTATTATTTATTTAGCATCATTGTAATGAGATGGTTCATCAAAGGAGTGAAGAGCAAGTAGGCATGCTCGAAAGTTAGGAGAAAAAGAATCATAAGAAACAAATCTATTGGGTATTTTGGAAATACGATTTGATTTTCTTTGAGAGGTCTCTTTGATTGACTCACTTTGAGAGATTTTTTCAAGGGCACAAGGAGGATTTCTTTCATTCCTTCTAAAGTATACTTGTATTTGTCTTGAAACATTTTCTTCTAAGTTTTGATCATCATTTGGATGTTCAAAATGATCTTCACTAAGAGGTTCACTAGGATCAATATGATAATCTATGATGTTTTCTTGAGACAACAAGTCAAATAAAAAGGAATAATCAATCTTTTCATTTGGTTGGTGCGAAAAACCATTTTCTTCTTCTAGAAATGTGACATCTTTTGAGATATAAAGTTTGTTCTTGAGCATGTCAAAACATCGATAACCTTTTTGTTTTTCGCCATATCCCAAGAAAATACATTCAATAGCCCTAAGAGAAAGTTTATCATTTTTGTGAGTTAGAACAAAGCATTTACATCCAAAAATTCTTAGCCTTTTATAATCGGGAGACATATTGTAAAGTTTTTCAAATGGAGAAAGATTTTTCAAAGATGATGAAGGGGTTCTATTGATAAGATATGTTGAGGTTAGAACCGCTTCGACCCAAAAGGATTTTGGGATATTTTTTGAAATTAATAACGTTCTTATAGTTTCTATTATGTGTCTATGCTTTCTTTCTGCAAGACCATTTTGTTGCGGAGTGTTGGGATAAGAACGTTGATGACAAATTTCATTTTCTTTTAAATAGCTTTGAAAATCATTAGACATATATTTGCCTCCTGAATCAGACCTAAGAAAGATAGATTTCCCAAAAATTGATTTTTAACCATTGCATGGAATTCTTTAAAGAAGGAGAAAACTTCGGATTTGCGACTTAGGAAGTAAATCCACGTAAATCGAGTGAAGTCATCAATAAAGACCACATAATACGAAAATCCTCCTTTAGACAAAATAGAGGAAGGTCCCCACACATTGAAATGAACAAGTTCAAATGGCCGAGTGGTAAAGTAACTTCTTTGGGGAAATGGAGTAACTCTAGATTTCTCAAAAATGCAATCTTTACAAGTCATGTGATTGTCTTTACAAGTATTGTTCAAAAACGGAAAAAGAGACATTTTTACAAAATTTGGATGACCAAGTCTCTCATGCCAAATTCTAATACTTTTGTCTTTTACAATATTGCAAGATGACTTAGATGGAAGAGTCAAAAAATCCATAAAATAGAGATCACCCCTTCTATGGCCTTGCCCAATCAGCTTCCCTGACTGAAGATCTTGCATGGTGCAATCTTTAGGTGAGAAAGAGACTTGGCATCCATGATCGGTGATTTGAGAAACAGAAAAAAGATTTAAATTAATTTTTGGAACGATTCTTACTTTAGGAACGAAAAAGTTTTGAGAATTTTTAAAATCAAGTGTTCCAATACTTTCAATTTTCAATGATGTTCCATCGGTCGTTGAAACATAAGAGGATATGGGTTCGGAAAAAACATTTGAAAGAGAGTTTTTATGAGATGTCATATGAAAAGAAGCACCGGAGTCTAGTATCCACATACCTGGAGGTGTTGAAGAATAGGCGATGGCAGCTCCGGATGTTGAAGAAGAAGTCTTGAGAAGATGTTGGAGAACTTCGGAGATATGATTAAGAGTCACTTTGATATCTCCCTCTTTGGCACTTTCTTCTTCCTTCTTTGGAGAATTTTCTCCAACCGCGACTACTTTTCCCTTAAATTTGGGACAAACTGGTCTAATGTATCCCGGTTCATTACAATAATGGCATATTATTCCCTTTCTAAGCCCGTTGCTATTTTTGTTAAAGTGAGGAGGTCTATAGGTTTTAACATTTGATCCGGGCCTAGTAACGGCCAAAACTTCATCACTCTTAACGCTTAAGCCAAGTCGAGTTTCCTCTTGGCATATTTCGGCAAGGGTGTCTTCAATAGGTAGGGCTTTGCTTCTATGGAGAAGAGATGCCCTAACTTGTTCAAATTCCGGGCGAAGACCATGAAGAAATTGAAAAAAATACTCATTTTCAATTTGTTCCCTTCTTAACTCAATATCTTCCGGAGCCACACATTTAGGCTCAAGAAGAGCAAGTTCATCCCAAAGAGGGGTTAGAGAGCTAAAATAGTCCCGGACACTCATATTCATTTGTTTGGTGGAACGGATTTTTTCTTGACAAAAAGATTGTTGAGCAAGATCCTTTTGGGTATACATACCCTTAAGGAAAAACCATGCCTCATTGGCCCTTCTAAATTTGGCAATATTAGCACAATTTTTAAGGTCTACATTGTTCATAAACCATGCCAAAATTTTGGCATGGTTACTTTCCCAATCCTCAACTTTGGATTGATGGTCATTGATAGCTTTGATGCGCTCATCGCCATTTAAAGCTTTTTCAACCTCATTTTCGATTTTAGTGAGAACAAGAGAGGGTTCGGGAGTGGTTCCCATAACAAAACCCCAAAGTTTCTTACCTCTAAGATGATTTTACATAGCGGAGGCCCACATGAGATAGTTGGACCCATTTAGCTTAAAAGAAAACTCCACTTTAGAATCATGTTCCATCGGCACCAAATATCCTTCCTTTCTTCTTAAAATTTGAGAGGCACACGTTCCAAGATAACAAAGAGAAGCCCAATCACCAACCAAGCTCTGATACCATGTAATGAAAAGAGGCGGAAGCACCAATAGAGCAAAAAGCACTCTTTAAGAGTGACCTCAAGAGCCAAGAACACAAACACTAAAAGTGCACACACAAAACTCTCAAAAGTAGAAAATGACTTAAAGTCATAAGTTGGATTTATTGAAGAAAGGAAGAGAAGGGTGAAAACCCATTGCTTACAAGAGGAGAATACCTCCTCTATTTATAGAGGAGGGAGTGTAAAGGAAGGGACCACAAGGGACTCCCATGTAGTCGTTGGGAGCCCCAACGGTCATAAATCTGACCGTTGGGGCCCCAACGACTACATGTGTGGGGCCCTTGTGGTCTTACAAAAAGGAAAAAAGAAAAAAGGAAAAAGAAAAAGGAGAAAAAAGAAAAATATAAAAATAAAAAGTTTACATTGTGGTTTTACCAAAATACTCTTATCGGGTATTTCAAGAAAAGGGAAAATGTATATATATACATATACATATTTTAACAGTCTCAAACAACCACCATACCTGACCTAGATCTGATCAGACGAGATCTAATTTGTGACAAAAAAAAAGGAAATCACGTTAGATCACCTCCGGGACTCATCGGGTCTGATATTGGCCAGCCCTCACCACGATAGATCCACCACCAGATCTGACATTAGATCTGATTCCAAATCAGCGTCTGACACAAAAAAACTGATTCCACGACTTCTCTGCACCAGATCCCCACTCGATCCGGTCTTCTCCATGATCATCATGACTACATCATGCTGGAGGTTGCAGACCTGCTCCAACAATTACAACTTCAGCCATATTCAGACCTGACTGCATCACTTATCGACCTGCTGCATTCAGGCCTCGACGGTGATCTCGACACAGATCTGAAACCCATATCTGTCTTCCATGCGATGGTTCAGTCACAGCAGACGCAACAACGACCCCAACGATAGCAGTGGCAGAAACGACCCCAGAAGCACCACCCTGTGTCGTAGACGCAACAACAGCAGTTTCGTCAGCGTCACGCAACAGACTCAACAGCAGCAGTGTCGCAGAAGCAACAACAGCGACGACTGGCGCGGCAACGTCGACACCTGTAGATAGAGGCGACTGCAGAGGCTGCTGCAGAAACGTCTTCGTGCAGCGACGTCCAGAGGTGGAGGTTGCAACAACGTCGGCGGTGGCAATGTTAGTCACCCGGAATGGGTGGTTCTGATACCATGTTGACGTCGGCTGGGTTTCTAGCCAAACAGTAAAAGAGAGAGAGAGAGAGAAAAAAAAAATTTGTCGTACTTAGCATTAGACCCTAATCCCTTCTTAAAGGAATTAGTTAATAATAGGTTACAAAAGGAATCCATCTATTTTTACCTAATTACATATTGTTACCCAAACTGAAAAGATATTTTCTTTTTTAACAGTTGTTTTTTTTTAAATCCAATCCCTTCATCAGATCCATATTCTCTTCTCAACAAGAACCCTTTTTTTATTTGTGACATTTAAAAACAGATCTATATCCTATTCTGGAATTGATAGCTAGTCGGATAGAAATTTGTGCACATCAGAATTATTCTTGTGCAGTTATTTAACTCCAACACAAAAAAAGGGGGGTTAGCAGATCAACTTTAAATCTTTATTGGACGTACCTTTTCACGTCCGCGCAGTATTTTTTGTTTGAAATCTGAACAGTGATTCCTCTAAAAAAAAGGAAGAATAGATAGACTGCTACATCAAACTGTTGTGTTAGAATGCTAATTTCAAACTATTCTTTGCTCGGCTTTTGCTCCCTTTCCCATTTTTGCTTCATTTATGGATTCTCCTTCTCTTCCATTGAGTTTTCTTGGTCAACTTATATCTGAAAAACTCAACAATTCCAATTACCTAACCTGGAAGAGGCAAATTTTGCCTTTCATTATAAGTTTAGATCTCTCCGGACACCTTGATGGGACAGTTCATGCCCCACCAGAATTTGTTTTGCAAGAGGAACAAGATAATAAAGGGGAGGTTTCTAGCAAGATGATACGCAATTCAGATTTTGTTGCGTGGAGGAGAAAAGATCAGGAAGTTGTGGCTTACATTACCTCTACTCTGTCTCAGGAGGTATTGGTGGCCATTCCAGATGAGTGCTCGGCCATAGAACTATGGCAGACATTGTCCCAAACATACTCCCATATCTCAGAGGCCAAAAATTTAAATTTGAAAAGAGAGTTTCAACTTTTGAGGAAGGACTCTTTATCTGTCACAGAGCATATGAATGCAGTCAAGCAGATTCTTCGATACTTAAAAGGGACCCTTGGGGATGGTCTAGTTTATCATCAAACTAAGGCTAAAAATGCACAACACCGACTAGACGTGTATACAGATGCAGATTGGGCTGGAGACCCATATGACATACGCTCAATATTAGGCTATTGTGTTTTTATTGATGGAAATCTCATAGCCTGGAGCAGCAAGAAACAGTGTGCCGTTGCACAATCCAGCACTAAAGTTGAATATCAGTCTATGGCAGCAGCCACTGTAGAGGCCACGTGGTTAAGGCATCTTCTCACTGAATTAGGCGAGAATGCTTTGCCCACTACTCTCTTATGTGACAACCAAAGTGCTATACAAATAGCTTTCAATCCTGTCTATCATAGTCGCATAAACCATATTGAGATCGATCAACACTTCATTCGGCGGAAAATTGAAGACAAAGAGGTTGAACCAGCTTATGTCCCAAGAGTAGATCAAGTCACTGATTTGTTTACTAAGGGTCTCACAAGTATAAAATTTTGGTTCTTAAAAAACAAGTCTATGGTGCAGCACCATGCACAACTTGAGGGAGGGTATTGAGACTGGTGTTATTCGGATACGGGTCTGGGATTCGTATACGGGTCTGGGACCCCGATTCATACTTATACATATTTTTCCTGTGTTGTCTATTGTTGTTGTTGTTGTTGTCTATTGTATTTGGGTCTGACGTTATATTCCAGACCTGACCCACATTGTATTCTTAATATATTAGAGCACGATGGTGAGTCGAAAACGATAATCACCAATTGACGCCGCTTTTACATCGTCTCATCTTCTTCCTCTGACGCACACAGCCTGGTGTGATTTCTCACAATATGCTTCTCGAGATAGAATCGGGGTTGGCCCCCATAGATCCACATGAATGACTTTCAATAAGCAACATGTAATAGATTGAGAAGTCACGAAAGGCAATCTATGCATTTTACCAAGAACACAACTAGAGAAAATATTAGAAAATTGTCTATCATCAACTATATGCAACTTGTTTTTCCTTCTATAGTCAAAGACTTTATGACTTGGGTGCCCTAATCAATAATGCCATGTTTCAGAGCTTGTGTCGCTTTGAGCTTATGCAAGATTTACCTTTGTTGGATGTTAAATATCAATCACCTTAGGCACAAACTATAGGTACAAGCTGACTCTACTCGTTCCCCTTTGCAACATGGTTCTGCTCTATTGTTTCTTAACATTAAACTTTGTTAGGATCAAATTCAAAAAAGCACCTAATATCTTTAGCAAACTTTGCAACTAAAAGTAAATTTTTATATATCATGGGAACATGCAAGACATCTCTTAAAATAAAAGATCCATGATCAGCCTTAAGGGTGATATTACCAATATTGGAGATCGACAATTTTGTTCCATTCCCAACCATAATTTATTTTGACCCTTGCTACTATGATTTGTCTATCATGCCTTGGTCACTTGCAGTCATATGGTGGGCGGCCCCCATATCCAGGTACCAATAAGAGCAATAGTTGCAAGCACCTTGGGGATCTCGAAGCGTTGGCGAGCGGTATGGTTTTTGGGACCACAAAACTAACATATAGCCAAGTTTTCATTTTGATTATGTCCATCCTTAAAGTTTGATCAAGAAGATTCACCTCCCTTAAAAATTTGAAAATTATTTGAAAAAACTATTATTGAATCCACCAGTGTTCCTACCACGCCCCCTTCCTTTGAAACTATTCTCACAACCCTTGCCTCTCTGAGAGAAAAAAACAGTATACGTGTTGTCTATATGACTGGGGGTTTACGATTTATCATCTCCAATCTCTTCTCTTGGTTTAGAAGGAGATCGTAAATTTCTACAAAAGAAGACAATGCTTTAAATGTAGATACCATTGTAACAAACTTTCATACTCACTATTTAGCCGATTGAGAATATGGTGGTTGAGATCTTTATCAAACAGATGCTTGTTTGCAGCACATAGGAAATCAATCAAGAATTTCACATGATTCAGGTATTTATTATTGTTTTGGCATGTTTCTAAACATCTTGCATATCCCTCTTTGTTCGTAAGATCCTCAAGCTTGACTGAGATGTGTATGTTTTTTCCAAAGCTATCCACTCATCACAATCTGTTGGAATATGAATAATTTATCCAAGAGATTCAGTCACCATTGCTTTTATCCAACTCAACATCAACCGGTCCGCTCTCTTCCACACTAGGTATTCTATATTCAAGTTCGAATGATCACCATCTTTGTCATATTGGCTGGGTGCAGGATGCAATCAATCAACATACTAGATGAGATTTTGTGAATACATCATCAATTTGATCTGTGACCTCTATAGTAAGTAGTTGTTTTGATTCAACTTGATTGAAACTAGGCTTGAGAATGTGTTCCAATACACAGCAGGATTGGGAGCAGGAGGAGCAGCAACACTTGACAAGGATGATGATGGGTTTGCATTGCCGGAAGCTATGACCAATAAGGAATGAACACAAAAGAACAAGATTAAAGCCTAGGCTCTAATATCAAAATAAGTTTGAAAAGAAACCCACATCACAAGAAACCAGTTTAACATAGTTCAGTCAATTAGACCTACGACAATGAATCTTCTATCTCTCTCTGACACGACTAGACAGAGTTCCACTCCTTTTATAATTGTTGATACATTTTACAGCAACATTAGGAGAATAAATAGGAGATGAAACTGATATGCACCCAACAGGTTTTCAAACTGATTTTCTTTATACCTTAGAACTTTTTTAATCTCTATTGTCTTTAACCACATTAGACGACTTCCTTCTAGAGTCTTCTTCAGCATTTGAATCAGATAGGGCTGAATCTGGACATTTTGTAATCTTATCCAACCTGACAATAGTTGAATCTGGATCAGCCAATTTCTTCACAGAGTGAACAGCTTGAAAGAGCAAAATAGCCTCAATAGGCCACTTTGTTTCTAAATCTAAACCACCCAAAAAATCAGGTAAGGCCTGACTAAGAAAGGTCGTTGCCCAGCCCTAGAGCCAGAAGGCCCAGAACAGACGATAGGGCCAATATGTCGATCACCTTCCATAGCTAATATTAATGCTTAGACCAGTTCCTTCCTTTCTTTTGCTAAGTACAGGCTTTTTGTAAGTAAATCGAGTCTGAAAATCTCACTCTTGGATAGGTGGTCCTCACAAGATAGATATGTGTTATGCCATCCTTTTTTCCCTTTTTTTTCGTTTCTAAGCAAGTTGAGGGACCCCTCGGTGATGATAGTGAGACCTAACCATCCAGCTATCTTATTCAACCCTTTCTAATATAGCCAGTTGCACAAATTGATGAAACAACCTGATCCAACATATCATGATTCTTGCATCTATCCAGAAGGGAACATGCACGATATACAAGCTTTAGGCAGAAAACTTCCAGTTATTACATCATAAAACCACATCAATGAACTCCCCCCCCCCTAAATTACGAATTCACCATGTAAACATAAGAAAGGCATTGAAAAAGCACTAAAATATGTTTTTGACAATTGACTGAATTAATCTTAACAGTGGGAACCGGGAGCACTAATTATTCAGGTTGATGTGGCTAAGAACATGTTTGTGGATTTTCATTGAATCAGTCTTAGCCCTGTTAAACAGTGGGATCAGGGAAATTTAGTTGTTCATGTTGTTGCTACTAACACGTTAGTGGTTTTTTATTGAGACAATCCTAGACATCGAAACAGTGGCTACTAGGAACACTACTTATTCATGCTGGTGTTACTGAGATCGCGTTAGTGATTTTTAATTGAATTAATATGGGCATGTTTAACAGTGGGAACTAGGAAAATTATGTATTCATGCTGATGTTACTAAGATCATGTTGATAGTTTTTTATGTATGTACATATTCATATAAAAATTTCAAAAGGTTAAAACATAAAATCACAGGCCACAAAAAGTACCCAAAACTAAAATAGGGTAGTTACAGAAACCATACTGCATAACCCACTTGATGAATGTAAGGGGTCAGCATAAGCATACCTTTTAAAGGTATCAAGCTCATTCCTGAGTACGCTTTCAAATAATCTCGTTAAAATGCTGACCTCCACCTAAAGATCAAGAGCATATCAAATGAATCACCCTCATCATGATAAAAGGATTCAAAAAAGAAAAGGACAACTGTACACGCACACACACACGCATGATGCAACCTCAGAAACGTGTTATGTCCTTGGTTAGGAACAGAGGCAGGCTCATGATTCAATCCTAGAGTCAATTGATTGAGTCTATCAAGGCCTGGTTGAGCAGCATGAATCTATAAAAGAGAGCCAACTGACTGAGACTAAACGTTACAGGCCACGGAATGATGCATCAGGCTTGAGTGTGGCACTATATGTATATAAAAAAAAACTTAAAATTGACCGATTAAGATTTGGTATGGGATTTTGTTTGATTTAGAAGGTCTTGACAGAGGGTTTGTTCACGTTTGGCTGCATAAACATAAGCGAATTTATGTTAGACTCGGCAAGTACTCAAAGGCATGTGTCGGCTCAAATTGGTGGGACAGCTGCCACATGAAATCAAGTCCTTTTAGTCTCTGGTAAGAACATACACACGCACAAACAATCGATCAGAAGGCTCCCAGAATACACAGAAATTGGTATGTTGACAGGCAGAAGAGTCAGTGAAGAGGAGGAGGAAGAGGAGGAGGAGGGAGGGGCAGAGGTGACTCATTTTGGACCTGCTCCAGTTGTCGAGAGAGAAGGCGAAGACGGTGAGGACACGGAATCCCCAGGCACAGGAGAGTCTGAGCACCTCCCCGAGCACCCTGACTCCAGCCTTGTGGCCTGAGGCCATGGGAAACCCCCTCTCCCCTGCCCACCTCGAGTTCCCGTCCATGATGATCGCCACGTGCTCTGGCAGACAACCCTTCCGAAGCCCCTCCGGCAGTCCCCGCCCTTCCTCTTCTTCTTCTTCTTCTTCCTCGCCTCCTCCTCCTCCTCCTCCTCCTCTCCAGGAAGAAGCTTGCGCCCTAGACGCCAATGGTCTGGGAAGACGATACCGCCAGACGTGTCTTCCCGATTCGTGAGGAGACAATCGGGCGGATAAGAGTCGCACGCCTGCCTTCCAATAGAGGGAGAACCCATTCCTCATCGCTACGTAGGAGGCCACCATCGGGCTTGAAAGAAGCATAGCTCGAGGGGGAGAAAAGAGCTAGGATTATAGCGACGAGGTTGTGATGTGGAGGAGGGGAGAAGGCCACAACACATTCGGTAGCACAGCAACGTAACTTTTTATTCCGGGCAATTTTCAAAATGCCAGGACCAACAGTTTGACAGAAAGTTTTGCCAATATGAGTTTTTTATATCACAAGTTTTTTTTTTAAAAAAAACTTTAGAAATTTGTGAAGAAATGAGAGAAAGGAGGAGGGTGGTGATGGTAAGCTGTGGTTAGATCGGTGATGGAGAATGTAAAAACAAACTTTTTTGGGTAGAAAACCTTCACACCTAATATTTTCTATCAAAAAGTCTATTTTTTAGAAAAACTCTCTCAGCTAAAAGTCTTTCTGGTTTGGAAGGATCAGAGAATTCGTATGAATTTTTTATTTTGCATCGTTTTCTTACATTCTCTCCCTTTCAAACGTGCTCTAAAGTTGTAGAGATTTTATAAAGATATTTTTTTATTTAGATTTTTAATTTATAATAAATTATTATATAGTAATGATTAATTACATACGCAAATTTGTTTATTTTGATTTATAAGTATCTTTATAAACAAATGTAATTCGTATTAATTGTTTATAAACTGATATCAATTTCGTAGGTACATTATCAATGTTATAAAAAACTCATATCGATGTTTTTGGGAGTCATATCAGTATGTGGTCAACTGAAAATATATATTTAAAACTTTTTAAAGCCTTTAGGTACCATACTAGTGTCATTGCTCAACAACAACAACTACAACTACAACTACAACTTCATCCCAAAACAATTGGGGTCGGCGATATGAACCAACAAAGAAAATCATTCTGGGTCTTCCACATGAATCCTTATCCTCCATTCATTTCTATCCAATACCATATCCTCGGTGAGGTTCAAAGCATTCATATCATTTCCTATCACCTCCATCCATGTCTTCCTAGGCCTACCCCGACCTCTTTTAACTAATATATTTTTCAATTTCTCCATCCTTCTAACTGAAGCATCATTAGGCCTTCGTCGAATATGTCCAAACCACCGTAAACGATTATCTCTCATCTTATTTTCAATGGCTCCTCGTTCTGAATCTTATCTTTTATTATATTTTCACACATCCATCTCAGCATATGCATCTCAGCTACACTCATTTTTTGAATATGATGTCTCTTAGCAGCCCAACATTCTGTACCATATAGTAAAGCGGGCCTAATAGTCGTCCTATAAAACTTTCCCTTCAACCGCAATGGCATTCTACGATTGCACAACACTCCAGTTGCACTCTTCCATTTCATCCACCCAACCTTTATCCTATGATTTACATCTCCATTAATTTCTCCATACTTTTGAATGATAGGTCTCAAATATTTGAAAGAATCATCCACCGGTATTTCTTTCTCACCAAGCTTCACTACACTCCCATCTCTATTTCGTTGCTTACTAAATCGACATTCCATGTATTCTGTCTTACTCTTACTCAACTTAAAACCTCTTGCTTCCAATGTCTGTCTCCATAATTCTAACTTAGCATTAACCCCAGCTCTAGACTCATCAATCAAAACAATATTATTAGCAAACAACATACATCACGACACATTTTCTTGAATTGATCTCGTAAGCTCATCCATCACTATAGCAAATAAGAAAGGGCTTAAAGCAAATCCTTGATGTAACCCAACTGTTATAGAAAAATTGGTTGTCACCCCTCCACAAGTGCGGACATTGGTTACTACTCCTTCGTACATATCTTTAATTATACTAATGTACTTGAGAGAAACACCTTTCTTCATCATTGTCCACCAAAGAACGTCCCTAGGTACTCTATCATAAGCCTTCTCCAAATCAATAAAAACCATATGCAAATCTTTGTTCCTCTTTCTATTTATCTCAATAAGTTGTATAAGAAGATGTATAGCTTCCATAGTAGATTTTTCAGGCATAAAACCAAATTGATTCTCCCATATCATGACAACCTTCCTCAACCTAGACTCACTCACCCTCTCCCAAAGTTTCATAGTATAACTCATGAGTTTTATACCACGATAGTTTGTGCAATCTTGTATATCACCCTTATTCTTATATAGAGGCACCAAAGTACTATTCCTCCACTCATTAGGCATCTTATTTGTCCGTCAAATCTTGTTAAAAAGATTTGTCAACCATTTTAAATCTTTTTCTCTCAAGCATTTCCAAGCCTCGATCTGGGCCAACTGCCCATTAATTATTTATTAGAAAACTTTATCTTATAAATATGAATTGTTCTTTGAATTTATTTGCTACCTTGCCCAATAGTATTTTATAAAAATGTTGCTTAGCATTTGGATTATTACAAATAAACACATGCTTTTACATTTTACATTCTAACATATGTGGTCTTTATTTAGTCAAATAAAGGGACTGAAATGCTTTCATTGTTCAATTGTTTAACAAAAAACCCATAAGATTGCATAGGATGAGTTGTTTTATTCGATATTTTCCATGGAAAAAGAAAACAGTAAATATTTGTTAAGAACATGTGGATCTTGTCAAGTCATTCTTGACTAAGGAGGTGAAGCAAATGAGTAAAACGAGCTGATTTAAATCAATATTCATTGGCATATAATAAGTGGGGAAGACTATGTATAGAATTGTTTAAGCCGAACAGGTCGGACATGAAACGGTTTTGGGTACATATAATAGAGTTTGGGTTCAGGCAAAAATTACATAAAAACCGGGTCAGGTTTAATCAGTTTTGAGTTTATATTTTTTACACTCAAAACTAGGGGGGTGTCAAAGGCTGGGGTTTGGTTCGGACCCAGGTGAAACAATACTTAGATCAGATTTTTGGGTATGATAATGGGTCTGGACCCTAGTATATTCAGGTATACTATAAGAAAAATCATACTCGGACCCAATAAGAACTACACGAACCAGTCCCGGACCATACCCGGTAAAAATTGTTTTTTTTATCATTTTTACATTGAAAATTTATGGGTCTTAATCGGAACTAACCAGGTCTGGTATAAATTTTCACAAACTATACCTGGATCCATGTATTAATAGAACCTTTGAGTCCGAACCCGGGTCTTCTTATTTGTCACCATACTTGGACCCTATAGTGTTTGGTCCAGGTCGGGTCCGGGTAAACCCAAACCGTTGACACCCCTACTAAAAACCAACCCATTATTTGAACAGTGAAAGTTTTTAGACTCGATCCGAACCCATAAATCTATCAAAATCAGGTGGTTTGGGTTTAACTGTTCCGGGACACGGTTTAGGTATACCGACCCGGTTACACCCCGGCATGTTAGGTTAGAGAGGGGTATCCAGTTCGGGGTAACAATCCGAACTCAATCGGGTCCATCAATAGAGCCCGCCAAATGCCATTCCCAGTGGTATGACGGTGAGGGGCAATTTAGTAACATTCTTGGGGGGTGGGGTCTTCAAAGTTCAGCGCGCGAAACGCGCTCCCGAGTGATATCCGGTGGGTCCGTGGTCCCCACCCTCCAGGTAAGGCCTTATATTTTCTGTTAGAGATCCTTTCGTTTCCACGTGTAGCGGAAACGACTCTTTACATGCAACGAGCCCTAGAAAAAACAGAAAGAAGAAGGAGCATACAGTACAGGCTTGTGAGGTAGGAAGGAAGGAAGGAGAAGGAGACTAAGAGATCCAGTGGGAGAGAGGGCCCTTGATGGCGGCTCCTGATGGAAGCGAATGGTTTGAGACAGGAAGCGCGCGAGTATCGGAATACTTCTCGCGTCCTTCGAACGCAGAGGTGGTGGCGGAGGACGAAGAAGAGCTGCAATGGGCGGCCATCGAGAGGTTGCCCTCTCTGAAGCGCTCCAGGTTCGCGATCATCAGGCGGAGCCCCTCCGATCGTGAGAAAGACGACGCTCCTTCCGTCGAGACCGTCGATCTGAAGAAGCTCGATCGAACGGGACGGGAGTTCGTCGTGAGGAAGGCTCTTGCCACCAACGAGCAAGATAATTTCCAGCTTTTGTCCGCAATAAAGACTCGCTTGGATACGTACGTGAACATCATCTTCTCTTTTTTTTTTCTTCGATCGTCTTATCTCTTTTTTTATTTGTTTCATCGCCTTTCTTTCTTGCCTAAGAATGCGAGGATCATCGGTGCCGATCATGATCGGTAAGCGTCTATTGATCTTGGCCTTTCATCCGTCCGATTCGTCCAGCCATCCCCATTCATGAGAAGGATAATTTAGGCGACGGTTGGAGCGAAGAGCTCCTACTCTCATATTTTGACGTTAGAAAGAAGGAATGTGGAAAGTCATTATGGCTAGGGAATTAATTAACATATCAAAACAGCCATTGATTAATTAATCGTGAGGACCTTTTTTTGTTATTTGGCTCAAAAAATCAGATTCCCTGCTTGCTAACATGATTTTTTGGCATTAAAAAGAATAGATTTGAATTGATCCGTAATAAAGGATGGAGATATTTGATCTATTGATTGAAGTATAAACGCCCCGATCTGTCAATCTTATATGATTTTATTCTTTTTGGGTTTCCTCCAAGATGCTTCCTGATACGGTGGTACCGGTGACACGGATGAAACCGAAGAGTCGCTTTTGCGTAATCCGGTGCGGTTGTACGAAATTCTGGGGCATATTTAGCAATAAAGAAAAAGATATAGCCTTTTTTGAGAAATACTTTTGTAATATTGTACGTGGCGTGGCAACAGTTCTTTTGAAAGGCAAGCTGGGTTAGTCAGATCCCACCAGTTACTATTCAATGTACCACTGGGTTTTGAACCTGCAACGTCCCACCACAAGGAGACGTGCACTGACAGCTCCTACCGTCGGTGTGGCAGCAGTTTTTTCTAGACTTGTTTTTTCTCTGTTTCCTTTAATTAAAAACATTGCACTTTCGACCACTTTTAGTATTTCTTTTTTTCTTTTTCCCGCGATTATGTCGTCACTGGCGGCATGTTGAAGCTGAAATACAAAATTCGGCCCAGCCCGTCTTTTATTATTTGAATTTTGTCCCTTGATATTTTTATTTGTCTTCTTTGAAGAAGCCTTTTAACCACTTTTAATGCTCGATCTCTGTTTGAACTTTCTAAACTGATTTGATTCCCGCCATCTTCACTAGACATTGGGGTAGACCGTCTTTCGCTACCCTTCTTAGTTCTTGCTTTCTTGTTTGGACTCTGGGTTCCATCGGGGGCACACTCTCCGAAAATTCCAGACAATTGCAGACAGATTCTGACTGGAATTGTGTACGTCTTTTTCTTCTTTTTTCCCCCTCACCTTGAATTCTTGAATAGGGCTGGAATTGTGCTTCCCAAGGTCGAAGTGAGGTTCGAGAATCTGGATGTCTTCGCCAACGTTCATACCGGTGGAAGAGCTCTGCCGACGATTGTGAATTTCGTCCGCGATGCAATTGAGGTAAAAGCCACCGGGACGAATCTTCTTTTCCATATTTAACTGGGGTTTTTGCATTGTTCGCTTGCTGTTTATCTTTTTTTATTACGGATGGCCTGCCTCCCTTATTCTTTTGTTTCATATATTTAATTTTCTTCCCGTTTTTATTCTCTTGATGTATGCTGTTGCAGAAATGCCTCACGACTTTGGGGTTGTCACGCTCTATGAAGCACAAACTTTCTATCCTGAAAGATGTAAGCGGAATCGTCAAGCCAGGCCGGTAAAGACTCTCTCTCTCTCTCTCTGGCCCCCCGGCCGCCGGTTTTCTAACCGAAGAACCTACTGCTAAGAGTCGCGATTTACCATCTGACGTTCTGATTCAATCCCCAATCCCGCTAGTCGACGAGCTTTTTCGTTATTCTTTCAGTGTCCTGACTTTACATGTTTATTTTTTATTTTTAGTTTCATTGTTTGCTGCTGCTGCTGATGTATTATTACTTGATATTTTCTCTTTTGTTGGTCGGAGGGTACAGGATGACGTTACTTTTGGGACCTCCGGGCTCCGGGAAATCGACCTTGCTGATGGCTCTGGCGGGAAAACTCGACGCCAGTCTAAAGGTAAATGTCGTTTTTACACCTTCCTGTTGTTTCATGCAGGCCATTATGTGTTAGTGGGGAGACGGTTGGAATGGAGATGAGAAGGTTAATGGGAGTGGAGTTGTCAACTATCTCCTCATGAAGATGTATTGAAATGGGGAGATCAGAGGCCATTGCCATTCCCATCTCCCAAACTGCTGTTCCCCATTTTCCCTGCCATCTCCCACTCAAATTTGGTTCCTGAAGATCTCTCTCATTTTCCGTTGTCGCCGGACTTGAGTTGACCTCCAGATATCTCATTCTCCACTAGGCATTACCGAGTCCCGTCATGTTTTTGTTTCCTGTGGAAATCGCCGCTTTGGCAAATAAATAGCAAAATGAGGCTGTACAGAAAAAAACAAAGGGTCAGATCTCCATTTTTGTTCGTTTGTATGCTGGCAGTTGCAATGGAAACGGGCACCTGGAAAATGTCAAACCGGTTCACGTGGCAACATAAAAATTTCAGGACATGGGACCTGAGAACTTGTCACCCCATGGCTGACTTTGGAACAGATTTTGGGCAAATTCATTGGAGAAACACTTACCACGCAGCCAACGCATTCGACTTCGATACTAACACAAACTAGATACTGAGTTTAGCTTCACCTTGCTTGGAGTAGAATACTCATCGCCTGTCATACATCAAGACCTTGCGAGTGGTCCGCCATGAAATAGGTTTTGGCGAGAAAACTTTTGGATATGGTTCTCATAATGATTAATGATCCATATGGGCACCTGTTGGCCATCGGAGTATCTTGTGACCTTCCTTTCATCCCTTCCATTACTCAATCCGAACGTTCGGGGTTCTCTCCACAGAAGACAGGCATTCGAGTTTAATATGTCTCGCTGAACTCTCTCTCCCCCCCCCCTCCATGTTTCTTCCCTGTTTGTCCTTCTGCCATTTTTCCCTTGGGAGGAATAAAGGGAAGTTTATTGACAAAGACAATCTACCAGATTTCATACAAAGAACTCCGTTTCTCATGTATCTTGCAACCTCTAAAAGAGGGTGGCAAGTGTGCACTGGCTAGGGGTTGATTTTGCTTTCATTGTTTACAGAGAAGTGGAAATATAACATATAACGGACATACGCTCGAAGACTTCTACCCTCAGCGAACTGCTGCTTACATTAGCCAGACAGACAATCACATTGGGGAACTTACCGTAAGAGAAACTCTAGATTTTGCGGCAAGATGTCAAAATGCGTGTGACAGATTTGCAGGTTCGTATTTTAACGCGAGATTTGCTTGGGTCGGCTTATGATAAATTCTAAAGTCTCCTGAAGCCGCCACTGTTTCCACTTTTTTCGTGTTACACTGTTATATCGCATTTCCTGTAAGATATCGTTTATTTAATTTACAAGAAACCTTTCCTTCATGTACTTGACTGCCTGGATCAAAGGTCGTAGCTTAGGTTTTAACCACCCAAATTATACGAATGCGGAGGCTGATGGTGGAAATGACGCTATTTTAACTGCTCGACTGTTGAGTTAGTGAAAAACTTTCTGCTACAGAAAAAATGACAATATTGCTGAACTGACGTAAATTATTGTGCATGTGTGTGTATGCGTCAATTTGCAGTCATATTTGTATATAACTAAGCTATTGGTTATAATCCATCACCACCATAAATCTCACTTGATAGAGGTGTGCATGGCCCCACTCGCACATATTCCAACCCACATTTTCCAAGTGATTTGCGGTGGAGGTTGAATTTAATTGATGGTCAAGTATATGCACATGACCATAACTGCTCTTTTATGCGTGCCGGTACGGGAGCATTTCATAGTACCATATTATATAGTTGAAAGTTAAAGTAGCGAGCTTATTTACTCTTGCAATGTCAAAATCCGTCATTCTATTGATTCAATGCATTTGCCCTGCTAAAACACCTTGGAGACTGCATCCACTAGGCATATCTACGAAACTTTTTTTTTTGTTTTTTTATGTCAAAGGAACCTCACTGAGAACGGGTCACTTAATGGACCCGCCTCCCCGTGAGGTAAAACTCTGGGTTCAGGACATGACCACCCAGCCTTACGTTCTCCAACTATGATAAAACAGCTGCAGCCGCCAATGAGATTCGATCCTGGGCCTTCAGCTTGACACAGGACCCTCCTGACGTTGCATATCTACAAAACATTTGCAAGCTTTAAAAAATCATTTAGCTAATAGATAGTATTGTACCATCCTGTGTTTGTGTGCCTAGGTGCATCCATTGTGGTACTGAACCATTGTAACTTATGGAAGTACACTCTTGATATCCGTAAATCTAATCTTCAACGGATAACAACAGTTAACCTTTAGCTTTAGCATGTTGATTTACTATTTTCATGTGTTAAAGTTTATTCCAACAGAATCTTCTGGGTCATTTTTAAACTATCCTTGACTTCATAAATTCTGACTGTCGACTTTTTACTATCATGGAAATTGAATCTTATAAGCATACTAAAATAGCAAATAAATCATGCTAAAACATCTATAAGTTAGATATAATATCTGGTGGCTAGATCCAACTCAAGAGAGTGTACTATCATATGGTATCATAATGGATTTTGAATGCAAATGTGTGCGTATGTGTTAACAAGTTTCACCAAATTCCTTTTGATTTGTGAATTGAATGGTATAATTATGCTCTTTCGAAGCTTATTCAGGTTTAGCAAACTAGTGGTCCACTGTCTGATAAACAAGTTACTCTTTTATCAATTAATGATAGCACTGGAAGAACCAGAAGGTCTAGAACTAATATGTGATTTACAATATATGATAAGTTTCTCATCATGTGCCAACAATCTCCTTTTCTTTTTTGTAGTGTTCTATGTGAAGTATTCATCTGGATGCAATATTGATTGGAGAAGCAGTTTAAATTACTTTGTAATCCTGGTCGAGCAAAAATACATATAAAATCCTTCCACTAGCTTAGTTTTTTTTCCCTAACAGCGCATCTGCTCTTTAGCCGAACCATGTCATTTGTTTGCTGTTCTGTGATCTGACACTAAAAATTGTTTTTGGTATCACCTTGCGTTCTAGTTTCAGGCATTGTAGTTTCTAATGGAAATTCAGCTACCAAATGTATCATGATAAGTTCTTCACATTTCCCCAATAACTTTTTCTTTTTCTTGGGGGTTTCAGGATACATGGAAGAACTGGCAAAACTTGAGAAGGAAAAGAATATACGCCCTAGTCCAGAAATAGATGCATTCATGAAGGTTAGGGCTAGAATACTTCTAAAGTAAGAGGGATTCTGTTCCTTAATGTTGTTTTAGTTTCTCTGTTTTCTGAACTGTCTTTTATAATACAGGCATCAGCAATTGGAGGTACAAGAAATAGCCTGGTAACAGACTATGTTTTGAGAGTTCTTGGTCTTGATGTTTGTGCAGATACCCTTGTTGGTAGTGACATGGTCAGAGGCGTTTCTGGTGGTCAGAAGAAGCGAGTTACTACAGGTTGCAGAATCTAAATGATCATTACCGAACTATTCTTTTTGATATGTCATTTTATTTGTGTATGATTGTCATAGCCTAGATAATGTTTTTGAATCATTTTATGTGCCAGTCTGTCACAACAAGATTCTTGATTTTAGAAACACTAATTTAAGACAATTCTGGATGTCTGGGTAGCATATTTATGAATATCATATTGGTATCATTTGTTTACCAACATTTTCCATTTGTGTTTCAGTTTGACAAACTTGCTGCCTTACGGAGTCTCATTTACCTTCATTTTAGACGTAACACATCCTTTGCTTTTTCTTTTCCATTCCCCTTATTCTAAAACGAATAATGATGTCGCTTTGGGTTCTTAAACACTAAATTTCATGGAATTAATAATTTAAGCTGCTGTTTTTTTACTCGGTAATGTACATTAAAGCTGTAAAATCAACTACAGTTTCCTTTGGCAAACTCAGGAGAAATGATAGTTGGGCCAAGAAAAACACTCTTTATGGATGAAATATCTACTGGGCTTGACAGTGCAACAACATTCCAAGTAGTGAAGTGCATTGGAAACTTTGTCCATCAAATGGAGGGCACAGTGCTGATGGCTCTTCTGCAGCCTCCACCTGAGACATTTGATCTGTTTGATGATCTGATTCTACTAGCTGAAGGACAAATTGTTTATCAAGGTCCTCGGGCACACGTCTTGGAGTTTTTTGAATCATTGGGCTTTGCGTTGCCACGAAGGAAGTCAATTGGTGACTTTTTACAAGAGGTAACTATTTGTAGCTGAGAATTTTTTGTGGGTGTTATCCTGCTCAATGCTGGTTTGATTTTTCTTCAATCTCTTTTTTCAGGTAACCTCTAAGAAAGATCAAGCCCAATACTGGTCTGATAGTTCAAAGCCCTATGTATTTGTTTCTGTTTCAGAAATGGTAGAAGCATTTAAGCAATCAGAATTCGGGAAGGGCATACGGACCACTCTTTCCACTTCTTTTGACAGAAAAATGCAACTTTCATCAGCTCTTGCATATACAGAATTTGCTGTTACAAAGTGGGAGCTTTTCAGGGCCTGCTTTTCACGGGAACTACTTCTGATTAGCCGCCATAGTTTCCTCTACATTTTCAGGACATGCCAAGTAGGCTATTTATTCCATCTGCTTTGATGATAAAATGTTGGTACTTGTTTTTGTGTGGCCACTAATTAGTTTTCCTCGCTACGAGAGGCTATTAATTTATGGATTGAAGGGATCCCTATCTCCTACCAGCCTGTGGTTCTGGTTCAAGGCCAATTTGAATATGTTTCTTCAAGAATGTTCTAGTCTGGGAGGAATTCAAGAATCTTGAATTTTGAAGTAGAATACTAACATGTACGGCTCTTAGGAGTGCCAAAAACTATAAAGGGCTTACTTGAGTTAAAATGAAACAAAAGTTCATTGCTGAAAATCTTATTTGTATCTTCAATGAGAAACATGAAAAACTAAAAGTATTCCCTGGATAAAACTAGTCCCATCATGTTTGGCATGTTATATGCATATTCAACCTTCACCTGGAGAGTTGACTTCATTCTTCAAGAGAGCTGGCAAGGGTCACCTGGCTCAATCTCCGAAAGCTCTATTTTCTCTCCATGTATTTTATTGGATCCTAACTCCACGAAAATGAGTCGACACCCTCTAATGTATAGAAAGGACTCATTCTCTCTCTCTCTCTCTCCGCCTCTCCCAGTTGATGGAGTCAATGTAGTTCGTAAAAAGACTCTCTTGATCTTGTTACCACAGTCGATCCCTGCTCAGTCCCATTTAGGAACTAACTCTCCTTTTTCACAATTTTGATAAATTATGTGGTGCCACATAGAGGGAAGAGGTAACCGAGGATGTCTCCTTAGGGGTGGCCATCGGGCCGGGTACTCAGCTCGAATCGGGTTGGGCTTGGGCTGAAAGTTGCAGCCCCATGCTTGAATAATGTTGGGCCAAGGCTCGACAAGACCAATCCGTTAACGGGGTTGGGTCTAAAGGGCCCGGCCTGAGCTCGAGTATGACTGAGTTGAGCCAGAGTTGGGCCTGTCGGGTTCTCAGCCCGGGCCGATGGCCACCCCTATTTCTCATTCTTTGTTCTTTTGAAATAGTTCTTTTATTTTTTACTTAATTACCTCTCTCTCTCCCCTCATATATATAACTATAAATAATATATATACACACACAATTGTGTCCATGTATCTAATTTTTCAAAACCCGTAGTGTGTGACACTAACACGGGTGTCAGTGTCCAAGTAACATAGCCTTTGCACACTGTGGCTATGACAACAACAAGCTCATCCTGCAACCAAAAATGGTCCAAAATATGTTCAAATAATTAATCTCTATAAATAAATAATACATGTATTTAGAAGAAGACAGTTTCTAGATGTACACATTTCTTAGCAATTCAATTAATAATAATCTCATGAGCTTTGTTACTTTTATCGAAAAAGTAATGTGTACCCTCAGCAAAGAGTATTAACATTCCTATATGTTCATGGATAAACTATCAAGAGTATAATAGTATCTAACATCTCCACTTTGGTATAAATTCTTTTCTAGGAGACTGTTCTAAAACCAATGAGGAAAACACAACCAAAATAAAATGATCTTCCAGTAACCCTCTTTGGGTCTGCATGCATCTTTTACGCTTCATAAGCAATTTATCTCTGCATATATTTCATGAAATGCTGCCTTCCAAAAAGATAAAATCTTTCTTGCATTGTTGAATTCTATGTTAGTTCAAGGATTTTTAATGGCTTACAATGAAATGTCTTCTTCAAAAAAATTTCCCGAACATAATTAGTGAATTACAACCCATCTCAATAAGTTTAGTCCGCTTATAAAAAGTGTGACTTCCAACAATGTAGATGGCACTCTTGTTATCACAACATAGTCTTGATGACCCTGTCACGAATGCTCTCATATCTTTAAGGAGACGCTTCAATCATACAATTTCAGTTGTAGTAGTTGTCATAGCTCTATATTCGGTTTTTGTGGAGGCGAGAGATATTTTATGTTGCTTTTTACATTTTCATGAAACTAGAGAATCTCCTAAAAAACACACAAACCAGTAGTTGAGCTTTTGTCATTTAGGTCTCCTCCAAGTCATAATTAAAATAAGCAATTAAATTAAGAAGCGAAGATGAAGATAAAAACAATCCTTTAGAAGCAGAATTTTTCAAGTATCTAATAATACACATCACAACATTCATGTGCACAATGATAGGAGAGTGTTGAAATTGACTGGTCGTGTGAACTGCATGCGCTATATCGGGTCTGTTAATGGTCAAATACATCAATGCTTCAATCATCTGCTAATATAAAGTCAGATCATCTAGAGGTTCTCCATCATCAATCTTTATCTTTGCATTTATCACTTCAGAAGTATCTACTCTTTTGTCGACAATAATTCCAAACCTATCAATAATTTCAGTTGCAAATTTTGATTGAGACATCGGGTACCCTCTAGGGGAATATGCAACTTCAATCCATAAGAAAAATCTCAGAAAGCTAAGGTCAATCATTTCAAAACTTTGTTTAAAAATAAATTTAACTTGATCTACTCCCTGTTTATTTGCTCCAGTTAGGATCATATCATCAACATAAAATAACAAAATAACAATACCTTTAGTAAAATTCTTAACAAACAAAGCAATGTCAGTATAAAGTAACAAAATAACAATACTTGCAGGAAGTATATCCAAGTTTAAGCATAACAGAACTAAAACGATCATACCAAGCTTTTGGAGCTTGTTTAAGACCATACAAAGCCTTTTTAAGGCGTAAAACTTTTCCCTTAGGAACATTATATCCAGGAGGTGGATCCATGTAAACTTCTTTTAAATCGCCATTTAAAAAGACATTTTTAACATCCATTTGATAAATTGGCCACTTCTTAATAGAGGCTATGATTATGAGAATTCTAACAGTAGTCATTACGTGCTACATAAACAAATGTTTCATCATAGTCAATGCCATATTCTTGAGTATATCCTTTGGCGACTAATGTAGGTTTATGTCTCTCTAGAGATCCATCACTTTTAGTATTGACTTTAAAAACCCACCTACATCCTATTGATTTCTTATTGGTTGGTATATCAGACAATTATCAAGTTTGGGATTTTTCTAAGGCTCTAATTTCTTTATTCATAGCATTCTGCCATTCATGATAATCCTTTACTTGATTATATATAGAAGGTTCAAAGTATGAATAAATTTTTGTCAAACAAGTTCTATAGTGAGGTTTGAAAGATTCATATGCCATAAATCTATTTGGGACTTTACGTGTTCTCTCTAAGTGCCTAATTCTTGTGTTTTCTTGTTCTTCTATGCAAGAATAATTTTCTAAAGCACTTAGTTGTTCATTATCTTGTCTTCTTTGATATTGAATGACATTTGAATGATCGTGAGACTCAGTTTCTTGAGATTTATTGCAAGTTATCTCATTAATGTTTTCATTTAGTGGGGATATTTCTAAAAACTTGTATTCACTTTCATCTTTGGACGTGATAGTCTCAAAACCATTTTTTTGTTCTAGAAGTGTGACATTCCTAGAAATATAGCGCTTATTATTTTTAACATTATAATACCTAAACCCTTTTTGGATTTTTAATATCCTAAGAATATACATGGAGTTGCTTTATGAGATAATTTATCATTCTTATGGGTGAGAACAAAGCATCTACACCCAAAAACCCATGGTTTAGGATAATCTGGAGAGACATTATAAATTTTTTATATGGTTTGGACATATTCGACGAAGGCCTAATGATGCTCCAGTTAGAAGGATGGAGAAATGGGAAAATATATTAGTTAAAAGAGGTCGGGGTAGGCCTAGGAAGACATGGATGGAGGTGATAGGAAAGGATATGAATGCTTTGAACCTCACCGAGGACATGGCATTGGATAGAAATGAATGGAGGAGAAGGATTCATGTGGAAGACCCAGAATGATTTTCTTTGTTGGTTCATATCGCCGACCCCAATTGTTTTGGGATGAAGGCGTAGTTGTTGTTGTTGTTGGTGGTGAAATTTTTTTAATTTTTGAAGGTAGCCTATTTATAAGATATACGGAGATAAGAGATGCTTCAGCCCAAAAATATTTGGGGACACTTTTAGATATGAAAAGAGTTCTATTGGTCTCTATTATGTGTTGATGCTTTCTTTCGGCCAATCCATTTTGTTGTGGCATATTAGCACATGACCTTTGATAAAGTATTTCATTTTCTCTTAGATATTGTTGAAAGTCATTAGACATGTATTCACCCCTTGAGTTAAAACGAAAAATAGATATATTGGTTTTTAAGAGATTTGTCACTAACTTATGAAAATTTTTAAAATTCTCAAATACCTCATATTTATGTTTGAGAAAATATATCCAAGTATAGCGGGAGTAATTATCCACAAAAATAACATAATAAGTATATCATCTCTTCGAGGCAACATGGGCAGAATCCCAAATATCAGAATGGATTAATTCAAGCAGTTTAGTAGTAGAGTAAGACATCTCTTCATATGAAATTGATTTCATTTTTGTAAAAATGCAATTGGTACATGAGATTTGTTCATTGTAAAAGATCATCAGATGAGGAATATTGGATAATTTATACATACTAGGGTGTCCTAGTCTTTGATGCCACAAAACTTTATCCAATTTTTGAACATTAAGGCAAAAAGTCTTGATATGGATTTTCAACTGATCCATATAGTACAAGTCTCCATCTCTATGCCCTTCCCCAATTTGCCTCCTGGATTGGAGGTATTAAACATTGGTTAGAAGTGAAGGAGACTTTTCATCCATGATCAATTATTTGAGAAACAAAAGTAAATTTAAATTGAATTTTGAAATAAATCTTATTTGAGGAATACTAAAATTAGGACATTTTTCAAAAAATTTAATTCCACTAATATCAAGAGAGGTTACATCGACAATACAAACATTTCTTTTACTAGTAGAATTTCTATAGTTAGAAAGTATAGATTTATCATGTCATATGAAACAATGCATCTGAGTCTAAAAGCCAAGAAGTTATGCCTGGAGGAGATGAGGAAGAGACGGTGGCACCGGTCATGGATTGTCTTTGGAAAAGAGGTTAATGCTTCCACGAGTTGAGAAAGTGACGTTTGAAATTGTCTTGTTTGAAGAGTCTTGATCAACTTGTAAAATACCAACCAAAGCAACTTTTTTTCCTCTTTGTTCTTGAATTCCAGACAAAATGGTTTGATATGGCCCAGTTCTCTGCAATTATGACAAAAAATACCTTCTCTTTTCCTTCCATCTCCTTTATCCTCATACACACGATTCTTCCTATAGTTATTGTTCTTATAAAAGTGTGGGGGTTTGTGAAACAGCCAACACATTGTCCTTAGCTTCTCTTATTTCATTTTTAGACCTTAATCTAGTCTCTTCCATGCACACTTGAGTTAAACCCTCTTGAATAAGAGGAAGCTCATCTTGTCTACTATGAATGATGTTACTTCTTATTTCTTCAAACTTGGGTCGCAATCCTCTCATAAATTAAAAAAATTGTTCATTGTTTATTTGCTTATTTCTAAGTTGAGCATCATTGGGAGCTTCCTAAACGGGCTCTAACTTAGCCATTTGATCCCACAACTTCTTTAAAGAGCCAAAATACTTTCTAATACTCTTGTCACCTTGTTTACAATTGTATATCTTGTCTTGAAGGTCCCATCTAAATGCAATGTCGCATGGAGTATATGTTTGTTTAATGAAGAGCCATGCTTCATTGACTCTTTCAAACTCCAAAATGGTTTCACATGTATCTTCATTCATACTTCCTATAAATAAGGAAAGTACCTTGGCATGGGCAATTTCTCATTCTTTCAAAGCTTTCTAATAACCTATAAGAGCTTTTTCCTTTTGTTTCTCCTTTGAGGACTTCCTCCTCAATGGTTCCATCCTTTTCTTTAATGGATTTTGTGAGAGTTGTGGTTCTATTGCGGAACCATCAACATACTCCCACAATCCTTTACCAATAAGCATTCTTTTAATGGCGATAGCCTATAAATTGTAGTTGTTTCCATCAAATTTGATTGGGACTACCATCTCTACTTCTTTGTTGGCCATGAAACCAAAGAATACAAAGCAAAAAAGAAGAGAGAGGAAGATGAATAAATACTTGAGCAAACTTTCAACTCCTTTTGTAGCACCAATGTCTCTATGCATTCATAAAAAGATCAATTTTCAAGAAGTTTGGTAGGTACACTTCTCAAGATAAGTCCCGATCTTCACGCCATTTCAAAATATGCTTGAGAAACAATTGAATATCACCAAGTTGTCGATAAGCTCTGATACCATGTCACGAGCTAAAGTATATGCCTTGATGTATCACTTATAGTCAAGAGAATACTTGAGAATATGACCTCTTATAGGTCAACATATGAAAACACAATAATGAGCCACTTACGGGCTGAGAAGACATAAAAATGATCAATATTATTGGAGAATAATCCCTTAAAGAACACATACATGGAGAGGGGGCAGACCCCTTTATATATACAAGAGAAGGCTCATAGAGAGCCGTTGGGACCTACCCAACGGCTAGAATTCTAGTCATTGGATAGGGTTCAAAGACTCTCTACCCAATTCCCAAAAAGCCCTTCAAGGCTGAGAATAAATACAATAAAATAAATAATAAAAACAAAAAGAATAAAATAAAAATACACTTATTTTGAATATACATGAGAAAAGATGAAAATGCCTCTGAATTATATATGTATAGACATACATATGTAAACATATATATGTTTACATTATATGTGTATATATTAGCAGTCATTCCTGTGGTTCTATGATCCGGGGATCTGAAATCCCCTGTATGAAGAAAAGGGAGATTTGATTTGGGCCCCATGCCAAATTCAATGCTTGTATATGAGGTCTGAGGCATTCAAATGCACACTTAGTGACATTATGGTTTGTCAACCCAATGGTTGCGTTCAAGAAAAGGTGAACCTGACAGTTCCTCAAACTTGCTGATGTTCCCTGTTTGTTGCTTAAATGGAAAAAGATAGTTTTATGCTAACTTGTGTCTAACTTAATTATGTGTATCTCATTTATTTGTCTTTTTAGTTTAGACATTTTAAATAAGTTAAATTTATGCGATATGAATTTTGTTTTCTATTATGTTATGTCTAGTATGGCCTTTCATGGTAATGTCTTTCAAATTGATCATTTTGAGTTTCACAGGTCGCCTTTGTAGGGATCGTCACCTGTACTATGTTTCTAAGGACTAGGATCCATCCCACAGATGAGATAAATGGGAACCTCTATCTTTCTTGCTTGTTCTTTGGTTTGGTGCATATGATGTTTAATGGATTTTCTGAGTTGCCTATAATGATATCTCGGCTCCCAGTCTTCTACAAGCAGAGGAATAACTTATTCTATCCAGCGTGGGCATTTTCAATACCAAGTTGGCTATTACGTGTGCCCTACTCTGTCATTGAAGCTGTGATATGGTCATGTGTTGTATACTACACTGTTGGATTTGATCCCAGTGCTGGAAGGTAAACCCTCCATATCACAGTCTATCAACTTATGCTTCCAAGTTCCAAGTACGGTGACTGTCTTTGATATGTTGTTTAACTGATTCAGCAATATCCTGTCTGACATGTTTCAGGTTTTTCCGTTATATGTTTCTACTTTTTGCTATGCACCAAATGGCACTTGGCCTTTTTAGGATGATTGGTGCTACTACCAGGGACATGGTTGTTGCCAACACATTTGGGTCAGCTGCACTACTTGTTATGTTTTTACTGGGTGGATTCATTCTCCCCAAAGGTCATTAGTACATTTTTAGCATTGTTTATTTTTCCTGATTATTACTATTAACAAAGATGTTCATCAGCTTGTTCAGCATTTCCTATACTGGTTAATGTTTCCTTTTTCAATAAATATGTGATTACTGAATCATTTGTGATTTCCAGATGCGATAAAACCGTGGTGGACTTGGGCATTTTGGATATCACCATTATCATATGGCCAACGTGCAATATCAGTAAATGAGTTCAATGCTCCGCGGTGGATGAAGGTTTTCATATTTGAACCTTTGCAATGATTTGCAACATGATTTGTTGTTTCTAAAATTTTCACTTTTACTGGTTATCTCAATTTTAAAATATAGACTTACTGATCTGGTATTTTAAATGTAGAAATCTTCCTATGGGAATGATACTATTGGTCATTATGTTCTTCGATCACATGGACTACCTGAAAGCGGGTACTGGTATTGGCTCGGGGTTGCTGTTCTATTGGCATATTCTGTCCTTTTCAATGTTTTCGTGATACTGGCCTTGAGCTATCTCAAGCGTGAGTTGCAAATGTTGTCTTACTATGTGTGAGCATGTCTTTGTACATAATGTAGATATGCACTTGTTTTAAGGATAATATTTGATCATGTTGTTAGTACCATTTATCTTGTGGGAAATTACAGGTGCAAGCTTTACTTGCTCAATCTATCATGGAGGCATTCAGCATGGTTTGTTCAGTAGGACATGCTTTGGATAAAGTAATTTCTACATACAAAACAATGTTTTTGAGGATAAAATTATGGTGCATTGTGGGCCATTGATTTTTGAAGTCCTTGAAGACCTATATCACATGGACAGGACTAAAAGGGCATGCAACCTGCTAATTTTGTGTGGTTTTCTATTAAGAATGTAAGAGTACATGATATGGGAGCAAATTGGAATAATTCTGCGACATAGTGAAAAACCTGTTTACATTGCAATCGTCCAATCCATATCATGTTTTGTATTAAGCAAGCTATGTATATCAATTTGTATGAGTACTAACAACATGACCAAATACAGTCCCTTTTCTATATGAATACTTTTATAATTGACAATATGTGCTTCTTATTTGCTATTCTTCATGTTCCAGCTTTTTTTTCCCTTAATATCCTACATGCTTGTTGCCCACAGCTCTGGGGAAGGTTCAGGCCATGGTTCCAGAAACTAGTGTAGAGGAAGTTGCCAAAGAGATGAATCTCTCAGGTACTACTTTAAGGATGTCCACAAGAGGTAGTCAGCGTAAATATGACATGCACATTAATTTTTGTTGTCTTCTATTGGGTGGATATAAATAAATGGTTCCATTATATATGTTCATAAGATTCTCACTACTGCTTTTTGTACAAAAATCCAGACGAAACTCATAGATCAAGGTCAGTTTCTGCTGCAAACAGTCATTCCAACAATAAGAAAATTGCAGAGAAAGGCATGATTCTGCCTTTTCAGCCATTATCAATGACTTTTCATAATGTCGATTACTACGTTGATATGCCAAAGGTACAGTTCAACTGATGTATATCATTTCATTCTGCATTTTTTCTTTTTGGTGTCATTACCTGCTGTTTTGTTTCTGGGACATTAGGAAATGATGCAGCAAGGTGTTCCAGAAAATAGATTGCAGCTTCTGTGCAATGTGAGTGGTATATTCAGGCCAGGGGTACTTACTGCTTTAGTTGGTTCAAGTGGGGCTGGGAAAACTACGCTCATGGATGTTCTCGCGGGCAGGAAAACTGGGGGGTATATTAATGGAGATATAAGAATATCTGGGTATCCAAAGGACCAGAAGACTTTTGCAAGGATTTCAGGTTATGTTGAACAGGCGGACATCCATTCTCCTCAAGTGACAGTTGAAGAATCTTTAAGGTTTTCTTCCTGGTTACGTCTGCCTAGGGAAGTCAATAAAGAAAAACGGCTGGTTGGTTGAACTTCAGTTTTTCATTTCTCCCATGTATTTGTTTGCATTTTCTTTCATGAAATTCACCTTTACTTTTTCTGTGGAAATGAGAAAGAACCATGTTTTTTGCAGGAATTTGTTGAAGAAGTGATGAAATTAGTGGAGCTTGATACTCTCCGACATGCTCTGGTGGGTCTCCCAGGAAGTACTGGCTTGTCAACAGAACAAAGAAAGCGCCTCACTATTGCAGTAGAACTAGTTGCAAATCCTTCAATTGTTTTCATGGATGAGCCTACATCTGGGCTAGATGCAAGAGCTGCTGCAATTGTGATGCGTACTGTTAGAAATACGGTTGACACAGGAAGAACTGTGGTTTGCACCATACATCAACCTAGCATTGATATATTTGAAGCATTTGATGAGGTTGGTGTACTTTTGTAGCATTTCTCAGTTCTGGCATTCTGTAGGCCTTTGTCATCTGTGGTGTGGTTGTGATGCAGCTTATTCTTATGAAACGTGGGGGACAAGTAATATATGGTGGCTCTCTAGGGGAGAACTCACACACAATGATTAACTATTTTCAGGTATTATATGTGTTTTTGATTATTTTTTCAAAATTATGTACTTTCATTTTAATAGGCCAATTATGTGTCATAGAAAGAATATATGCTAATTGTATGCCCACTGGCCTTTTGTTTTCTTTTTCATAAGCTAAAAGTTGATGCAACAGGAAGCAGGCTTATATTCATGGCGATCTTTATTATTGGAGGGTTTTGTTGCTATAAATTGGAAACCAAAAAGTGGGCAAGTGCTTATATACAGTCTTATAAGTTTTAAACTGCCCTTGAAAATTAAGACTAGCAGGTTTCCTGTTGATCTCTTTTGGTGAAGAGACACAAAACAATTAGAAATGTAGGATACTTGGCTTCTCGTGTTTGAACAATCTGGCAGTAACAATACACAAATTTATTCAGGTTTTCTGTGGATCTTAAGATCGTGTATACAGAACAAATGCATTACTTGAAAATAATTAAATATAAGGATTTTTTTCCCCTTTTGAAACCATAACAACAGTAGCAACAGATATCACCAACAATGCTTTCCATAGGAATTCATGACAACTTAACAAGAGTCTAGATACTTCTGACCACTCAAATGTGCATCTCCCATCACTTACTTCCTAAGAGCTCCAATACTGGTCGTGCATAGTAACCAGAAGCACCTTAGGTGCCTTTGAAACCATGTTTTTACCGAGTGCAAAGTGTGGCACTTCACCAAAGGTAGAGGAAGTGACACATAATGCATTTCCCTTTAGTGGAAGCACCTTATTTAATGGAAAACAATTACTTATGTAATGGGAAGTGTGCTTCCCACACTTCTCAAATTGCTTCCCCCCTCTCTTCCTACTAGCTTCTCTCTTGTTTACCTCTCGCTTCCTGTAGTTTCTCATTTGTTTACCCATACTTCCTATGCTTTTCATATATTAATATAATAATTTTTTACTATAACAAGCTTGCATGTTGATCTTAATCCTTTCCTACTTGTTTTCATGTTGTTTCCTTCTTGTTTCTATATTGTTTCCTATTTGCTTCCATTTTTTCTTTGTATCGCTTCATACACGTTCCCTTTTTACTTCTCAAATGCTTCCATAATCATATCCGCTTTATGGCTTATACTAATTTTTAATACTCGCTTTCTTGCATCACTTTTCATATCCATTTGGTGTTCTAATAATTATTGATAACACACTTTGACCAGACAATTCATGTCCTAATAAGATTTTATATATATATATATATATATATATATATATATATAGAGAGAGAGAGAGAGAGAGAGAGAGAGAGCATCCAACCAAAGGAAGGTCCAAAATCTACAACTGATGATAATCGACGGCATTCCTTCTCTAATAACCGAGTTTTTCATCGATCGGAATTTACATATTGGACTTTTATCATTCATTTAGTGAGCCACATGTTTTTTATTATGGATTTTTGATGTTTAGATACATTTTTGAAAGCGTTAAAAATCAACAGCCCACAATACTTTGTATTGTAAAGTTTTAAATGCATTGTGAGCCATCGATTTTTCACGTTTCAAAAACCAAGCCTATATGTCATAAAGTCTTTGTGTGAAGCATATTCTTACTAAATAAATTACAAAGAACAAATGTATGAGAACCGATCGATGAGATGCTCAAGCATTAGAGAAGGGGAGCTGTCCAATCGTCATTGGTTGTAGATTTTGGACATTCTTTTGGTTGGATGGTCCCCCTTTCCTATATATATATATATATATATATATATAGAGAGAGAGAGAGAGAGAGAGAGAGAGAGAGAGAGATGGTATATCTCCAAGCCCCTATACTGTATAAGGTACTTTGAGCCACTTTTTCTATAGTTAAGTACACTACTGCTTTGTTATAGTGTGAGAAATGCAAAACAAGATCGAATAATGATTTTTTTGGAGAAAACAGACTACAAGAAGATGACAAATATACATAGTTCATCGCAATATGTGGCTATGTCCATGAGAACACTGGCAAACATATTATCTAGATTATATTTCAAGGTAAAAACAATGCAAAGAGATGTATATAAGGCCTCACTCACAAACCAGTATCTCAAAACAATTGAGTAAAGAATCAAGGATCAAAGTTTTCCGAAAATTCTCTACGCCTCTCATGATGACAAAAGACTACCTTGCTTTTTCCTTTTAACAAAGGTTTTAAAAAGGATCTCTCTCTCTCTCTCTCTCTCTTCTTCTTCTTCCTCCTCCTCTTGGTTTTCCCTCTCTTATCATTTTCCTCCTCTCAAATACAAGCTGCACAAAAGGCAATGGCGCACTAGCAGGAAAAAGAGAATCTTTCACCCAAAAGAGTCTACATTAGAATGGAATTCTTGAAATCCACCATCCTCTAAGGTTCCTAAAAGAAGTCAACTTTCAACTTGCCCAAGACACTCTTAATGAGTCATCTAAAAGAATGTACCCTGCAAGGACATTTTTTTCGCCCAAAATAGGAGGCTTATTTTCAAAATTTAGTTGGCCCACTTCACATCTTAGCTATTCTTCCACTTCCAAAAATTGCACAACTCCCACTTTCCCTATCCTGCTACCCTCTCGTATTCACCCTTGAGTTACATCTGGTTCAAGCTTCTTTTTCATTTTATCACATTTATGTTGTGCTTTGACAAAATTGAAATCCAGGCAAATTTCTTATTTGAGATGAGACTTGCATCCTAGTGGCTCTTACTACACCGAACCATGCATTTCAAATGCAGTACATATGAGACATCATGGTTGATTAGCAAGTTACAATATCCTTCAATTACTGATCTGTTCACCTCTGATATATAGTTCTTATTTCATATGACTATATGAGGCTTGCATGCTAGTTGGGATGCACAATGAGCTGAGCTAGTTTGAGCTTGGCTCGGGCTCAACCTGTTTAAGCTCTGCTCGAGCTTGTTCAAAAAAATAAATGAGCCGAGTTTGAACACAAGTCCAGGCTCGGTGTGGATAAAGGGTCCAACCAAGTTGCTGAGCTCGATTAATCACGAAAAGCTCGATAAGGCTCACATAAAGTTATATATATAATATGTTTGCAAGATAAAACCAGAAAGTCGTTGTTTCTTTAATGGGTAGGGTGTTAGTCTCTTCCTCAAGAGGTGCTGAGTTCTAATTTCGCACCCTATAACTTTTTTCTCTGTAAAAAATCTAAGGGTTTTTAGTATATGTAAATTTTCTAGGTCATAATAAACACAACACACAATTTGGCGTAATGGTGAGGCATTTGTTCACCATCTGGAGAGATTGGGGATTGAATCTTACTTTTGCAGGACCCTTTACCAGTAAAGTCTTTTTGGAACAATGGTCAAGCTCGGCTCGAGCTCGAAATCGAGCCGAGTCTGAACAATGCTGTTTAAGCTTGGCTCCGAGCTCGAGCCAAGCTTGAACACAGACATTTTGAAGTGAGCTGAGTTCGAACAGCCCAGTCTCAGTTCAAACTCGGCTTGTGTGCATGCCTACATGCTATGTCTACGAGTGGACACCAAGCTGGGTGGCCCAAAGGTTGTCTGGTACCCGACCCAGTTTGGGCCTCAGTTTGAGGACCCTTCCCGATATAACCATCTGTCAGAATGACATGATAGGAGAGAAGGAAAGGGAGACACGTCTCTCTCTCTCTCTCTCTCCTTTCTTGGTAAGAGGAAGAATGGAAGTCGAGGAGGTTGGTAAGGTTGGGGGCGACCGGCACAGGTCGGAGAGGCAGGTAAGGGAGGGGCAACCTCTCTCTCTCTCTATTGGATTTTGGGCAATTGCTTTATTGGGTCAGTCGGGCGGGTCACAAACGTTACCACCAAAGCCCGACCCAATAATAATCGGGTTGGGCTTTTGGCGGCTGTTCAGATCCATCGGGCCCGTTAGGCCTTTACGGGCCAGGGCCCATTATCAGGCTGGCTTGCCTGGCCCGACTAGTGTCTCTTTTTCTAACACCAATATATGCACTTGCATAGCAAATAATGAAACATCAGGGTCGATGATCAAGTAGTTTATATCCCGGATGACTGATTCTTGAAAAGCTAAACCAGTCCATCAGTCTTTGAAACTCTTATTTGTCTCCTGATCTGAGCCTGTAAACATATTTGGTTTGCAAAGCTTAATTTCCTTAATCAATATGACTGCCTCTTTCTATGGGTAAAACTAGGGCTGTCAACAGGTCTGATTTGGGTCGGATCTAAGCATTACCGAATCTGAGTTAATCAGATTCAGAGTCGAATGAAAAAACATTAAACCAAATCTGGATCCGACTAGTCTAAAATCTGATATTTACACTTAATCGGATTCGGGTTTTAGTCGGATTCGGATTTCAATGAAAATTTAATATTGAATTCGAATCCGATTTCTAATTGGATCCGGATTTCGCTACTGAATCTGTTTAGTTGGACTCAGATTCAGGTTACATCCAACACGTTGACATCCCTAGGTACAGTTATCTGATATAGAAACTGGCCATTCTTTTCAAGTTTTCCACTGGCAATAGCCTATGAAGATACAGGTATAAAAGTTAACATAGAATAACTTTGTGATATACCTGTCCATTGGATGGTAGTTTATAACCAAAACTGAGGAACATAAGATTCCATGTATTTTACAACTATATCTCATGAAGTCCACACTACTGTACACTAAAGGATGCACTATTTCCCTGAACATGATAATCCAAGCAAAGCATAGGCCATTCAAGGTCGCATTGGCAGGTCTTTTAGCATGTGCTTGAGCTAGAACCCACCACTGTTTGAGCTTGGTTTGCCTTGAGATATTTGTTTGGCTTGAATCATGGTCTGTAGGTACAAGCAACATGCTGACCAACTGAGACAACATATGGGAGGTGAAGATATATTTTTTTCCAATACATGCATTTGCCCACAAGCATGGTCAAATGAACCGAGTGTTGAGTGGCTTGAGCTATGCATCTATTAACATAAGATAGAAAACAGATGAGCTCAGGCATTCAGCCATTTTCCTTTTTTTGAGAAATTAGACATGTCCAGAGAGCTACTAAAATTATAATGATCTTGCATTTTTAGTCATTCTTGTATATCAAATGCCAACTAAGGCATGAAATTTGAGTGGGCTAGCTCGTGATGGCATGAGAAACAAAATTTCTATTGTCAATCTGCATGTTTTTTTATAGAGCTTGTCTCTGTCTTCCTCGTTATACTGCACCTTTCTGCAGCTTCATGTAGATCATATGAATTATACTGCATTTTGCATGGTGTTATCTTATTCAATTCTTAAAACGTTCGTCTGTTAAAAATGCTAATACTGCACTAATCTTTTCAGATAATGTAGTTCTTAGTCTGCTTGCTCACCCATTTGATATATTTCTGATGTCAAGGGTATTGATGGAATTCCTGCAATAACCGATGGTTACAATCCAGCCACCTGGGTGCTGGAGATTACCACTCCGGCATGGGAACATAAAATTGGGCAGGACTTTGCTGCATTATACAGAAACTCCCATCAGTATAGGTGATTATGTTCAATCATATACAGCTAAAATTTCTGAAATCTGACAAGTGCTATATATTTGACTCCTGCATTAAGATACTTGGGATCACCATCACTTAGGGTGTTTAAATCTTTGTACTAGGGAAGTAGAAGGTCTAATTGAAAGCATGAGCACACCTCCTGCTGGTTCAGAGCCCTTGAAGTTTGATTCTGATTTTTCACAATCTAGTTTCACACAATTCAAAATTTGCTTGTGGAAGCAAAATTTAGTGTACTGGAGAAGCCCCAAGTACAATGCTGTGCGATTGTTCTTCAGTTTACTGTGTGCACTGATATTTGGCTCAATATTTTGGAACATTGGCTCGAACAGGTAACTTTTCATTCTAATAGTGCCTTAATCTTGTCTAATTAAAATATTGATTTGATATTGTTCTTGTACAATCTCTCTTGTATGTTGAAGAAAACAATCTGACAGTTGTGTGCTCTTTCGTCCTTCTCACCAAGGAATTCACATTCCTTTGAATGCTAAAGTTTCAATGTTCTTTTGTTCTAATTCCTCCTAACCTTGCTTCATCACATGCTATATGTTTCTTATTAACATTAAAAACTTATAATGTTGTTTCATTATTCTACTTAGGGAAACAACACAAGACCTGTTCAATATTATGGGTTCACTCTATGCTTCTTGCTTATTCCTTGGTGTGAACAATGCTTCTTCAATACAGCCAGTGGTTTCAATTGAGAGAACCGTATATTATAGGGAGAAGGCAAGCGGAATGTATTCTGCTTTTCCGTATGCAGCTGCTCAGGTACAAATTTTATCAACTTTTGAATTGGCAGAAGAATGTGAAAGTGATGATTTTGGAGAAAATGGATTCTGACATCCAATTTTGCATGGTTATGATTAGGGGCTTGTAGAGATTCCGTATATTGCTGTCCAAACAATAATATATGGTGTCATCACATACTACATGATCAATTTTGAGCAGACGGTTGGTAAGATCTTTCAAATACATTTTTGTATCTAGCCATTTTTATGTGTTCCCAAAATTCTGCTCTATTGTTGCTTATCCAGTATCCGAGTGTTGATGGTAAACTTGGATAAATGTTGTGATACTCTTGGATCATTTTTTAACAATTACAACTTGAGTAAGCTACGAAAAGACGTCTCACCATCTATTTATGTATAGACAGCTGCCTTACGTTTTAGTTTTAAAATTCATCCACTTTAGTTTTTGTGATCTGTGAAACACATATATGCCTGGTTCTATCTATATCTATCTATATATATATATATAAATAATTGACCAAGATTTAGCCAAAAATGTCTAAGCTGCCACTAACATTTATTTAAGGTGAGCTACTTGATTAATGAGAGCAAAAAAGGTAATTTCCGACCTAGTTTTAAAAAAAGTAAGGCTGTCAATTATAATGACTTGAAACTTAGGCTATTATGAGTAAACAGGCGATGTCATTCATCTTTTGAAAATTTCTCTGCTATTCACAAATTCAGTATATTGGGACTTTATCAAAGATAGCCTTTAAAATATCCCGACTGTCCCAATATGTTGAAAAAGATCATGTCTATCTATCAATATAATTCTTTGAGATACCATTAGTTTAGTGTTAATTGAAAACTCTTGATTCTGCTTTTCCACAGTCAAGGTTTCAGAAATAATGGAATTTGTTCCATTAAAATGGCAAATGAACTACAGACTGATGACAGCATCTGGGAAATGTACCGAGTTAGAATGCTCATGTGCTGATTAGGTTGATTACATAAAAAGAAAAATTAAACTGAAATCATGGTCATCTTTCAGCTTTCATCACTGGCAATGGTCAAATCTATGTGCATTCCATCAAACATAAACCAAAATATATTCCAACTGGTTGCTAGCATGTCTTAATATGCTTCTTTTTTGAAGTGTGATGCTTACATTTTTGGTTCTCATATTTATGTTGACAACATGTAGGCTTTGCTAAATGACTTTATCAAATTTGAGCTTGCTGAAATCTCGACTGCCTAAACTGGTCGAATCACAGTCCTCTTGAGTCTAACATTAACATTATCGTGGTTGATAAGCAGTCACATCAAAACTTTATAATTTTATCACTATCCCTTATATGAATAAGTAGTGGCTTTTTGGAGTGAAAAGTTTCTTCCGCTACCTTGTAGCAGAGAGGCACGCTAACAAGCTTGCACTTTTTTTTGCAGAAAAGTTTTTTCTCTACCTAGTTTTCATGTTTCTTACCTTCACATACTTCGCATTCTATGGGATGATGGCTGTTGGATTGACACCTTCACAGCACCTGGCAGCGGTTGTATCATCCGCATTCTACTCTTTATGGAATCTTCTTTCTGGTTTCCTTGTGCCAAAATCCGTGAGTGATGCCACCCTTTGAACATTAAATTTCATTATAACAAACACGCCTAACGGTTCATTTTAATTATCCTATATCCAATGTACTTACAGTTCATCCCCGGGTGGTGGATCTGGTTCTACTACATAGACCCTGTGGCGTGGACCCTGCGTGGCATCATAACTTCGCAGCTTGGAGACGTGGAAACCGTGGTGGTGGGCCCTGGCTTCCGCGGGCCTGTAAGGGCCTACCTGGAGGAGACCCTCGGGTACGGGCCTGGCATGATTGGCGTCACAGCTGTCGTGCTCATGGGCTTCATCATCTTATTCTTCACAGCCTTCGCCATGTCGATGAAGATCCTCAACTTTCAGAAGCGTTGAAAATGAATGAAGTTGCTGAAGAAGCTTGGGAGAGGGATATTAATGCAAGGGGGGCGATGCAGATGCTCTATCCGGGTAGGTGGTGTGAATCAAGCATAAGTACATGAAACAAATGCTCTCAACCGGGCTTATGATGAATCACCATACCTCATTGGTTTGGTTTGGTTTGGTTTTCCCTTGTGTCTATGTTTCATCTTCTGATCTGCCCGCAACCCTGGAATAATAGTGTAACGCCCTTTGGGACCTTTTGGATCTTCGATCAGTAAAGGGGAAAAAGAAAAAACTAATTTTTACCGCATTTGTTGATTTGCTGCACTTGATCTGATAGCGAGAATGCGATTAACACATTTGATGCCCGTGGGATGTCATGAATGATTTCACCCCAGCAACTCCAGTCACGATCAACCAGGTGAGAATCATCAATTAGGCACCCGGCTTTCAAGAATTTCCCTTGTGAATCACCGACTGACAGTGAATCCTACCTGCCATTGATTCCGAAGGAGATTGAAAATATCAACTTTGATTCAATTATGGGACGGTGGAGTCCAGGATTCAGCATGTCTCGACTTCCATACAACCGAGCTACTTATCTCTCTAGAAACCAAATCTTTGCAAGGTGTTTTCTAAAAAGGATCAATCAACTCAATCGTAGGCTTTAGCCAAGTCTGTCTTAAACATGACAGGGGCAACCTTACTACCCTTCATATAAGCCACCAGTTCATGAGCCCTAAAGATGATTTCTTGAATGTTCAGACCTTTCAAGAAAGCTCTTTGGTTCTGTGAAATTAAGCGTTGGAGGATGAGAGTCCTGACAACCATTATTTTGGTAATAATTTTATACAAAAAATTACACAAACTAATAGGCCCAAACTTAGACAAGGAATGTGTCAAGAGTTGATACTGGTAAGGATCTTACCTTTGCAAAAGAAATCCTGAATCGCCGCACAGATATCTATAGAAATAACGGACAAAAATGACTTAAAGAAGCTACCAGGGAACCCTTCTGACCCTGAGGCACTTTCTCCATCAAGACCGAAGACTGCCTTGGTCATTTCCTCTGACACGGGCAGGGTTAACGAAACATTTTCCTCCATGGTCACCATAGGCTCAGGGCACCCTTAAAAATGTTGTGATTAATGGGGGGCTCCTAGAGAGCATACGAGCCCTGTCCACCACACATGAACCATCCTCCCTGAAGCCAATGGATTTGTTTACACCGCAGGTTACGATTAACCATCAGATGGAAGAAGTTACTGTTTCGATCCCCAGCATTCAACCAACGACACCTGGACTTTTGTCTCCAATCTTCTTCCTCGAGTATAAGAATATCGGTGAGCTCATCTTAGAGATGGATCTCTTTCGCAATTGCCGCAGCAATACCCTGATCAATCTGAGGTTGCAACTCCTCGATTTCTGATCCTTTCGAGCCTTTAGCCAGCCTACCGCTGCCTTCTTCTATTCACAAAGATGTCTACGAACTGTGGCCAGCTTGATCACCACTCGAAACATAGGGCAACCATGCTCTTCTGACCACTTCATAGCACTCTAGATGAGAGGAGAAATACTGAAAAGGCGTCGGTACCTTCAGCCGTTGGCTAGTTGTCATCATAAGGGCGTTGTGATTCGACACAGATTTGGTCAGAACAGAAAGGGAGGATGTGGAAAAATCATTCATCCAGAGACCATCCACGAAACATCGATCAATCCTGTTGGCTCGAAAGTTTGTCCCAAACTGCTTGTTATGCAAAGTGAATCTGAAAGACCCAACCTCAAGGAAGTGTATCAAAGCCATATTGCTGGCTTCATGCGGTAAAGAGTGAGTAGAATCAGGTTCAGCATGGGGCCTCTTCTCACTAGTCAGAATAACAGGAGAATTCACACTCACTACCGAGGGCGGTGGATCCTGGTTCAGGGTAGAAAATCGACGTCTTTGAAGCCGCTCTGAGCGCATCACAGGCCCTGCTGCTTCGTTTTCATGCAAAGGCAGACGAGAATTGTCTAAAGCACTAGCCTTATATTTACGACGTGAACGGACCTGACTACCCGGTTTCGAGTAAGAGCCCTCACCTGAAAATCTAGGGGGGCTATTTTCTTTGTTATGCGTGGCCCTGCCTTGAAATGAAAGGCATTCGGGTCCTCTTCTTCCTGACTGGACCAACGATGTCTTAGGAAGGGAGCCAGTAGACGAGCTGGGAGACTTGACGGACACAATGCCCGACGGAATAGGGATCTCGTCTGACGTGGCTTGCAACTGCCCAAGAGGCGTCTGTTGGCCCACTACCGATTCGACATGGCAAGGTGCTCGACGGATCAGGAACCTCCCTCTCCGCGCCGGAGAAGATTCCAGCAGCTGCGAACAAGTCGTTGTAGTGGCCGGAGCCTCCATCAGATTCTTGGAACGGCCGACCGAATGAGGCATGTCGAGACGTTGAACGAGAGGCAGTGAAATCCCCCTTCAACAAATCAACATCCACAGGATCAGGATTGCTGATTGTGCCTGGATTGTTCCTTTGTTGAATCAGATCCACCTCCATGGCAGAACTGTTGTTCCTGCTTACTAAGCGATCCTCGTGCGCCTAAGAGGATCCCTTATTCGCCTGATCATCTTGGTTATCTAAGCCATTCAGAATCGAAAACCTGTTAATCTGGGCTTCCTTCGGATTTTTGCTTGAAACCAAGTTCAGCGATCAGATTGTTGATGAAGATCTCCCGGGATGTGTGAGGTGTCATGCCTCTTCACCCACAGGAAGGGGACGATGGTTGATGGCTAGAGCGCTCTCCATCCTTGTTGGAGACATTGAGCATCACTGAGCTGCTGCCTTTGCAGAGGTTTTCGGGCAACTCACTGAAAAACTACTGGAAAACTCACCAGAAATCTTGCTACACAATGTTCTGGTAGGGAAATATGGCCTTTAGATTCAATTGTAGGAGGATCCTTTCTTGAATGGGATTCATCAATCGGGGAGGCCAGAGGGACTGGAGACACGCAGAGCAGGGCTGAGGGAAAGGCACTGGAGATTGTTTTGATGGAGGATGACGAGGAGAAGGGAGCAGATGAAACAAAAGGACAAAAGGAAAATGAGGAAGAGGAAGTGGAGGAAAGTAGAGAGAGAGACTCCCATAACAAGAGAAGAGAAAGCATACATGGGAGCTCACACTACAAGAAAAACCGTTTTTGCTGGTGCACAAATAGCGCCAGCAAAAACTTAATGCATTTTCTGGCACAACTTTACACCGCCAGGAAAAAATGGTTGTGGAAATTGGGGTTGAGGAATTTCAGTTCCCACCTGGAGAGGTGGGAACTCTAAAAAGGGAATTTTAAGGATTTGAATTCAAATTACCATACCCAAAAATGAATCCAAACCAAAGAACCTTGTGGGATAGGTAATTTGAACCTTCAGTTTCTCTTGAATCCAAACCCACCCTAAAGAACAAAGGGGCAGGGAAACCTCAGCCCAGGATACACTCAAGCAGGCTGGGCCACAGGAAAGGGTGAGTACGGGGCAGACCAGGTTTGACTGGCTTGCGGACAACCTAAGCTGAGCCGGACTGAGGTCGAAACCCAACACCAAATGGGCCGGGCCACAGGCAGATCACCTTATAAATATAAATATAAGTACATACACCCCATTCTCCTAAAGCAATGATATGGATTCTCACGAATCCTTAGACGAATATATAGCCGAAAGACTACCTATTCACGTATGCCTCGTTCCGATAATGATTTTCACGCTCTGCATGGAGATGTTGCATTGAGATTGAAACACCATTCCCATGTCTTGCCATGTGCCAGAACGTGGTGTCGGGGCTGCCAACAACATTTCACAATGCAGTGTTTTGGCTACATCATTGCTCCCACAAGGTAGAGAGCATTACAGCACTGGGGGAAAACCCCCCTTACACACCTCAGATTCAAGACTCACAAAACATAGCAGAATAAGTTTTTCCGGGGGAATCTTATAGGGCCCTTTCTTGCCCTTCTTCAAATGTGGCTTGCCGTCGACCGAATATTTGATGCTCGGCTTGGCCCGGCTGCCCTGGAAATGAAATCTTAACTAAAGCCAATCAATCAGAAACTTTCCGCTGGTTTAGCATCTGGCATCCAAGCAGTGTGACAATCATATGTAACTAACGGTAAGACTGTGCCTCGGATCATGCCATACCACATCAAGCAAATTAGCTCCCACAACTGATACAAATGCCACACTCCAAGAACTCTGCAGTGCAGAAAACTGTATCACCCAATCAGGTGATTGCCAACTAAAGATTGACAAGAGAGACAAAACTTCAATCTCAATGCAACAAAATTGCAGACCCATTTGGGATTTTGCAGATAATCATACAAAAATAATTAAAAAGTAATGGAAAACTTAATGAACAAAACCAACTAGTAAACTACCAAAACAACCTACAGCAAATCACCAAGTCACTCGCTATTAACCCCAGCTAATTTTTCTCGGTGTTCTTCCATCAATCTTTGAAATTCCTTTTGACTTGATGCAATGAGACCTTTCACTGTGTCAAATGTAGTCAGGCGGATGCTGCAAGAAAATAATGGAGCATGTAAGGCCTCATCACCCTAGTAAAGTTTTTACTGGTAAATTGAACAATATGCAAGGAAAAAAGACCTGCTGTTTGGTAGATTTTTCAAAGCATTGGGCACAAAACCCCTATACAAGCCAACAATCCCGTTACGTGCCACAATACCTACTTGTCAATCAGGATATCAAGATTTCATTCATCAGAAAATTGCAAATAAGATAATTATATCACGTGTCATATAGCAACCTAAGGAAGACAGGCCAGCAACTAAATGCATCTAAAGAAACACAATTATGTGGATCCCTATATATTTAAGAGATGAAGGAACTGAAGCGTTCAGCATGAAGTTCATATGCGATTAAACAGATACATTACATATAAAACAATGCATGCAGAAGTTGGAAACCTTTTTGGAGATCAAAATCTTCAAAAGTAATTTATTTTGTTGATGCAAGCAGAATTGGATGAAAAATAGAGTAATACTGCTACTCATTTCCCACTTGTTAAACAAGATTGCATACATGCCTAAAACAGGATGCCGCTTAACAATGATAAAGAATTAATTTTCTCGCTTTTACCCAAAAAAAAAACGAAAGAACAAAAGGAAACTTAACAGTATAGAACAAGTCAATGAGTTAGACTAAATTTCAAGACACTAAGTTCACCAAGTTCTTATATCATGCTTTAGAAATAACTTCTTTTTTTCAGTTTAGTTAAATTAAGATTTTTTCTTTTTTGGTCAAGTAGAGCTACTGATTGTTTCTTAATGGAATAGTATTTTGCTGTCTTGGTTTAGGTGGCTCCATATATGGATATTTCTTCATTTAGTTTGAGTAGGCTTCTATGCAACAAATATTAAAAAATTCTCCTCTTACAAATACTGCAATATTAGCATGACAAAAACACTTATGTTTTTACACTAAAGGTCCAAATTTTCATCAACTACATAAAGAAGGGAGTACAATGCTTAAGTTGCAGACAGTTGAATAAAAAAAAAGAAAAAAAAGTAGAAATACATAAAGAATGATAAGCTGTAATCAAGTGACTCTTCCTCCCATACAACCAAAATAAAATTACATTACCTGGAAAGGCATCAAGTACAGTTCTGTAGGGTGAGCCTCTCATTTGCATTTGCCTTCTCACAGTATCTAAAGGGTAACACATGAAAGTAGCAAGGGTTGCTGAGACCATTGCAGTTGCAAGTGATGATTCAGGCCGTTTTTGGTACTTTTCAGGAAGAGATTTCTTAATCCTAAAAACAAAAGAATCATTTCAATCTTACACAACTTAAATTATAGCTATGAACTTTATCATAATATAAATCCAGAAAGATGCAATCTCACAAGTCAAAAATACAAAAGTTGACAGCAATATAGGGAGCTATGCTGAGAAGAGAAGGCCCAAGACCACCATATAAGGAAGCTATTCCCTCGTCTCTTAACATGTTTAGAGCAACCTGAAATGAATTGTTGCCTATTTTTAAGTTAATGAAGTATCAAATAAAAGTAGAGAAACAAGAAAGAAACAAAAGATCACCAAACTTCTCATGAATCTCATCAGAAAAACAACTATAGAAATCTAACTCAACAATTTAAACCTGAGTCATTGTTTTGCAGCCTGGTTCAATCGCCAACCTCAACCTTAGAACATCCAATGGGTATGTTACCTGCCAAAAAGTTATCACCTTACGTATAAAATTAAACAAGTACAAAAGACTGATTTTTCTCAAGAATCATCCTGCAACGTACAAGAGTAGCTGTCATGCCAGCACATGCTCCTGCAACCAATCTGCCAACAACAGACAGCTCCTCTTCTTGTCCTTTAATAAGTTTCTACAAAAGAAAATGGAACATCTTGATGGCCATCACTTTAATAGAAATTGTTAAAAAAACAAAATGGATTTAAGGTCACTAGTTGACAAGATCTACGCACTGATTGCAGGAAACTGAAGAAGCTGAATCCTAAACTTAGCATATTTGGCATTTTTTGCATTTTTTGTTCTGTACCGCCTTGATTAGTGACTACAAAATTTGAATCCAAGATCTGTTGGCCAAGTTGTTGGAACAGTATTCCCTTATTCTACTTTCTTCTTTTCCTTTTTTATAACACATAGCAGGACTGAGAAGTCTTAAACTAGTTGCCATGGTTCATAACCAATACATAAGATTGCCTTAGAGATCAGTGTAGAAAACTGGAATACGTCACTAACAGATCATAATGATAGAAGGAATATAAAGTTGTTCTTCACTAACAAAGTGATGAAAATTTAAAAGCAGAAAACATATTGACAAGTACTAACAAATGAATGTCCCACAAAGTAACTAGCATAGACCATCAATTCATCAAATCACTATGGTAGAAGTGAGTTACTGGGTACTAAAAGGCAGATGCATGTTGAAAAATTAAAGAAAATAAAAACACCATATCGACAAGTTCTGAATCAAAACAAATCTGTTCCACCAGTCAGACTCTAGTACCTTGTATACTTCATATGAAAACAGCTGCACAGCACTATATGGAATGACTCGTATGACCTGAAAATTGAAGCAAGAGAAACAACTAATGTTTTGGGTTAATGAAAAAGGCAGCTAATATGCATGTCCAGCATACCTGAGGAAGATTCCCCTTCCAGTAACCTTTAATACCTTCTTCCTTCCCTATCATTGTTAACGCCTGATATCGTATAACACCAACAGCTGATCTCAGACTAGGAAAATTCAACTATGGACTTAAAATAAAAACAATAAAATCATAAGAGTTGTTCTCTATTTTTCTTCCAGCCAAATATTGCAGATGCCTAATCATATGCATTGAAGATGTCTTTTTAATTTATTTTTCCTCTTTTTTTTGCAAGAAGCAAATGAAATCTCACAAGGAAGATGAAGCAGACAATAGATATTCATTAAAATGGAGACAAAAGGTTCAATTTTATACTTTTCTTTTCTGTTTTCCTTTTTAGATATAATATGGTCATCTAAACAGGCGTTCGGTCTTTAAAAGGTCAGAAAGGAGATCCAGAAAAATAGCAATATGTATAGCATCAGATGATCATGTAACGATAGGGACTACAAACAATTTATACTAAACAAAAAAGTAAAAACTAAAAAATAATGAAAAACAAAAAAGATCATGGCATGGATTGGTTCACTATGGTTTCAACTTTCAATTATGTTAAAAAGGATAGGACAAAGAACCTTTTGCCAACTTTTAGAAACTGATACTTGTTAACTTTTGTTTTTCAATAATATTATTGAAATTAAAAACACTTTAAATAAAGAATTGCAAATGCTAATCTAGTTTAGGACATTTAGCTATTCTACAAATTGTATCTGCAAGACTTGGATGTTCATCGTTCGAATCAAGAAAAGACACAAGGTAAAATTCAGCAAGACTTGGATGTTCACATTTATGAAGCAAAAAGTAGCTGAATACTAGACAAAACTTGGTCTGATAGGTAAAGTCAAATTTAGTATCTCACCCTCATCGATACAACTCATGTGGATGCATTTCAAGAACAAGATAGTTGGTAGTCACATAAAAAAGTTGAAATGCAGTGAAATATATGCAACATAAATGATACGTCTTATAACCAAATCATGTTCCTTTTGATGGTCCAATAGCGGTCTTAAACTTATAGGCAATTATTCAAGAAGCAAGCAGCATTAAAAGATAAATACCCGAAAAGCATTGAAAGGGAAAAGAAAAATGATACCATAAAACAGCATCCTAAGTCATGTTTTATGAACCGGTGGCATGAAGTAACCAAAATGGATGGAGCAGCTAAGTTTGAAAAAATATGTACGCTTGAATGGATCATTTGGCTATGCCTTCAACAAGATCTCCATAATTGTCAGCCAAGTCAGACACGGGGAAAGAAAAAAGGATAAAACTATAAAAAGGGCCCAATTCAGCTTGCAAGTCATTAGGTAGAGAGATCAATACTAGTGAAACGTACTTATAGCTATTCAGCAACTTTCTCAAACACATTGGCGTTCCTTTGTCTATGCAAATGCATGCAACACATCCGTGTTTGTTTTATTTCCTTAAAGGGGTTGTACAATTCAAACTGTAATCCATTTCACGTGTGCGTTTCAGAGATTAGTAAGAGATGAAACTCAAATTCTTTTACGGCCAACATGGTTAGCCCAACGACAGGAAGACGATACCAAAAACTGAGAGAAAGAATGTATGTAATGTAATAATATGCATTATCTCTATTCGAAAGCTAAGGCACCAGGAACAGACCTCAAGGAACCCGATGCCCGTCTTTGTAGTTCCTTCGACAACCCGCAAACCATTAGTCTGGAAGAACAGGGTACCCACCAAAAAATGAAAGAAAGAAGACACAGAAAAAAAAACAGACAAAAACCAAGTTAGACCAATAAATGGGGTGTTAAAGGAGAGAGAGAGAGAGAGAGAGACGAACTATAACCATCAACATTACGAAACAGGTTCAACCAACATTGAACCTGCCGAAAAGCCAAAAACGGCCCAAGACATGCCAGAGAGAGAGAGAGAGAGACCTGCATGAGAAGCTTGACTCTATCAAGAGGGGCGGTGACGGTCTTGGCAATGGCACCGGCGAAGGCGCCGGCCGAGAAGAGGGCGACGTCCTTGGGCACGAAGGACAGCAACGCCAATGGGTGCTTCAGTAACTGCTCAGCGCTCGGGAAATCCTTGGGACAACCCGCTCCTCTCTTCTTCCTATCCTTCATCTCCTCCTTGTCGATGAGAAAGGATGCGAAGCCCCCAATTCCCCCATTTTTCAGACCCACCTTCGGCTCGTCTGAAGAAGAAGAGGAGGAGGAGGAGCAGAAGGGCTCGCCGGAGCTCCCTGAATTACCACATCGTAACGGTTGAAGCTCGGGGATTTTCCGCCATTGCAGCACGCCTTCTTTCATCGAAGCAGAACCACCTGTGCAGTATGTCTCGGAGAGAGAGAGAGAGAGAGTTGGCGTTGTGAAGATGGGAGGGCCTCTGGATTTTCTAAATCTGCGCGCCCCCGCTCGCGCGCATGGAAGATCTTTGGGTTATTTATAGACACGTATCCATTTATTCTCAGCAATCCAAATTTCTACCTACGTAATTTCATAATTCGAATGCACGCTTAATTTTCCTTTTTCAGTTATTCAGAAACATATCCACCAACAATTCAGTTAGTAATCATTTAGGTTATTTCTTAAGGATAGGGTGGATAGTAAGAAGACACTCATATACGGCGAGAGAGAATGCATCTGGAGGGAGATTGTGGATTCCCCCAAACCTGATCATTGAATCATCTCCCAAGGATGTAGTGCATATTTTCAATCAGGCCTTGGAAGGTTATGTCACAAGGACGGACATGCTCAGACACATTGACACAGACACCGACATGTATGACATTATTTTATTATTTTATAAAAATGATGTTACATAGGAGGTTAATCTTGCAAAATTGATGAGAGAGAGAGAGATAAAAGGATGATTTAACAAGAAAAAAAAATAGATAAAAACTACATGGATTATTTAATAACCATGTCTGTAAACTGAAGTAAAGACAACTTCAAAGACATGCATTTAAATAATTAAAAAAGAAAACCGAACATGCTTTTGAATTATGAGTCCTCTTGCACGCATGAATGCGAATTATTAAAAAAAATCATGCACGTTTTGGTAAATAACTCAAAAATCAATGGCTATACCAGAAATGCCCGCATCTGCTGCAGAATTGGAAGGATGATGTCGACCACGTTTTTGGAATGAATGAGGAGGTTGGTAGCCGCAGGTGCATGAGGAAGCGTGATGGAAATTACAGTGATTAGGTATATTGTTAAAGAAAGAAGAGGGCCAAGGGAATTATAAAAACTGAGATACCTATCGCCCACAGTGTGTGAGACAATTGACAAAGCAATGCACAGTCTATATATATATATATATGTATGGAAGTGAAAAAAAGGATCACCACTTTGGTTGGGATTCTTACGTGGTTTCTTCCACCTTCAAATATTAATTATTGAGCGAACAAAGCAAATGCGCAGCCATAATTAAATGGCAGTCATTGGATTGTTGACAAGGAAAACCATGAACTGAAGCCCACGTAAGGCAGGTTGGTCGCGGGGCCCCACCCCAGGTTTTTAAAAAAAAAGAAAGAACTGAAGCCCTTGTATTATTAAATTGAAGAACACCCACATAACAAAAGTTCAAATTTTACCCTCCCTTGATGTTGAATATTAAGATTTCTCTTAGTACGTAGTAGTATTAGATGTAACTATCTTTTTTCTTTACGATCGAAGATTCAAGATTCCTCTTAGTAGCAGTAGTAGATGATGCAACTGAAAGATTAAAAAATGATTACTTTTGGCTATGAAAGAATTACCTGGAAGTGTGTGTCTTTCCTTCATGGGGGGACAGAGCAGGCCCCTAAAGAGAGACTGTCTCAGGAACGGTTCAGCGCCCAGGGCCCGAAGAGAAAGGCGACCAGTTTTGGCTGAGAACCCGCCACTCGGAGCAGGAAGCTAGCGAAGCACATCTAAGTCATCTGAGATAGCATAACCTTGAAGGAGGCGCTGGAGGTGTTCAAATTCTCGCAGAAGAAGCATCCCAACAATGTTGGTTGGTAGTCTACGAGAATAGCAACGGAAAGAAGCTGTTAAGAGGGCCTGTATCAGTACTTACCCTTTGCAAACTTTCTCTGTGAACTTCTTGTCATATATATATATATCATGACTTTCACATTTATTTTTATTTATTTTTATGATTTTAACCATATTTGAAGGTTTGCAACATATTTGTGTGAAAACATATTTGTCACGTAGTTTGCAACATATTTGTCGTCAAGAGGTCCATGCAAATATGTTGCAAAACTCTCCGGCGATTTTAATCATATAAATATAGTTTTGCAAAAGTAAGAAGTTGGTATGCAAACGCTCGGAGGAGGTTTTCAAAGAGTAAAAAATCAAAATTTTGAATATAAAAAAATAATTGGCAAACGATGAAGTATCAGGACAATACAATAATTTTTCATTTTTAGAAAATTGATATGTTGGACAACACTTGTTTTGACCATAGTTATACGACAAGGATAAGTGAATACATTTCTAGGATTGAGTTTGTTTCATGATCTTGTCCTTTATTGCCACCCAATGACATTCTCTAGAAATGCGTATTTAATTGGAAGATCAGCTAGGGTCCACACAAACATATCCTTAGCCAAAAGCTCTTAGTTGAGAGAAAAGACCAGATGACTTCGTGAACGCCTGCAACAACAACCAATGGTGCCAAAATTGTTCCTTTGAAGCTTGACCTACGATGATTAGGTCATCAACGTATAAGAGATGGGGGGGGGGGGGGGGGGTGTTCCGGAGTAGAAATACACTTGAGAATGTTGCTGGATGTAGCCTTCTGCCAAAGACAAGAGAACGCCTCCATGGCTATGATACCTGTCTGAGACCCCGATGCAAGCTAAAATACTTTCCAGGCTTGGAAGCAAACAGAGGAAGTGGCCGAATGAAGAACGTTGGATACCCAGTCGCCCCTCCGTCGGCCCATTTCTTAAACCACCATTGCAATGGCTTCGTTCACAAGCTTTTCGTGCTTCAACAAACAACTCTGATTTTCTCTTCAATACTCTTTGAAAAAAGCCTCTTTTTAAAAAAAAAAAATTGTAATTGCCTCTTTTATGTTTGCAATAAGGCTCCCATGGTGGGTAGGGTATCCACCACTGTTTCCCCCCTTTTTTTATCTTCTTCTTTTCTCTCTTCTACGCACTTTTTATCACTCCTTAGGTCTCATATAATATGGGATTCCCTTTCTAAAGCAATACTTCAAAAGATAAACCCATTAATTTTCTAAACATGACATACATGACCCCTTTTAAGCCAAATAACAGAAATACCCTTTTAATTGGGTTTAAATTCTAACACCGATTAGAGTTAATAACCAATCATGATTGGCTAATCAGATCTGGTTTGGTATGATTCGATTTTCATCAGACATCGAGTCCGACTGCAATTAGGTCAGATTCTTACATTAGAACTCAATGGCGAGTCCAACGCATTTACATCTGTTTGGGTCACACTGCCCCCATCAAGAAAGTACTCCTAAATTGACACAAGGGGTTTGGCGTATTGGGATTGGGCCTAGACAGTTTGATCGGCAGGATAGGTTTAAATCCCATGGGCATTATCCCTGCGTAAGCTGAAGCTTGGCAACTCAATCCCTGGGTTGGAGGGGTAAGCTCTTGAAGTTTTACGCAGGTATGGACAGAGACCATTAGTACGTCTGGCCAGCGCGGCTAGGTCTCTGCACCGGGAGCTGTTTCTCCCAGTAAAAAAAAAAAAATAACCCTTTATTGAAATGGTTTTGTCCGCGTTACCATATAACCATTGTCGCAAGTATGATGATGACCAGATGGTACAGGTGACAGCAATGAAGCCCAGAAACGTTCATAACTTTCAAAGTTAAAAATGGGAGGAAACAAGACTAGTTCATACATTTTACACTAAGACAAAACTGATCTGTGCATCCTCTCGTCGCTTATTGGCAGATGTACGCTTGGACGCCTTCAAAACAGTTAAAACAATTTCGCCTCTGCCCTGATCAATCGGTCGCCTCATGCTCGCCACCCTTCAGCATTTGGTCCGGCATTAATACAGAAATAAACGACTCTTACACTAGGACGACTCCTCTGTATTGTTTCTCACCTCCAACAATGGGTAATTTTCTACCGTCTGTAATGAATTCAACATGAGATAGTCATTTATCCAGGTTACAGAGAGAGAGAGAGAGAGAGAGAGAGAGAGAGAGAGAGAGAGAGAGAGAGAGAGAGAGAGAGAGAGAGAGAGAGAGAGAGATCTATGAGTGCACAATGCGAAGCTTTCTATCACTTACTGAGTGAGGGGGTCTGAACTAAAAAGAAGGTGGCTCCGATTACAAAGTAGCAAAGCAGAAGGACCAAGCCCTTCATATAATGTGAAGTGCCATCCTGCACGAGCCACTGAATTCCTTCAGAAGTGACCGACGGTAACCATATCCAATTATATCATTATCGGGCAATTTTTTTTTGTTTGTTTACTTACATAAAATTTAATTTACACTAACCTGAAGAACGAGTGTTGTGATTATGACCGACATGATCAATGAAGCTGTCTCTAGTAGTTTGAAATCAAGGTCCATACTGATACCCATTATCCAAGCTGCAATCACATTTAAGGGAACCTGCAGATAATTAAGAAACAAAAAGTAAAATACCAGGATAATTGAGAGTTAGGTATGGTTTGTAAATGGTATCAGGGAGACCATTCTTATATTGTGAAGGACCTTGGTAAATATTTAACTCAATATATAGTCTTGAGTAATGCCTACCACAAACAAAGAAATCTGCGTTGCGGAACCCATGGCAACTCCCAGAGAGATATCCTGCAAAGAAAGCGAATCACTCTCAGAGAGAGAGAGAGAGAGAGAGAGAGAGAGAGAGAGAGAGAGAGAGAGAGAGAGAGAGAGAGAGCGGTTACGTGCTAATGCAAATCTACCTACCAGCTTGTTCTTTAATGCGAATATGATTGCGCCTGCATGTTCTGCTGCATTTCCAACAATTGGTAGCAGGATTATGCTGATAAAGCTCACGGATAAGCCCCATGACTCTGACGCATCCTGGTTAATTACAAGATCAAATATAGGACATAACTAATTGAATCATGTACATATAAGCCAAGAGAGAGAGAGAGAGAGAGAGCTACCTCAATGGTTCCAACCACGAGTTCCGAGAGGATAGAGATGACGATTGTCATTCCCACTAGCCAAGCGGTGGCACTCCACAATCCAATCACTGGCTCTTCGTCATTGACTTCATCATCGTCATCTTCAAATATTTCCTGCGATCATATCACCCCGTTAGCCTATATATCTTTTAGTTGTGGACCAGTTCATTCGTTCAGCTGGACGATTAAAGAAATAATTGAAGGACGATCAAAATTACGCAATTCACCTGTGTGGGTTCGAACAGTTGCCGATGCGTTTTCAATTGGAAGAACAGGTATGCAATGTAGGCGACCAGCATGAGGATACTGCTCACTCTGGACAGCTGCAAGGGAGAATGCTCGGGCACGTAGCCGGCGCTAGCAAAGTAGCTGAAAATTAACGGCAACAGTTGGCAGAGCGAGGCCATCAAGAGAAGGCTGCAATTGGCTCCCGATTGTGTCTATAAGTCAGCAACACAAAACCCCAATCGATCAATCAATCAATCATGAAAATGAAGGGATGAAGTTGAAGTAGAACATAGAAGAGAAGATTAAGGAGCAATCAGAAAGAATGACCCCGTACTTTATCGAATCTCTGCTCCGTTCTCACATTCTTTATTCCACCAAAGAATAGAGAAGTACCGAGAACGAGAAGCAAATTGGAAAGAACCGAGCCTAGCAATGAGCACTTGACCACCTGCAACTTCCCATTTGCTAGAGCCAAGATCGCTATTATGAGCTCGGTGGCATTCCCGCACGTCGCATTCAGGAGACTCCCAACTGCGGTTTTCTCAACAAGGAAACAAAATCATTAGCCTAGATTGCAATATTATTTGTGGAATAAAATCAATGAATTGGGAGAAGGCATGGGTAACCTCCACAGCCATTGGATGCATGGCAAGGAACGTTTTATTTTATGGGGATGAACAAGGTCAATTTTAATGATAACTCTAGCAATAACAATAATATATAATATGCACCCCCGATGATTCTCCTTGACTATTTTATCCAATTACTTTGCGTTCTTTTTTTTATTCTGTTCTGAAGAAAATAATTAAAACAAGGAAAATCTTTTTCAACGGTTTTAGTACCTGTTGGGCCAATGTAGAATGCAATCTGCCTGTAAAATACAGAAACAAGCATAACATGAGAGAGAGAGAGAGAGAGAGAGAGAGAGAGAGAGAGAGAGAGAGAGAGAGAGAGAGAGAGTTTACTACTACGTACTCCGTGAGGAAGCTAACACGTTCAGCGAGCGGAGTGAGAGCGAGTAGGCTCAAAGCAAAAATCCACACCTTGAGAAATTACACAACAGGAGAAAAGAGAAAATTAGTATTTTCCTGTCTAAATCATGCATGATAAGCATACTAAAATGTTTGACCAGTTGAACACTAGTAGAAAGTATGCATAAAGAGAAAAAGGGAAAGAAAAAAAAATTGACGGGCCTATAGATTGTGGAGTGCAAAACGCACGCAATAATTAATTTTGGGCCATCGATCAGCATTTTGAAATCAAATGTGTATATGTTTGAGAAGAAAACAAACAAGCAAGACAGAATTTCAGAGCTCCTGTAGTGATGTGGTATATGCTTACATTTCCGAAGTGGTTAAAGTATGCAAAGAATGCAAGTGGAATGGCCGGGAAGAGAACGGAGAGCTTGGTGCCGAGGATGACTTCTTGTAGGTTAGCCAGCAGCCCTGCCACCAACCCCAGACGGACCTTGGACAAGAGCGTGAGGTCCGACTTCTTTCTTAAAGAGGAGGACGACATGTTGTAAGCCGTGCGCCCGTACTTCATGATCTCCTTGCTACAACCCTTGCGGTTCCCACCCTCCAACCTCCTCTCATCGTATGCACACCCTCCATTCAACAACTTGGTATCCATAATCAAAGCAAACAGGAAATGGGGCTAATGTTCCAACAGGGACAACGCTATGTCTCTCTCTTGCATTCACACTTTGGGTGTGAGTATGAAGAGGGTGCACTGGTGATGCCATTAATATAGATTTTAGTTTCTTTGTTTCATTGTGAGCGTGAAGCCGTGAACTTTCCTCGAAACTTCACCTCTCTGGATTATGTATGAGCATTGCATATGTCTGGGTGTATCAGATTTGGCAGGTGGCAGCGGGCTATGTGGTAGGGATTGTGATGGCACCAACAGATTTTCTTTTCACTTTACCTTTCTTTCCTAAAAATGGCACAGGTTATGAAACTTTTACACGGATGGGGGTTTCATTGAGTTGTGTGACCTTTGAGAGTAAATTTCCTGCGTTTTATTTAGAGAATAGGTTAATTCCTTGTGGCGATATAACTGTAAAGTGGGCCTCAGGGCAAAAGACCATTAAAGGCAACTCTTAACTAATATTGGATAATGGACTGGGATGATTAGGTCAGCGACACCTCTGATACACTCTTTTCCTGTTGCTCCATTTTGAAAATGGAACCTTAATTTGGTGTCAGCCAGTAAGGGGTGGGCCTGTTCAACTGTGAATCTGGCCCTTTGCCATTTTAAAACATTGCTTGGGTGCATAATGATTTTCCTTTTGGGGGGATATGTGCTGAAAAATGATAGTAAATAAATACAAGCAGGAATTAGAACAGGGATAAGCAGTTCCTTGGTATTATATGATCAACAAACTACAAGCATCTTCGTGGCCACAATATATATACGTCATTCTTCTACCTTAAAGACAATTACTACTTCTCATATTCATATTTTTAAGATTTGTGACTGTTTCCGACTGTGAGATAATGAATGGTTTGATTGTCATTGTCACTAGACTCTTCTGTAAGAACCGACATGTGGCGGGGAGTTGTCTTAGCACAAAATATGTGCCACATGTACTGTACAGTACCACACATTCTTGGTTTAACTTTGAGATTTTTGTCAAAAGGCGATAGTATGAGGATTATAGTTTTTGTATGTTGAACATGCCAATCATTGTGATACTGAGGTGGTATTTTTAATTACATCGGAAGCTGCGTTATACCAAATAAAATAGGAGAAATGAATAAATCATCAAGAAATTGTTTTTCAAGCATGATTTAATTATCTGAGATCGTGCAGGATCCTCTCAATGGTCAGGTATCGAGGCGAGCACAGAATCAAGTCGTGGTTCTGTTATTGGATTAGTGCAAAGTATTGGATTCAGTTTAAATGTTATTTTGCTGCATGGTAGAGTAACAAAACAAAATGCTTTGAAAAGCTCCAATGTTGAGTATCATGCCTTTCTTAAAAAAAAAAAAATCAATTCCTTTATCAGAAATCGAATCTGAGGTATGAAAATATCGTTGGGTGATTGAGAGAGGTAATTTCGTTGGGTTGTTGTACAACACAAGATTTTTAAATAATGGGTGGGTGGAATATTTGCTCTGCTCTTTGATTACTACTAGATTGGAAGAGTCGATTGGGGAGTAGAATAAGACATGCAAATTCACATGCAGCAGCGAGCCAAGTACATCACACGTACACCTTCCGTACTTTGGTAGTTTATGAGCGTTGCGTTCCTTCGCAGCACCTTCCTCCTTACTCTTTGATGCATCGAAACGACAATTGGGAGCGAGAGGCATTGTAGTGTCGTTTCAGGAGTGGGAAGATGCGAGGAAACTTCCTCTAAAAGATGGACAGAGCTAGCCGCAACCAATTCATTCATTCGTGGGCTCTTCCCCTTCGTTCAGCTCCAGCTCTCTCTCTCTCTCTCTCTCTCTCTCTTTCTCTCTCTCTCTCTCTCTCTCTCTCTCTTGGGGGTGGTGATGTATGACGCGAGAGGCTGTGAGTACGCAACATCCATGTGTATCTTGTCTTGTTTCTCCCACTATGCACACTAAAATTAGCCAAGACATCCCATATGAATCGGTCCTGTTAACATCATCCATACAAATGCATACGGCAGTCCAACTCCACCCAGTTTTGATTTTGCACTGATCTCCGATGGGATATGGGTGATGGTTGCCGTGATCTTTTGCAAACAAGCGCCAATACTTGATGTGGACGACGAAGTTTCCGCGAAGGCTGAAGAGCAGTGCCAATAATGTCTTGCGCTTTGGAGCTCTGTATGCAATGTTTACAAACAAGGCTTGACAGCAACATGAGTTGAGTCAGGCTGTGGTAATAATCAATGTTAAAAAGCTATTAACACCCAGCTACGATAGCTTAAGGTGATCCCTTATATGCCATCAGCCAATCACATGAATCCTTTCGTGGGTCCACAGCATCAGAATTCAGGCATCACTCAAACATGTGATTGCATGTGGCATGCAAGGGATATCACTTAGATCCCCTCGGTGAAGCTATTGCACTTGATTTAGCAGTAGCTTTACAAGTTACTGCATTTCTCATACGGCTGTTTGGTTCACGGAATGGAGTTAAAATTTTGTTGAGACCTAAGGGCATGTTTGATGGCTCGTCCCGTAAGTTGCAAGGGACGAAAAGATGTTTAGAACGGTTTTTGTAACAAATATTGGACACTGTGGACAGCGTTCCGTGCATCCACCACGTTCATTATACCTTGTAATTTTTTATCCACCTCCCCCTTATTACAAAATGAACATGAACGGAGGGGACAAGAAATTAAAAAAAATGTGCATCGATGGGCGCACCAAAACTGAAGTAGGGTTGCGGAGACGAAAGAGTGCAGAGCAAGAAGCCCTATTCACCCTATGTGAGAGATCGTTGCTTCTCCTTCGGACGTCGGTTTATGATCCCAATCATCTCTTTCTTACCGAGGTACTCTCTCTCTCTCTCTGTCTCTCTCGTGATTTCTTCTTCGATTTTTTTTTCTTTTGTAATTTATAGTTTTCGTTTGAAAATTGAGATTTTTAGAATGTGGGTTCTGATTCTTGGTGATCCCCTCATTAAAATTTAGTCTATGTGATCGGTTGTTTTCTCGAAACCTTAGTCAGTGCTTTTGTTGTTGGTGAATATTTAGGGTTTTCTATTCCTTATCGTTTCCTCCTTATTGAGATATGTTTTTAGTGTTTTATTGAAGAGGAGATTCTGTGTGCTTTTAAACGATAGTACTTTGGGCTTCTTTTTTTCTTTAACTGAGAGTTATTTGAATGAAATGATGCATCTCTTCTGATTTTATTATCACCTTACACCTGTAAATCAATAAGCATTTCAACAGTTTCCTGACAATAACATGTTTCCCCATAGTTACACGAGTGAAGCAGGTTATATGTCCCCCCCCCGAACATGCAGGTGCGTATTCTCGGGTCTGAATGAGCGTCGCGTATGTAATCACGTGGGTCTCATTTCCCCGTGTGTGTCAGCATCACTTAGCATCAGAGTCTGGTGTGTTTTCAAAGACTTAAGTACCCTTTCTCACCATTAGCATCATAAAACGATATTTCGAGAAAATGAAAAAAATGTCCTCCTACCAGAAAGGGTTAAAATCATCATCATTTTTGCCCTAAAGAGTAAACTCCTCTGCTTTAACAGATGCTCCTGGCAATATGTCACCCTAAACGTTCTGGATCACCCTTTGACGATGCACCATCTGCTGTAACAGGAGCTCCGACTGACGATGCACCCTTTGTCGTCGTCTGTTGCCGCCAGAGCACCCTTTGTCGTTGTTTACTGTTGTCGGAGCACCCTTTATCATTGTTTGTTGTCGCTGGAGCACCTTTTGTAGTCGTCTATTATCGTCGGAGTACCTTTTGTCGTCGTCAGTTCATGAAAAATAGTTGAACTATCAGAAAAATCAGTATTCTGTCTATTATTCATCATGATACCAGGGTGCAAGCGTCAAACTGAGTAGATAGAGAATAACGATTTACAACAGAGATAATGGTGGAAACGTCAAACTGAGTAGAGTAGCGATTTATAATAGAAATCAAATAAGAGAGTAGCGATTTATAGTAGAAATCAGATCAGAGAGTAACGATTTATAGTAGAAATCAAATCAGAGAGTAACGATTTACAATAAAAATCAAATCAGAGAGTAGCGATTTATATTAGAAATCAGATCAAAGATTAGCGATTTACAATAAAATTTAGATCAAAGAGTAATGATTTACAGTAGAAATCAGATCAGAGAGTAGCGATTTACAGTAGAAATCAGATCAGAGAGTAGCGATTTACAGTAGAAATCATATCAGAGAGTAGCGATTTACAATAGAAATCAAATAAGAAAGTAACGATTTACAGTAAAAATCAGATCATCATTCGATTTGCAACATCCTTCAGCAAATCATTGTTCGATTTGTAGTGTCCTTCCGCAAATCGTCATTTGACTTGCTACTTTCTTTAGCAAATCGTTATTTCGATTTATGGTGCCATTCGATAAATCACCATTGAGATTTGTAGTCCTCTTTAGCAAATCGTCATTCGATTTACGACATTTTCAATAAATTGCAATTGCGATTTATAATTTTCTTTAGTAAATCGCAATTGCGATTTACAGTGTCTCTTAGTAAATCATTGTGTGATTTACAATTATCTTCAGTAAATTGCTATTGCGATTTACAGTGTCTTCAGTAAATCGCTATTGCGATTTACAGTGTCTTCAGCAAATCACTATTGTGATTTATGGTGTTATTCAACAAATCGCTATTCAAATCAGGGTCAACTTGTCGGAGGCGTATCTCCCTGACCGAAGATTGTATTGCTAATCCGTAAAAAGTGGTGTCTTTGTGGTTGAATCTAGTTTATTTCTGCCAATTTGCAGCGATTTCTATGGTCATTTCATGCCCTATTTTGATTAAAAACCAGACCCCTATCATTCTGCATTATTTATATTGCACAGATTTTAGTCCATTTTCCTAGAGTCATATCTCCCCAACGAGAGATCATTTTCCAGATCTGTAAAAATGGTTGTTATGTGTCCAGTTTATTTCTGCCAATTTTTATAAATTTTTATATCTATTTGTTATTTTAATTCTGTTAAAAATCAGAATTGGTTAGAGAACTTCAGGTTCTGTAATAGGTTCATTTTCTGAAATAGAATGGTGACTTCCTGAACTCACCATTTCTAAACCAGAATTGATTTTACCATTTTGTAACTTGGAAAAGTTTTGTAATCATGTAAAAAAACTTCTCCCACAAATTCGATATAATTTGAATTCGTATGGCCTCTGAAACATCTAAATTAGAGAAGTTTGTTCACTTTTTCTCAAATTCTTCTTTTTGACAAAAGGCCTTTAATTTTGAATTTTCCTTCCATGATTTCTCAAAAATCTTCAATCTTAAATGGTTTTAAGATAAGTCCAAAGTCTTCATAATGATTATGAGCATTTTGATACATCATTTATTTTATTTTGCTTAATTTTCCTTGTTTTGGAGCTTGAAAGGCCTATTTTGGATGATTTCCTTCAATTTTACAATATTGAAGGAAAATTCGACTAAGCCTACATTTATTACTAATATGTTTGCTCAATTTTGCAGGTATTTTATTTTCTTTATTATTTTTCTTTTTAGTTGTTGTATTCAATTCGAAGGTTGTAATTAAATACTCAATGAGAATTTTTACTTTATGCTTATTTTAGGAATGAATGAGCATTTAGTTTAAGCTTAATTTCATGATTACCTTGTTTCATTTCTTTTTATTTTATTTCAAATACATAATGGAAAAACATGAATGACACATGCATCATTCTAATAAGTGGTAAATAACCTTAAGTAAACGATTCACATTTATGGCCATAGTCAAAATGTAAACAATACTTAGGATTTTTATCTTTCATGGGATAAAACTTGACCTCCACTTCACGTCCCCTTTTGAAAATCATCATACTTCTCTAAAATAAATTTCCTTTTCTTCCTCTATCAGAATTTAAGATATAAATTAATTTGAGATATATTTGTGGCCATAGTCATGAATATATTGAAAATTAATTTTGTTTTAAATCCTATAAAGTCCCAAAAATTTATTTTATTCTTTGTTAGAATTCAAATAAAGATTAGACTAGAATATATTTGTGACCATAGTCATGGATATATTGAAATTTAATCTTTGTTTTTAATTCTATTAAAGAATAAAATTTACTTTTAATTCCAATTTCAAATAAATTCTTTTAATGCATTCATCAATTAAGATAGAATTCCATCATTATCTTCCATATTTTTCAAACTATTTCAAGTTATTTTTAAAATTTCAAGTGATTTTTGAAATAAGTTTTCAAAAATAATTTTTATTTCTAAATTCAAAGCCATTTTTTTTCCAATTATAAATTCAATTTTATCTTTTTATTTCATTTTTCAATTTCATTTTTAATTTCATTCAATTTTAAATCCCGTCTCTCCATTTAGGACTTAGAATAATTACTTAGATAAATTTAAGCAAAGCAAAGACATGAATTTGATCCTTTGTTCAATTACCCCTGGTAAAGGCGCCAAGAACGGTTAAGCCTCGTACCGATGAGCGAATCCTGTCTCTTCATTTTTTCCGCAAAATTTTAAAATGGAGGTGAGTAATTTCAAAACATCTTTTTCAAAAGGTCAAGTGAGACCTTGCAAAGAGTTTCTCTTCTCTCTTATGCTTTTTCCCCAAAAAAGGAAAATGAAAAAAGGGAAAAGATAAAAATTTTGCAACGATCACAACCCCATCCATGTTACGGCGGTAAACTCGTACCACGAGAACCCTAACTGGCCAGTTCAGATGCATCTTCTACTTGCAGTAGTTGGGTTCAATCCTTAAATCTTAAGGATAACCATGACCTCAAACCCCTTGAGTGACCATGGTTTCATTGAACTCTCTCAGGTTCATAATCAAATACATGTCACTTGGGTTGTACAATTACCGTCTGCCACGGTGAGCGTTAGTTCTAAAGGTGTCTGTCGGTCTAACTGTTACTTGTCGGATATGTTCTTGCTATTCGAACAAGCCAGTGCATCCCACACTGAGGATATATATACCTGACGCCATTCAGTAATCCCTCTAACATGGTCATCAACCACGGGGTTCATGAGACATTTAAGTTTGATTCATATGCATGCTTAACTGAGCTCTCGACACTACGGCCATCACGAGCACCTCAACTCCTTTGGGTAGACAACGTACTCTGGCACAACGACCCTTATGAGTCTAGTTGTATAATAGTATCCATGATCATGCTTATGACTCAATCTCAATGGATCGGATGCTCGGCGTGAATCACCGCAATGAGTAGTTGGCCTATTCATGGCACAACTACTCTGGCTCTGCGGCCCTTACGAGCAGCCTAGTCAAGATGCAACAACTACTTTGGCGCTACGACCCTTATGAGTAAAGTGTCCTTATAGGCGAAACATAGAAATGGGTCATTCTGGTAGTGTTCCAACAACATGGCATCCTCATGTCATTCAACTGGTTCCGGCAGCTCTTCTGCCAACTATTTTAATAGCACTTCCTCTGCTTCGACGGCAGGAGTGAATCAAACCTTTCTACATTGTAGAAAGTACTTGACGGAATATGGGCATCACCTCCTCTATATGCTGGAGTAACATGCTACACTCTTTTTGAGCTTGGTTGAGCTTCTTCAGAATTTTCTGCAATACTCTCTCTCTTTATCTGAGGAAGCGTGTGTTTTCTTTAAGCTTGGTGAACATCTTTTCAGAATTCCTGCAGCACTTCCCCTCTGAGACAGAAAAATCGTTATACTTTAACTCGAGAATGGATGCACACCATTATACGTACTTTGCATCCATCAAGGTTCGATAAAACCTTAGGTCATATCCAGGCCATGCACAAGTGACTTAGTTCTTACGAAAAAACAATTTTGCACAAAGGCGAAGCCTTTCCAATAGGGGCTTCAAATTGAATGAAATTGAGAATAAAATAAAAAGATAAATTTGAATTTATAATTAGAAATAAAAAATGACTTTGAATTTAGAAATAAAAATTATTTTTGGAAACTTTTTTCGAAAATCACTTGTAAATTTGAAAATAACTTGAAATAATTTGGAAAAGATGGAAAATAATGATGCAATTCTATCTTAATTGATGAATACACAGTATTTTTCTATTATGTATTTGAAATAAAATAAAAAGAAATAGAACAAGGTAATCATGAAATTAAGCTTAAACTAAATGCTCATTCATTCCTAAACTAAGCATAAAGTAAAATTTTTTATTAAGTATTTAATTACAACCCTCGAATTGAATACAACAATTGAAAAGAAAAATAATAAAGAAAATAAAATACATGCAAAATTGGGCAAACATATTAGTAATAAATGTAGGCTTAGTCGGATTTTTCTTCAATATTGAAAAATTGAAAAAAATCATCCAAAATAGGCCTTTCAAGCTCCAAAATAAAGAAAATTAAGCAAAATGAAATAAATGATGTATCAAAATGCTCATAATCATTATGAAGACTCTGGACTTATCTTAAAACCATTTAAGATTGAAGATTTTTGAGAAATCATGGAAGTAAAATTCAAAATTGAAGACCTTTTGTCAAAAAAAGAAATTTGAGAAAAAGTGAACAGACTTCTATAATTTAGATGTTTAAGAGGCCATATGAATTCAAATTGTACCAAATTTATGGAAAATGTTTTCTAACATAATTAGAAAACTTTCTCAAGTTACAGAATGGGAAAATCAGTTCTGGTTTAGAAATGGTGACTTCAGGAAGTAACCATTCTGTTTCAGAAAATAAACCTATTACAGAACCTTAAGTTCTGTAACTAGCTCTGATTTTTAACAGAATTAAAGTAACAAATAGATATAAAAATTGGCATGAATAAACTAGACACATAAAGGAAGACAACCCTTTTTACAAATCTGGAAAATGATCTCCCGTTGGGGAGATATGACTCTGGGAAAATGGACTAAAATTTGTGCAATATAAATAATGCAGAATGATATGGGCCTGGTTTTTAATCAAAATAGGGAATGAAATGACCATATAAATTGCTGAAAATTGGCAGAAATAAACTAGATTCAATCACAAAGACACTACTTTTTACAGATTAGAAATACGATCTTCGGTTAGGGAGATACGCCTCTGGCGAATTGTCCCTAATTTGAATAGCGATTTACTGAATAACACCATAAATCGCAATAGCGATTTGCTGAATAACACCATAAATCACAATAGTGATTTGCTGAATACACTGTAAATCGCAATAGCGATTTACTGAAGACACTGTAAATCGCAATAGCAATTTACCGAAGACACTATAAATCGCAATAGCAATTTACTGAAGATAATTGTAAATCGCACAATGATTTACTAAGAGACACTGTAAATCGCAATTGCGATTTACTAAAAAAATTTATAAATCGCAATTGCAATTTATTGAAAAATGCCGTAAATCGAATGACGATTTGCTAAAGAGGACTACAAATCGCAATGGTGATTTATCGAATGACACCATAAATCGAAATAGCGATTTGCTAAAGAAAGTAGCAAGTCTTATGACGATTTGCTAAAGGACACTACAAATCAAACAATGATTTGCTGAAGGATGTTGCAAATCGAACGATGATCTGATTTCTACTGTAAATCGCTACTCTCTTATCTGATTTCTACTGTAAATTACTACTTTCTGACCTGATTTCTATTGTAAATCGCTACTCTCTGATTTGATTTCTACTCTAAATTGCTACTCTTTGATCTGAATTTTATTGTAAATTGCTACTCTCTGATCTGATTTTTATTATAAATCGCTACTCTTTGATCTGATTTCTATTATAAATTGTTACTCTCTAATTTGATTTATACTGTAAATCGTCACTCTCTAATCTGATTTCTACTGTAAATCGCTACTCTATGATTTGATTTCTACTATAAATCGCTACTCTCTGATTTGATTTATACTGTAAATCACTCTTTTCAACAGAGAGAGAATAAAAAAACCCACTACCGCTCAGAGAGAAATCTTATTGCTCTTTTCAACAATTACAAGAGAGAAAGAAAAGAATGAATTTGTACAAGGCAAGGGCGACAACCCTAAACCTAAACAAGTTGGGTCTGATCCATAAGAAACTGAGTCTCAAACGTAAGCCCAAAAAAATTTCTTTCGGAGGGCGCTGCCCCGCTGACCGCGCTGGGGGAAACCCTCGGACCCCCTTTCTGTAAGGAAAAAAACTATGAATCAGGCTCTACAACTCATCATGGAGGAACGAGAAGACATCCATGTGTTGTAACACAAGCTAAAAACAAAGGCGAAACATGCAAATCTATTTATGGGGAGTGGAAGACATTTTCATCCAATGCATATCTATCTTATGGGAGGATATTTTCGTCAAAAGCATATCTATGTTATTTTATTATAAAGTCATCGTGGGCAACATAGGCTTATGAATTATCACGGGTCCCAAGATATTCCTTCGTACACACAAGAACATGCAAATTTGTGTTTCGGGGATAACACACACCACCCTCTCTTTCACGAGTAACCTGATGGTGTTGTGTCACTTCTGGTGGGTCAAATGTCATAACCATAAACCTGACCACAAGTTGCAGTTAAGAAACAAAAAAAGCATCCTGTAATATAACTCCCAGTAAGATCACCAATTTTTCAAATACAAGAATTTCAATATCACCCATCTGTAAGGTTACAAGTAAGTGTTGGACAAGGTTAATCTGCAGCAAGATTGCAAGATTATGATTTCTGTAACACTGCATAGAAACCAGGCGCTCTAAAAAACCTACAAGTGCAATTTGAATTGTAGTCCACACTGTCCAGTCCAAGAGAACATGTTCAACCATGTCTACATTTGACAACACTATGCAGTTTGAAGTTTCTTTCTGCATATAAGCATTTTTTAAGCTCTGAAATATTACTGAGTAAATCCTTTTGTTCCACAAAGTCTTCCCGATCACCATTTGAACCAATAGATAAAAAATCATCCATGGATTTTGTCATAGAACCATCATCATATTTATGATTTTGGATCGAGTTTATTTTCGTGTCTGTATTTTTGAAGGATGTAGTGAATAAGTGAATCAGTTTTGTCAATCTTGACTGGTCTAGTGTATGATTTGTTGTTTATATTAAAGAAGGTGCATGATGGACTTCTTTGTGTTGGCTAAATATTTGGAATTAGTATCGGTGTCTGTATTAGGTTAAACATGATGATGTAGACTCTCTTTAAGCATGATTTGGATTGAAAAAAAGCTGGAATTAGTATTGATATTCGTATCAAGTTAAACATGATGATGTAGACTCTCGTTAGTTTGTATAACCAGATTTTAGCATTTCTTATCATTCATGTGAGGATATACATCTCTTTGTTTCAAATGAACTTGCATTGTAGTTTCATCCTTTGCTTATAGCAACCTTAACATGACAGTACATCAGACTCTACACTAGCATTATGTATCAGGCAGATGTACCTGTTGTTCAATTTACGTCATGTTATCTAGCAAGTCTACTTGTTTGTCATTTGAAACGGGCAAATCTCTATGTTTCTGTATTGACTAGGTTTCATTCCCATGAGGGATTTTTGAAATTTTTGTACTCTCATATTTTTACATGAACTCTAACGATGTCTATCAACCATGCATTTTGCATACTATAATCTCTGTTACATGACAAATGCATACTAAGGCAAATCTCTTCCTTGCTAATTAAATTACACTGAATTATTTATATCATTTGCATACTATGGGAGATTGATCGCTACAAACTGAAAGAATATATATATCATTTGCATAATGCATGTTATATTTTTTTCTGAATTTTATACATATATCATTTGCATATATATCTTTTACTAAATTTTTTTAAGTAGAAATATTTTTTCTTATCATGTAATATATCTATTTTTTGCATGTTTATTAGAATCTAGAATGCTAGTTGTAATGGGTGAGGTATAAGAAGTGCAACCAAGTCAGACTGAGAAAATGCAATGGAGTACACTCCGGGTGGACTTCTTATTTGATTGCATGATAAAGCAGTCTAGAATACCTGCAATGAAATGCTCTGGGGGATTGAAAGAGAATACCTGCAATGAAATGCTCTGGTGGTGGAAAGTCAGATGAAGGAGAAGATGTGGGTCGAATTATCTTAGAAAAAATAAAGAACAAGTTGAATTGTGACAGACCCAACTTGACAGTAATGAACAAAATCCGAAACACATCGGGCTTTAGATGAGATGCTGAATTGAGGATGCCTTTGGCAGATACAAAAATATGGATTGAGTGGGTTAGGGAAAACCCAACATGGAAGAATTATCAAAAACCCAAAAAATGGCAAAATTTTGAACATGCTTTGAAAGTTTATGGTGAATCAACTGCTATAGGCAGTTATAGGTCTATTCAATCATAAGTACAACTACCACCATCGATCTTGATATGGAAGAATTGAACTCATCAACACATGTTTCAGGTGACGAGACACCCATGAATAACCCACAAGCTAGCAATTTCCAACATGCCACAAATTGACTTTCAACTAAAGGAAAGCGCAAAGTTTGTAGTGATAATCAAATGGTGAAAATGCTAGGCAGCATTTTTCAGTATGTGAAGACCATTAACGATCAATCTCCTTGCACGATGATCAAATCGTGTAATGCTATATTGAAAGAAATGTTCAATAATGGTGAGATTACCGTGAACACATGCATGAGGGCATTGGACTTAATGATAGTCCCTAAAAATGTAGCTTTGTTCTAGAATATGGATTTAGAATGTCGGGTTAATTGGTTGGAACAAGTTATCACCCAATGTTTAGGTATGCATTTTCACAAGTCAACACTTATGTTGATTTATTGATATTGATCATTTTGTTAAATGTTTCTTCATTAAAATGTTGCATGTTATAACATTGTTACATATTCAATGTATATGTTTATTGCAATCATGTTATTCTTAATTGATTTTTGTCATGATATACATGTTTATTCAATCATGTTAAATATTGATAATGTTGAATGTTATTCATATATACTTCTTAGATTTTGTACATGCTACTAATGTTAAAACCTCAATGATTTTATTTTTATTTGCAAAAGTATAATGAACCCTAATCAAGAACTTATTTATTTACTCACTATGGTGGTATTGATCCTTTTGCTACGTAGTTTGAGAATGTGATGCAGGACAATAGTTCATGATTCTATATATAGCGGTCATGATTTTGTGCGTGATTGTTTGTTGGGTCATCGGCGCAATTGTTTTGACTTTTTACGCATGGAAAAAGACACTTACAATGCATTATGTAAAGCGCTTCATAGAAATGGATTATTGCAAGATGCCCATGATGTAGGTTTTGAAGAACAAGTTGCAGTTTTTTATTAACAATTGGTCACAATGAGCAAAATAGAGCAATGAAATATGTGTTTCACACTCAGGACAAATAATTAGCAAGTACTTTAATTTGGTTTTAAATGCATTACTTAGCATTGGTCATCGGTATATGGGCCGACACAGTAATGATACCTCAACAAAAATTGTGGAAGAATCAAGATTCTACCATATTTGAAGGTAACCGAGATTCTATACTTATAATGTATATATATATATATATATTGATTTACCTTTATTTCTTATAATAAGATTGCTTGGGGGCTATAGATGGAACACATATTCTTATAAATGTATCAAGGAGAGAACAAATGAGGTTTCGAAATAGAAAATGGTGGTTGTCACAAAATGTTCTCACTATGATGAGGTTTGACATGCGATTTCACTATATGCTTGCGGGGTGGGAAGGAAGTGCAACCGATGCAAAAGTATTGTATAGTGCACTTGATGCTCCTGACCAACCAATAGTAATACCCAGAGATAAGTAAATAACTATCATGTGCACAAATTACATTGATTATTGCATATAGACAAATAATTTTCATTAAATCATAAACCAAATGTGTGTATGTAGGCAAATATTATCTTGTAGATTCTGGATACCCAAATATTATTGGGTTTTTTACTCCACACAAAGGATTTCGCTACCATTTGTCAGAATTTAACACACCTGGTGCAAAGCCAATTGAAAAGGCAATAGAGTTATACAACCATAGACACTGCTCATTACGAACAACAGTTGAACGTGTTTTTGGTTTGCTTAAAGCACAATTTCCAATTTTAAAGTGCCAAATAAAATATTCAGTTCCCACTCAAGTTAAAATTGTTCATGCGACATGCATAATACATAATTTTATATTAGAAAATAACTCATATACCGAACAATTCATAATTGACAATGATGAAGATACGTCAGTTCCTAAATCTGAGGAAGAAAATTTCATAACAATAGTTACTCTTGGTTGAACAAGGACTTAAGAGATGCAATAACAACTCAAATGTGGAATGATTGGCCACACAGTCATATATTTCATGATTTTATTGCATGTTAGATAAGTTTCATAATTATAATGTAGAATGATTAGCAAAATTAGTGATTTGTTGGTTCTTAATGATCTTGTATATATTATATGGGTGTAACAGGAGGTGGAGCAACTAGAGATGCGTGAAAGAGCAACTACACGATGTTTGAGGAGATGCTGCATTTATTTTTCCATGATACTCTTCTTGATTTTGTATTTTTTCCTAGTATATTCAAGTTTTTTCATGCTGGAGTGATGAACACTTTTTGGGCCTTGGGTGGGTGGTTCACATAGTATGATACTCTCTCACATACTATTATACTCTCAGTTTGCACATTTTGGATTTATGATATTGTTGATATTTTAATAAATGAAATGTATGTATTTGAGAACACAGGTTAATTCTCGAATGAATGGAATGAACATGAATACAATAAGCATAGAAACTCATCTGGATTTTTCTGTGGGTTATTAACTTTAGCAAAAGCTAAACAAACTCTGTTCAAATCCAGTTCTATATTTTGATCAAGTGTTGGCTTTAGTCAGTTATTTTACAAACTTCCCGGTGAAAAATGTTAGCATTCATTAAATCACAATACATATTTAGCATTTTTTAATTTTTTGTACAAGTAGAATGATTTTTTTTTTCAACAAAGAACTTGTTTATGTCCTATCCATTTATTTCACACTGAATAATTGGAATGACTGTACACAAATAGCACTGTATCAAATTCAATGTCATTATGCATCTCAAAAAACTATAAATTAATATAATTAAGCAATATAAAACACCTTTTATAATACAAATGATATAATAAACAAAAAAGGGATAAGTTCTAAAAAAAATTCAACTTAAACACTAGTTTAAATTATTTAAAGGAGGCATACAATAAGATATTTGCTGCACTTGGATAACTTTTGGAGGAGATAATGCAAAACAATTTTGTATGAATCTTTCACTACCTGTTTGAATGGATTAGTCAGAGTTGGAAATTGAAAATAGACAGCCAATTCAATCCTAGTCTACTTTCTGCTTGTTTTAGAGTTAGTAGGAAACCTGAACATTTATGCAACTCAGAAGCAACCGTACTAAAGATCCACAAGCTGCACCAAGTTATTGTTCTAAACATAGTTAGAAGCAAAATAATATTAGTTGTTCTTTGTGCAAGGGTTGTCTCTGCATATCCGAGTACCACTAATAATGTAGCCACCAAATGCACTCATCTGCATAGCAGGGTGTGTCCTTGATGGCAGAACCTGCAAGAAAAATGAGAGTGAAAAAATTCACAGATTACTGAAGGAATCCAAAAAGAATGCAAAGAACCAACTTACACAAACTAATAGCAAAAATTAAAATCATTTTGGGAATTTTCAAGAAAGCACACTTGGTATTCACGTAGCCAAGGTTCAGAAATTTGCAAACCAACAACCATCTTTTCATAATACATATTGTGCATGCATGTTGCAAGAGGCTGCAACACAAAAAAAAAAAGTATAGTTGGGTATCATGTATGCTAGTGGTGTCAAATAGATAATTAGCATGATCAAGTTGTTGAACTACAAAGGGTTGTCTTGGTTTCTTTGACTGCCAAGGGTTCAACTGTAGGAGAATTTATATCCTATGAAACAGGCAGTAGAGGCCAAGAGAATGTGTAAATGACTTGACATGAGAATAGATAACTTAAAACAAAACGAATTTTAAGCCACACTTCTCTGCAACCACATTGCACAGAAAGAATTTAAACCTATCATATGAAGTCCAAGAAGTACTACACGATGGGTGGCATTGAGGACCTTTATACCATCCCTTAAACAAGCTATCAAGAGCTTATATGTAAAATATTTAAAAAAAAAACAAAACAAAACAGAAAGCATAATCCCATAGACATTGACATAGAAAATGACCAATCAATTTCTTTGTTAAAACAAAAGGAAACCATCACTTAATCTGAGAAAAATGAGCTGCTTTATTTTCATTCATCAAAATAGAACGTGTTCGTGCACATGTCCTGTCATTCACAGAGGCACATACTCTGCATCTATGCACATGCATCCATGTATTTTATATGTCACTCGCTTATGAACGAGTGCGCACTTGCATAAAAACAGAATATAACACGAGTGTAGTAAATTAGTTAAATTTTCACTTCTTTGAGAAAGAAACACGAGAACAATCTCCTCATGGATTGCAACTCAAGAAAAAAAATATGATCAAAACAAAATTTCCGAAGAAAAAAGATGCTCTCATAATTTTTGGTAACATGAAAAAACAAAGAATTTCAAAACAATAAAAGGAATTCATGGTACCAAGATTCTCCAGGTTTTTCTTTTTTCAACTTAAGAGACTTTCAATTTCTTAAATTATCACATTGGAATTATTATACCAAAGACGTGAGTATGGTTTTGTAGATACATATATAGTCCATAGGAATTCTGAATATAGTGGGCTTTAAGATTTAAAATTGAACAGACATGAGGTTAAACCTGTGTAACCAAGGAACCCTGACTGTAGAATAGGAAAAAAGAAAGCAAAGAAAAAACCTATGTAGTCAATTGCATCTGTGCTGCCAAACTGAGCACAACTCTCAGAGTATGATATAGCAGACCTAGAACTAGACCAATTGCTTGACTCTTCTTCCAAAACCTTTTCATTTTGAGGCTCATAATCACTAGTTCCATCTTCACCAATACTTATTCTCACCAATCTTTTACTAACTTTTCATGTGATTCCAAATTACATTCACATTCACCTTATGATTTTGAATCATATGATTTTCAATCACATAAGATGAAATCACATGCCATTTCAAATCAAATGAGATGCAAGCAAACAGGACCTTGGTGCTGATGTCTATGATTAAAAAAAAGGTAGAGTGAATAAGGAGAGCATGAAAGCCACTAAACTGTGTACTACTCACTTGTCCCGCAATTAGAGGTTTATGTCAGTTTCGAAGCTAAAGGCCATGATTGAAAATGAAAAAGAAAAAAAAAAGTAAAAAACTCATTAAAAAAATGTTACATATGAGAAGTTTTCATGTGAGGACTTCTTTCTATGAAAAATATTCTCCTGTTTGTGTGACGTGAGAAAATCTGGTTGGAGAAAAGTCATATTTGACTCTCATTGTATAAAGGATATGCTTTGAGGCTCCAAGTTTAGTGATTGGGAACCTCGAAACCAATATTAGCATTGTTGTAGGAGCATTTTGGGTACCACTTGGACATCATGTATGTAAAATTCTTCATTCCTTTTATTTTTCTTTTATTTTTTGGTTATTTGATAAGCAAATTGGGGATGACCCTCATGGGATTTGAAAATGTGACCTCTCTATTGTGTGCAGCTTTACCATTTGGCCTTTCATTGGATTTCTCATTATGGGCATATGCCATGTTTAGTAATTACCATTCCCATGAACCTTTAGGCCAACATTTCATTGGGGGTGCACAAATCAGATGCAATAACATTCAGTGTAGCTGTCCTCGGTGATTCATCAACTAAGTCATCGTCGGTGAATCATGACTCTCATCCAAAACAATTTGGGACCATGATTTTCATTGAAAAATGTTAGATCTTCAAGTTGCCAATTAAATTCGGGGCAAAAATCTAATTTGACATCCATATTCGAGTCAAAAAATCCATATTCAGGGCAAATATCCAATTCGAGATCCATATTTGGGGCAAAAATCCATATTTGAGGCAAATATCCAATTCAAGATCCATATTTAGGGCAAAAATTCAATTTGAGATCTATATTCGAAGCAAAAATTCATATTCGAGGCAAAAATCCCATTTGAGATCCATATTCTAGGCAAAAATCCAATTCCAAATCCATATTCTGGGCAAAAAATCATGATTTTAGATATAATTTCATAATTGAATCCATATCCGGGCAAAAACCATAATAAACTTGTTAAAACATGTAAAATGGTGGATGAATTGGGTCATACAATCCAAAACTAAGTGATTCGACCCATTATCCATGACTGTCCAAGTTGTATGCACATCATCATCAAACAACGGACATTTGGAACATAGCAATTGAGTACAGTCCAAACAAACGTTGGACTTAGATGAGTTGTTACGGAATGAACATAACTAATGTTTTGTTCCATCCTTTTTGCTGAACTCAAATACACAATACATTTTTCCAACTGATTCGAGGCATGTTTAACAGTGAGTGAGCTCTGAGAGGAAGCTAGTGCACTCTGTCTATAGTTCATTTGCATGCTTTTAGTTTCATATGGTATCAATAACAATAGTTGCCTTTTTCGAAGAACAAGGCAATTGTCGGATGGTTGGCTTTGTCTTCAAGTGGCTAAACCAAGATTTTGCCATGGGAACGAAATTAAGCAACATTTCACATTGCAGACTTGACCGGACTTGAGTTAGACCCAGAAAGAAAACCAAGCCTAGGTCAATTAAATCTCCGGTTGATTAAGTCTGCCATGGACTGTGTGTGTGCGCGCACATGCACATGACTATGAACAACATCATTATATGCTTATTTGAAGGGAAAGGTATATTGTTTTAATGAATTTTGACTAAAAATTTATAATTTAGGAGAAGTTTTATTAGCATCTAGTGGGGTTGCTCTCTCGAGCTCCACCAATGACTATGAAATACTTTCTTTTTTTCGAATAATGATCATGCTGGGGGAGTAGGCCCATGCTCAACAAAACTGGTATGTGTAGAAATATGTACCCTAGTCCAGAGGCAGTGCTGGGGGGGGGGGCAGGACTGGGCCCCGAAACAGTTAAATTTTTTTTTTTAAAGCCCAAACTATCACACCAAACTTTTTTTTTTTTGCTACACCCCTGTTTGCCACCCCCCCCCCCTTCACATGAATCCTAGCCACGCCACTACCCTAGTCAGGGAAAATCAAAACCTATGACTAGCATTTGGGGGTTTATCTTTCAATGATAGTCTCCCCCCATCTTGTATGGTATTGTATGCACAAAAAAACATAGATAATTAAATTAAATAAATCTAATTTAGCTAGTATTGCATAAACTCGTGAGTACAAGTGATGAAAATATAGAAGTATATAAAATACTTATACAACAAGTGCAAGGTAAAATAACCATTTTACTCCTTTGCACTTACGTATAACCCTTTTTTTAAATTTCCACTTTATGAAAGTTGTAGTAAAAATGAGTTTTCACTCTGACTTGCATAGTGCAATTCCAAAATTCATTTTCAACTTGCATAATACTACAGGTTGTGGTAAAGAAGTAAAAACCTCTGTTTTAACCACGACCTGCAACATGAAAGTTTTAGATATCCACCCTACTTGCACGGCCCGTGCAAGTTGGGGTAAAAACCTCATTTTTACTGACTTGCAATACACAAGTTAGGTAAAACAAAAGATATATAAATGAACTTTTAACATACTCAGTGCAAGGAATGTTTTACGCAATGCAAGTCATAATACTTGCATTGCGTAAAACATTCATTGCACAAGTATGGTAAAAGTTTATTTATATATCTTTTTTTTTACCTAACCTACCGCTAAGACATGTTGCAACAAGTTCCCATAAAAGTTGAGTGCAGAAGCAGCGGCGGTGGTTATATGGCTAGATGGCAGCTTCCCAGCAAATTAAAGAAGCACCGTGATGAAGTCACTTCTATAATGGGATGCTAAAACTTATAAAGTAGTCTATAAAAAAGAAGTTACACATGCTTCAAGAGCATGAAGTGCAAGCTGAAAAGATTAGAGTCTGCCCAATTCACTACAATATTTACAGTTGGTAATGGCAGCGAGGGGCAGTCACTATTTATTGTAATTTGGTGACTGCCCAAAGCCGTCTCCCTTAGTCAAACACTTACCTCAGGAAAACAGGAAGCCCGCTTTAGTTTTCAAAACTTTCATCCTTTCCTCTCTATGTTTCCCTTCCCTTGATAACTTCTAGAAACAAATCTCATGCCTCTATCCCTTTTATTCTTTGACAACTCATCTATAAGAGTTGGTGGTCCTTGAGGAGGAGAAGGCAAAACCTCTCTCTCTGCAAATTTTTTTATGTTTCAAAAGGAGCCGATCTGATATATTAGACCTTGTTTCTTGCCGCTGGGGCTGCAGTTGGAGCTCGGCTTGTGCTTGGGTTCGGTGTCAACATCTATACGGTACCCTGAAGTCTGCTCTCTCTCTCTCTCTCTCTCTCTCTTACGGGTTGTCGCTGAGATCAGAGATAGCCCACGCAGCCTAGCTGAACTCCCCGTTCCAGTCCTGGAGGAGCAGTTTCGCGTCTCCAACATTCAGATTGGCCTTCCACCTTCCCTGCAAAGGTCTCGTTGAAGGAGACGGTAAGTCTCTCCCTCTCTCTCTCTCTCTCTCTCTCTCTCTCTTTTTGCTGAGGATGAGAGACAAGTCATGGGGGCACGATCGTTTTTGGAGTATCTCATGTCGTCGTTCGGTTTCTCGCAACAGAGAGGCTCTCCGAGAGTTGGTGGATGGGATTAATGCTTGGGCCTTGGCGGTGTCGCTCTGTAAGTGGGGGGCTCCCGTTAGGGTCCCTTTCAGGTTGTCTCAGGGATTCTTCACATCATTAGCCGGGTTCCTGGTCTGCGGCGTGCGTCGACGAGCGTTTGATTTAGCTGACGTTCGGGGGTTTGTTAAGTCCCTTCGCAGAGAAGCTCTTGAAGACAATGGGATTCAGGGGTCGCTCAGTGCTCCTTTTTTTCGACCGTGCTCTAACAAGGATGTACTAGAGGGGTGAAAGTTGGTTAGGCCGACGTGGCAACCATCTTGTTGTAACCTTAGGCGACGGGCCGGGCAAAGCCGGGAGACTGGTGGTGTAATGTGTGTTCCAATCACAATTTTTGTTCGAGAGTTTTTTGTCATAGGTGTGGCTCAGATAGTTCGAGAATTCGACGTATTGTTTGTCTAGCCGGTGAGTCTCGTATGTCGAAAACTTCACCACAGGCCAGGCAACGGGTACCTGCTACTTGTAAACCTGGTGTATCTTTCTGTGATGTGGCGCAAGTGTGTGCTTTGGAGGCAGGCACCTCTCCATTTTCAGCGGTTAAGATCGGATCGCTCTGGGTACCGTTGAAGATTTTTGATGCCGTATGTTCGTTCCGCAAGGCCGATCGTTCACCGCAGTTCTTTCGCTCGTATATCGGAGCAGCCATCGAGAAGTGTCCTTATCAGTCGGCTAGCAGTCACATTCGCCCTAACGAGTTAATGAGAACGCCTGTTCTCGGGATGGAGTGTGGGTCAACTTGCATGGAGAAACTTTTGGGCTATGTTCGTACATCCATCGTACGTTCATCTGGTTTGCCTCCTCGATTATTGAGTTGCCAGCACAATCTTGCTTCCGAGAGGTGTGCTGCATCTATCGACCATGATGGATCCGGGGATCGTTCTTTTTTTGATGATCGTGGAATCTTTTGTTCTACTGATTCTACCCGTCGTATCTTGTCGAGATTCCTACCCCATAAAGGCATCCTGGTTTGCATGGGGTCTACCCCGATGTATTATTTTGGTTTTACCTGCGTGGTCTCGATTTCTCCTTGCATGTCACAACCAACTCAATTTTTGTGTTCAACGGACTGCCTGCCCGATCAAGACGGGGGTTGTCCCGTGGAGGTTCTCGGAGCACCTGTTCAGGGGGTCTCAGAGGTCTCTTGCTCGCAACCTGTGCATCCACAACCTTGCTCAGATTTGTTTCATTCGGAGTGTGGGGCACAGGGGGTCGAGGACAGGTTCGTCATTTGGGGTATGTCCTTCGTCGAGGCTGCGCGGGCATTAGGAGTGCAGATTTCTCCCGGGCAGCTTTCTTCGATCCAGCAGCAGATTATTCCTCGAGTACAATCGATGGACAAGGTTGCAAATAGCCTTCGTAGAGCGAAATCATTGGCCCGTTCGCAAGCCCAGTTTCAAGAAGATGGATCAAGCTCAGTGCGACGCTCAGTTAGGCAAAGGCGCACTAGGGTGCTCCCTGATTTCTTATCATGAAGATGTGTATTTGGAATATTAGGGGCATGAATTGCTCTCGTAAGCGATTGCTTTTAGCAAACTGGATTAGATATGAAAGTCCGGACATCGTTGCAATTTGTGAAACCAAAATGGAAGATATTTCGTTATCAGTGGCGTCTTACTTATGGAGAGGTGCATCATATGCTTTTAAACCGGCCGTTGGGTTTGCTGGAGGCATCTTGCTTCTTTGGAAAGCTTCTCTTAAGGCGACAATAGTGGATATTGGTCTCTATTCCATCTCTCTTTGTGCAAACGTGTTACCGTCGCTACAAGATGTCGTCTTCACCTTTGTGTATGGTCCTGTTGTGTCGTCCTCGCGACCAACTTTCTGGGCTGAATTGGACCGAGTTTTGGTTACCTTTGGAGCTCTTCAGTGCTTAGGAGGAGATTTCAATTGCCTATTGTCTACGCAGGATTCTAGTCTACCGGTTCTTCTCAACTCCTCTATTAGGGGGTTTCAGGAGTTTGTTCAGCGGAACCAGTTGTACTCGGTACTTCATGTGGGGGAGCAATTCTCGTGGTCAAATATGAGGTCTCGCCCTTGCTTACGGATACTAGATCATGTTTTTCTCTCGCCAGATCTATTTCACGCAGTACCGGATGTCACTGCCTGCCTGATGCCGCGGACCATGTCCGATCATGGACAACTAATTGTTTCTTGGGGCGCAGGCTTTAAAGCGTGTCGCAGGTTCTCCTTTGAGGAATGGTGGGTTCGTGTGCCAGACTTTCAGCAGCTGGTTGGTCAATCGTGGGCTCAACCGGTCTCAGGATCTTGGGTGGCCATCCGCATCCATGCAAAGCTTCTTCGTCTTCGGCATCGTATTAAGGAATGGATCAGCGTTAACAACCTGAACAAGTTTAGGTTCATCGGTCAGTGGGAAGCTGAGCTCTCCTCCTTGGCCCAACGTCAGGTCGATCTTGTTGGTGTGCCGGAGGGTCAAGGTCTTCAATTGTAGGAGCGTATCGTTGCCCTCTCTGCTCTCGTTGTAGAATGGAGAGCGCGAGATGAGCTTAGATGGAAATTGAGGGCCAGAGTTGCATGGTTGGCAAATGGTGATGATAATACACGATTTTTTCATATGAATGCATCAAATAAGTACAGAAAGAACAGGTTCCTCTCGATCGAGATCGATGGATGCCAGTTTGATCAACATAATTGTCTGCCAGCTATTACTTCTTATTTCTCCAGGCTGTATTCGACTGACGTAGGCGTTGGGGAGGTCATCGACGATATGGGGTATAAGCGGTTGGCGGCAAACCAATATGTTCCTCTGCAGTCTAGATTCACCGAAGCTGAGATTTCAGATGCTATTAGCAGCCTCTCAGGATGGAAGGCCCCAGGCATTGATGGTTTTCACGTAGACTTCTTCAAAGCTTTTTGGCCAATTGTTAAAGCCGACCTGGTCCAGTTGTTCGATGAATTTTATCGTAATGCCAGGCTGCCTAAACCATACCATGTGGCAGTCATTTCTTTGATTCCTAAAAGGCAAGGGGTGTCAGACATATCCAACTTCAGGCTGATTTCGGTGATGGCCGCTTTGTATCGCATTATATCTAAGGTGTTGGCTAACCAGTTGCGCGCTGTCATTGATCAACTTGTCTCTCCGAATCAGGGGGCTTTTATTCCAGGTCGAAGTGTGCAAGGGTCATTTATTTGTGCAACTGAGCTTCTTCACTCTTTACAGTCGACTGGAGCACTGTACTTCTTGTTAAAATTGGATTTTCATAAGGCTTATGATAGTCTGGCATGGGATTTTTTGTTTGAATCTCTAACAAATATGGGGTTCGGCAACCGGTTTATTGCATGGGTTAAGGAGCTGGTCACGAAATCAGTGTCGTCGATGTGCATCAACGGAATGAGAGGGGGAAAATTCAAGTTGGCTAGAGGCGTGCGACAGGGTTGTCCCCTAGCCCCCATCCTTTTTAATATTGCGGCAGAGGGTTTACCTATTCTCATGAAAAGGGCAGAACAAACAGGCTTCTTGAATCCGTTGGGCATTCCTGGTTTTGTTGGTCACACAATTCAATATGCAGATGATACTTTAATATTTGGTCATGCGAATGTTAATCAAATGTCTAGGTTGTGCTTCATTATTAAAATATTCGTTGCAATTTCTGGCCTTCGCCTGAACGAGAGCAAGTGCGCTCTGGTCTTACTCAATGCTGACCCTCTCCTCCAATCGGTTGCTGCAAGGATCTTTAACTGCCCGATATCCGACCTTCCTGTTAATTTCTTGGGTCTATCATTGCACTCGTTGCAGCCGTCGAGAACTTCGTCTTGGACGTCTACTATAGAGCGGGTGCAAGGGAGATTGCAGTCTTGGAAGGCCCGATATTTATCCTTTGCGGGACGATTGACGCTCATTCGCCATGTTTTGGACAGATTACCAGATTTTCGTATGAGCATGTCCATTATACCGACGACAGTAGAACGAACGATTAACCGTTTGCTTTCGCACTTTCTTTGGTCTGGGAATGCGTCTCAAAAAAAGTACCCACTTGTTTCTTGGCAGCAGATCGTTCTCCCGAAGCAGCGAGGCGGCTTGGAGATTCCAGCTCTGAGAAAGAGGAGCATCGTGTTAGTCTTGAAGTGGGCTTGAGTCGCTTCCACATCTCCATATTCTTGGGCTACGTTTGTTAGGGGAAAATATGGTAGTTTACCTGACTCCCTTCTTTCGACGCCCATTTCAGTGTGTCATTCGTCCATCTGGTTGGAGTGGCGGAAAACACTTCGCTCCTTCAGTGACAGGGATCTTAGGCCTGGCCATGGCCGCTCGTGGCTTCATTGGTCCATGGCGAGCGGAGATAGGTTCTCAATTAAGCAAGTTTACTATTCCTTGTTGCCATCCGGGATGGATTGGTTTTCCATTGATTGTATATGGGGTAAGGGGCCCGCTCCAAGGGCAAAGGCATTGGCGTGGTTAGTGGCTCTGGATCGTGTTCAAACCTAGATTAATGTCAGGAAACGGGGGCTTCAGTTTCCAAGCATGTGTGTTCTTTGCGAGAAGGCGGTAGAGAACACGACTCACCTATTTTGGTTTTGCCCGGTAGTATTAGACCTATTCTTTTAAACTTGGGGTGCACCGCCGGTTCAAACGCGTTCGAGTTCTGTTATTCGGGACCTCTTGTTTGGTCCCATGAGTTTACGAAACAAAAAAAAAGGGAGATTATTGTGGCAGGTATGGTTGTTTTCAGCATGGTGGGTGATATGGACCGAAAGAAACGATATCTTTTTCAGGGGCATCAAATTCAATTTTGGAAGGCTACGTCAGCGGGTTATGTTTGATGTGTATCTGACTCTTAAATTACATAGTAGAGATGGGGGTTTGGATCTACTTGTACTCTGAACTGTGCACAGTCACCATCTAGATGGTGGCTGTCTTACTCTTATGTTCCTCTCTCATCCAATATTCGGTTGGATGTATTTTGGTAATGTTGAATGATAAATGTTCTTCTCTCTCTCTCTCTCTCTCCTCTTTTTTCTTCTCTGACCTACTCATCCGTTTTCTTCTTGTGGATTAGCTATGCTCACATGGATTTGTTCTCGTCATGTGGGTCGGCCCTAGTGCCCTAGTATTCTTGACTGGACCAATTCTTTTGTCCCGTGAAGTTGGATAACTCGGCATTTTCTTTAAATGCTTTAATGCGGTTCCTTTTTGGTGTATAATGTCACACCTTTGCTCATCAAAAGGAGATAATAGCGATGGGGTTCATAATTGGTTTCTCGAGTGTAGGCATATTTTATTATAAAATTTGCATTCAGTTCATAGAGTCTAAATGTTTTCTTTTTTTTTGGAAGATAAAGCACGTCTTTTCAATTTTTTTCTCATCGATGAGTACTGGCGATGACTTTTGCCCTCGCCAACATTCCTTTTTTTTTCTTTGGTTTAGATGAGATCAGTGGTGACGACTTTGGCAATCACCAATTTTAATTGTAGTTACAACCAGGGCCATCACAGTAAGTAATGGCTATGCCATTTACCGCGATTGCCCAGTTAGAAATGGTGACCGGCTTGACCATTTTTCGCAATGGCTCAGAGCCATCGTTGTTTGGTATTTCTGGTATAATGATTATTCGTGCATGCAAGGAAACTAAAGACACAAACTCAAAGATTCAAGTTATCCTCCAACTTTTTCTTCTTTCTCTCTCTCATGGTCGCCTCTAGCATCTGGCAGGGAGCTGACTATTTCTTTAAGTTTGCGGTCAATCATGCAGGAGGTATCCTTATCTTGGGAAAACAATTTTTAAATTTATCTCAGCTGGATGTGGGTCTTTTCTCTCTATCTGTTGCTTTCAATTTGCAGGCAGTTGGTAGAAGGATAGTGATTTTTATTGTTTATAACCTTAATCTTACCGCCATGAGGCCCGCATTTTAGGATGATTTGGATAGGGTTGTCATTTTCAGCGCAGATTGTCACCTTCTTATGGGGGATTTTAATTGTTTGCTATTTATTCATGACTCTAATAACCTCGTTATTCTTAATCCCTCTATGTGAGGTTTCCAAGACTTTGTTCATCGACATTTTCTCTACCCTATTCCTTTAACCGAGGAGCGCTTCTCTTGGTCGAATAGGCGGTCTCGTCCGTGATGTAGGGTCCTTGATAGGGTCTTTGTCACCCCTAATTTATTGAACCTCATTCCCGACGTTAAGTGTGTGTTGTTTGCTCCCTCTATCTCGGATCATGGGCAGATCATCACTCATTGGGGGGATGACTTTCAACCCACCAGGAGCTTTGCCTTTGAAAAATGGTGACTTCAGGAGCCAGATTTTTTCTCAGTTATTGCTAATTCTTGGAACAAACCTGTTGATGAGCATTGGGCGACGCTCCGGGTTCAAAATAAGCTTTCTCGTCTAGCTAAGGATATCAAAGTTTGGCTTCATAGTCATAATGTGAAGAAATTTCAGCAAATGGCCGCATGGGATCAGAAGATTTCTATGTTGTATCAGTCTATGTCATCTCCTGACTCTCATTCTGATTTGCAACTTCTCAGTCTCCAGGCCAGATCCTTAGAATTAACTATGCTCTTGAAAAGTTGGAGGGTCAAAGAGAAAATTCATTGGAAGCAAAGGTCTAGGGTAAAATGGCTTGCGGCTGGTGATGGCAACACTAAATTTTTTCACTCATATGCTTCTCATCGTCATAGGAGGAAGGCCATTTCTTATATCTCCATTGGGGTTGTTTCCTATCTCAATCAACACGTTAATCTGACAGTCTCGCTATATTTTAAGGATTTATATTCTGCTTCGTTAACTGTGGAGGGTGTCTTTGGTAATGTCCTAGTTGGGTCAATTCAGCCAGAGCAAGCCAGATCTATGCAAAGAAGGTTCTTTGACGATGAGATTTTTAGGGCCATTAAGGATCTGTCGGGTTGGAAAGTGCCTAGCATTGACAAGTTTCATGTCAACTTTTTTAGAATCTTTTGGGACTGTGTTAAATCAGACATGGTGAGTATGTTTGATGAGTTCTATCGTAACTCTAGATTGCCTTATCATTTTCATGTTGCTATTATTTTGCTTATTCCGAAAGAGGATGAGGCCACTGATATTTCACAATTCCGCCCTATCTCAGTTATGAGTGTTCTCTATCGAATGTTTGCCAAGGTTTTGGCGAATAGACTGAAATCGATGGCTAACCAGATTTTTTCAGACTCTCAGTTCGCCTTTATCCGTAATAAGAGGGTTCAACACTCGTTCATCATGGCGTCCGAGGTTGTTCATTCCTTGCAGCATAGCGGTCAACCTTACTTTGTCCTTAAATTAGACTTTCATAAAGCTTTTGACTTTGTGCATTGGCCATTCTTATTTCAAATGTTAGCAAATTTTGGTATTGGTCATCGTTTTTCTGGTTGGGTGCGGGAGCTGATCTCAAATGCCCAGACCATGTTAAATATCAATGGTGTTAGAGGAGACTGGTTCAAGCTGGGGCGGGGTTTGCGACAAGGGTGCCCCTTCTCACCTCTGTTGTTCAATGTTGTTGCTGAGGGTCTTGTAGTCTTGCTTAAGCGGGCTGCGGTATCGTGTTTCATTGATCCTTTGCAGGTTTCAGACTTCTTGGGTCATATTCTTACTTATGCTGATGATATGGTCATTTTTGGTCGTGCAAATGTTCTGCAGATGCTTAGGTTCAAGCTTATCATTCAGTTCTTTCTCTCCCTATCTGGGCTTTCTCTAAATGAGACCAAATGTTCTATTACCACGTTCAATGTTCATGCCAATATGCTTGCAGCTGGAAAGAGAATTTTTAATTGCACTATTTCTGGCATGCCTATTATGTACATGGGCTTGCCGTTACAAGTGAAACACTTCTCTTCTGCTGCTTGGGCTCCGACACTTCAAAAAGTGAAGCGTAAATTGCTTTCGTAGCAATCGTCTTATCTCTCCATCATCGGTCGTCTAACCTTAGTCAGACATGTTCTTTCAATTATTCCAGAATTTTTCATGTCTATGTTTGTGATGCCTGTGGGAGTAGAGAAGCAGCTGACGCGTTTGCTGGTAGGTTTTCTATGGTCTGGGTGTCAACTCAAGGGTAAGCGTCACTTGATTGGTTGGCGTTCAGTGGTCTTATCTCGGTGTATGGCTGGTTTAGGCATTCCTGCGCCCAGACTACGTAGCATTGCTCCTCGTTCTCGAGTCCTGTCGTGGTTAATTTTGCACGATAGGATACAGACCCACAGTAATTTAAAGAAGTGGGGCATTCAGCTCCCAAGTTGGTGCGTGCTTTGTCAAGCTGCAGAAGAATCTACGCTTCACTTGTTCTGGTCTTGCCCAATATTTGTGGAACTCTTTAGCAGGACCTGGAGGCATCCGGAAGTGTTTGTTAAGGAGGAGTCTTTTGCACTAGATCTGATCTTGGGCTCAATTTGTATTAGGCGTAGCACGAGGTGGAGGTTCATTTAGCGAACGTGGTTGCTTACTTCTTGGTGGTTTGTTTCGATGGCATGAAACAATGCTCATTTTCATCAAATTCCGGTTAACATTCAAAACCTGGTGCATAAAATCTTGGTAGATGTTTATGCGATCTTGCGTATGCATCTTAGTGATCTTTCGCTCCCTCCTGCTGACGCTACCTCTCTTTTGCCGCAATCTGGGCAAGCGGCTCCGGTGTGAGCCCGTTTTATCTGTCTGATGTTTTTTTTCTCTTTTGCTTTCTTTATTTGTTTTGATTTTGCTCTTGTTCAGTTCATGGGTTCAACATTTTGTTGATCTTCATGAGTGGTAATGTTGAATTTTTTTCGTCTCTCTCTCTCTCTCTCTCTCTCTCTCTCTCTCTCTCTCTCTCTCTCTCTCTCTCTTTATCATATAATCTAAGCTATGAGAATCAGCAAAAAAAAAACCATAAATAAAATTTCAAGGTTACTATATCTCTTTGTGAGTGTCAAAAAATCAACATTGTTCCAGTTTGGCACACACGGTGGGACATTGGTTAACCTTTCATTGCTCTCAAAGAGCGGCTACCATGGTGGAGAGAAACAAGAGACCTAGATCAAGTTAGTGTTTGCAAGTCAACTAAATAACAATGAAATATGATGGATTTTGACAAAAGATTAGGTTGAACTGGATCTGAATTTTATTGTAGAAGATACTAGATCTCTATAGGTAAGTCAACTGCTCCCCTTGATCCAAGCTTTAGCATGCAAATCGACATACCTCATATGTGAATTCTATAAGAAAATTGAGCTTAATGGTGTAGAGACATCATAAAGACTCATAAAAATCTAAAATACACAAGTATGGGAATCATTAGACAACTCAACACTTAAATTAAATAAAATATAAAGTAAGTGTAAAAAATCAAGTCTCACATCAAGCTTAAGTAGCCCTTTCTACGATGATGACAAGCACCATGACAGACAAACAAAGCTTCGTCTAAGCATATGCTCCAAAGACAAGTGGGACAAGGATCTAGATCTAGGGCTCTTGGGTTCAGGCTCCAATAGGACATGAATATGGGTGCACTAGGGTATAGTGAATTTAGTAGAGTATGAGTTTTGAAGTACTTAAATCTTAGATGTTGGACTTGGGAGATAAGACCTCTATTTATAGGTGCAAGACAAGGTCTTAGACCAAGGTTTGGAGGATTTTGGGCCAAAAGAATCATATCCAGGTACCATTCTAATTACTTTGTGACTTAATATGATTGTTGATCTAGCTTAGGGGCTAAGATTTATGGATGTAGTAGTCCAAGGGAACTAAGTTAAGGTTTTAGAAAAGATTTAGGCAAGTTTTAGGGTTTTTGATAAGTTTTCATGTTTACAACTTCTTCCAAATGAAGATTGGGTCCAAAACGAAAGGTTTTGAGCCTAGCGATACTCTGCCAACTTGATAGCAACCTATGGTGCCATTTGAGCTTAGACGGTGTGGATCTCCAAATTTTGAAAATCAAAAGTGGGTTATTCGAAAAAGAATTTGAATTAAAAACTTTTGGATATGAATATAAGATACAAGAGTTGAGGGATCCGCTCTTCAAGTTGTGTATCTTTTTTCCTCCACCAAGAAGGGATTAGCTGTAGCAAGAGCTCAAAATCTTAAATGGCTGAAATATAGTTTACAAAGGAGATTGTACCTTATACATAAACTTGACGATGTAAGCCACTGTCAAGGCTCAAAAAGGACGTGAAAACACAAGCAATTTAACATTAGAAAAATCCACACTTGAAATAATGAGATAATAAATAAAAAAGAACACAAAAGAGTCAAATATCACTTCGGGCTTAGATAGCCCTTTTCTATGACATAAACTAGCATAGGGAAACTTTAACAACACTTTGGCTAGGTGTGGACTTCGAGAGGTTAAGTGAGACAAGGGATCTAGATACTAAATTAGGCTAAGTGAGTTCAACTAGTTGGGCCTACCTAAGCAGGGGTATTGGGCTCTAGAAAGCTTAGGTAAGTAGTGAATGCAAGAGGGTATCAATGCTCCTAGATCTCAAATGTTAGATGTTTTAGCTCGGCGCCACAACTCAGCTCGGTTAAGGTCTGGTTTGGCCTGGTTCAATTGTATAATTAAGTCATGTACACATGCTCACACGTTATTAGAATCTTACAGGTATATTTTTTTATGTATTGGATATAATATTTGAATATTGGATCTTGTTTTTGGATACTTTAACTAGATATTGGAAATCAGATCTCTGTCAGATCTGAACCCAATTTGGTTAAAAACGAAAGAGTTGTGCTATAATTTTGTTGCATTGATCATTAAATGCATATTCTGTGTGGGTTCAGCTACCTAGTTTGGTGTTAAGTTGAGGGTACGGGTCCATAATTTCTATAATCAGTATCTGAGGATGCTTTGTGAGGGGTCCACTGACCTCAACAAGTGGTATCATAGACAAGTTGAGTATCTTGATAGATACATCGCCTCTGCTTAATGGTGATGTTCTGAAGTAGGATAATGGTGGCACTTACATTGAGCAGTATTGAGAAGTTAATTAAAAGTATGGTTACATAAAGTCCTGGATGGAATCATACTTACGGAGTCAAGATCTTTGGAACATTGTGTTGGCAATGAGACTACCGTGCCTACTGTACGAAAGGCAACGAACAAATGAAAAATTAAAGCGGGTAAGACATTTTTTGCCATTAAGGCCTCCATTCAGAAAGAGTTGTTGGAGAATATATATATATATATATATATATATATATATATATATATATATATATATATATATATATATATATATATATATATATATATAAAAGAGAAGCTTGAGACTTATTTGCAATGTTATTCTCACAAACAAATGATGCTTCCATTATAGTGGCTTGAAAATGAGATCAGCATGCTCACACAAGTTAACATATCCATATCCCAATATTTTATGAAAGCTAAGACTATCTATAACGAGATATCTCAGATTGTCCCCATGAGAAGAATTATTATTAGAGAATTAAGGCCTGATCATTTATAGCAACAAATGATGTTCAGTTACAGTTGCTTGAAAATGAGATCGACATATTTACACAACGTATATCGATATCTCAAAATTTTATGAAAGTTGAGAATATTTCTATTGAGATATATCATATTGATCCCAAATCTAAGATTAGTGATGCCTACATGAGAAGCATTCTTATTAAAGGATTAAGACCCGAGTATAGTAGATTTATACACTACAAGGATGAGGGTCAATATTTCAGCGAGAAAAAATCTTGTCACTATTGATAAAACAATAATGGTGTAATTTGTGTTCCCGCTATTAGCTTCATCAATAACCATGAGCCATGAATCTTGTTCTCGCTATTAGCTTCATCAATAACGATGAGCCATGAATCTTGCTGCTATTGATAAAACATTAACGGTGTGATTTTTATTTTCGCTATTAGCTTCATCAATAAAGATGAACCATGAATCTCATAGTAATTATTCTACTATGATCATGAATCACATTGCTATTAGCTTCATTAATATCGATAAACTGAATATCTCTTGAAATGTCTTGCTTTGTACACATATCTTTGTTAAAGACATATATATAACGGTGAGATTCTTTGGTCGTTAGATATTATCATTAAAACACTTTAATGGCTATATGCATAACGGCAAGATATAGCTCTCGTCGTTATAGAGTGACGTCAGTGTTATTAAAAATATACCTCAAGACGCAAAAATGTGTCTCACCTTGAGGTGAGGGCTCTATCTCGTTGTTATTAATCTTTAACGGCAATATCTAACGGTCAAAGAAGTTCACCGTTATAAATCAATAACGGCGAGATTTTGCTCTCGCCCTTATAGAGTGATGTCTATAAAAAAAAAAGCACGGCCTCGTAAAAACTTTTTTCTCGGGGGGCACATTCCTTCAATTTTTAAGAAGCCCATAAACCTAATAAAATGACTTTGCAGATGAACCAAGGAAAAGAAGAAATGACAAAAGATCCACATGAATAAACCCTAACCCCAAATTCCTCCCATCCTCAGTTCCTTCCTCCTCTCTCCTCCGCCACTACCACCAACACCTCCTCTATCGCCACACCGCTACTAACTCCGGCAACTGCAGCCCATCTCTGACGTGGATGAGCTCTCTGTCCAGAACCACTACATGCACCCAATTCAACATCTAGGTTCTGATTTAAAAATGGTTCTGGCTCTATATTCAGATTTAGTATGGATATCATAATAGAATCCAATATTAAGAGGTTCGATTTGCGGTAAAACAGGTCTAATTATATTGAATTCATGTAAAATAGGTAAATTGGGTTAGGTATGACTCGCCCTTGACCTAATCCCAAACGTATTAATTTACTCGGACATGACGTGGATCTAGCTGGACTTAACTATATTTGTTCCAATACATCTAGTCTTTGGTGCAAGTACTCATAAGGGCAACTTGTTTTGACTCAACATGACGTAACATAGTCCATTTGCGAGACATCCACCCTCGGATCATGTTGTTTTGATAAAAATTATGTTTTTTAAGTCATAAAAATTTGGTATTTTTATGGCGGTTGATTTTTGAATCACCAAAAAAACATGCACATACGTTATATTCTAATGATTCAAAAGTTGATCCCCACCGAACAGACCATATAGATTATATTTGTAAGGTTAGATTTGCTTAAAAAAAAAAACAAAGGCAATCAGATATTACTTGTTTCTAGGGCTATCAACAAGTTAGATTTATATCGGGTACCTAAACACGAATCCCTAGGTATGAGCACGAAAAATGCTGACCGGAATAATATTCTGGTTGACATGAGCCTGACCCAAGCAATATGCAGGCTGGGTCTGGAATATGATTTTTTACTAAGTACCCAACTCAGCTTTTTTTTTAGGTTCCTGACCCAAGTATTTTTATATGTATTTTTAATAAACTAATGTTCTGAAATTATGTGGGTCTGAGTGTTGGATTACATTTTCATGACCTAACAAAACCCAAACCAGGTTCTTTGTTATTTGGGCATGTTTAGATATACCCTATTGGTTGGCACCGGACCCATTGACAACTTTACTTGTTTCAACTCATTGATACTATCACTAGACTTTTTTTTTTTTTTTTGTTTAAAGGCAAGCTGGGTTTAGGCTGACCCCACCAGTTACTATTAGACGAACTTGCAACGTTGACGTACACTGACAGCTCTTACCAACCACGTGAAGACTCGTTGACTCACACTAGAGACTTATCCACGCAAAGATTTAGATACATGTTATCCAGTTTGATAATATGGGTCAGAACTCTGATCATTTGTATCCCTACCTAATACCCAAGTCTAAAATCCTAAGCTCCAGAGCACCACTTGAGAGTCGAGTCAGATATCAAACTCTGGTTGTACTGCTTAAAGTCAAATACAGTATCATTCCAACCCGTTTACACTAAGATGAGAGACATTGATAAAGACAAAAATAATAATGATGATTAAATTGGTAGAGTTTGCCATTTATTGATTCTTAACCATAGGTTTATCAGAAAATTCAGAAAGCGTGCAGTCAGGTATCAGAAGGTGGCAGCAAAATCTTGCAACTTATTTTCAAAACTGGATCAACGCTCATTATCACTGGTACTCCTGGAATTTGCAAATATGATTCTAAAGAGACGAAAACAGTTTCTGCCGTTTGGAAATTGAGGTGCAACCACTGTTTGTTGCTGTGTGCAAATATTCTGTCTTTAAGAAATTCCGTTCCGCCATCGAAAGCTAGACTTTTGCTTTTGCAGAACCTGTTCTCTGCCGTCTCATCGTGCTCATTCTTCTGAAAAGAGAGATAGTGTGTCACCCGTCCGATAAATAATAACTTATACAAAAAAGAATAAAGCGGACCAAAGAATAAATGACCAAGGAGCCTGAGTGGATTCGTTCCAAGGCTTTTTATTTTACTTTTGCGTGTGAACAATACATGACAGACGTCGGGCTGTGGCTGCTGCACTTTTGCCTTTGCAGAACAAATCTCTCGCTCCCCTCTCCTCAAAAACCGCCCACCCTCCCTTGGCAATTGCATTCGGCTCTGATACTTGATCGCAGCCTACGTGTAAGTGTGAAAGGGAGGTGGGGGGAGCGAAGGGAGGGAATTTCAATCCGTCTTTGTCTCTTCTATTCCCATCTGCGTAACGGGTTCCATTTGTTAGGAGAAACAAGAGTTTTGAGTGCACATCGCGTTCGCTGTTGCAATGCAGTCTCCACCAGCCCCGCTGTCCATCATCATGCTAACTTCTCCTCGATGACAGCATCATCATCATCATCAGAATCCCTCCTTCCCTTCCTCTTTCTTCTTGGGCAGTCGGGAGTCAAAACCATCAAGTGGTCGTGAAGTTGTGATGGGGATGGGTCGGTCGAGAGGGGAAGGAAAGGTGGGTTTGGTCGTGGGCAATTATTGCCACGACGTTATCATTAGGGACGGTCGAGTGGTGGGAGAGAGCCTGGGTGGAGCCGCTTCCTTCATCGCCAACCTCCTTGACCTCCTTGATCTCCCCTGCACCTACATCTCCAAGGTGGGACCCGACTTCTCCTACTCCGTCGCCCACCGCCCTTCCGTCGTCCCGCATGCCAGAACCACCCTCTTCCATGCCCACTTCTCCTCTACTCTTCCCACCGATCCCCGCGACTGCGCCGACAACGGCGAGCTTCATCACCATGATCGGGATCACAACCCCACCCATTCCCACAGCCATCATGATCGTGTCCTCAGACGCTTGCATGCCTGCGACCCCATTTCCGTTTCTGATCTCCCCCTTCCTTCGGATTGCGATTTCGAATTCGGCATGGCCGTCGGTGTCGCCGGAGAAATCACGCCAGAAACCCTATCTCGCTTGCTCGATCTCTGCCGCCTCGTCTTTGTTGACGTCCAAGCCCTCATCCGCACTTTCGACCCCGATGATGGCACCGTCCGCCTCGTCCGTCTGCGCGACACTCTCTTCTTTCATCTTCTCCCTCGGATCGGATTCCTCAAGGCCTCCTCGGAGGAAGCGGAATACATCGATGTCCAGGAGGCCCGCAATTCTTGCTGCGTCATCGTGACGGACGGGAAGGACGGTTGCAGGGTCTATTGGAAGGATGGAGAGCTGCGGGTCCCGTCCTTTCCTGTGATTCAGGTTGATCCCACGGGTGCTGGAGACAGTTTTCTCGGCGGCTTTGCTGCTGGACTCGTCCGGGGGCTGGCCGTGCCGGACGCTGCCCTCCTTGGTAACTTCTTTGGGTCGCTGACGGTCGGACAGATTGGCGTGCCCAAGCTTGATCCCCTCAAATTGCAGGTTCAATTCCATCTTTTTTTTTTCCACGTCGTGACGTTTGGAATTGAGTCTCATAATGTTGTTGGACCGATGGTTTAATTTGTTCAGGTTTATGACATTGTATCTGATTTACTTCTCTCTTGGACAAACTAGGCCTCATGCATAGAATGCAGAATTAGCTGGCACTGGAATTTATTGTCCCACCTTTCCAGATTTTCAGTGGAGAACTTTGATGGATTGTGGGAATCATAAAGAAGCATTGATACAACAATTTTTTATATTAAAATTTTCAATCAATGGATTGTCTCTTCCTTTTTCCCTTTTCCTCTCTTTTAACCTTCTCATCCAAGCCAGACACCTCTTCATTTTCCCCTTTTCTTCCCTTTTACTTTCTCATCTAAGAAAGACAATTTTTTATCTCCATACCAAGTTGTCAGATGCGCACAAAGATAGTTGTTTGGTGATAGCTGGCATGTCTTAAATTTCTTGGATGGGGGAGCAATTGATGCTCTTGAATATGCAAATAAATAACAGGGGTTTCCATTAAATATTGTTAGAGGAGACCAACGTATCAGAAGCTTGACTTTATGAAAGGCCTTTGAGAATTGACATAAGCATGTGAAGAACCTCACAAATAACCAAGTTTATAAAAAAACTTGACAAGAACATTCACTCATCAAATGCGCTAAGGCAAGAATAACACAAAGTGCTCTAAGGCACAAATATCAAAAAGTTCACTAAGGCACAAAAATGCTGAATATTATTGAGAGAGAAACTCACTTGAAAAGATGAAATACAATGGGGACAACAGTCCCTTATTTATAGATTACAAAGGGGAGTAATAATTAGAGCTCAACATTTGACTATTGACTCTATGATTCAAAAAAGAGAAAAAGACAAAAAATAGAGAAAATAAAAAATACATATTAAAAAAAATATATCACATATGTATATACTTTAAATACATATTTATATACATATATTTATACATATACATACTCTTGTATTACGAAGAATATATATATATATATATATATATATATGTGTGTGTGTGTGTGTGTGTGTGTGTGTGTGTGTGTGTGTGTGTGTGATTTTCTAACAGACTCCTTCAAACTTATGGTGTAATCACCGAAAGTTTGTCAAGTAAAAAGTTTAATCTTGGTGAGCACAGTGCCTTGGTGAAGAAATCAGCAAGTTGATATTCTGATGTCCCGTAGGAAAGATCAATAGTCTTCTTTAAGTATTCTTCACGAACGAAGTGACAGTCCATCTCTATATGCTTAGTTCTTTAATGAAACGTATGATTTCGAGCAATGTATATAGAGCTCTTGTTGTCACAGAACAATCTTGTAGGATTCTGAAGATGAATTTTCATATATGAAATTAGTTGTTTGAGCCACACAATTTTCATGGTAGTAGTCGTCATTGCTCTATATTCAGCCTTCGTAGATGATAGTGACACATTTTGTTGTTTCTTGCGCTTTCATGAAATCAAGGATTCACCTAAAAATACGCAAAAGCTAGTTGTTGAGCGCCTATTATTTGGATCCCCTCTCCAATCAACATATGCGTATGCAATAAGATCTAATGAGGAAGAAGAGGATAGAAAAACTCCCTTATTTATTGTGCCTCTGATATATTTGATAATTCTCATGACTGCACCCATATGAGCTGATGTTGGAGCATGTTGAAATTGACGCTATATGTACAGCATGAGCTATGTCTGGTCTTGTAATACTTAAATACATGAGAGATCCCACGAGCTGTCTGAAAGGAGTTGGATTGTCCAAAGAAACTCTATCATCAACTCGTATCTTCATTCTGACAATATCTTGAGTGTCAACGACTTTGTCATCTGATAATCCTGACCAGTCAATGATATCTAAAACAAATTTTGTTTGTGACAATATATACCCTCTGTTAGAATATGATACTTATATACCAAGAAAGTATGTTAGGAACCCAAGATTAGTCATTTCAAAAGAAATTTTCAAAAACTGTTTTACTTTCTTGATTCCTTCTTTGTCACTACCTATAATCAACATGTCATCAACATATAAAAGTAAAATTATAATACCTGCAGAATAATTCTTGAAAAATAAAGTTGTGTCAGTATAACATGGTTTAAAACCATATCTTATAATGACAGTTGAAAGTGTCAAACCAAGCTTTAGATGCTTGTTTGAGACCATATAATCCCTTTTTTAATTTAAGCACTTTACCTGAAGGGACTATCAATCCAGGTGGACATCCATGTATACTTCCTCATTGAGATTCCCATTTTAAAAGGCCTTTTTAACATTCATTTGAAATATATTTCAATTTTTAATAGCTGCAATAGTTACAAGAATTCCAACAGTGGTCATCCTGACGATAGGAGCAAAGGTTTCTTCGTAATCTACTTTGTATTCTTAAGAATAACCTTTGGCAACTAACTTGACTTTATGTTTTTCCAAGGATCCATCGCTTTTTGTCTTGACTTTCAAAACTCATCTACAACCTATGGTTTTCTTTCCGATGGGTAGATTTAAAAATTTTTAAGTGTTGGCTCCTTCAAGAGCGTCTAATTCTATATGCATAGTTTTTACCCATTCAGGTAATTTTTTTGCTTCATTGTAACATGAGGGTTCAAAATATGAATGAATAGCTATAAGACATGCTCTATATTTAGGAGAAAATGAGTCGTAAAAATAAATCTACTTGGAATCCTTGAGGTTCGTTCAGATCTACAAATAGTGATTTGTTCAGAGGGAATCTGTAATGCTTCATGGTTACCTTGATTTACACTTTCACCAGATATGTTTTTATTTCTTCTAGTGTATACTATTGGTTCAACTGTTGTTCTATTATCAATAGAGGGTTCTACATAAGTATTTTCATCATTAGACAATAGTTTAAATAAGGAGTAGTCATAATTTATGTCTTGAGACATATTTCCTTCAAATCCACTTTCATTTTCAACAAAGTTAACATTCCTTGAGACAAGGAGTTTATCATTTTTTATATCAGAACATTTAAACCCTTTTTGTGTTTCAGAATAACTAATGAACGCACAGGGGATGGCCTTAGAAGATAGTTTATCTCCTTTATCATTTAAGACATAACTTTTGCAGCCAAAGATTCTCAGTCTTTGATAATCAAGTTGGTATTTGAATAATTTTTCAAAAGAAATTTCATTGGACAAAGTTTTTGAAGGCATCCTATTTATGAGATATATTGAGGTTAAAGCAGCTTCAGCTCAAAGATTTTTTGGAACATTCTTAGCAATAAGTAGTGTTCTTGTAGTTTCCATAATATGTCTATGTTTTCTCTCTGAAATCCCGTTTTGTTGTGGAGTTCTAGGACACGATCTTTGATGCAAAATTCTTTTGTTTTCTAAAAATTGTTTAAATTCATTTGACAAATATTCTCTCTCAGAGTCAGTTCTGAGGATTTTGATCTTACTTTCAAATTGATTTTTAATCATGTTATAGAAAATTTTAAATGTGACAAATACATAAGACTTAAACTTAAGAAAATAAATCCAACAATATCTACTGAAATCATCGACAAATACAACATAGTAGGAGAATCCTCCTTTAGAAACTACCGGAGCAGGACCCTACACATCTGAATGAACCAACTCAAAAGACATTGAAGAGTAAAAAATTCTTTATCTATAAGGCAAGGATGTCATTTTTCCAAGTAAACATTCTTTATATTCAAAATTATCTTTACAAAGATCTTTAGTAATAGGTAGAAAATTTAATTTCCTTATATTTGGATGCTCAAGTCTATGATGCCAAATTTTTATATCTTTTATTTGGGAAATATTACCAAATGATTCATTTGAAATACAAAAAAAACTATATAATAAAGATCTCCTTGCCTAGAACCTTCTCTAATCAATTTCTCTGACTGACGATCTTGCACCCAACATTTATTTGATGAGAATATGACATCACATCCATGATCTGAGATTTAAGAAATGAAAAGTAAATTAAGGTGAAGTTTTGGTATAAGTCTAACTTTTGGAATACCAACACCCTCTATTTTCAAGGAAGTACCGTCGGCAGTGAAAACAAAGGATGCATTTGAGTTAGATTGACACTCGGATAAAATAGACTTGTGTGGGGCCATATGAAATGAAGCTCCTGAATCAAGAAGCCAAGAGCGCATACCAAGAGTAGAAGATGATGCAATGGTCGCTCCTGAGGTAGATCCTTTAAATAATGGTCTTAATGCCTCCGTCAATTGGGATAATGATTTGGTGAGATCTTTGAGGTTCAGAGTATCATCGTCTTGTTTTGACGGGGCTGCGACAACTTGTTTTTCTTGAGGTCTATAGTCCTTTTTGAATCTAGGACATTGAGGCCTAATATGGCCGGGCTCATGACAGTTATGACAAATATTTTTTATTCTCCTCTATTCTTATTAAAATAAGGAGATCTATATAGCTTGATATAATGTCTCAGTTTGGATGCGGCAAGTGAGCAATCCTCTTCTTGACCATTGCTAGAAGTAGCAAGCACACTATCATTCTTACTCATGTTTAGCCTAATCTCTTCTCCACTAAGTTTAGTGAGAATTTCATGAATAGGATGAGGCAATGAAGATGATGGCAAGGAATCCCTAGTTTGTTCAAACTCGGGTCTCAATCCATAAAGAAAAGCAAAGAATCTATCTTCTTCAACTTGAACTCTCTGCATCTCAATACACTTACCTTTTCATTTGGGTTCAAATTGAGCAAGTTGAGTCCAAATGGATGATAACTAATATTTCTAGCATTTTCTTGGAGATAATACTTATGAGCCATATCTTTTTCGATAAACATACTTCTAAGATATTCTCATGCTTCATTTGTCTTTTTGTAACACAAAAGATTTGAGGCAATTTTTGTCTCAACTCCACGTAACATCCAAAAAAGAATCTTGGCATTTTTCATGTCCCATTCATCTAATTTTTTGTAATATTTTTTCACTGTTTTGTCATTTTATTTGAGACTTGTCTTGACACCATTTTTACATATTGTAATTTTAAGAATAGATTCAAGAATAGTACCTCTCACATATCCTTACAAACCTTGACCTTTTATGAATGTCTCCAAATGTCCCGCCCATATGATGTAATTACTTCCATCAAACTTAAATGGCGGAATAAAGTTGGAGTTGCTTGTATTGTGCTGGAAGAATTCGCCCGTGATGAACAAAGAGAAGAAGAGAACCACAACCAAGGAAGGATTGCTAACACGCTTCACGAGGCAGCCCACCAATGTACGCTTTACGAGGCAGACTTTAAGAGTGATTATAAACCAAGCTTTGATACCATGTGAAGAACCTCACAAATAATCAAGTTTATAAAAAAACTTGACAAGAACATTCACTCATCAAATGCGCTAAGGCAAGAATAACACAAAGTGCTCTAAGGCACAAATATCAAGAAGTGCACTAAGGCACAAAAATGTTGAATATCATTGAGAGAGAAACTCACTTGAAAAGATGAAATACAATGGGGACAACAGTCCCTTATTTATAGATTACAAAGGGGAGTAATAACCGTTGGGAGTAGCCCAACGGATCTAATTAGAGCTGTTGGGAACAGCATAATGGCTGATCAACTAGTCAACATTTGACTATTGACTCTATGATTCAAAAAAAAGAAAAAGACAAAAAATAGGAAAAATAAAAAATACATATTACAAAAAATATATCAGATACGTATATACTTTAAATACATATTTATATACATATATTTATACATATACATACTCTTGTATTACGAAGAGTATATACACATATATATTCAAGTATATATGTATATATATGTGATTTTCTAACAAAGCCAACTGTCAAAGTGAAGTTTAACGCATCATTGTGCGGCAATGACTATAAGACCACAAGTCTATGCTTTGTTGGGGAACACTTGTTTTTATTGATGTCCGCATGTAACAGCCATAGGCCCATAATCATCACTCAATGTGATGTCTTATTCAGAAACTAAAATGGACTGATGGGTTATAGCCAGGAGGATGGTTGGTTGCTGCATGTGGATTACCAGGTGCTTAGAGGCACTGTTGGCTTAGGATTTGGGATAACTGCTTGAATTGTGAAGACCATGATATGTTGCAGGATACAGGTTTGGGTCTTAGATCATAACCGAAAATGCATAATAAGTTAGTAGTGAGATAGGACTAGCAAATCATAATTGACAGGCAACAGGAAGTCTGTGGCCTGCAAATCAGGCATCTTGAGAAAAATGCCATCTTGCTCAAAGGTTGGCCTGATGTGCCAAACTTACTCAGAGGTTTGGCCATATGTTTCATAGACTAGCCTCTCTATTATAGCAGCATCAACATCAGAAACATGAAAATGCTCTCGAAATGACTAGAGAACTTTTTCAAGCTTCATAAATGGCATGCCAATGTTGCCTCCTGTAAGTGAACATCATCTCATGTAGTGTTATTGTACAAGTGTACAAGACGGCAAAAGAACTAAACTGATCTACAAAACAAATATCATATTGTCCTTGGTACAGTGAAGAAGAAAAGTAACAGAGCTATAAAGATGTCTATTTAGGGGTGTGCATCTTAGCTTCTTCAACATGTCATGTCATCCCTAGTAGTAGCAATTTTATTCTTTCAAAACCTTGTTATGGAGGTAGATTGCTAATCTGACCACGTGTTGCCCTAAAAACTAGTGTTCAAGCCGTAATGGGTGAAACTAAGTGAGGCCATGGGTGAGGCCCTGTAAAGGCCCTTGCTGGGTGAGGCCATGGATGAAACTAAGTTTTGCATGTTGATTACCATTTGAAACAAAGGGAAATATAGCATGTTGGGGATCTTCTTTTTTAATGTCCATTTCTTTAAGTTTTAAACTGCCATAAAACAGATAACAATTAAAATAAAATTGACTATATTTCTTATACATCTTATATCAAAACATAGCAGCATATGCAGATGACTATGGGATACAAGGTGATCTCTTTCCATGAAGAGGGAATAAGAAGAATCTTATGGTTATTAGAACTGATTTTCTGAAGTTTATATTAATAGCTTCATGGCAAGTGAGATAGAACAAGGGCTACCAGAAACGTTAGGTCGGATTGGGAAGCTTTCTTTGGGAGCAAGAAGCAAGATTCCTCCCAACTGGTTGGTGGTGAAGCATGATTGGTTGAGTTGGAATCATAAATCTTAGTAAGTTCAATATATGCTAGAACCAAGGTTACCAGAAACTTTAGGTTGGATTCAAAAGCTTTACTTTGGGAGCAAGAAGCAAATTCTTCCTGAGGGGCTGGTGGCAAAGCAAGACTCCCTGAGTTGAAATCATAAATCTCAGTAAGTTCATGATTTGTTTCCCGTGAAGGGAAGCATGATTTTCAATAATTGAGATGTGTTATCTAGATTTATTCTTCTTTAAGAAAATTGTAAATTTATGTTGATGCTATTCTTTCTTTTCAGTAAATGATTTACTAGCATAACATATATTTTATGCCATCTATCTGTTGCAAAATTGTCATTTTTCATTGCCCATTCATGTTTTCAAATGGATCTCGTCTCAATTCTCAAATGATTCCTCATGTGGCTTTCTACTTTTATATCCCCTCAAATCATTAAGTCTTCTCATTCCTTACTTTATGACGTTCTCAGTTGAAGAGGGGCTACCTGTAGCACCATACTAACTAATGTCACATGAATATGCCAAAAATGACATGGGAAATGCCAGTTTTGTGTAATTTTCCATTAAGAATGGTATACAAAGGGGCATGACACTGCAGTAAGTAGGAGTATCCATGTGACATACTAATCAGTATTTTACGTTCAATTGAGGCATTTGGGAATTATGAAGGTTCTCAAAATTTATGAAACCAGCAGTATGATATGATGTGTAATTGCATGATGAAGCAGCTAGTAACACTTGGAGCAATGCCTCTGGTAGAGTTGCTGGCAATATGTCTAGGACTATATGTGCTCTTTTATGCAAAGCAGTGTAGTCAGAATTTATGTAAGTAGTAGCCTTGATGCATCTGGCTGTCTCAAGTTAAACCTTATTTTTATTTGCATATTCTTGTGGGACAAGGTCAGGTACCAAGGGAACACCCCATCAGATCAAGGATGAAACCAAAAGGATTGTCTGATTATTTCTTTGTCATGGATATTGAGAACATGTAGAATATCATGTTTTTTCAGTATGCCTTTAGCAACCTGAATGCTGCAACCCATTGATGAAGTCAAACATATGTAAGAGAGGATAAACTAGCTTGACAATACATTCTAGAAGGCCCTTGACATTGCAACATGGAAAAGCTGCAAGAATTGCTTTGACTTTTATGGTGAGTATGCAATCCAAAAACGATTTAAAAGTGAAATGTCGACTATGTAGAAATAATGTGATTCCATCACAAAAATATCATGATTATCATTGTACTTTATAAGTTTTTTTTTTCATGAAGGATGGGAAAACCATCATACGGATCAGAGACCTAGTAGTGTTGGCTAAGCCTGTCATACTTACAGTCTATGTCACATGGGTGTGGGTGCGGGTGCAGCGCAATTTCAAAAATTTTGGACACGGGGACACGGCTATATATATATATATATATATATATATATATTTATATATATATATATATATATTTAAAATAAATATATATATAATATATCCAGTGTGTGCATATATGTGGATATTGTCATGCTATATATATATTTTAAAAATATATAAAAAGATCATTTTTTTATTTTTTGCCCTAAAATAGACATTTTTGGACTCGGTCAACGTTGACCGAGTCCAAAACGACGACGGACTCGGCCGCGATTCGTTGACCGAGTCCGGGCTGTGTCCTAAGCCGCACCCGTGCCGGGGCGTGTCGACTCGGGTGTGGCGTCTACCTAGCCGAGTCCGTGTGACTTAGCTTACGGTCCCTTTCCCGACGCTGTAAACCCATGTTCCCTTTTTCCTTATGAAATGAAAAACGAAAACCCCATCGGTCGCGCTTGTCTATTAATAATGCATGGCCATAGAGGATACACCCACCCCTTGGCCCCCGGGAGTCACTTGGCTTTGGCTGAGCAAGGGCTTATCCCTTGCCCTCATTAATGCAAGGGATTTGACACTTATGGGAATGGAATTCTGACCACCCGTCTAGTGGCCAAGGCCCCCTCCACTGCACCAAACCCCTTGGGGCATACTTTCAAAGTTTTAAATTTTTCCTTTTTTTTGTAATTTAACATGGCTTTTCCATTTCATTATTTTTGTATATTTAGAAAAATTTTACAACCTCTTTACACTTTTCTCCAAAACACAATATTTTTATTTTCTGGTATCCTTTCATATATATATATATATATATATATATATATATATATATATATATATATATATATATATATATATATATATATATATATATATATTTTAGAAAATTTTTACAACCTCTTTACACTTTTCTCCAAAACACAATATTTTTATTTTCTGGTATCCTTTCATATATATATATATATATATATATATATATATATATATATATATATATATATATATATACGAAAATTGGTAGCTGCTCACTCGTTAGGTGCTCAAATGAAGGTCACTCATGCTGAGCATCCATTGTGCGGCGTGATGGACGGTCAGCGTCTTTTTTGCGCAAGAAGTCTTTTACTGGCGCTAAAGTAGCGCCAGTAAAAACCTAAGCGGACACTTTTAGACTTTTACTGGTGCTATTTTAGTGCCAGTAAAAGTCTTTTTTTCGCAAAAAAGACTTTGAGTGTCAATCACGCCACACAATGGATGCTCAGCGTGAGTAACCTTCGTTTGAACACCTAACGACTGAGCAGCTATGCATAACTCTCTCTCTATATGTTCAAATATGTCAAGATTTATAGGAAAACCTATAATATCACAAAAGATTGTCTTACTAGGATATAAAGGAGATAAATATTGTTGACCATAGTCATTCTTACTCAGGAAATTCGAAGAATTTAATTTCTGGGTGAAGGAGATTTGTAGGGCAGAAGACTTGATGGATAATGGCATATCTGGAATCAGCTAAAAAGAAGTTTGTAAAAAGAAATATCAAGAATGTTGACTAGGCTAGGTGAACAAACACTATCAACCTTTGCTTTTTATATCAGTAGGTTGTGCAGTTTTTTCATTTATCTGCTATCAGCTGAATGATTTTGAATCCAGCCCTGGCATGACATTGGTCAGTCTTCATGTTTCTGGTCTCTGGAAAATTCTGTCCTCTCTGAATCTCTAGTCTTGAAATCATGTTAGAAGAAGTTTGTGAGTAAAATGTCATTTTCATAAATTAGGAATAATACCTTATGTATAATTTTGTAAGGTAATGCATAATGAACACAGAAAGAAGCAAACTACGTCTATGCTTACATCACTGCCTAGAAGACTAGTGTTACTTCAACATGCATAGGGGTGTGTCTACTCAAAACAAGCTAATCAAAGTCAAGCCTCCCATCCTGTACAATCAGGATGAAGCGTTTAAACCTATTTTGACTGAAAGATATCATGGGTTCAAATTCGGTCTTCTATGCTTGCACGAGCAATGGAGGGTGGGCTTTGAGCGTGCGTGCACACGTGTATGTGTGTCTGTATGTGCATGTGTACATCATCTACTCCTCTCCTTAGAAGTTATATTAGGCATGTTATGCTATCCACCACCTTTATGGGGATGTGGAAAACAAAGAGGCAATGGGGAATAGTCAATGTCAACCTTACAAACATAATTCTACAAGCAGGTGCCATATGATGTGCTTTGCATGCAGATAGTTCCTTCTGCAAGTGCTTATCTGAGCCCTAGCAGTGCACCGCAAATGCAGAGATTTGCCAAGAGCTTCACCCAGATCTTTACATCTGCATGGTTCTGTTCTAGCTTAGTGTCTCCATTGATAACCAGATGCCTTTTAAATCTGTAGATTTGTGGTTCTGTGTGCAGTCTCAAACTCATCTTATTCTCCTATAAGAAACTCTCATTGCTTAGTATATGTCTTGGTAATGCCTGTTGAACCATGCACTTAGAAATTTGTCATTTTTTTTTATTTCACGGTGCAGTTCTCCTTTTTGCATAATAGTGTACAGGTACTGCTAATTTAGTCTTTCAACTAAGCCCTAGTTTTCAATATGAAATTGTTTCATATTAATGTTATGTAGCACAAATCTTACTTTTCCATGCCACTTTTAACTAACTTAATGAAGGACGTGAAGTTGCATATAATGTGGAGAACTATTACGTGTTTCCAATTAATCAAAATAGAGAAGTATGCATGGCCGGTCCTAACTCATGAGAAACATATTTCCATGAAAAAAAGCAAACATGTAAACCTTCATACTGTGTTGTAACAGAATTACATTAAAAAAGTAAGATGATGCATCCTTCTTTATCAATAGCCGACAAGCGCAGGGTCAAAGTCAGACTCATGGGTGGATGAGGAAGATGATATACTTTAAATTGTGGTTCATAACAGGAAGAAGGCAAAAACCTGCCATAGAAACAGGCATGGCCTTGTTTAACTAGATTGAGAAAAAAAGAAAAGAAAATCCAATTTTAGGACATGTAATTGATTAACTTGAGAAAAGTAATCTCTTTTCAGTAATGTGACCAGAGGGCCCTTACATTGATAAACCATTATATTTTGCAGCCTGCTAGTTCATCGTGAGCTGCTGTAGTGGGTGTAGCTTAACAAATATTTGAGAGAAATTGCTGAATTTTATCATCTGGTAGAGGTTTTCATGGACAGGTGTGGAAATTAAACTTCCTTTTTGTTGGGGACAGAAAAGTCAAACTTCATTAGAAGTAACAGAAAGTTACTTATATGCTATCAAGGATCCTTGAGTGACAGTTGATGTAGCCAAAGCTACAGTAGCACCTATGAGGCATCAGGCTGATTTGATGTTCAATTTCTTATTCAAGCTCCTTACAAGGTGTAGACCCATTATGGAAATTATCCACCATAATTTATTGCCTCGGGAACCAGAGTAGGAATTGGTAGATTTTGCCACACCCAGCAACATTAAAGGTCAACAAGAAACGAGGCAGCATTAGTTATTTTGGACCTAGTAGAAGTGAAGGAAGCCTCATGGATCTCCTAATCCATCAATTCATGTATCTCTATCTGTTACTGACAGCTACATGTAGCAAGAGGCTACTTTTATTAAACTCACAATATGATGCTATAAGAAACTACAATTTTAGGTGTGGTCTTCCTGCCCCAAAGGTATCTCTTGCAATTTTGTGTCATGTTGCTTTAAGGGTTAGTTTGCCAGTATTTCGGTTGTGCCATTATTATCCCTTAATCAGTTTACTCCACTCCAATATCTTTGTTCCTGATCTAATAGGTACCGAGAGCAATATCAAGCTGCTTATGCTTGTACCATGAATAATCTTATATGGCACAAGCTGTTGCAAAATTTCCAAGATTTACTACTTTAACTATATTCCCTATGATCCTTCCCTTACTCGTTTATCTATCATGATATTTAGAGATAATTATTGGATGAACTTACTAGTTTAGAAACCCAACCATCTGTAAATGGTACAAAAAACAAATGCAATCAGATCAAAAGTATGAATTCATTGACCAGGAGTTGAATTGAGTCATTCCAAAGGAAGAAACACAACAGAAAAACCAAGAAGTTTTATGGGACACTCACTGGAATCAAACATGAGGACCTCGGCCAATATAGTAAGAACCAATCTAAAGGTTTCCTCGAGCCATTGTTGCTTTGGCTAACAACTGTTGGCTCTATTGATGCACTCAAGTATCAATACTGGCACTGGTGATGATCTTGAAGCTGTACTGAAGCATGGATGCCAGCACAGGGTAAATCACGATCTCCCTACCCACAAAGCCACAAAGGGATGAAACCGACAGCCACAATCAGCCACAAAAATAGATTTTAGATGTCCTGGGTATTAAGTGCCTCAAAGTGCCTATACATGGGTATTTAACTTTATGTGAAGTGTTATTTCTTCTCCTGTCTGCCTCAACGGCATTTATGTAAATTTCCTTTCCCTTCTTCAGCCTAAATCATGATACATTGTGTCTAGAGGAAATGTGTATTGATGCTCTTTTCAGAGAGTTACAATGCTTTTGTTGGTGCATCATGGTTCTAGAGATGCTTGATTTGTAACCTTTGGATGTTGATTTGTAACCTTTGGATGTGATGATTTCATTATCCTGTCATCTCAGCTTGTTATTAGCAATTATGTCCATTTATCATAACGTCTACTTGTCAAGTGGCCATATGAAGGTGTTCGAGAAAAAGTATGCATCAACTGCATGGCGTCCTATATCCTTGCCCCTTTTCGAATGAGGTCCCCATACTTGGCACCTGGGACACTGCTTTTACTGTATGTATCTCATTCTTGTGAAACCTGTTCCAATGAACACTGAGGCTTTGAGTCTATAGTATCCTGGTATTTAATTTTGAAAACTTGAACCACCACCCCTATTGATTTCATTGACCATTGAGCTTGGGCGTGAATTTATTCTTCTGAAGGAAAATTGGAGAGATTTATCATTGTTTGTTCTATATTTTTTGCAAAATATAACATGTGCTACGTTTGTCCTCAGCAAGTGAAAGATGAGCTAGCTCGGAGAATGTCCCCGTGCGTTCATGGCTACTCAGATGGGGTGGTGGTTGCAGATTTTCGGCAATCTCTTGAATTTGAGGAGTTCCAAGCATCCCTTGCTCGAGTGTCTAAACTCCTTGACATTGAGAACGGGAACTGCAGCATGATAGATAGTCCAGTGGTGGATCAGATGGACTGTCAACGGAACCACGAAAGTAAGCTACTGGTGACTTCTTGTGGAGCACCTGTGTACCATGAGGGAACCAGCCTACATTCTCTTGAGGGTTCTCTTGAATAATCGGAGGCATGGATTAATTTTTTCAAGTTGACGGCAAAGCTTACACGTTACATGGTATATGAAATAGAGAAAAAAAAATTGTTTTTTATATATTTAAATAAATTCACAAGTAATCAAGTTACTCTCTCTCTCTCTCTCTCTCTCTCTCTCTCACACACACACACGCACGTACTTTCATGGCATGTCTTTCACATGGATGAGGGTAAGCCGGTTAGGGTTAATTACAACGTGGGCTCAGCGATATGGTTGCTCGTAATTGAAATTTTGACTTGTATGATGTCAAATGGATGATAGCCTCCCCCCACGTTGGAATATGTGGGATCTCAAAACTCAAAACTGTGTAGTGAATCTAGCATGTGGGCTTACGCCGAAAACAGGGATAAACAAACGTTGAATCTCGGATCCCCCAAAAAACAATGGTAAACAGTGGTGGTGGTCATATTTTCGTTGAACTTGGGGTTTTTCTCTGGCCCGAAAGGGGGAAATTTTTCTCAGATGCTTGGATCTTTAAATTCGAGTAGCCATCTCAAACGGTAGCGTGGATACCAACATCTACCTAGACTAGGAGTAATGTGATGTAATGCGTGTTTTAACTGTTTGAAGAAAAGGGTGCTTAAGGTCGTGTGGTCTCTTCAGCTTTAAATTTCAGTTGCAAAGCATAAATGCATTAGTGGGCGGGGGGTGGGGGTTGATTTGCGTTTAAAGCTGCAGTACAGTCTTGCGATCAGTAAAGGGTACTTAGACAACCAGGTAGCTACCATGCTGACCCTTCCATTACTCGCCTCCCACTAAAAGGGGATGGGGCCTTGCATGTTTGGTCTGTCGCAAGGGTAAGTGTGGTGATTGGTGATGGATGGGGATGTAGTTGAGCTAAGCTCACATGGCATGCTCCTCAGCTATTTGATGTTGTTGACAGACTTTATTTATGATCTCCTAAGTCTTAACTAACTTCCCTCTATCATTGTCGCCCGCATTTAACTAGCCCTTGAGTTGGGTTCCATCATCTTAATGGATGATATTGAGACTTCTAATCCGCTCTAACTGTCTGGTCTGGTGTGTATCCATCAGCTAGGAAGATACTTATGCACCTGCAGCCATCCATCTGCTTTTGGGCCCCACAACTGACAGACTGTCAGGGCATCAGATGCAATGTTATCAGTATCGGTGGTCGCCACCGGAACAGGGCCGTAGGATAGCCCTTTTTCTACCAGCTAATCTGGCCTTCTTTGGCCATCCCCCACCCTTCCTCCAAGCGGCCAGAACATGATGACCCATTTGATAATAAATCTTACCACCACTAAAATGGTGACACTAAGAGGTAGATTATAAAAGAGTAAAATACAAAGCTGTTAGAAAGATTAGCCAAATTGTCTCAGTGTTTTGACTTGTCTTTGCATAAGGTTTACCTCCCATGCATGTTTCAATTCATATATGTGTGGTTTGGAACTTTTTCATGTCAAAATTGATTTATGGTTTTAGTTGAGTTTGTCTCGGGCTAATATTTTAGAATGGAACACTACTAAGTGAAAAATACATCGAGTGTAGGAACACGCAGTATGTATTCGTTTGATCAGTGACATGCGATGGTAGCACGACATGTGATAGGCATTAGTATCATCGTTAGTACATCGTTGTGTGACAACACAGACGTGAAGCATTGTTTGGTTAAGTAGTGTCAGCGAATCAAAGGATGTTGCCTTTGAAGATTTGGTTAAGGATCTCTCGGCTTGCAAGAGATGTCTCATGCATAGTGGTTGGATGCACGAGGGTGTGTGTGGGTTAGAGCTAATTTCTCAAAGAATCACCTTAGGTGGTTCTAACCAAGTATGATGACTTGGAGCTAGGCGAGTGAATGCCTAGGGTGAATGCCTAGGTGCTGGCAAATGAGTCTTGGTGGCGCTCTTCGCTATGGTGTTCAATCATCAACTGGTCTTCGGACTAGAGGTTGCGAGGTCTTATTCCTTCGGTGATGAGGTTTTGCTATGTCGTACGCATAGAGTCACAATACACTCTATGGCATGCAAGGCTAAGGCAAAGTTTGTGCGTCTTTCGAAAATGATAGCTTGTATGGGACGACTATGCACTAAGCGGCATAAACTACATGAAATGCACATTTGAAAATGCGCTTGATCAGCTTCCACTAGGCAGTTGCACATGAGGTGGTGTGCAAGGCCAATAAAAATGATTCAGCACATGAAAAGGTGTTGGTATGCGGCTTTTGCCCGTTAAGCTTGCCAACTTGGTGCATCATGGGTTTATGAAGCATTCTATGCCCATGACAGATCGAGAGAAAGGCTTGTGGTAGGGAAGGACCATCGCACCACACTGGCTTATTGAAAAAAGTAAGCTCGTGATAAATTGGCATCAGAACAGAAAGATTCACAGAGACCTTGTTGTTCATTGTGTGTGACACTGAAGATGACAATGATGGTTTATCTTGGTTACGTATTTTTTTGCAATTCAAGTGTGGTTGACCGAGCACTGAAGCAAGATGTTGGCAGGATGGTATGAGACATATTGTCGATGATAAGCAGAAGTGTAAGTTTATTGTTCAGTTGGATAAAAGAACATAGATAAGTCAAAGATTCCTACCAGTTATGTGTTAGACTCACAGATGGAGCATGATGTTTGCCTTGTGCATGCAGAGAATGTACGTTAAATTCGGTTGGATGTATTTGCATTTTTGGGTATGTGAGACTCAACTAAACTTCTAAATTCTCTCGCAAGATTGTAGGTTAGCGGAGTGCCCACGTTGAGCAAGAATGCTCACTATTTTGGTCTCTTGAGTTGGCAGATCATCAATGGATTGTGTGTGCAAAAAAGTCATTGTTCGTGGCTTGTTGGTTTCTATGAAAACATTTTGCTGAATCTGAGAAAGAGTTACAGTGTGCTGGCTTCAGAAGGGAAGTTGCAGCATTTGGGCAAAGTGCCCTTGTGAGGACGAGTGCCCAGGAAGATACTTTGAAGGACCACTTTGGGGTGATACGCAAGAAAGTGTCCTCCACTTGTAGACTAGTTTGGACCATTGCAAAACCGCAAGTTGGTGCTTAAGGGAGTTGATATCCCTACGGTACGTATTGGTGGTTGTCTTTCTTTGTGAGGACTACAAAGGGCTTGGACTTGCCCTTGCTGAGATTGGAAGGCACCCCAGCCACGAGCATAAAGATGGCAAGTTTGTCATGCGGGCGAGGATGACCTACTGTGTATGAGACTGCACTGGGGTCTCACGAGTAGAGAATGCTCAATGTTAATAAACAGAAGACTATTGTCTAAGTGATCGGAGATGCGTTAAAGGTATAAGACTTGGTGTATTAAAGATTGCAACGATAGTAAATGCAAACTAGAATAAGTTGAGTAGGCTCTGAAGAAAAGAGTAAACCAAAGATAAGTACAAAAGAAAACTGGTATATCAATGAAGACTGTGTTTTTACCTACACTAGCATTGTTGAGGACGATAATAGTTTTGGGTGGAGGAGAATGTCTCAGGTCAATCTTTCAGAATGGGGCATGTGCAGTGCGAAGCTCTACTGAGTGGAAAATGCATCAAGTATAGGAACGCGCGGTATGCGTTCGCTTGATCGGTGATGTGTGATGGTAGCACAACATGCGATAGGCATCAGTATCGTAGTTAGTGCATCATTGTGTGGCGACACAGACATGGAGCATTGTTTGGTTAAGCAGATCAAAGGATGTTGCCTTTGGAGATTTGGTTAAAGACCTCTCAGTTTGCAAGAGATGTCACATGCATAGCAATTGGATGCACGGGGTGTCTGTGGGTTAGGGCTAATTTTTTCAGGAATCACCTTAGGTAGTTCTAACCGAGTATGATGACTTGGGCTAGGCGAGTGAATGCCTAGGCATCGACGAATGAGTCTGGGCGGTGCTCTTCGATATGGTGTTCAATCATTAACTGGTCTTTGGATTGAGAGCCGCAAGGTCTTATTTTTTTGGTGGTGAGGTTTTACTATGTCGTGTATATGAAGTCGCAATACGCTCCATAGCATGTAAGACTAAGGCAAAGTTTGTGCAACTTTCGAAAGCGATAGCTGGTATGGGACGACTATGCACTAAACGACATGAACTATATGAAATGTGCATTTATAAATGCGCTTCATTAGCTTCCGCTAGGCGATTGCACACGAGGTGGTGCAGAAAGCCAATAAAAATGATTCATCACATGAAAAGGTGTTGGTACGTGGTCTTTGCCTGGAGGTGGTGCAGAAAGCCAATAAAAATGATTCATCACATGAAAAGGTGTTGGTACGCGGTCTTTGCCTGTTAAGCTGGACAACTTGGCGCGTCACGGGTTTGCAAAGTATTTTATGCCTATGACAGATCGAGAGAAAAGCTTACGGCAGTAGAGAAGGACGGTCGCGCCGCACTGGTTTATTGAAAAAAGTAAGCAGTTCATGGTATGCATAATTTGTATTTATTTATTTGAGTTTAGTTTCTAGTAGTCTTATTCCTTATTGACCTTTTAGGACTTTGGTCTGGACACATTTTTTCCTTATTTTATCTCTCGACCTATAGCATTCCACCTTCACGATGTATATTGTTCCACTTGTGTTGATTTTTTTTATTGTTGGGCATTTTTCATGGTGCAAAATGCGCTTTTTAGTGAAACACATTTGTAAGCTTTAATATTTAAGACCGATATACTGTATTCACAATTCAGTCATTTAGACTTGATTATGTATAGTTGACAATAAGCCAGAATGTATCTAATTTGTAACCATGGTTTTGTTTTCACGTTCCATGGGTGGGGGCTAGAGATTTTTGAGCTTAAGAAGCAAAGGAATAACAGTTAGGGCCTTGATAGTAGTAAATGCAAGAAACGCAACTGGTCAGGTGAACCCTAGCTGTTTATTTACACGGAATTGTCATGGAGGGTGAGAAATTAATATATACTCTTTTTCATTATGTTCTCATGATTTTTTTTTTCTCCTGTCATTTCAATAGAACTATCGCAAGCATGTACCACTCCGCCGTCTCCATTGTACCACCTGAAGCTTCCTGGTAAGCCTCTCTCTCTCTCTCTCTCTCTCTCTCTCTCTCTGGAGGTTTTTATGAAATAGTTGTTAACTTATGCTATTTTTACTTTACATGCTATAAATTATTTATTTTTGTATTTTGTTGAGTTATATTGATTTTTTATTTTTTTATTTTTCATATAATGTCTAATTTTTTAAAAATATTTTTATTTTTATGAATTTTATTAAAAATCATTTTTTTTAATAAACCGATACGATACGGCGGGCAGGTTAGGGCATTTTATAAAAAAACTATACAGGTCCGATACTGACAGCATTGCTTGTGCCACATGATCCTGACTCGTTTTATTATCGCAATGGGAGCAGGGGAGAGTCAAAAAGCGAAAGCGTTGAGAGATTTCTAATCCTTCATTGATTTCCTACTGTGGGCAGGAACTGCTTTGCTTGCTGGCTCGCATGTGCTTGGGTTGGTGAGGTAGATTGGGTAGGTGTTGCCGATTAAGGGCGGATTTGACTTGTGGCAGAAAAAGCAGCCACCAATTGGTTCATCCGTCAGTTCTCACGGGTCTGCCTTGATGTCTCTGTGAATGCATCTGTCCAAGTTGAAGTTAATTGTTCTTTACCGCCAGTGGCTTGGCCGCGTGTTCGCTACTTTCATACGCATCTCTTCCCCTCCTTGTACTTAAGACATTTTGGCCCAATGTCTCCTCTGCCCCGCCACATAGTATAACTTTTTGAGGGAGCGCGACTCTCTCTCTCTCTCTCTCTCAGCGCGAGCTGCGAGGTCGTTTGGAAACAATACAAGCGACGATGGTTGGACTGAGCAGGCCGCTCTTCGTTCTTTTCGGATCATCCATCGTCCAGTACAGCTTCAGCCATGGTGGATGGGGAGCCACGCTCGCTGACATCTACTCCAGGAAGGTACCTCATCCCCATCACCCTTCACTTACTGAAGCTACCCTGGCAAGACCCTATTGTCTTTCCCCTACTTCAGGAAGGTATCTCATCCCATCACCCTTCACTTACTTAAGCTACCTTGGGAAGCCCCTTTTGTCTTTCCCCTACTTCAGGAAGGTATCTCATCCCATCATCCTTCACTTACTGAAGCTACCATGGCAAGACCCTATTGTCTTTCCCTCCTCCTCCTCCTTCTTCCCATTTTCTTTTTAATGAATACGAACCGTGCGGTGCATATTTGATTTGCCTTCATAAAAATTGTTCAGGCAAATCCAATCTAAGAAACAGTTTTGCCAATAACAACCCCTAAGTTTTCCCTTTCTAAGTAATATTTCTGACAGAAGAGCGAGTTCCAGTCTGTTTTCCCTGTCCCAATGCAAAGCCGTATCTTGCATCCTACTCTCGGGTTTGCCTTTGGCACCCTTATAGAGAGCCTAATAAAGTAAATGAACAAATTGCCCGAATTAGTCGATCGCCCTTGTGCAGTACTGGAACCTGTTGTATATATCCCTCCATGGTGTGTCTAGCTTAGATGCACCAGTTTTTTGGGTTAATCATTAAGGTCCATGAATCCACACCGATAGTATTTCTTGGGCCATTGCAACTAACACATTGTTTCCCATAGTTCTCCTTTTTCTGGTCGTCTGTTTTGTTATAGCTTTTGTATTGTTGTTTCATTTCTTGTGAAAGACCTCTTACACTGTAGCCTCCCTGTTAAATGTGTTATGTCCTTTTGGCTTTTCTTGTTTGCAGCTAAAACTCAAAATCTATAGCAAGAGCAGTGGTTTTTCATTCACAAATAAGAATTGCTTATTAAATCCACAATTTTCTATTTGATCCATTTTCCGCTCTGGTGGCGGTGCTGCATTCTCCTGAAAGATTGAATGTTATCATGATGCTGGCTATATATTGCTTAAAAAATTTTGTTTTCTTTGATAATTTACCAGCATTTGGAACAAATAAACACCTTCGTTTTAAATAGTACCCTGGGCACCGTCAGAAAACATTTTCATGTTCACAACGGTTTTTTTTTATTGGAAACTTCATAATTCAATTTGCATAAATGCAAGCATTTGAAGATTTTTCTGGAGGTCCTCAACAGAAGTATCTGCATGAATGTGGAAGCAAACTGTGGTATTGAACTTGGGGTACCAGTTAATAGGTTGACATGTGCTGATCGGGCTAGGTACTTTATGTCTAGCAGATTTTACCAATGTATCATCTGAAAAAACCACTAAAGTTGAAGCTCTTATAAAACGATTTCCTGATAAGAGTAATATTATACACCACTATTGACTCCACGGGTAAATCGCTGTGGTAACAGTCAATGCGAGCTTACAACTTGTTAAGTTGTAAACACTGTTGATAGTCCCTCCACAAATTATGGTTTGTGTCACCCTTCTTTCCAGAGATTTTTCATGCAAAGTAGTTTAGTTGAGAAGCATTTAGTGTGCTTTCTTACCAACATTATCTGCAATCAATGGGTAATTGTTTAGATATGGTTAATTTGCTGCTTCCTGTCTGCATCTTGTATTAAAGAGGAACTTGATTTTTGACACCTAAGAATTTCCATCATGTCAGTTCAATGTACTGTAGAAAGTAAACTTACTATTATGCTTTCCTTTCTTATCCTTTGGCATGACTTTCATCTGCCAACCAACAATAATTGTGACTGTAACATGTTATGCTAGATTTGTTAAATAGAAGTGCATGTTATGCTCATAGAGCTCCACCCTAAATTCATTTTTGTTTTTATTAGGCAGACATTGTGCTGCGAGGATATACTGGTTGGAACTCAAGGCGTGCTGTCCAAGTGATTGATCAGGTGTTTCCAAAGGTAATTCTTTCGTTCACTTCACAGTATCTCTATGGACATGCTTGGAAGTGTAAATTCTTTTTAGTACTAGGAGCACAGAGTGTACGGTTTTGAAACTTTTCATCACCATTTCTCCATCTCCTTAGGTGAAGAAGTTTTTCATTTGTACCCACTCTTAGAAGATATGAAGAATTTTTCATATGGAAGTGCAATGGAAGATTCTTCTTTTCCCACTACTAAATGTGTTCTTTTCACAAGGATAGGAGTTGTGTGTGTGTGTGTGTGCATGTGTGAGCACCATATTGGATTAACATTTACCGTTGGTTCAATCTATTAATCCCTAGATTTCGTGGGAGTCTTTTTATTTTGACTTGCTCTCCTATCGTGATCAAATGTAGAGGCTTGTGGAATTGACATAAGACAACAAGGATGGCCATATTGCTAACAGCAAACTTTATGCTAATGTAAAGTGCATAAATACAAGTTGTGCCTTGGGATGAAAGACGATTGTAAATCAGCATTGCCCATGAAGAAGGGATCTAAGTAGTGCAACTATGAATCTTATGGAGAGCTTAATTCTGGCTTAGGCTCGCATGATATATGAGATCCCAATGCCTCAGATCCTGCTGCATAATTAGAAAAGTTGTGTCTCTATGAGGGATCCAAGCCAAGCAATTTGTGTTTAATTCTATAAATATCCACTGAGAAGTTAGAAATGTTCAAGTATCAACACATTAAGATTATCGTTTTAAGTGATAAACTGGAAGGGGTTGTAGCACGTACTAAGTTCGTTCAAGAAACAAGCTCCTGAAGTCATTACTAGAGGTTCTAAAGTGAGAAGTGCAGCATTCTGAAGAGCATGCTGGTGCATATTCAAGGAAGATGTACCAATTGTGGAGAGTGTTGGGGTATTGTATTGTTTTGTAGTGTGTATCACGAGTATATTTGTTTTATGTTTAAGGGCTTAAAAGTACGTTTATAGAGTCTATATTTTATAGTATCCTGTGAAGATATTTCAGATGCTCGGTAGGCCAGCTAATTTGTTGATGATCCCCAACAAGTAGTTTTATGTGTAGTACTTCAGTTTACCAGTGATGAATATGAACTCCCTGTTAGAGAGAGTCAAGAGATAGACCCATATCACAGTACGTTTCTAAATCAATGGGAAATCAAATCTCCTATCTAATCCCTGTGAGACATCTAAAAAAGAAGTCTGTGTAATCCAAATGTATAGGGATGAAATGCCATAACAGTTACCACAAATGTATACCAATGCATATATAAAGTGATATCATTCATGAGATGAGGTGAGGGAGCTTATGAGTAATGTTTTTTTTATAGGAAGCTTATGAGTAAATACTCTGCTTCTTGTTATCTAATTACCTTGTATTTGTTTAACCAGACAGGTTTAAACTCCATCTTGAGTAGTGTCTCTCCTACAAAAATCATCAGACCTAGATTTAAGACTAATGGACCAGTTAAAGCTGCACTATGTTAACTAAGGGATCTTGTGTTCAAATCCCATCAACCCCTAGCTTGTGCTTGACTATATAAAAAAAAAAACATCAGACCTTGATTTTAAGAGGAAAAAGAATGCTTTCTGTGACCCTGGAATGAAGCATTGCCCCTTGATGCACTACTCTGGCCCTTTATTTGGGAAATCCATTTAGGTAAGGTTCCAGAAAAATACATTTCCTTTCAAAGAAATCCCTTCTCCACCTAAATAATTTCAAAGATGATGGAAATATGCGTGTTATCATGTCTGTACATGTGACCGTGGTTGCCTTCACCCAATGCTTTGTTAGCCATGTCAAATTTACTTGAATACTTCCTCTATTTGTTATGTTTAGGAACCAGAAAAAAAATTATTTTCACAAGATAAACCATTTTCACAGAACTTTAGGCGGTGTAGTCTCTTTTTTGAAAAGGAAGACTGCACCTTGCAACCGGAACCTTGGGTGTTTTTTCTTGAGTCATACGAGACTAAATTCTCATATACGGTTCTCAGAGGGGGAGTCCCTTTGGTTCACCTATCTCAATAAAGTATATGATTGGTTTGAGGAGCATCTCGAGATTCAAGCGATTGCAGATGATATAACTAGTAAATATATTCTTCCTCATGTCACTATATTTCGTTGTCTATTAGGGATCACACTGACTTGCTTTTTAGTACACAGAAGCTTTTGCCTCTGTTCAATATATAATGACTGAAGCCAACTTTGCTTTGGTTAATCCGATCAGTTCATCGATGGTTGGCAAGTATGATGGATCTAATGATGATGCTGATCTGCACATATTTCGTGTTTATCTCACAAGCGGTTTTATGAAACCACGCGAATTGATGTGGGTTACGAGTATAGTTCTGGCTTTATTAACTGTATCCTTTGGTTTTGCTGGTTATTCTTTGCCATTGCTGAAAGCCTCCAACATGGAGATGGGATTTTCTTTCTATCTTTCCCTCTAAAATTTTATTCTCATAAAATATGAAACAAAAGACTTCCGGCACCACTGTAGGAGCTGGGTGTTGATCCATAAGTCATCATACCACTGGCAATGCTTGAACTGAACATTTGATCATGTCTCCTAAATCTTGTGATAATCTATTGATATGAAGGCAATTTACATTTTTCATAAACCTGGAATATCTTAAGAATTAATATGTTGAAGTTGACAGACATATTTTTTTTTCTAAGTGATTCATCACCATGTGTGGTTTTCACAGGCACAGTTAGCAGACCCCTTATGAAGCGTCAGAAGATATGTGGGATTCAGTGTATTGCAAGTCTGGCTGATTTTTCTTGGCCAATGTTGTTTGAAGAACCGAGTGGTTAATGGAAGTTTTGGTGTTTGTACATAAGGGGCATTTTAATCTTTTTATCTCTTATCTTTGTATCTATTAAGCTATTGCCTGCAGCATGATTGATGGAAACTATTTAAAAATGGCCAATCAGTCACAATTTCTATTTATGTTTTGCACGCTATCAAAGAACTTTTATGGGAATACTGTCTTAGACCTTTCAAGACAGATTTTCTGTCACCATGATTGTAGGGTTCTTGATATCATGAATGGATTTATAACCAAATCTTATGTTTTGTACCAGGATGCAGCCATTCAACCATCTTTGGTTGTAGTATACTTTGGGGGTAACGACTCAATGGGTGCACATCCTTCTGGCTTAGGTCCTCATGTGCCACTTTCTGAATATGTGAGGAACATGAAAAAAATTGCAAGCCATATTAAGGTAACCATTTGACTCCAAATAACTTATAATTTAATTATTCTGTTTGCTTATGTATTACAAATAATTTTAATCAAGCAGGGCCTTTCAGAGAAAACACGTGTGATTTTTCTCACTTGCCCTCCTGTCAATGAAGACAAAGTACGTCAACTTTCAAGGTGAAGATTTACATTTTCTCTATGCAAATTTTCCTGATGCTGCCTTTGGGAAACTAACTCTACTTTTGCTTCATATCAGTGCATTGCTGAGTGAGATAGTAAGGTCAAATGAGAATTGTCGAAGATACTCGGAAGCATGTGTAGAGCTTTGCAGGGAGATGGAAGTGGAAGTTATTGATCTTTGGACAGCTATCCAAAGGAAAGATGATTGGATTACTTCTTGCTTAACGTCAGCTCTCTCTCTCTCTCTCTCTTTCTCTCTCTCTCTCTATACATGCAAGAAGCCTTTATTACATTCTAGGGAACAATAAACCATAGACCACTTAAGAATGTTATCTTTTAGGAAGTCAGCGGGAGGAACTCCACCAGTAGAGAAGGTAAATTTCAAATGTCCTTGGGTCACTCTTCTAACCTATGTCACATGGGTGCGGGGATGCGGCACTTTAAAAAAACTTGGGTGCGGGGGTGTGGTATATATATATATATATAAAGTCCAAAAGTTGGATATAAATGAACCTGTGTGTGTTAACTGCACCCAGGGTCAGGTTGACCACACCGGGTGCCGCACCTGCACGCGCACCCACGCCGCGTCGCGTCGACGTGGGTGCGGCCTAGTTGGCCGAGTCTCTGTGACATAGGTTCTAACCTTATCGAAGTATGGATAGTGGATGGATAGAAGATTCTCAACACTAATGGCAAATGATTCGTTTTTAGTGTTTTAGTTTTGACCAATTTGCTAATGATATATGATTAGCTGCAAATGGTGTTAACGACATGAAGTAACTGAATAAAACTTCACTCGTTTCTAAATTATTCAATTGGATGATTTATCGCAATCACAACCTAATAATGATACAATCCCATGGGTTGAGCTGGATCCACATAGATCAGACCACACTTATATTTGGACGTGGGATATGTATTTTGGTCCATTTAGCTTGTAAGTAGGATTAATGATCCTGTAATTGGTCTTGGGTTTGTGATATCCTTGTATTAGGATCCATAATCCATGTGGAGGGTGTAAAATGGATGCAAGGGCATTTTGGTCTTTTGGACAGCTTCTTTGATAAACCTTGTAATAGAGATGTCTTGTGTAGCTTCTAGAGGAAGCCTTCGCTTAGAGAGCCTATAAATAAGACCTATAGCCTTTATTTTATAATCTTTTGGACAATTAATGAATTGAGCACTCTTCTTGAGTTCTCTTGGCCTACTCTGGCTCTTTAGTGTAAGTTTGACTCTAACCTAGTGTTAGAGGCTCTAGGGCTTAGATCTATCTAAGATCTAGAGATCATCATCTCATACTCACCACTCCATCATAGTCGTCCATCTTATTCCATCTAAAACCTCTCACAATCTTAGTTGTCCAACCTCTCCCTATTCAATTTTCCTTCATTTCCCTCCAATTCCACCTAGATCTATGGTTGCAAGCTTGAGGCTTGCAACAGATAAGCTTCCGTTCCATCAATCTTGATGGAGGCAGTATGAAAATTACATGTAAAAAGTTAGCAGTTTGTTGTCTTTAAAGAAAAGTTTGTGTTCTTCCAAAACTTTATATCCACACAGAAATTCAAGGTTATAAGTAGCGTATCATTGCCTGTATCGATCGTGCCAATAATAACACCATATAGTATCATAAAACGCATCATAAAATTTTAACAAAAAAAATCAAAAATCTAAAAAAATTAGAAAAAATAGTATAAATTCTAAAAAAATCATATAACATCAAATAATGATGAATTGCACAAAATACAACCATAAAATCAAAAAATCATATCACATCAAATAATGATGAATTGCACAAAATAAACCATAAAATCACATATGAAGCATTTATGTTTCTATGACTTCATAAGATATCATCAAACATCAACTATCTCACAAGAACAATGCAAAATATTTAATATGCAATTAAGAACGTGCCACAAGACTCATAGTTTCATCCTACATAAACAAAAATATTATGACAATAGTTGCACTCGGTTTTCACTCATTACTTGATTGCCTCATTACTATGTTGGAGTTGGATCATATGATGTCATCTTTGTTGGAGGAGTATGGAACCTGATTTTTATCTTGATATAAATCTTTAATTTTTGCGGATCCAGCTTCGCGGTAAGTTGGCGGCGAGTTACAGTGGGACAGTGACCCCCGAGGTGATTTTTTTTTGGAGTGTAGCTTTGTAGTTTTACTCATAATAAAGATTTTTTTACCTTAACTCATTCTCTTGAGTGAGAAATGGTGAAAATGCATTTTTTATCTTAACCCACTTCTTTGAGTAAAAATCAGTGGAAATGCACTTCTGAAACCCAAAATGAAAAAAATAATAATTTTTGGCCTTTTTAAAGTGCGCCGAAGGTGCATCGTACAATACGCCCGATACGGGTACGATACACACTCTTATCGCAATACAAGTGTGTATTGTATCGTAAACCCCAAAGTAACGATATGTATCATACCGTATTGTACGATGCCGCACGATATAGACAACCTTGCATAAATTGGTTTTAGTTCTAATAGAGGTTTCTTGCTCCTGTAAAATCTTTCCTCTAAATTGTTTCTCATCTTCAGCTGTCCATCCTTCATATTACCTCATTGCTTGGACTATGTTGAAGGGAGATGTTTTAAAACTTCTAGCATGAGCATCGTAACCAGCTAATTATTTTTTCTAAATGCCCTCTTTCAATCTCTCTATAATAGAAACTACAAAAAATCAACCATATGGTTTTAAACATATTTGATTCTTGACGGGTATTTGGAATGTTTAAAGTCCTCTTGCTTGTTATTTTACCAATAAAAGAATTTGAAAGCTACTCAACAATAACCTGACGTTGTTGAATGCCATTACCTCTTCCTTTAAACTCATACAACAAATTCCCTATAGCACAAATTGCCAGAAAGTTACTTTTGGATCGTCCAATCAACTCGGTAAATCAAGAAAATCTGGAAAGCTCTCTCTCTCTCTCTCTCTCTCTCTCTCTTACACATAGGATCAACACATATATTCAATTTATTTAATGCTGCTTGTATAAATTATTCCAGCTAAATGGCTAACAAAATAAAAGGAAAAGACAGATTCTTCTGGTTTCCAACAATTTTAAATGAGTTCTAAACATTCAGTATGGTTACTTTCATATGATTTGGTACTATCTAGTCCCATATTGTATGATTTTGATTGGTTTAATTTGATGCATTCATTTTTGCTTGGAAGTCGAGGGTTGTATCAGAATTAGGATTGTTGTTTCACCAACAGGAAATCAGTCCAAGTCCAGAAGTTCAAAATGGATTCTGGTATATGATTTTTATAGGTCAAATTGACTCATGCCATGTACCCTAGGTTGGACCATGAATGCCAGTAACTTGACTGAGAGAGTCTGATGACTTGTACCTTAACCTTCTGTGTGGGTCTTGTTATTACTCAACATTATGTCTACACATACCATGAGCATTCATGTTGATATGTCTTTGATATTTTTCTACCAGTTCCTTTTTGTTCTTTGTTTATTGGCAACACTGGGTCTTGTTCTGGAACTTTTCACGATTACATCTTTGTTGTTATGCTTTATATGGTTGCCTACATTATTTGCTAGCTGTTGAAAAAGCAATTATTGTATTTTTAATGCATGTAGAGGGTTTAGAAGAAATCGGTCATAGTCTATTTCCATCTATAATTACCAACAGTTGTGTCAGCAAAGACATAAAGGTATTTGTGCAGACAATAATATAAATATCCATGTGAAGGTTTTCACATTCATCTTGATACTCTTCTTGCCGTTGCACTTTTGTTAGGTTGTCAATCACTATGGGAGTTTTAGACATTTTTGTTTTCTCCCACTTCATATCAAATTTGTGGTAAAATTTTTACTAGCGGCAGGAGTTAACCAGTCAAACATCCGGCATCCCAGCAAGATCTCTTTTTACAGTCATTTTCTTTCCTGGAATTTCATGTAGGTATCAAGGGCATCATAACTTCTAAGCGCCCTTGACCAAGCATGTGTTGGAATTTTATTCCAGCCAGTTCCTTGGAAACCCTGTATTATTTGTGCTTGACCAGCTTCCAATAAATCCTGGAGCTGGAATGCAGGAAGATTGTTTATATTACTCTCTGCAATGGCCAAGTTACTCCAAAGTCGGTAACACTAACTTGTTGGTTCAAATGTGATCTAACCATTACTGTTATCTATCGACCCACCGTCCATGCTTTTCAGATCCTATTTTACTTTCAACATTTCTGTACAAATCTGCTTAGATTCACTTGGTCCTTTTTTTCTTGCTCCTTTTACAATGTCCATAAAATGCCAAGCTGATGCTAACTGTTCGTTTTCGTTGTTATCCATTCTTTTCCCTGATTTTCAGACATTCCCTGAGAACTATTGTTATAATAGTTGTCAATTTCAAGTAAGAAAATTCGGTAGCTTAATGCAAATTTCTGGTAATGACTCATTTTTGGTTTGGTTGTTATATGTCTTTTGAGCATTTCGACACTACTCTCGCTTCCTTTCAGGGATGGAGTACACCTATCAGCAGAGGGGAGCGACATAGTAGTTGAAGAGATACTGAAAGTCCTTAGAGAAGCCAAGTGGGAGCCATCATTGCACTGGAAATCTTTACCATCTGAATTCTCAGAAGATTCACCATATGATCTGGTTTTAGCGGATGGAAGGAGCACGCTTAACATTTCTGAAGCAACATTTCACTGGAGCAAGCAATGGGACTGAACCTAAGCCTTTTGGGATACCTATGAATAATTCCATGCTACAGTGTTTCTTCTGTCCTGTCGTCTTGATGGTGGGACCAAGTGGTCGAACGTCACTGAATTTTTTGAATTAGAGAAATTTCCCCATTTATTAGGCCTGATAGTTCTTTTGCTTTTGGCTCCTGGACACTGGCAGGTACTGCAAGTTTATGCCATTCAATTATGATTTGTATGTTGACACAAGTCAGAGCCTCGAAGGTTCTGCTGTGTCATCGTGAACTGTCGGCCGCTAGAATATGAGAATTATCATTTGAACTTTCTTTTTTTTTTGTTCTTTCCACATAAATCTCACTGTACAGGTGATATATATTTTTGGTTTTATAAGAATCAGCTCTTGAATCATCCGATTATAGTTCATAAGCGGCATCATTTTAAGGCTTGAGAATAGACGTCTCTGAATTTTCATAAATATTCAAGCATCTAAAACTCATTTCTTTCATCGAAAATACACTATTCAACAGTTGATTTCTATCTAGTTCACCATGGTGAACACATCTGCATGATCGGATTTACAAAAAAAAAAGTCTGAAATGCTTAGTTTGCAAAGTAGTTCTCATATTTTAGGTCCACGAAGTAGAATGTTATCCAAGATTTTTTGAGTTTGTTTCTTTTTTTTCTTAAATTTGACCATACCAATGTGTTCTACATGTTTGGTTTTAAAGGGACTGGCTCTTAAATCATCTGATTGTGATGCATGAGCAGCTGCTCAAAAAAATTGTAAAAATTCATGCATCAAAAAATCATATTTTTTTTGTCAAAAAAACATGATCCAACATTCCATTCCTAGGAAATGTACCATGCCAAATGCATCTGCAGGGTCGGATTTGCAAGCTGCCACTATTGGTCCTTTGTGAACACAAGTTATGTTGAAATTTTTTACGTAAGTTAATCACGTTCCTAAGATATTTTCAACAAAGAGATTTTGGGAGCTGGAATCCATAAGTGTAGAAAACTGCCTCGGGTTTCAATTATAACATTTTTTGGGTCTTTTCAGTTACTACCTTTAACCGATCAAGCCACTTTTCGTCCTAAAAAAATTTAGTTGGCGTCAAATAAAATGGTTACAATGTCCTAACATTCAATTTATTAACCACAACAGTTTGTTGGACTGAACTGCTAAGAAATAATTGGATGCTTTGGGGATATGTGGAGTAGATTAGGAAAAATGTAATAACCAAGAAGTTGGGCTGTTGTTTATTTACGGACTTTGACGTAAAAAAAAATAGAAGAAAACAAAAGAAACTGATGTCTGTATTTTTGTCGTACCCCACAACAGCCCCCTCCCCCTTGTCTTATTTAGAACCCTCAACTTCAAGGTGCTTTGGTACGGTATCTGGAGCCAAGGGAACCAATAAGCGAACGGATTCCACACGAGGGCTAATGTGGACTCGAGATATATGGCATAAACTAGAATTAGGGATGCAAATGCGTTGGTCTTAGCCCCAAGTGGGGTTGGCGTAGTGGTGTGGGGCTTTGGCTGCTAAAGGGCAGTGAAGGGTATCGCCCATCTGCGCAAGACAATGGGTAGCATAGGCACTGGGGTGGGGGTCCTAGTGTCAGGGTTTTATGCTGCCAACCAGGGGTGTAGCTAGGATTCATGTGAGGGGGGGGGGGGGGGGGGGGGCAAACAGGGGTGTAGCAAAAGAAATTTATTTGTGTGATAGTCGGGGGGGGGGGGGGGGGGGGGGTCGGGGGCAGCGCCCCCGAAAAAAAAAATTGAGATAAAATAAAAAATGTCTACAATTATTAATAAAAATCTATTTCATATGGACAAATCAAACTATTTGCTTCTGTCAGGGCTGGGCTAGGACTGGGCTGGGCTACAAAAATGGATAAAAATCTATTTCATATGGAATCAGGGCTGGGCTTTAAAAAAAAAAAACTGTTTCGGGAGGCAGGACTGGGCTACAGCCCAGTCCTGCCCCCCCCCTAGCTACGCCTTTGCTGCCAACACGAATGAGGCAGCGCGACCAGGTCTTGGTGCCGGGTGTGGTTTCTTGGGGATATAAATTCAAAAAAAATAATAAATGCATTGGTCTGACCTAAGCCCAAAAGAAAAAAGACTCGTGTCATTTGCATACTGCCCGTTAGACCCGTGGGCCTAATTGTGCCATGCCGGGCCTATTATATAATATATACACAACAACTACGCCTTCATCCCAAAACAATTGGGGTCAGCGATATGAATCAACAAAGAAAATCATTCAGGGTCTTCCACATGAATCCTTCTCCTCCAATCATTTCTATCTAATGTGATGTCCTAGATCCTTTCCTATCATCTCCATCCAAGTCTTCCTTGGCCTATCCCGACCTCTTTTAACTAATATATTTTTCCATTTCTCCATCCTTTATTATATAATATATATTATATATAAATTATAATATATATATATATATATATATATATATATAATGTTATATATATACATGGGTCACGGGTCCACCCGGTTGAAGCCAAGCTTGGGCCTAATTTATAGGGCCAAGCCTGGCCCGTGGCAAGCTGGGCTGGGCCGGCCAGTGGGCTGTGAAATCTGACAAAACTGTGTTACATTAATCTATAAAATCACCCAGTCCCTGACCACAAATTAATACAACAACGGCTATCTGTAGGCAAAAGTCCCAAATACAGTCCAAATAACGAAAGAATGGATCTGGTAGTTTCCAAGTGCGTCTTGCTCCTAATCTCCGTCAGGATCATCCACTTAATTTTCCAGCTCTCTTCTGTTGTACATTTCTTTTATACGTACGTGTGTATGTGTGCATTGCAAGCCTGTGATCAAAACAGTATCATGATGGCAGCGAGTTATTTTTTGTTTCTTCTCAATTTCCTCTTGATGATTGGGAAACTTGTACAGCCCGTACGGTAACTGCAGTGATTCTGTCTGCACTACTTTGCAACTAGCTTATTGAATTAGCTAAATTGATCTAGAGAATGGGGTTTGTGCTGCCCCCTTTTTTCTTTACATATTCTTAGCTCCTTCAACAAGTTGCTTTTCACAAATGTGAAAGTAGATATTCAGTCGATAATATGCAAGATCTTGTTGGTAAATTAGACTTAGAGGGTACGGCAACTAGAGGTGTTGACAGGCAGGGTTTGGTTGGGAGGGAGACCTTGCCCCAATTTTGGGGTATGGAATCTGGTCTAATAGGACCCCATCATAAGCAAACCATACTTGGACTCGATAAAAACTACATGAACCAGACCCAGGTCATACCCAGTAAAATAATATTTTATTATTATTTTTACATTGAAAAATTACGGGTCTTAATCGAAACTCAGGTCAGATCCAGGCCTTGTATAAAATTTTACATACTATACCCGGCTCCATGTATTAATCAGACCTTCAGGTGCAGACCTGGGTCTTAATCGGGTTTTCTTATTTATCACCATACCCGGACCCTATAGGGTTTGGTACGGGTCAAATCTGGATCAACCCGATCCATTAACACTCCTAATGGCAACTGAATTTGCACCAAGTGAGTTCATAGGCATGCAATAGATGCATTATATATATAGCATAGCAATAGTTGTCCCATTTAAAACCTAGTCCTTGGTGCAATAGGTATTCGTACAACTTTGCTTTTAAGATACAATTGAACTTTTTCTTACTTGAAAAGGTCGGCTCATGTTCTACATTAGGTGAGTTTAAACAACTTAATATGGATCACCTTAAATACCTTCTTGACTTTAACCAAATAAAATCTAGGCTCAACTAAAACAAAATCTTAACTAAATCAAGGCCTAAGCTCACTAAAAGAAAGAAAGAAAGAAGAAGAGCACTAGGGAGAAAGGGAGGGCGAACTAGACAACGCAAAAGCACAAGAAAAAGAGTTCATGAGAGAGAGGGCGATAGAGAGCATGAGAGAGGATTAGGATATATATAGGTCCCAACCCAATAGCTAGCAATCAAGGCCTATAAAGTGCAATAAGTGGGTTCAAACGGTTAAGAGAGAGTTAGTCACAATCTTAGCACAATCAGTGGACATAAAGGACTCTCAAAGGGTTGAGAATAACCCTACTAAATCTAAGGGATAAGGTCTAGAATAAAGAGGGTGGCTAGGGCTGCAATGGACCATGCAAGAATGTTAGGCAAGTTCAAGTCATAGTCAAAGGCAATTGAAGTGGACTAGGTCAAGATAAAAAATGGTTGCTCCAAGGCTCACTACAAGATTTGTCAAAGACTTGGGATAAAACCGCCCTGCTGAACCAAAACCCAAACCCAAATCCTAGTCAAAATTTAGGTTTAAAGTCAAAGCTAAGTCCAAATCCAAGGAGTCAAATTTAAAGACATGCACCAATGAGCCTTGTCCATAAGAACCACTTTACTCTATCTAAACCCAAGGAAAGTTCTCTTACTTTTCAACGTGAGACTAAAAAAAAAAAAAAAAGTTCCCTCCAAAATGCTAACTTAAAAAAAAGCAGCGAAATAGTTTGCCTTGGATGCAAACCCACATACTTTTTAGAAAAAAAACCCAACAGATCTGACGTGTCTCATAAACCTTATGGTTATTATTAAATTTTGTAAATAAATGTTATTGTCACGGGCCTATTTCCTTCAATGGGCTAGCGCGGCGCAACGGTCTCTCCTCACCGCCGCAAGCCTACTTGTCAGCTCGCTTAGCGGTCGCGGAAGCTTGTAATCAGAGTGCAAGAGAGCAAGAGAGAATTGAGGGAGAGAAATTGCAATCACAAGAAACAATCACAACGAGGGTGAACAAAAGAAAGCTCAACGCATTTACTTCATTCATAATTTTGCTCGCAGGCTATTACAGTTCAAGTATATGGGCTGCCCCTTCGGGGTATTGATTCACCTGAACCGGACAGCTTACATCAGACTCAACAAAAGCAAAACAGACTTTAAGCGCAACTATACATTGTAAGTCGCAAGGGAACATGCCCCCCCCCTTTAAATCATGCGTTGTCCTCGGCGCCATCTGTTTCGTGGTAAGCCCTAACTTCAACCGGGTAGCGGTTGTTTATTCAGAATGCAGGCTCCCATGTTGGTTTTGTTGTTTCCTCCCACTGCACCAAGTATTTCTTTGCTTGCTCCAAGTATTTGACCTTGTGGCGAAGGATCTGACTAAAATGCTTCTCGGCCCGTTGTGCTGTCAGGGCCCTCTGCATTATGGTAGCGTGTTGTGATACACTGCGTTCCGGGTCTCCATCATCAGGATGAAACTGCTTGAGGTTGCACACGTGGAATATCGGGTGCACCTTGAAGTCTGGGGGCAACTCCAGCTTATATGCCAGCTTGCTCACCTTCTTTGTGATGGTGAAGGGTCCCTCGTACTTTCTGAGTAGTCTGCGGTGCCGCCCGTGGAAGATGCATGTGCGACCAGGATATAACTTCACCAACACTTGGTCCCCAACTTGGAACCCTGTGGGCCGACGGTGTTTGTCCGCCCACTTTTTCATTCTCTTTGCCGTTTTGTGTAAGAATACCTTCGCCAACTCATTCTGCTTGTGTCAGTCGCGAACAAACTGATAGGTGAAGGATGGCCTTCTCTTTTCTTGTGCGGCAAGAGTGTGTGGGGTCAGTGGCTATCTCAAACGGACTGTGGCCTGAAGACTCGCTCTTCTGCAGATTATAACAAAACTGTGCTACATAAAGGAGCTTCTGATTGGCACTAACAAAGTGCCTAAGGTATTGCTTTAGTATCCCGTTGATGTGCTTTGTCTGGCCATCTGTCTGTGGATGGAAGCGTGTTGAAAACAGCAAATCAGAGCCAAGTAGCCAAAATACTTCACGTCAGAACTTACCTGTGAAGCGAGCATCGCGATCACTCACAATGCTCTTTGGTATGCCCCAGTGTTTCACCACATGCTTTACGAACAACTCTGCAGTCTTCTCTATAGGGCACTCCTTGAAAGTTGGGATGAAGGTGTCATACTTTGAGAAACAATCCATCACGATCAAAATAGAACGAAGGCCCTCTACCTTTGGCAGACTAACAATAAAGTCCATAGAGATACTATCCCAAGGACGTTCTAGAATTGGTAGAGGCTCAAGGAGACCGGCAGCCTTCTGGTTTGTTTCCTTATCTTGCTGGCAGATGAGGCATGTTCAAACATACCCTTTAACATCGTCCCTCATCTGCGGTCAATAGTAGCCGCGCTCAAGGAGTGCTAAGGTCCGCTTCTGACCAGGATGGTCGGCCCATAGTGTATCATGGCACTCCTTAAGCAATTCTCAACGGAGGCTTCCCCAACGCGGCACAAAGATGCGTCCCCCTTTTGTGACGAGGAGGCCATCTTGTAGCCAAAATCGCTGAGTCTTCCCTGTCTGCGCTAGAGAAACAAGGTGTTGTGCTATCGGGTCCTGCTGCATACCTTCTTGGATGCGGCTCAGCAATGCGCCCTCTAAATGCACTTCGGAAGGCTGTGCACGTGCAGCTATCAATTCAGCCCTGCGACTTAGGGCGTCCGCCACAACATTGGTCTTTCCAACCTTGTACTCTAAGGCAAAGTCGAACTCAAGTAAAAACATCTGCCATCGAGGTTGTTTAGGCGTCAACTTCTTCTGCGTCTAAAAATAGCTTGTGGCGACATTGTCCGTCTTGACGATGAACTCAGCACCCAAGAGGTAGTGCCGCGAGGTCCTCAGGCAATACACAATGGCGGTCATCTGACGTTCATGCACTGTGTAACGCTTTTCTGCATCTTTCAGCTTGCGACTCTCATATGTGATCGAATGACCATCTTGCATAATAACTCTGTCAATGGCAAAGTCTGAGACATCTGTGTGGACTTCAAAGGGTCTCGAATGATCAGGCAGTCGCAGCACTGGCTCCCTCACTAAGGTTTTCTTCAAACCATCGAAGGCATCTTGGCACGCTCCTGTCCAGAGTCATACCTGATTCTTCTTTAACAAATATGTGAGGGGCGCAACAATAAGGGAATAACCTTCTATGAAACACCGATAATAGTTTGCCAAACCGAGGAATGGCCGCAATTCTGGCACTTTACTTGGCGGAACTCATTCCTGTATGACCCTTATCTTGTACTCATCCATACGCAACACACCACGCCCCACAACATGCCCAAGGAAGCTAATCTCCTTCTGTCTGAAGAGACACTTCTCTCATTTAACACAGAGGTCATTCTCCTTCAGCACCTGAAATATTGTTCGCAAGTGCTCGACATGTTCCTCCATGTTGCAGCTGTAAATCATGATATTATCTAGGTAGACTACCACGAACTTGTCTAAGGGTAGAAGATCTGGTTCATTAAAGTCGTTAACGTGGCTAGAGCATTTGTCAGCCCGAATGACATTACTAAAAATTCATAAGCACCATAGCAGGTGACACAAGTTGTCTTTGGCTCATCACCTTCAACAATCCTCACCTGTCAGTAACCTGATCGCAGATCTAGCTTGGAAAAGATACGGGAACTACCTAGCTGATCGAACAAGTCCGCTATCAATGGCAATGGGTACTTGTTCTTCACCGTGACCTTCTTCAAAGAACGGTAATTCACACATAACTGTTTAGAGCCATCATGTTTCATCTAGAAAAGGACTGGTGCACCAAATGGGGCTTTTGATGGACGAACAATGCCTGCGTCCAACATCGCGTCTAACTGCCTGCGCAGCTCCTTCAACTCAGCTGACCCTATACGGTATGAAACCATTGCGGGAGGCTTCGCTCTTGGGGTCAACTCAATCTTGTGGTCGACCTCACGTCTTGGCGGAAGACGCATTGGCAATTTTGGAGGCATCACCCCCCAAAACTCCTCCAATAGTGGGGCTAGGGTCGGCGGCACTGCTGCTTCTACCTTCCCTTCTTCTGCGCGCATTGCCACTAAAAATGTATGCTCCTCATGTATGACACCCTTCTTCAGTTGCATTGCCGATATAACTGAAGACTTGCCTTTCTGCGTAAGACACTGCACTGTGTGAGACAGGTCTGACCCCATTATCGTCAACATGTTAAACTTTGGCAGCATCATAACATTCTGTCTTCGCAGAAACTCCATACCCAAAATCACCTTGAAATCGTCTAGAGGCACCACAGAAAAGTTGGCTTTGCCGACCCAACTCCCCACTTGAGTAGCCACATCTCTTGCTTCACCAAGGATGGGCTTGGCCTCAAAGTTTACTATTTTGATGGTCCTCTGCTTTGGCCCAGTTTTTAAGCCCAACCGCTCTGCTTCTTCCTGCGAGACAAAGTTGTGTGTGGCCCCAGAGTCTATCATTGCTGAAGTAGACTTTCCATTCATAATGACTTCTACGTACATAAGTTTCTTACTGACCTGCATGTTCTTAGCTGCACAACTTCTAGCTGTGTTAATCGATTGCATGACCCTCATCATTGGTTGCATGGTCTCAGTATCATTGCATTCAGTATCGCTGCATTCTTCTTGTGCAGCATTGGCTTGCCCGTCGTTCTTTACAAGACGTTTTTGGCATTGCCTGACGATATGTCTATCACCACAGATAACCAACATGTCACAGTTGCACCCTTGTTGCTGTTGTTATACCTTGTGTAGTTCTGTTTCTTTTCGGATTGATGGTGTGTCGATGCCTCACCTTTATTATCACGTCGCTCGTCCTTTTTGCCTCCGTGGTCAGGCTTCTTCCTGACTTTGGTTGAGGGAGTGAAAGGCTTGTGCTGAGTGTCGACTAAGCGTTCGGCCGCCACATATGCATCTTCCAAAATACGAGGGTTGCTCCTTTCCACTTCAGACTGTGCCCATGGTTGAAGTCCCACAATAAACCAGTTGAGCATATCATCTTCTGGCATATTGGGTATCTCCAGCATAAGCTTCTGAAATGTTATAACATAGTCTTGGAACAAACCAGAGTGTTTGAGCTCACGAACCATCCGGTAAGCCTGTCTCTGCGCATTTCTTGGCATGAAGTAGTTGCGCAACTCTATTTTGAAGTCATCAATGGTGTCTATCGCATATTGATTTCTCTCCATGTCACTGTGTTTCTGCCTCTACCAAGCGATAGCATCTCCATCAAGTAAGGTCGTTGCAGCCTTAATCCTCAGATCTTCAAGGGTCACATTATGGATATCCAAGCAGTCTTCTACTTGGAACAAAAAGTTCTCAATGGCCTTGCTGTCACGAGAACCATTGAATTTCGCGGATCTTGGTGCATCAATCCTTGATGACTTCTTACCATTTCTGCCATTTAGGGTCACCGTCCGCTGTAACGTACGGTTCTTCAACTGAAGCTCCCCTACTTCAGTCTGCAAGTCAGCCACTGTAGTCATCAACGAAGTGACCTGCCCCATCAATAAGGTTACCTGCTCTTGCAGGCTCGCCACCACATCATTCAGTCTATTGAATGATTCACATGCGCGTGAAATCACTTCCTCATGCAAAGTCACCTCTTCCACCAGTTTGTTAACAGTTGCAGCCAACTCTTCTTGACCCCGAGGTGAACCTATCTTCTCGGCTTCGGCAAGTGCCTTGCCTTTGGTGTTGCATAAGTTTTGATAAGGTGCCACGATGTCTTGCTCACAAATCGCAGTCTGTCGGCGTGTCTGTCGACACTGACTCTGGAGTCCCTTTTCCAGCACGAGAACGAACTCTGATACTACTTGTCACGGGTCTATTTCCTTCAATGAGCCAGCGCGGTGCGACGATCCCTCATCATCGCCACAAGCCTACTTGTCAGCTCGCTTGCCGGTCGCGAAAGCTTGTAATCAGAGTGCAAGAGAGCAAGAGAGAGTTGAGGGAGAGAAATTACAATCACAAGAAGCAATCACAATGGGGTGAACAAAAAAAAGCTCAACGCATTTACTTCATTCATAATTTTGCCCGCAGACTATTACAATTCAAGTATACGGGCTGCCCCTTCGGGGTATTGATTCACCTGAACCGAGCAGCTTATATCATACTCAACAAAATCAAAACAGACTCTAAGCGCAACTATACATTGTAAGTCGCAAGAGAACAGTTATAGTGCGTGAATTATTAGTGTTAAGTTTCGAATTGAGCACAATAACTACGGCCTTTGGAGGGACATCTCTCTCTCACAGCTTCTGCCCATTTCAAAGGGAAAGACCAAAGAAATGCAAAACTGGGCTTTCTCTGTTGGCTTAAAAGGGAAAGGTCGTCTGTTTTGTCAAAAGCCACTCACACGAACAAACAGGGCTCCCCTTGTCTGGCCGGAGCAGTTAGTGAAGGTCACCAATTGTGTTGGGACGTTGCAAATTCGAATCCCAGTGGTATAGTTGTATTACTGTTAAGGGTCTGCCTAACCCCCAGCTTTCTCAGTAAAAAAAAATAATCCACTCGCACGAATATCGATTTTCCCGGTATTCAGTATTCCCTCTTTAAATTTGCCACGTCTATTATAAGACTTCGTACAGTAACTACAGTTTTAGCTATTTATCCGGAAAACAGGAAAACGGCGTTTCCGTGGTGAAATGGAAACGGTAGGCTTTTCTCCAAAATTTTATCATTGCCTTGCATTCTGTTTATTTTTATCCAACAGTTGTCCCTGAAAATTAGGCGAGCCCAAGAAGAGATCAGTCAATGCTGGGTGATTTAATCGGACGAGGAAATTAAGTTAAGAAAGCAACAGAGGTGGCTGGCCTGGCAGGAAGGACAAAGAAAGAAGACACCCGACGGTTTGGGCCTTGGGGTGCGAAGAATATGAGCGTTGTATGAGGAATAACAAAAAAAATTATAAAAGCCGAGAACGCGAGAGATAACTCTCTCTCTCTCTCTCGGTTGGCCTGACGTGAATGGGTGGCAGTGGGATAGAGCAACAGGTGAAACAGAGGGCCAAGGAACTCAAGTCCCTCTTCAGACATGGATGGATATTGGTCGGAGCATGCAAGAAAGGATGGTACAAGATCAGGCAAAACGTCCTCAAAAGATGATGGGATTGATCATTTGATCCTTCAGGGCCAGCAACCAATCCTTGTCTTCACAACAAACGCGGCAATAACTTGGGCATTGAAGGTTTTCCCCAGGCTAAGCTACCACGTCTACCTTACAACGTATTTACAACTTCATCGTCTTTATTGTGTTTTGTAAATATATGCAATCTGTGTATAGTTTTGTGTAGTCCAATGTGAATTTGAATGAAAAGTTTCTGCGAGATAAAGAAGGAAATTCCTAGAATTCTGTTGTATTTTCAGGTGTTTGGGATGGGAGAAACAAAAGAGACATCCACTAATGACAAAATTTTCTGTATACTGCTGGTTGGGTGCTCCGACTTCTTTGTATTTTTTTGAGCAATATCTCTTCTCTTTCTTCAAAATAATGAAAGGTGTTTTGTTAAAAGGGTTTCTATCGACTGACAATCGTAAGCAAAGTTATGGACGGATTTCAAATGAACCACTTCCGTAAATTAGTTACCATTCGTAATTTTATTGAGCAACATTTAGAACGACTCTAAATGTTGTATGTCGTAAAGAATCCAAGTAGGGCTTGGTTTAGTTGTATGTCGTAAGCATTGATTATTGATATAACCATTTGTAACATGAACAATTCAATTGCATTTTTCCTTTTCTTTTCTTTTTTCCCCCTCATGATGCATATACCAAACCATCACACATCAGGTTGGCTTGGAGTTCTGTCCAATGCTTTTCATATATTCGTATTATGGTGAAAGAACTCTGATAGGAAATGCAAATTCATAAGTGAGATTGTTTGATTTGAATGCTTCACGGAAAAGGTAAGTTGAAGGAGAAGAAAAGATACCAGGAATTGTTAAAAAAAAAAGAACAAAGAACAAAGGTCTATGCTGTGGTTGTACTTTGTTTTTCACCATGTATTTTGGAGTTTTTTCCTCCTCGTCTTGGAAAGAAAAGAGACCTTATCTTCGATAGAATTTTATATCTTGGATGCGGCACACCCAAAATCCATTTTTGAGAAAGTTTAAGAGCCAATCAGTTGCTATTGTGGTTGAATTTTGGATGACACCCAAAACCTGGTTAAATGTGCTAACCAGATTTAAACTTTAAAACAAAGAATAAAAATCACAAAATCAAGTCATTAAACTGTCATCCAAACAGCAACACCAAGTTTACATGTTCTTTCATAAAGCAATTATTGACTAGGTTTTTACCTATAAAAAAAAGTACTAACTAGGTTTTCAGACAACCATATTTTTTATAAAACTTGGTTTCTCGACCTGTCATCCAAAGCGGGCTTTGTGATTCTATCCAAAAGGTGGCACTTCAAGTTCAAACATGTAAGCTGGTCTTTTTTTTTAAGTGGATTTTTTGGTAGAAATCACATTTTGCTAATTAATAGACACTTAGGCTTGGTTTAGGAGATGTCAATCTAGTGAATTTGCTGGAAATGATTTGGAAACAATTAGAAGAATCCATCTTGTTGACAGAACCTTCAATTCTTTCAGGGTGTCGCAGAAAAAGCTCCGTTTCAGTGGTAAAGGTGGCTTTTTCTGTGGGGCCTACAAGAGGACGTGGTCGGACTTTGTTTCCGCTGTAACACTCTCCATGCCATTGTTTGCACTGAGAGTATTACCGTGACATAGAAACGCCTCCTTCGAAGATTCAGGCTACACAATTCTCCTTGATTCTCCATCTTGTTTAGAGACATCTCTTTGTTATATGAAATGAGAGGAAGAATAAAGATTTTCAGCCGTCACAGACGAGTTTAGATTCTCAAGAAGGGTTCCCTTCCACAGATGGTAGTCTGCAATGGCCGGAAGTTCGTCCGACGCCGGCGAACGGTCTCCCCGGAGCAGTTTCCCAACTGCTCACGTCCCTCAATCTGCGCAAGGGCGTCCCATGTAGCCACAACGGTTGTTTCCTCAGCCACATCAGCTGAACCCTCATCCAACCTGGCTTCTGTGGCCACATGCAACAATCCGAAGCCTCAAAAAATACAAGTTATTTGTTGAGACGCTGCTCCGGCACTCTGAGTCGCCACCTGGATTTGTGTTTTCTGCAGACCCGTTAACAGGAAACCAACCACCGAAAACGGAAGACATTGCTCTCAAGCCCACTGTCTCGACTCAAGGTCAGAATCGTCGTCGATATAAATCCGGTGCATTTGACTTGACAAATCCTCCCAACCGGCATAATCTCAAGGCTGGAACAACGAATCGTTCTGACGGTCTGCAAAGACGACGCACTTCAATTGCAGAAGCTATACTAATTCCTGTGAGCCAAATGGTTGAGACTCACACCAGTGGAAAACGGATCCCATCAATTGAAATAGGATGGGTTTCATCATACATTTAATCCTAGCCATCATCCTATTTCAAATGATGGGATCCCTGTTCACACCAGTATGGGGAAGGCCCCTTCCATCACGGCTGATAGTTCACTGATTCCTGCAGGGTCAATAGGGCGACCAAGGAACCGACTTGGGATATGAGTCCGGATTGGACTCCTCCATTGTAAAAACGTAGCTATTTTTAATTTTCAGTTAACAAGTCTCTGCCTAACCCCAGCTTTGTGAGAAAAAAAAAAATTCATCCCATCTATTTCAACATCTAATCTAATCAGCTTTTGTTTTTTTTTTAACTCAAGCCCTTCAGCGTGACACCTATTGGAATATGCCACACAAGCAATTTATTTTCTTGTTTTGTGAGAACCTTGGCATGGGATGAGAACTGGTTTCCATGTGTTGACAGTGCCATGGTTTTGAAATTTATATAGTTTCCAACCCAGAAGTTGTTTGTGAGTTCTTGGTTTCGCGTTTCAAGAAATTGGTTCTGGCTCTCAAACAAGTATGGATTTTTTTCGGTAAAAACATCAAATATTTTAGGATCGTTTTAGATTTTAAGAGTTCAAAACAAGGTGGATTATGGACTAGTTGCACCACTTGTGTAAGAACAAACAGAGCCCCTCTTCTGCCCTCCCTCTGTTTGTCATCATATCACTAAGGGCTTGTTTGGGATCGTTAGCTGAGATGGGCGTTTATGCAGTTGAGGAAGTGGCAGCTGCTTTGCCAGCTACCACCTCTAAATGCATAAACGAGAAAGGGTCATCCTAGCGCCGAGATTCCAAACGGGACCTTGACCAAGATTTTGCCTCGAGAATACCAAATACCTAAACGCACATCCCAGCGCCGCGATTCCAAACAGGCCTTAAGAGTTCAAAATTCAAACAGTTTACTTTTTCTTTTTTTGTAAGGATGAATGAGTACTCAATTTTTAAGGGACAACACGAAAGACCAAACACGTTTTCATAACGTTTTCCAAGATGATAAATATTGACCTAGGTCCCTATTTGACCGTTTTAAAAAAAAGTTTGGCTCATATTTGAAAATAAGGTTAAAAGGTTGGCCCCTTAATGCAAAATTTTCAAATAAAAATTTGGTAATTTATCTCGAGTTTGCTAACAATATTATGCGAGAGAAAAAAAAGCGTACGACTATTTTCACGTTTTAGTTTATTCTATTTGTGATTTTTTTTTGACTTTTGACATTTTTTTAGCCTTATTTTTTACAACATCCCAAGAAGCATCAAGAGATTGGAATTCTCTTAACAAATCCACTAGGAGTTACCTCGCAACCCAAGCACCACCCCTTTGGGGATCGTCTCAACAGGTTACCCAAAGTTTTTTTTTTTTTTGGAAAAAAAATCATTTAGGAGTCAAGTTTTTTCCCTTAATTTCAAATATGGGCTTCAATTTTCTGGAGGTCTTGTCATGGGTTTCTATTTTTCTGAAAACTGCCGAAAGCTCAGGTTCAATCGTAAGATAAATTACAATAATAGCTGCCATAATAAAAAACTTAAAAAAAATATACTCTTCTCCTTCTTACGAGAGTGAACGAGTATTTTTCAAATCTAAAAGAACAATATAGGAAGCCCAAAAAATCACGTTTTCCATGATGATGGACTTTATTTGACAGTGCTCAGAAAACTTGTGGGTTGTGGCTCATATCAATATTTTTTAAAACAATGAGGTACTGTTTTTCAAATTAGAGGTAAAATGTTGGCGATAAAGAATTTTTTTTTATTACTAATTTTCAATCACGCCTAGGCTTAAGGTTGAGTTTGGAAAAACTTGGATTTTTCTTCCCCCCCCTCTCCAAATCTAGTCGGACGTACAACCTACTATATTAATGCACTTAACCTTGATGTAGTCAAATTAAATGATTAAACTATTCTTATGAGTTATTTTATTTGTAAAAGAAAATTTTATTATCCTATTTAGAGGTCAAATTATTTTTAAAAAGATTTAAGGAATTTATATATTGATTTATATTTGTTAGAACCAATTGTACCTACAATGAAATTGGAATCTCATGATGCAAGTTGTTTTGGCACAATCTAACCTCACATACGAGTTCAACATGCTCGATTCAGTGAGAATTGACTCTTGAATCATGTTTTTCCAAGAAAAAACATGTTTTTATGAATAGAAAAAATAGATACATAACATTGAGTTTTAGATCATTCAAGAGATCTATGCATGCATGTTGGATTCCAGTGATCCAAAAGCTACTTTCCACTAAATAATAAAACATGTAGATCACATCTATGGTATTAGATGTAAATGAAAAAAAAAAAAGGTTTCACCATTTGCTAGGTTGAGATGGGATTAGGTTAGAGTATGCTCTGACTGTATTCCAGCATAGCACTTATGGATGTCATTGATCTCAAGACAAACGACATTCAAAACTTGAGCAGATCAGATGCTCATCACTTGGATGGGCCCCACTTTTTTTTTTTATATCGTTTGTGTTTCAAATGGACAACATCAAAATGGTTTAAAATGAACTCACAATTAGGGGTGGCAATCGGGGTCGGGTTGGCGTGTCAGCATACCTCAACCCGAACCCGACCCGTTTATTAAACGGGTTGGCCGTGGCAAACACGAACCCGACCCATTTAATAAACGGGTAACCCGACACGACCCGCCAACTCATTTAATAAATGGGTTGGGTCGGGTAAACGGGTTTTCAGGTTCGCGGGTCGGGTTGGCAGGTAGGCAGGTTGGCGGGTCAGGCTGATGGGTTGACGGGTCGGGCAGACGGGTTGGCGGGTTGACCCACCCGCCTAACCCGTTTATTAAACGGGTCAGCCGGGTTGGCGGGTTGGCATACCCCCAACCCGAACCCGACCTGTTTAATAAACAGGTTACACGGGTCAACCCGTTTATTAAACGGGTTGGCTTAAGCCCAACCCGAACCCGCCTAAGAGGCGGGTTGGCGGGTCGTGTCAGAAATTGCCACCCCTACTCACAATGAGTTTGTTCATTATTTTGATGGGTAGGAATGAACAACCAAGGTAGCGATGTTTTTTTTTTTTTTTGAAAGGCAAGCTGGAGTAGGCAGACCCCCAACCAGTTACACAAAATACCATTGGGTTTTGAACTTGCAAGGTCCCAACACATGGTGACATGCACTGACAGTGTCTACCAACCAAACAACAGGAGCCCCGATGGTACCAAGGTACCGATGTTACTGTCAGAGCTTCCTCAGAGGTGATCCTCACTCAGCTACAACAATTATATTCACTTGGTGTTGATAGGGTTCTCCAGGAGAACCAACTCCCACCTAATAGAAGCAAATTTTCAAATTTTCGGAGTCTTTTTTCGTTGATCATACCTTGTAGATATAATCTACATTCATTATTTAGCAAGAAGTAAGTTTTGGATGAAACAAAATTTAATGACTTTATATCCAAAACACATTATTTCTATCAAATAAACTATGTTAAGTGAATCTATAAGATCCAATTGAGAAGATACAACCTCCGACTATGATTTATGGTACGTGTTCTATGACAAAATTAGGTCCACATATTAAAATTTTAAAGCAGGCATCCATCTTTTTTCTAAAATTACTCAGACGACCTCCTATATCACTTTTTTCTTGATTCTGCTAATTTCGATAAATAAATAATAATAAGTCAGGCGGGTGGTCGTGAATTTATCTTTTTAATCTTTCCGACGAGGTTCAGTCGTTTAGTTTGGAAAATGCGTGTACAAAGACGAGAAGATTGAGTAAGCAAGAAGGCTGGCACATGCGGCTTAAAAATTTATTAATAAAGTAACTAGAAAGAGAAAAAACGAGGTCGAAATTAATTAAGCATAAAAAATAGGGAGAAAGAGACGGGGGAGGACCGACCGATTTCCCCGTTGCCCATCATCTCTTGTGTTGTCAATCGATCCTCCCCCGTTCCTTCTTAGGCCGGGACGGACGACGATGATTTCTCGTTGTGGTCATCGTCATCATTGAATTTTGAAACCCTACGCCCCTCCTGCTCCCGGCTCCGTCTAATCCCTAGATCTGTTCGATCGGATCCCTCCTTCTCTGTCTCGGTTGGACGAAGGGAGGAGGAGGAGGAGGAGGAGGAGGAGGAGGGATTTGGTTAGGGATGGGGGATTTCAACCTCATACTTGTTGTGATTGCGGTGGTTGTGTGCGTCCTCGTCTTCCTCTTTAACGTGTACCTCCTCGTCTCCTACCAACACCCCGACGATGTCAACCAGGCCTACTTCCCCAAGATCGTGGTGGTCTTTGGGCTCACGATCGCCGGCATCTCCATCCTCATGCTCCCCGCCGATGTCGCCAACCGCCAAGCTTGTCGCCACGCCATCTACAACGGCGCCTGCAATCTCACCCTCCCCATGAGAGATCTGTGGCTCTCCGTCTACATCATCGATGCCGTCCTCGTCTTCTTCGTCATCCCCTTTGCCATGTTCTATTACGAAGGGGACCAGGACAAGTATGTTCACCAATCGGAGGATCCCATCCGTTCCTTTCTTCCTCTCATCAGACGCTCATCATTTCTGCCGACCGTTCTTTATTTTTTATTTTACCTTCATTTTTCATTGGCTGATTGATGCGCGGGTTTCTTGTTTCATAGGAGCGTCGGGAAGAGAATCATAAGCGCGTTGATGTGGGTTGTGGCTACTGCTATTGTCTGTGGTCTTGTCCTTGGCATTCTTTATGGTCAGTGTTCTCCATCCTTTTCATTCCGAATGCATGGCCTTGTGTGTGTATGTGCTTGTTTTTTCCCAACCCCCTTTCAGGGGGAACAAAAAGAAAAATTCTACTCCCCCCTGCAATTTCAGATTATAAATCAGGAACCGAATCCGGCAAACCTGCGTGTTTCCCTTCCTTCTTTATGTATATTATTTCACTCTGTATCTGTTTGTTTTATTTTATACACATTTTGTTGGTCTTCTAAGCACATCTCTAATATGCATTTGGTGCATTTTGGCCCGTTACACATGTTGCATCGCTAGAGATCTAGTTCGCTTTGAGTGGATTAAGATATAAGACATTGCAGAATTTCATGAGAAATGTGAATGTAGGGTTAGCCTGCAATTCTCAGCGGAAAAGCAGGGTTCATGAAGAACGGAAAACTAGACAGACATCAGATATGTAATAGTCTCTTGATTAGCGAGTGAATTGGCACAGACGTTAGAGGTGTGGTGTTGATGCCAGTGGATGAAATGTGTGGAGAGGTGGTTGACTGGTAGTTGGGATCTCTGCGTGAAGGGAAGCCATTTTTTATACGAAGGCAGGTGCTTACGTTTATATAAGTTATGAACGTGAATTAAGTTATATTCTTGATTTCATTTCATGCGAAACCAATTTCTCCCCAGGTGAACTACCGTCACAACTGCATGATTTTGTTCTATTGGTTCACCAGAAGGAGAATTGAAGGCTTTTGCTGTTTATTGTAATAATAATATAGTTTTCCTAAACTTTGTTGTTCCCACTTTTATCGACTGCTCCTTTATCACCTAATAGTGTTGCTATCGACTTGTATCACGCATGATGATGTTTTCTTAGTTGGAAATGAAACTGATCTTTTCATTTTGATGATGATTGTGCAAATCCCCTCTCTCATAAAGTTCCATGAAGGTAAGCTAAATCTGTTTTTAATATTGTTCACTTTGGAAAGGATTACGAGATCAATTCAAGAAAATGTACCTTGGTGTATGTTGTTTGCTGATGATATTGTTTTGATTGATGAGTCTAGAGCTGGGGTTAATGCTAAGTTAGAATTATGGAGACAAACATTGGAAGGTAGAGGTTTTAAGTTGAGTAAGAGTAAGACTGAATATATGGAATGTCAGTTTAGTAAGCAACGAAGTAGTGATGGGAGTGTAGTGAAGCTTGGTGAGCAAGAAATACCGGTGAATGATTATTTCAAATATTTGGGATCCATCATTCAAAAGTATGGAGAAATTGATGGAGATGTAAATCATAGGATAAAGGTTTGGTGGATGAAATGGAAAAGTGCAACTGGAGTGCTGTGCGATCGCAGAATGCCATTGCGGTTGAAGGGAAAGTTTTATAGGACGACTATTAGGCCCGCTTTACTATATGGTACGGAATGTTGGGCTGCCAAGAGACATCATATTCAAAAAATGAGTGTAGCTGAGATGCGGATGCTTAGATGGATGTGTGGAAATACAATAAAAGATAAGATTCGGAACGAGGAGATACGTAAGAAGGTAGGTGTTGCACCCATTGAAAATAAGATGCGAGAGAATCGTTTACGGTGGTTTGGACATATTCGGCGAAGGCCTAATGATGCTCCAGTTAGAAGGTTGGAGAAATGGGAAAATATATTAGTTAAAAGAGGTCGGGGTAGGCCTAGGAAGACTTGGATGGAGATGATAGGAAAGGATATGAATGCTTTGAACCTCACCGAAGAGATGGCATTGGATAAAAATGATTGGAGGAAAAGGATTCATGTGGAAGACCCAAAATGAATTTCTTTTTTGGTTCATATCGCTGACCCCAATTGTTTTGGGATGAAGGCGTAGTTGTTGTTGTTGTTCACTTTGGAAAGGATTGTTAAGGTGGTTAATGATGTGATTATGTGCACTAGCATTAGAATTCACTGTCAGTAGTCATAAGATGATTAATGATGCTTGGTTGGCATAATTGGTGAAATAGACTTATGGCTTAAAAGTTGTTGCTTGAGTAATGGTCTGTCAGCAGTGACTGTGCCTGTGCTTTTGGGATACTTGGAAGTTGTTCCTGCATCACTGGGCTCTTTATATTATCTCTGTGCCAGTACTTTCAGTAAAGGGGTAAGTTTGGGTTAAAAGTTCTGTGATTTTAGTTGATTTTTGTTCGCTTATTATCTGTTCTGAAAGATATGGAATGATCAGTGTCAGAGTCTGTCCTGTACTAGCATGTCCTGGTGGGTGGCTTGTCCAACCGAGATGAAGACCCTCAATGATGAATCAGAGTGGTTGAATATGTCAACCTTCTCCATATCAGCTGGTGGACTTGGGCAGGGCCTATGTGGTGGGACTGTTTCATGGTGACTTTTTGGTGATTGTGCCAGGTTTATCTGACTAAAACTAGCGTTGGCAGGTCTCAATTTCAGCCAAGTGTGTGCTGACTAAACCTAGGATCTCTGTAATAAATATTGCAAGATTTATAAAAATCTCGTGATAATATCGCGAGAAATTGCCTGAAAGTTTAAAACGACAATTTCTCGCGAGATTTTCAGTCCGTAACAAATATCGCAATATTTACCATTTTAGCAGATATTTATCGCAAAATTTTCATTTTAAATGTGTTTTATTTATATTTTCCTATAAAAATTATTTTTTATATTTTTTTAATTTATTTTTATTGTTGAGATTTTGCCAAAAAATGCAATATTTATGAAAAATTTCAAAATCTCCTGAGTTTTTAACTCCCGAGATTTTGCCGTTTTTAACTTTTGTCACTATGCCTAGGATAACTGGTGTTCACATTTTGTTTGGGTTGGTTCTGATTTTGAATATGTGTAAGCCAAATCCAAGTTCAACTTGCAATTGAGCATGCTCACCCTGCTGAATAAGCTTCTTGAATCTGCTTGGATGAGATGAAGATCAGTTTCTATGACACAATTGGATTATGTTGGGTAAAACCCAACTATTGGTTACATCATTGCAAACATTTTGTGAGGTTGATAGTATCCTGTAAGGAAGGCCAGAAAAGTGGAGTGATTCTCCTTGAGGAAGTGCAGGGAGCAATGCTGTGAATAGCATTGAGGTGTAGCGAGGCGTAAGACTCGGCTCATGAAGCAAGGTGTAAGACATAAGCTTCACAAAAATATTAAAAAATTGACCAAATAACAAACAAAAATAAAGATGCATCATTTATGTACTATTAATGAATAATTGGATATTAAGCGGAGAATCTAAACTAAATTATAAAACGAATTCCAAGAAATTACTGCAACACAATAATTTAACTGATCCAACAAAGAAGATGTGATTGTTTAACCAAGGAACAAAAAACAATTAATATAAATACAAAATAAAGAAATAAATGCATGAATTGTGAAGTAAACTAATAAAATATCAACAACTAGAGTTATTAAACATAACAATTAATGCACTTTTACAAATTGAAAGTGCAACAAAATTTGCAATGTTTAAGTTACTGGTGATATACATTCAATATCCATATGAGAAACAAAACTAAAGAACCAAAAACTCCAATAAAAGTTTCCCATGACCTTATTCTCCATCAAGTTCCTCTTGTGTCTCATTATCATCAAAGTCGTCGTCCTCTGAGTCATCCATATAAACTGGTTCTTCATCTTCATTCTCTGTTTCTCCATCATCTACACTCTCTTCTTCCACATGCTTGTTTCCCTTTTCTTTTAACAATAAATTATGTATTGAATTATGTGCAATGTTATAAATAATAAAACAAATATTTATCTACAAGAAAGCGAAATAGCAAATATGCCTTGATCATTTGATGATGATGCCTTCCTCTTATTAGACTTCCTTTGTGATCCTTGTTGTTGTGTCATCTCTTTAATAAGTACATGCTTAATTGCACTTATATCAAATTTTGGGTCTAGCCATGAGTCCTCCAACCAATTAGGACTTTCTGGCAACACAAGGTCTTTCTTCTCAGCTATCCATTCATCATAAGGATCAACATTATCTAAATGTATAGGGTCCCTTGTAGCTCCTCTCTTGATGTGCCTCTTTTAGTTTTATGCTATACATAACAAAAACTAATACATTCATTTTTTCTTGTTCTAGCCTATTTCTATGTTTTGTATGCACCTGTGATAATATAATTCCAAATCATGAATGAAAACAATATACATACCAATGAGAAAGTGCTCCAATTGCACTCACAACCCGATGCACTACATGTTAGACTTAAAACCTGAATTGCAAAATTCTTCAACTCAGGAGTCTCATGGTCAAAAGAGTTCCACCAATCAGTTTCATTCGAAGATAATATGAAAATGAAAAAGAATAATAAGAATTGCATTTTTAAGATAAACCAAATAAATAAATTTCAAAAGAAACCAAAATAGTTGCAAATTTACCCGAACTTTTATCTTTTCTTGTTTTCATTGCCACTTCTCTGCCAAATATCCCTCTCACATTCGTATATGCATCTACTTGCCTAGAAATCTTCATTCGAACTCTACTGTCTACCACTAATTTTTTAATACAATCATAGAACTCATTCATAATCTCTTTTGCATTGAAATTGTCATCATTAATGAAAATATGGGTTCAAAAAGTAGCTTGCTGCATGCAAAGGTTTTTGAAGTTGCACATTTCATCTTCGATTAATTATATTCCATATGGGCTTTTACCTTTTTCCAATATGGTCAAGGTTAGAAGCAATTTGTTCTTTTGCCCTATCCATTGCCTCGTACAAAAATCCCATTGGAGGTTGGTTATCTCCATTTATTAATCTTAACACTTTTATAAGAGACATTGTTGCTTTAATTGCATATGTCACTGCATTCTAATTTTTTATCTTCAACAATAATGTGAAATACCTTTTTAGCTTTAAGCTTTTTAAAGCAATGACTTGATCAAAATTTTGTAGATAAGAACATAAACTTCAACTCTTTCTTGTGACACACAATGCTATGAAGAGTGAGATATTATGTTGCAAAACTTGTAACTGCATGGCGTAGAAGGTCCTTATTTATGTGCTTTCTCATCAAGTTGAGCACACATGCATGATTATATATGTATCTTATGATACATTTTGCATTTTTTATTGTACTTTTAAAAATGCTTATTTTGTCAATATCTTCAAGCATTAGATCCAAATAATGCTCATCACATGGCGTCCAATAAAGTGGTTTATCTTTTTGCAACATGTTCTTATCTGCTACATAGTTTGGTGCATTATCTGTGATGATTTACATCATATTTTCTTCACCAATATCTTTCACAACCTTTTCAAATAATTTACAAAGATTTTCAAGTGTCTTTTCCATTGAACTGGCATCCAAGGACTTTAAGAACATTGTTCCAAATGAACTATTAGCAAGAAAAATAATTAAGTTTCTCCCCTTTCCATCAATCCAAGGATCGACCATGATGCTACAACCAACCTCAGGCCATGTTTTTTTGAATTCTATTAACAACTGATGTGTAAGCTCCACTTCATCTTTCAATATCCATATCCTCATTTCATAATAAGAATGTGGCTTGAATCCTAGACTATAGTTTACTACTTCCTCCAACATAGGGCCAAAATATGGACTATTACAAAGGTTGAAAGTTAAAGCATTTGTATAAAAAAATCTACCTACATCATGACACACATTATTCCTCTCTTCTTTCTTAAAAGCACTATTGATTGTAGATTGTCGTGCTTATTTGTTCACAAACTGATCTATTTGACTAACTGCAGTTGTCTTCTCACTATCAACAACTTTCATTTCATTGTCGGTTGTTGATGATGTTGAACGATAATATATTTCACTCTTTTCAATTTCAAATAATTTTTTTCTCCTTGTTTTTAACCTCCCTATACTCTTGTAAAAGCCTACGGAAGAAGCTCCTTCATTGTTTATGTTAGGACAAGATTGAACTCTATGCCTTGTGTCAGCCAAATGATGTTTTAACCTTGCAACCCCACCCTTCGTGACTTTTGATCAATATTTGCATTGTATATGCCCTATGAGGCTCTTGTTATTGATGAGATTTGGAGCTTTACTTCCATGTTCCCATGTCAGGTCTTTAGGTGCCATTTTTTGAACTGAAAAAACATCAAATTGAAAATATATCAAATTTAATAAACAATCTTCAAGAAAATCACAATAACTAGCAAAAAGCACTCTACAACATCACAATAAATGCACTTCTACAAATCGAAAATACAAAATTTTTTACAAAGTTTAAGCTATTGGTGATATTCATTCAATATCCATATGAGAAATAAACTAAAAAATCAAAATAACTAGGAATAACTAATCTACATATTTGTATAAAGGACAACATAGTGTTATACACCACACATAGTTATAAATAGTAAACACAATTACATAATACAAATATGTTGCTCGTATAAAGCATAAATCATCAACAAATCAATGAATTACTAAATCAATAATTAATTAATTAACAAGAATAAAGTAATTTCCTGATTAGCAAGCTTGATTGTTCAAGAAGAACAGGAGAAGAAGAAGAATAAAGGAAGGGACTAAGAAAAATGAAGGAAGAAGAAGAACAGAGTTAGGGAATGAGAAGGGGGGAAGACGAAGGAGAAGAAGAAAAGTAGGAGGGAAGAAGAAGAATATTGGAAGAACAAGAAGAAGGGGAAGATTGATAGAGGAAGAAGAAGGAGAACATAAGAAGAAGAGAGAGAGAGACAAGGGGAGTGCCCTAAACAATCGGGCCTCTCTCTCTTTTTTTTAACCCGACCCTATAAAGAAAAAACGAGAAGGAAAGAAGAAGAAAAGGAAGAAGGAGAAGAATGAAAGAAAAAGAAGATCGACAAAAGGAAGAAAAAAAAACAAAAGAAGGAGAAGAAGAAGAAGATCAACAAAAGGAAGAAGAAAAACAAAAGGAGGAGGAGAAAAAGAACAAAAGAAGGTCGGTAGAGGAAGGAGGAGGAGGACAAGAAGAAGAACAAAAGAAGAAGAGAGAGAGGGGTACGTACTAAATGGGCCCTCCTTCTTCCTTTCGGTGAGCAAGAAAAGAAAAAGGAGTTTAAGAAGAAGATCAACAAAAGGAAGAAGAAAAACAAAAGAAAAAGGTGGAGGAGAAAAAGAATAGAAAAAGAAGAAGATCAGTAGAGGAAGGAGGAGGAGGAGGCAGAGAAGAAGAAGAGACGAAGGAGAGAGAGGGGTACATACTTAATGGGCACTCCTTCTTCTTCCTTTTGGTAGAGGTGAGCGAGAGAGAGACCTTCAGCTTCCTTCTTCTTCTTTCTTTCGGCTAAGGAGAGAGAGATAATCATGCCTCTCTCATCTTTTAAATAACCCCTTTTTTAAGGGCATGCGCCTCAACCTTGAAGCGAGCCTCGCCATGAGGCGTGTGCCTCAAGGCCTATGTGTCACACGCCTCATAGACATTTGCACTTCATTAGCACACCTCAAGGCAAAAAGGGCCATGCCTCGCCTCGAGGTGCACTTTTTGCGCGTTGAGGCACACTTTTCACATCACTGGCAGGGAGAAACTTATAAAGATGTCATGCACCTTGCAAGCCTACTAGGGTTGGTGGTGTGTGCTTGTGCCTTGGGGTTCAAAGGGTTCAAACAAGGTTTAGGTCAAGGTCGAAATGGGTTAACTCAGGTAGACAGGAAAGTTGGCTTGTGATGGGTTCGGGGAGAAAAATTAGTTCTCCCAAACGGTGCAATAGAAAAATCCCAAAGTTGGTGGGATGATTACGGACTCCGAACACCCTAAATTAGGTTCGATTAAAATTTCAAGGGCAGACGACATGGGAACAGGAAGATATGATTTTTGGAAGTTGTAGGAAAATTCAGGGTTATAAAGGGACTGACTGAGTTTGGATATGACAGATCTGAATTGTAAAATCGAGTTCTCAAATATAGGAAAATAAATTCTGAAATTTGGGGGTTTGGTTCTAGACACATTGAAGAACACTGAGTCCAAAAATTAGTCTCAGATCCCTCATGGTCTATGTCACATGGGTGCGGGTACGGGTGCGACATGGGTACAAAGCAATTTCAAAAATTTTGGACAGGGGGACACAGCTATATATATATGTGTATATATATTTTTTAAATATATATATATATATATAACAATAATAAGACTCGGTCAAAGTTGTGCCCATTAGGGGACACAGCTATATATATATATAACAATAATAAGACTCGGCTATATATATATAAAATCATTTTTTTTAGTTTTTTGCCCTAAAATGGGCAAAAATAGACTCGGTCAAAGTTGACTGAGTCCAAAATGTGGACGGACTCGGCCTCAGTGCGTTGACCGAGTCCGACACTTGGTTGATCATGTCCGCACCCGTGTCGGGATGTGTCGATGCGGGTGCATCGACCCCCTAGCCGAGTCCATGTGACATAGCTCACGGTTTGAACTGTGGGTAAATTCATGAAGTCTGACGAAGTTTCTGGGTTTGACAAAAATCAGGTGGGTTGAATTGAGTTCAGGTAGGTTCAAGCTTAGGTTTGGGATAAGGCAACGAACTTGGCTGACTTACTTGGGTCTGAGCTGAGTCCATGTGACATAGCTCACGGTTTGAGCTGTGGGTAAATTCATGAAGTCTGACGAAGTTTCTAGGTTCGACAGAAATCAGGTGGGTTGAATTGAGTTCAGGTAGGTTCAAGCTTAGGTTTGGGATAAGGCAACGAACTTGGCTGACTTACTTGGGTCAGGGTGACTCAAAGGGGGGTATTCTACAGAGGCTGGGTTGGCTGGTTGGGGTCGGATCCACTAGGTTTCGGCTCGGGAAGGTGTGGACCGTCGGGACTCGGGTTGTCATGTGTCGGTTGAGTTGGACCTTGGGTAGCAGCCTAAGCTCCAAGTAGTGGACTCGACTTACTAGAGGTCTTGTTCACCAAGGAGAGAGATTGAGTGGGTCGAACCCTTGACACTTGATAGAGATAAAGAGGTGAGATAGAGAAGAAGAGAGAGAGGGGCGAGATTTAGAGAGAAAGATTCAATTCATTTCCTCATACTCAATGCTAGAAACAAGGCCTATGTATGGGCTCAGAGGGGCCTCATAAATCCCTTACACAATTCAGAAAAATATTTAAATGTACTCCTAATTTTAGTTAAACCTTCTAAGGTCCTAGGCTAAATCTAGTTAAGCCCTCATTGGACTAACCTGTTTCTGGAATCTTGCACTCTAGAAATAGACCAGCTTCTTGTTCTACCTTCTTCCTTTCTTAAGAGCTCCATTACTCAGCTTGCATGACCTTCCTTGAGCTCCAAAAGTAGGGGAGGTGTTCCTTGAGTGGGTCCCACTAAGCTCCTCGCTGCAACATATGGAGGGGCATCCCATGTGTGGGCCCCACCAGCTCATGCAATTGGATATTTGGGTTTGGATCAATATGATTTGTATCAGTTGGAACCTTCTCTTTCGGCTTGTGTGGCTGCTTCATCAGAAATTCATTGGAAAGTTTGACAATGTGGAGGTTAGAGGCTTCCAATAGTTCAAAGGAAAACTATCTATACAATGCAATAGTAATAACTTTGTGCACCACAAATTTGTATATTTGTTTGTTTTCTTTCTTGCTTGTAACTTGTTTCTCTGCACTTTGGCCACAAGAAGCTGCAGAGAGTGGTCATGAGCTTAGTTTAGTGGTAAACAGGTAATGCACGGTGCACCTGTATCTTCATAGCATCTGATGTGTTATAGTTACTGTTCGGTCTGGCGAACAGCAGGCCATCCAACTGTGAACTACACTAAGATAAACTTTTTCTCAACCTTTAATGAATTGACAGAAAAGAATCCTGCAGTGGTGGAGAAGGTCAGACTGCAAAGCTTGGTGTTAAGAACAATTTCCGGGGTTAGGAAACTGTCTTGCATCCATGAGAATTTTTGACCTGTGAAATATTTTACAAGGGGAAGAGGTGGGGAACACTTTTCTAAGCAAGCAAATTAGGCAAATTTGAACCTTTTACAATGGAAAATGGTTTTCTTGTTTAGAGACTGAAAATGTATTCCATATATATATATATATATATATATATATAGAGAGAGAGAGAGAGAGAGAGAGAGAGAGAGAGAGAGGGAGAGGGTTTCTGGAAAACACTCCAAGAAAGTGTGAAAATTCGTGAGGGATCTGTTCAGCCTGCACAGGAAACAAAAAGCAGAGAAAAGGGAGAGAGAGGGAGATACACAATGGCTGGGGCGGCTAATGTATTTCACACCACCGAGCCCTAATCTCTTATCATTAAAAGGCTTTTACAAATGGAGACTAAAATATTACACCATAACACTTATATTACATAAGTGCCATTAATGAGAAAAACGTCAGCTGCATAATTAAAAGAATAGACGTATGTATGGATCTGGATCCAGATTCAGATCCATGTGCATGTTCTATTTTAACACCCTCCCTCAAGTTGTACATGATTTTGGAGCATGTACAACTTGCTCTTCAATAGCCAAAATTGACGTGCTGTTAACCCTTTGGTAAACAAGTCTGCCACTTGATCTTCTGTTCGAACATGACGTAGTTTTATCTCTTTTATCTCGATTTTTTGCCGTATAAAATGTTGATCAATCTCAATGTGCTTTGTTCTCCTATGTTGAATATGATTACACGCAATGTTTATTGCGCTTTGATTGTCGCATAGAAGAGATGATCAAATAATTGTCTCCCCAAGATCACTCAATAAATGTCTAATCCATGTAACTTCTGCCGTGCCTGCAACCATTGACCTGTACTCAGCCTCTGTACTTGATCGTGCCACTTCCTTTTGTTTTCTACTGCTCCAAGACACTAAATTGTGTCCAATATATACATAATATCCAGAGACAGATCGTCTCTCATCTGGATCCCCTGCCCAATCTGCGTCTGTACAAGTGATGAGTTCATGTCCTTTATGTAGGTTATCGTTCTTGCGGTAAACAAGTTCGTCTCCTATAGTTCCTTTTAAATAGCGTAGAATGCGCTTCACAGCTTCCATATGACCTTCCGTTGGAGCATGCATAAACTGGGATACCTGATTGACGACATAAACGATATCAGGTCTGGTAAAGGTCAAATATTGCAGCATCCCTACAAGGCTTCTATACATTGTAGGGTTGACACAAAGATGGCCATCTTCAGAACTCAACCTTTGATGTAATACACTCGAAGTGTTTACTGGTTTGCAATTCGTCATCCCGACTCTTTCCAGGAGATCAAGAGTGTATTTCTGTTGCATGAGTGTCAATGTGTCCTTTTGTCTGTCAACCTCCACACCAAGAAAGTACCTCAACTCCCCTAAATCTTTCTTCTTGAAAGTTTTCATCAAAAAACGCTTCACATCTTGCACATGATTATCTGAACTCCCAGTGATCACAATGTCATCAACATATATAAGAAGTGTAACGATCTCCGTCTTCTGGTAAATAAAGAGCGAGTGGTCCAGAGAGCATCTTCTAAAACCATAGCCTTGAATTTGCATGAAGAAACTTTCAAACCAAGAACGAGACGCCTGTTTCAACCCATACAGAGATTTCCTTAGCTTGCACATCCAGGCAGTAGGATCCTTCTCGGCATACCCATTAGGTTGCTCCATATATACTTCCTCCTTTAAATTTCCATGCAAGAATGAATTTTTAACATCCATCTGGCTAAGCTTCCATCATCGGTTATGATGACATGAATTGGGCCCATTTTGACTACAGGACTAAAGGTTTCATCATAATCTTCACCATATTGTTGTGTAAATCCCCAAGCAACAAGCCGCGCTTTATATCGGTCGATACTTTCTTCGGGCTTATATTTTGTTTTATAAACCCATTTGAGCCAACTACATTCTTTCCTTCCGGCCGAGGCACTATTTCTCAAGTTTGGCATTCATGAAGAGCTTCCATTTCTTCATTCATAGCCTCAATCCAATGACGAGATTGAAGAGCTTGACTAAGACAAGTGGGTTCATTCTGCTTTGTGAGCTGAGATAGAAATAGCTTAAAATAAAGAGAAAAGGTCTCGTAACTCACCCATCGCTGAATGGGATGCCTGATGCGTGAAGGCCTTTGAGTTGGAGCATTAGGGATGATTTCCACATCCTTCAGTCCTGTATTTCTGTTCCTTCTAGTGTATATCTGTCCAGAGAAGCGTGCAACTGGAGGTGGTTCAACTGAAGATGGCTCAACATACATCTGTGAGTCATCCAACTCCCTACTCAAGTCGAAAGAAGGACAAGTTGCCTGACATGTCTCTTTTGTATTGGCAAAAAGATCTGCGCTCATCCATGGATCATATACCTCTACTTCTCGAGATGGCAACACTTCAGAGTCATTGATCTGAAAATGTTGCTCATCGAAAACAACGTTCCTGGAAGTCCTAATACGTTTTGTAGTAGGGTCATAGCATCGATAGCCTTTGTATTCATCCGCGTACCCAACAAATCTGCACTTAGCGGCCTTGTCCTGAAACTTATTTCGCAAAGATGAATCAATATGCACATAACATGTACAACTAAAAACACGCATCTCATCATAAGAGGGATGTTGCCCAAATAAAACGTAATAAGGAGATTTCCGATTCAGAAGTACCATAGGAAGACGATTTATGACATGAACAGATGTGTGAAAAACTTCTGTCCAAAGACTAATGGGCACATTGTTGCCATGTAACATGCTCATCGGACTCTCGACAATATGCCTGTGTTTCCTCTCCGCAACCTCATTTTGTTGAGGGCTATGGGGGCAAGAAACCTGTCGACTTATTCCTTTATCCCGAAGAAAGGCAATAAACTCGTTCGATGAATACTCACATTCACCATCACATTGTAAGTGCACAATATTACAAAAAAAAATTGTCTTGACCATCGAATGAAATTCTCGAAATATTTGGAAAACTTCATGCTTGTGTTTCAAGAAATATATCCTAAGTATAGCAGGAATAAGAATCAATAAATATACATAATAATGAATGCTAGAGAGAAAAGGAATAGGTGCGGGTCCCCAAACATCGGAGCAAACAATTTCAAATGGCTCTGAAGCTTTTTTATTAATAATATGAAAAGGGAGAACATGACTTTTGCAGAGTTCACAAGATGAACATTTTTTATTCTCTAAAAAGGAACATAAACTAGACTCTGGAAGAAGACCGTCAGAGATAAGACTTTCAACGAAACCCCGACTACAATGTCCCAAGCGACTGTGCCAGTTATCTGGCTTATTACAATGAGATGAATTAAAAACTTCCAATGGAATAAAAGACAAAGACTCTGAAGACGAAGACACTGAAGAATGCTTGGACGACTTCAACTGGAGAATTGGAACTGTGGGGATATCCTTGAAGCCATACATGTTTCCTCGTCGCTCCCTCTTAGCGAACGTCTCCTTCATTCGTAGATCCTTAACATAAACAAAAGAGGGAGTAAATTCCATTGAAGAATTCATATAGTCAACAAGTTTAGCTACAGAGACTGTTCTTTTTAATATTAGGAACAAGAACATTGGACAAGTGAAGTGTGGACTTTGACATAGGAATACTTGCACTGCCGGTATGGCTAATGGAGTGATAAGTTCCATCTCTCGTAACTATACTACCTTTTTCTAGATAAGGCAATAAGTGAGATAACTTACCCGCATTACCCGTAACATGTGTGGCAGCACCGGAATCAACGTACCATTCTCCTTGTTCATTTTGTTTGATTGTCATATGTGATAATGCTGATAGCAAAAGTTGTTGCACATCTATAGATGGCGCTTTCGTGTCCACAATAGTAGCTGACTTATTCTCAATTTTGTTTATTTTTTCCTTGTTCTGCAAATTAAACCAACAATCAACTTTCACGCGTCCTCTTTTGTTACATAAGAAGCAAGTGGGCACTCTCCTCTGATTCCTTGCATTAAAAACACTTGAAAAATTAGGTGTAGGTAAGATACCACGTCCTCCCTGCCCAAAACGTCCTCTGCCTCGGCCTCCTTGATGCCCTCAATTTCCTCGTCCAAAACCTACAGAAGTGTCCATAGCCAAGACTGAATGAGAGCGAGCTGATTCATTTCCTTCTGCCCTTTGTTTCATAACCATCTTATGCTGGAGAAGTTTCGCTTGAAGGTCGTCAAATGTGGGCAAGTGGGGAAGGCAGGACAAAGCTGTGGTAAACATGTCAAAATCAGGGCCCAATCCATTGAGAAGTTGTTGAATTTTATCTTTATCTGAAATAGCACTTCCAATAACCTCCAATTGATCAGTAATACTCTTTAAGCGGCCTATGTATTCCATAACTGTCATGGAACCTTTCTTCAAACTTTGAAACTCATTTTTTAAGTACATAACTTGGGCTTCTGATATTTGAGAGTATGTCTGAGACAACTTACTCCATAGAACTGCCGCAGTGCAATCATCTGAAAGAGTAACCAACACTTCTTGGGAGAGTGTTGACGTAATATAAGCAACCAAAGACTGATCTCGTTTCCTCCAAACTGTATACTCTGGATTCTTAACAGATTTAGTAATTGTGTCACCCTACTCATCCCTGGTTTCCTGCAAAATAAGACATGGTGGTACATGAACAAAACCATCCAGATGTTCATCGAGATCCTGACTCCGTATAAACAGAAGTATTTGTCTCTTCCAGGTCAAGAAATTAGAATGAGTAAGTTTTTCCGTAACAAGCTGATTCAAGAAATTTACAGAGGGACCGGATGACGAGGAGTAATCCATATCAATGGGACAACGAGTAAGCAAACAAGACGAATGAAGAGAAACAAACTGATTTGAGATCACTTAATCAATCAATAGAGCTTCAATAAAACATGTACCTGTGTTATCAATGCCTTGAAAGGAAACCCTCCTTTTTTTTTTGAATTGACGTGCAGATTGTAAACTGTTATAATCTTCCTATAGACGTTGCACAGAAAACACTAATTTGAAAGAATTGAGATTGACGTGCAGATTGTAAACCCCTTTTAAATTGAGATTGACGTGCAAAAGGAAAGAAAAAGAAAAACTGATATGCACGTCTGACAGCAATAAGAAAGAATGAAAAGAAAAACTGATATGCACCTCCAGTAATATGGAAACAAAAGTTTCATAACCACATAAAGAAACTGATATGCACGTCTCACAACAATAAGAAAGAATGAAAAGAGAAACTGATATGCATGTCCAACAATATGGAAACAAAAGTTTCACAACCACAGAAAGAAAATGAATCAGAGAGGAAGAAATTGCAGTCGGACAGCAGTCGTTAATGTTAAGGAAAGCTGCAGATGGTGAAGTGTACTATGAAGAAGAAGGAGATGCAGACATTAATGCTGCAACCGTTAATGATGATGAGTACTATGAAGAAGAAGAATGAACGAGCAATAGAGTTAAAAGGAAAGAGGAAGAGTAAACGAAGAGACAAATTAAAACCTGCTTCTTCAGATCTCGCTGGAATCAAAACCTCCTTTTTCAGATCTCGCTGAACACGCTTCTGGTAGGGTTCCGCAACGTTGCTCTGATACCATGTGAAAATTCGTGAGGGATCTGTTCAGCCTGCACAAGAAACAGAAAGCAGAGAAAAGGGAGAGAGAGGGAGATACACAATGGCTGGGGCAGCTAATGTATTTCACACCATCGAGCCCTAATCTCTTATCATTAAAAGGCTGTTACAAATGGAGATTAAAATATTACACCATAACACTTATATTACATAAGTGCCATTAATGAGAAAAACGTCAGCTGCATAATTAAAATAGACGTACTTATGGATCCAGATCCAGATCCAGATCCATGTGCATGTTCTATTTTAACGGAAAGGAGGGCTAATTCGTTTCAAATTGCAATTGGAAGCTATGAATAATAAAAAAAGAATAATATTTTTGTAGTATTTTTCTTTCAAAAATATAAAGAAACAATTAGAAATGGTTTTAGAATATAAAAGAAACAAAAAAACATCTTACAATATATAAAAGGATGCTTTTTTTTAATTTTGGGAATATATCGGGAAATTCTCGAGAAAATAATATCGCGATATTTGAGGTTCTGGTGCTATTTTGAGAATCTCGGGAAAATAGCAGATGACCTTGAAATACTGACAATATCATGATATTTTCAAAATATCAGCGATATCGGTGACTATGCATATATATAAAAAAAATACATCATATGTGTACGACTTGGCTGAGTCATTTTGTGACTCTGCCATGACTTGACCGAGTTTTGTTAAGTTCAGTGGCATTCAATAATTTGTTCCAGTAAATGACTGAGTCATCGAGTTGACTCGGCGAGTTTGTAAACACTGATATATGTGTGTGTGTGTGGATTAACTATACATATTTTAAGTAGTTCTGTTTTTAATTATTTACTGTTGATTAAGATGGTCACCTAAGTCATCTAGGTGATTCTTTTCTGATGGATTTGTATTTTTCTCAATGTTTGACTGTGAGGTTAAGTTGGCTACTTCAATATTCGAACTTATCTGCTAGATATTTCCTCTAATAAGTTGTCTTCGATAGCTGTTTTAGGGAGATTCTGTCTGGGGCCTACTCTTGGTAATTCTCTTTATTCCTGATGTGATTGGTCCTCAAAATGTAAATGTCAGTGGTTGAAGAAAATTGAATTTTTTATAATATTTGCTATTTTATGACACAAGATTTATGCTTTCATATTTTCATCAAGGCATTTGAAATTCATTTGGTTAAAACCGTACCAAGTTGCAGTTCTATTCACATAATTCTTCTGAGCTTCTAGGTCTTCTTCTCTGTAACTTTATTGCTGGTTCTTGTAAGCTCTCTCACCTTGTATTCTTATTGCCTATTTTTATGATTTCAGGACTTATTGGCAAGGTTGACTTCTCTGTGAGGCATCTTTCTTCGAGCACAACCTCGTTTCCCACAAGTTGGACTGATTTTACTAAATCTAAACCATGCATTGACAACATCCACCAGGTTCTAGATTTCTGTAGTATGCAGTTACGATAATTGATGGTTCAAATTAGCATTGCATCTCTAATTGAGATCGACTAGTGATCAGATTCTGAGGTTGCTTCTCCAGAAAGCATACTTTTAAGACCTGTTGGTTATCCTTTTATTTTCCAGTGTGCTGCCTATTCTGCAAGTCCTTCCTCAGAAACAACTTGGACAATGCGCACTACGTTCCCAGAATATGTTGTGGCTCTTGCAACCATTGTTGGATCAGTTCTCTTTTCTGTATGTTCCTGCCTGTCTTGAATTATCCATTTGAGCTTGCTAGTATTTAGAGTAATGATTGTGATTGTGATAGCCTGTCACATGGATATGGCTGTAAATATAGGGTCATGGCCATTGTTATGATGTTTCCCAACAGAAGAGGATATGGAGTCGGAGCCAAAACTGAGCATTAGCATGACGCAGGAGAGCTATTGATAGTTTCATTTTAATTGTGAAATATTCCTGAAATAGTTGTTATCAGGAAGTGCCATGACTGTCACATGGATATGGCTGTAAATGTAGGGTTATGACCATTGTTATGAAGTTTCCCAACAGAAGTGGATATGGGGTTGGAGCCAAAACAGAGCAGCCGCATGACATAGGAGAGCTATTGATAGTTTCATTTTGATTGTGAAATGTTCCTGAACTAGTTATCAGGAAGTGCCATGACTTGTTTAATTTATTTTTAACTGAATTCAATCATTATATGGGAGATTTGGTTTTTAAAAGTTTGTTCCTGTTGATGGATGAAACATCTGTGCTAAGTTGAAACACTTAAAGAGGTTTATTGCGACTGTGAGTGGTCCTTCAGAAGACTAATCTTTGTAATTTGATTATGAGCAAAACTTGTGATCAACATGTAGCTTCTTTTCTCTGCTCTTTTTATGTACATAGTTGAAGTGGGGCCCTCTTACATTTTAAGCTTCTATCTTCTAAATTCTTAATGTTGTGGATATCCAGCTAAGGCTTTTCTTCCCCTTTTATAAACATCACTTCAGCCTTGATTTGAAGAACTTGATTTTCAGAGTCCATAAGCTGGATGGCTTGCTTTTGTAAAGGAATTATTGATGTCCTTTGAGTTAATGTAGAGTCTCATTCCTAGGGTTTGAGCATGTGATGTAGCGAGAGATCAGCTTTCTTAAGTGTTTACAAAAAAAATAACGAATTACAATGAATAATGAAGAAAGGAACGTAGGAAATGGAAATAGCGGCTGAGCCGAAAGTCAAAAAAATGAAAGGCTGCTGTAGAACTGAACATGCAGAGGAAAACTCAGAAAAGAAAAAAACAAATCATTCTCTCCCCTACGAAACCCTAAAGCAGGGTATTAGTAGGGCACAAATGGATCTGGGTCTCGGATCCAGTCCCTGGACCCAAGAAAGCTCCACGCTGCTGATGGATCTGGGACGCTGTCGAAGTGCGGTGCCGCTTCAGACCTTCGCTCGCCTGGAATAGGTGCGCAGGGGCACGCCCCTGCATCGTGGTACCAGACTCGCGATCAGATCCATCATCTGGGTCTGATCGTCTATCCCATTGGTGCCGAGATCCCTGACCACGCCCGGGTCATTCTGTATAGGCCTAGCTTGGTCCTGCTCTGCATCATTCTCCCCTGGTTGGGAAGAAGTCGGCTCTGACGACTTATTGTCACCACAGTAAGAATATAGATCAGACACATTGAAGATAGGCGAAATGTGCCAATCGTCGGGCAGTTCAAGGAGGTAGGCATTCAGACCCAATCGCCGGAGGATCTTGAAAGGGCCATGTTTCTTAGGACTCAACTTACCATAATTACCCACTGGGAAATGCTCATGACGCAGATAAACCCATACTAACTGACCTACTTGAAACTGAACATCACGACGACCTTGGTCCACAAAAGCTTTGTAAACTTCGTAACTTTCAACAAGTTTGGCTCGGACCTGTCGGTGAATATCACACATGTACTCAACAACATCAAACGCGTCTCGGGCTGGGTCTTGGGGGTTATTCACGGGTGCTAGATCCACCACATGTGTTGGTGAACGCCCATAAACCACTTGAAAAGGAGACTTGCCTGTGGACCGGTTGATGAAACTATTGTAGGTGAACTCGGCTTGTGGCAAGACTAGATCCCATGTAGTGACATTCTCCCCTACGAGACTCCTCGGTAGGTTCCCTAAGGTGCGGTTCACGACTTCTGTTTGGCCATCGGTTTGCAGGTGGTATGCACCAGAGTTACCGGAAGTGCCCCTACAGTAGGGGAAGCACGCTTCCCCGATACTCGTTTTTGAAGCGCGAAACGTCGCGCTTTTGAAACGCATGGGGGAAGCGCGCTTCCCCACACTTCCCCCTCTCTTCTCCATGCTTCTCTCTTTTTTCATTTTATTTTTTATTTTTTATTTTTTTTTCTTTTTTCGCTTCCGGTTCGCTTCTTAGGTCGCTTCCGGTTCACTTCCTAGATCGCTTTCGGTTCACTTCCTAGGTCGCTTTCGGTTCACTTCCTAGGTCGCTTCCGAGACGATTCGTGATTTGCTTCTAAGTCGTCCCACGCTTCTCGCTTCCTAAATTTTTTAAAGTGCCTCGCTTCCCGCTTCCTCGACTGACAACCATGGTATGTACTACTGAACTGGAGCTTGGTTTTCAATAAGGCCCACAAGGATTTCCAAAAATGACTCATAAAGCGAGTGTCACGATCTGAGGTGATCGATTGAGGCAACCCATGGAAACGGGCCACGTCCTTGAAGTAGTACGAGGCTATTAAAGAGGCGTCAGTGGTTCGCTTACATGGAACAAAGATAGCAATTTTGGAAAAGCGGTCAACCACAACTAAGATGGAGTCAAAATGACGCGAGGTCCTGGGAAGACCCACAATAAAATCCATAGAGGTGTTCCCAAGGCCGCTCAGGGATGGGCAAAGGAGTATAAAGACCGCTATTCTGACTTCGACCCTTAGAGACTTGACACATTCGACAACTCTGGACAAATTTGACGTCTTTATGCATTTTGGGCCAAAAGTAGCGTTCATCTAACAGGGCGAACATCTTATCGTGTCCAAAATGCCCAGCTAGTCCCCCTTCGTGTAACTCAGAAATCAACTGAAGCCTAAGAGAGAACACTAACACACATAGCTGATTACCTCGAAAAAGGTAACTGTTATATATAGTGAACCTTGGGTCTGCCGTGCTGGTAGAGGAGAGACACCCTTCCCAGACTTGCTGAAAATCAGGGTCCGTCGGGTACAACTCATTGCACTGCCCAAACCCAATGACCTGCACGGACATAGTCATTAAAAGACTATTCTTCCTGCTAAGTGCGTCAGCTACCTTGTTCAGATTACCTTATTGATGGCGAATCGTAAAAGTGTACTCTTGCAAGAAACTGACCCACTTGGCGTGCCTCGCACTCAACTTCTTTTGACTATTTAAATACTTCAACGCCTCATGATCCGTGTACAAGACGAACTCCTTATAAATGAGATAATGCCTCCAATAACGAAGGGCTTGTACAACGGCGTAAAACTCGACATCATAAGTAGAATATTGGCATCTCGACAGAGTCAACTTTTCACTAAAGAACGCAATAGGCCTGCAGTTCTGACTCAGGACGACACCAATCCGCACTTTAGAAGCGCCACACTCAACCTCAAAAACTGCGCTAAAATCAAGAAGGGCTAGGACGGGGGCACTAGTCATTTTCTCTTTGATGAGCGTGCAAGCTTTCCTCGCGGCTAAGGTCCAATGGAAACTAGTACCCTTTAGGCACTTCGTGATAGGGGCCGTTAGGGTGCTAAAATTCTTCACAAAACAACGGTAGAAGGTGTTCAACCCATGGAAACTACGGATCTCTCCTATAGTCCGCGGGGTAGGCCACTCTACAATAGCTCAAACTTTAGCAGGACCAACCTTCACTCCATCGGACGACACTATAAAACCCAAAAACACCACGCTTGACGTAATGAATTCACACTTTTTGGCATTCACATAGAGTTTCTCTTTCCTCAAAATTTCCAGGACTTGATGCAAATGACTCAAATGATCAGACAAAGAGGAACTGTAAACCAAAATGTCATCAAAATAGACCGACAAATCGTTCGATACAAGGACGCAACACTTGGGTCATCATGTTCATGAAAGTACTTGGAGCATTCGATAACCCGAAGGGCATGACTAACCATTCGTACAACCCATCACGTGTCTTGAATGCCGTTTTCCACTCATCCCCTTCCCGGATACGGATTTGGTGGTACCCGCTTTTTAAATCGATTTTCGAAAACATGGAAGCACCACCCAACATGTCAAACATGTCATCCAACCGGGGAATGGGGAAGCAGTATTTGACAGTGATGTGATTGATTGCCCTACTATCGACACACGAGCGCGTTGATCCATCTTTCTTGGAAGTGAGCAGGGCGGGTACTGCTCAAGGGCTAACAATCTCATGGATGAACCCCTTTTGCAGTAGCTCTTGGACCTGTCTCAACAATTGGGCATGCTCTAACGGGTATCATGTGATACGCAGGTAGGTTTGGTAGACTCGATCCAGAGACAAAATCTATAGCATGTTGCACCACCCTCATTGAAGGTAGGCCATCAGGAAGGTCGTCTGGCATGATATCACGAAACTCTTCGACAAGGGGCGCAATTTTTTGCGGGAACGTGCAATGACATACTCATAGTCGATTTGGCCACCAGGGCATAGCAATAACTGTCCTCCCTGCAATGACTCAAGAAAGTTCGGTAGGATAGGCCCGCGAGCCGAGGAACTCGCTCAGGCTTATCCACAATGGGAAAACCGGTCTCCTTGATAGAAAAAGAGGATTATTTTATGCCCTTTGAAAACAAACGAGTATGTGTTCCTACGGCCATCGTGAATAGTCTTTCGATCAAACTTCCAAGGACGTCCTAAGAGAATATGATAGGCATTCATAGGGGGGCACATCACACCACACTTCATCGTGGTAATGCTCTCCTATAGAGAATCTGACTAGGCATCGTTGGGTGATGGGTACTTCATTTCCCTTTTTGAACCATGCCATTTTGCATGGTTGAGCAAGTTTTTCCGTTTTTAAATTGAGGGTGGACACGGCGTTTTCAGAAACCATATTTTCATAAACTCCAGTGTCAATGATGACATCACACGCATGACCCTCACAATTGCACCTTGTTCTAAAGATATTATTGCGCAACCATTTTGCATGGGCCAACTCTCGGGGTGCGGTTAGGACTGATAGAAAGTATGCAGAAATGAATTACAAGAATGCATAATGCATTCATAAGTTCCAACATTGGACAAACACAACCCCACAATGGGGAATAACAAAATGGTCCACTAAGGGACACCACAATAAGCCTACGAAGAGGCATAAGTTACATATGCTTTATTGAATGAGGGCCTAAAAGGTCATAGAATACAAGAGGGGGGAACCCCCTATTTATACAAAAAATGAGGGCTGAAAAAGGGGACCCATTGGGGGCTCCCCATAGAGACGTTGGGAGCCCCAACGGTGACATTTGTGATCGTTGGGGCCCCTTATGCGTGAATCCCTTTTCAATATAAAAAAATAAAAGAACTAAAAATAATTAATTACATAAAATAGTTGTTTCTAAAAATAACTATGTAAAATGACCAAAATACCCCTATATATATGTGAGAACATATATATTTTAACACCCCCACCCTCAAACTTTACGTGGGGATAACAAAAAGTTTGAAGATACAAAAAGGAGGGTTTTAAGTCTTCAAAGAATCTTCAATGAAAGCCATCATCTTTAGAGCACATGAAAGAACTTTGCAAATGTCAGCCTTAAACTGTCTTTAATGATCATCCCCAAGCTCCTTCCACTATGTATCATAGATATTTCTTTCATCTCATCTTGGCGATCTTGTAGAACAAGCCAAAAGAACTCCAAATAAAAAATATGTTTGTATCTTAATTAAATAAAAGATATCAAATAAGATTGACCATATGATTTCATCAAAACAACTATTCAAAAGATATTTCATGCATTTCAATTGAGTATTATGCAAAAATGATTTAAACTTAAATACTCTATTGATAAAACACACTATGTTCTTGAAGAAGGATATGAGTACAAAAGCCACACTAAGAAGAGAACATTACTAAATGTGAAAAAGTCTTCAAAGATGTGCACTACAAGTACTAACACTACAAAGGAAAACATGTACAAAGACACACTTGAATAAAAGTACACAAAGGTATAAGAAAAATTTCTATAAAAAGAGACTTTGTGTAACAAAATCAAGAAAAACAAAGAGTGCATAAAGGCACAAAGGAGAACACTCATAAGTGCACAAAGACACGGATACAAATGCACAAAGGCACGACGAATATGAACTTCAATATATGAGATCCCAAGATGGGGCTTTACAAAAGCATATTTAACACACATAAGTCAATCAATAGGGTCTTTCACATCTTTAGAGAGAAGAAGTTATATGTCAAACAAATGTCATATGAAAAACATGATTTGACTAAGTATATTAAAAACATCCACCCAAGAGTCAAGAATGAATGTTACTTGAGTAGAGAGGACCTTACACATTTAGGAAAATCTCACTCAAATGATTTCAAATACAAAAACTCATTATGCATATCAAACACAAAGGTGGTCGAAAAACCATAAGCATTTAATACATAGATTAAATGCCAAAATATCAAATTGATTTCCAAATATGCATATCAATGATATGATCCACTTGTATTTCTTAAAAAAAACAAATTATGAATGAAATTTTGCAAATTTCAACAATAGTTCATCCACTACAAGCAACTACCTCATTAGTCCTCCAATACCCATAAATCAAGTGTATAAGCTACTAGAACAAGAACATAAATATAATGCCATTAAAAGCCAAAGAAACACACCAAGGTATGTATAGACAATGGGCTAAAACACACACGAAGGTGTGATAATACATCTCTTGTCTATATAAAATGACACTTGAAATGAGTGAAAGAAGCCAACCATGAGCATACATCTTAGCGACTAGAACAAGGACACAAATGCCAGCATGGACTGAAATCACATACAATGGTGTGAATCAATGTGCCTTATTTACATATGATGACACTCATGACAAATGTGTTCAACTACTAGACCAAGAGAACAAAGCCAACAAAGGGCTACCAACACACACAAAGGTGTGAACAATATGTCTTGTCTACATATAATGACACTTAGATAAGAGGGATAAAAGGAGAAGACACTTGAGGCAATAAGGCTTGTACTGACAAACATTCAATAGATTATCAATTTCAATATATCTTAAAACACTTATGATTTGAAACTTTAGACATCCATCACATGTATACATAATTAAGAGCATCCATAATAAAATCAATGGCCAAAATAAACGAGTGACACACTCATAATTAGAGATCACATAACAAGTCATTTTAGAGTCAAACTGCAAGTTGACAATCTAAAATGACATAACACGAGGTGCACATAACTCACCTCAACAAACATCTCTAATATAACAACAATAAGGCCAAACAAATGATGCATTAAATAACATGTGATGAACAAATATAAATGCTATAAAAAGGCAATAAACACTCAAGGGAATCATTTTCCAAATAGAAGTTTTTACAAAGAGGACCGATTAAAAAATCGAATCAAATGTCCAATATAATCAATCACAACAATATGCCTCGTAGCAACAATTTTGCATAAACACGAATTATGCTTAATCATGATCAATTCTTTAATTTATACCAAAAAAGACTTATCATGAAACATTAAGCAAATAATGCATATGAAATTTCTATATCATGTAAGAAGAGGAAGCTCACGAAAGCTCTCATAATACAACATGCTAAAAAAGGCATACATAAAATAGAGAAAATATCTCATTAAAGTGGGATAGAGAGCCCACACAAGAAGATGATTTTGAATGCAATAGGTTCAATAATGAACCAATAAACATGCACATAAAGTGCGAGGACACACACCCACTAAGGGATGAAGCCAAAAGAAGGTTATGAAATCATTTATCATAATGCAATCACATTTTAGAGAACATTGAGTTATCATGTAATGAAGCAAAATGTGGTCTTCCACAAATGTTCTTCGAACACTCAAAGGGAGGTGTCTAAAAGACACTTTAAGCAAAACCCATAAAAAGGGTAAAAGAGGAACAACACACATGAATAAACAATTTTATTTATGTAAAAGAATGCTTAAAAAGCATTACAAAACGGTTATCAAAATGTATTCACGACAATCTAGAAATGAAAAATCTAGAACCATTCTCAAATATTGAGAACATCTTAATGCTATTAATTGTAATACAAAAATACATATTTTCAAAAGATGACACGAGAGTTTTAACAAGGAACCAAGGCATATGCATAGATAAAAGAAACAATATGAGAGACTAAGTGCATACATTCTCATAGAAAAAGCACTCATGCAATAATTAAAGCCATATGTCTCATAAAATAAACATGCTTTCAATCAAGTTTAAGCATATATGCAAATGATTGTATAAAGTTTTACATTTTTAAGCATGTAACGAATCAAGAATTTCAAACATGAATATGCATGTCTATAAAGGATGAAATACAAATTGTATTTTGACGATTATCATATATATATATATATATATATATATATATATATATATATATATATATATATATATATATGTGTGTGTGTGTGTGTGTGTGTGTGTGTGTGTGTGAAAAACAAGTTTATATTTTATAAAATAAGATATCATTATCAAATCATTAAGATAAGACAATGATTGACGAAACATCTAGAATAAATAATTCATGGTTATATATATATTAGAGTTATTTTCAAAAAGGCTTCAAGATTCAAAACATACTACATATATCTAGTTTCCTTAAATAAGTTCAATGATGGTTAAAATACTATTTTAGAAAAAATCATACATTTTCATACATTTCCTTTTAAAACATACTACATATGTATATATATGTTTACATATATCTATATATATATTCAATGGTAGAAAAAAAACAAGTGTTTTTCTCATGTGTAATGCATGGGCTAAATACTTGAAAAGTGTAAGAATACATGCCAAGTAATCCCAAGTAGAAGGAAGAGAGATAAGAGATGACAAACGCTTCATCAAAACGTAGAGAAAGAAAAGAGGTAACAAAAACTTCACCACTTTTTCGATTTTTTGAACATCACGTTTTTCGATGCACCGAAGGACTAGCTTGATTATAACCGTGCTCTGATGCCATGTTAGAAAGTATGCGGAAATGAATTACAAGAATGCATAATGCATTCATAAGTTCTAACATTGGATAAACACAACCCTACAATGGGAAATAACAAAATGGTTCACTAAGGGACACCACAATAAGCCTACGAAGAGGCATAAGTTACATATGCTTTATTGAATGAGGGCCTAAAAGGCCATAGAATACAAGAGGGGGAACCCCCTATTTATACAAAAAATGAGGGCTGAAAAAAGGGACCCATTGGGGGCTCCCCATAGAGACGTTGGGAGCCCCAACGGCTCTATGTGGGGCCCCTTATGCGTGAATCCCTTTTCAATATAAAAAAAATAAAAGAACTAAAAATATTAATTACATAAAATAGTTGTTTCTAAAAACCAACTATGTAAAATGACCAAAATACCCTTGTTAGGTATTTCACACACACACATATATATATATATATATATATATATATATATATATATATATATATATATATATATATATATATATATATATATATATATATATATATATATGTGTGTGTGTGTGTGTGAAATAGACATATATATTTTAACAAGGACATGACGAATAGATAATAGATTCTCGACGATACCATCAAACTCTACGACTTCTCCTTCATGCTCCCCTTCAACCAAGGACTCACCCTCACTCATTATCTGACGATGACTCGACCACGGGTTCTATGAAATGGGCGTTCTTGGTCATGGTGGGGCACTTGGAGGCAACATGGCCTAACTCTTGACACCTAAAACAACGTATGGTAGACTCACTAGGCTTGGATTTGGACCTAGTATGAAAGGCAGGTCCGGACTGGTCAGGTTTGTTGGTGTCTACTCTTGGGGTAAACTTTGAGTCTTCCTTCCTTGGGGAGCTCGCTCCCCTGTTTGAGAAACTCGACTTGGGTCGACTGGTCTGATCGCTCCAGGAAACTCTATACTCCTGCCTCTTTTTCAACTTTTCTTCCACATTCATGGCATAACTGCTGGCCTGATCCAATGACTCGACTGTGACACAACTAAAATCATCAGAAATAGTAGGACAGAGACCAGAGATATACTTTGTGACCTGCTGTCGGGCGGTCTCCTCGATCTACACTCGCAGGGATAGGCGATGAAACTCAGCAGTGTACTCCGCCACGGTACGGGTGCCTTGACGCAGGGTCAGGTACTCCTTGTAGGCTCTCTCAGCGTGATCCGATGGCACAAACTTGGATTGCATCAATCTTTGCATCTCTTCCCATGTCTGCACACGTTCTTGCCACTGTCGTTCCCTCGACCTTTGTAGCTCAACCCACCATGTTTGCGCTAGGCCCTTCAATCGAGCGGATGCTAGAGAGACACGATGGTGCTCAGTTACAAAGTGGTAGTCGAAGAAAAACTGCACGACATAGGCCCAGTCGAAGAACTGCTTTGCGTCGAATCGTCCCGCGAACTCTAGAAGGTCCAGCTTCACCCCGTAGGTGGAGGGGTGCTCTGGCGCTCTTTGTTGACGAGGTTCCACCATTCCTGCAGGGTACTCATTTCAGAAGGCTTCATCGTCCATCAAGGCAGCATCATCCTCGTCACGGCTTGACTGACATGTGGTCGACGCTCAAGTCGCGCTGGCCTCTGCGGGATCTGCATAGTCGCTGCTTGATGTTGTCTCGGTCTGGCCTGCCCTTGGGTGGGAGCCATCTGCGGCCGGCGTTGAGGCACCGATATAGTAGGGGGTCCCATCAACGGGGGAAGGACTGGTCGACTATGTCACATGGGTGCGGATGCGAGGATGCGGCATTTTAAAAAAACTTGGGTGCGGGGGTGCAGGAGGGCAAAAATATAAAAAATTATATATATATATATATATATATATATATAATTTTGAAGTTTTAACAGTTAACAACAGTAACACTAATGAAATAAAAAACAATTATCGTGAGTACATTTTAAAAACAAAAATTATATATATGCTAAAATTCATCATTATAAGACTGCATTAACCAAGCTTAATCGAGTTTCAAAGCTTCATTAAGCTCTACTGGTTTGAGCCAAGTTTAATAGTTTAATCGAGCACTGCTAGATGCATATATGGTTTTAATTTTTTGCTATTGAATCAGACAAATATCAGGATTTGATGGATATCTGATTACATGTAAAAGAACCAAATAAGGTACGAACACCGATCCAAACGGGGCGAGGCCCCATTTTCCCCCTGGCCAGGACATATATGCTTGGTTTCCCATTCGACTCTTTTAGTTATTCTCTCCTAGTTACGTAACTGAGCTACTTTTGAATGGTAACCATGGTCATCCCTTAAGAAAGGTTGGATTGTCCATGATCATTACATCCTGCCCCAAAATCTGGCAACTCATTGACTTTAGATATTTTGTATTAATTTTTCTAGTATGCAACCTCCAGCCCAACCCATATCTCAGAAGGAAATCAAAATCTGATTTAATATTTGCAGGCAGGTACAGTGGACTGCGATCTGTACGGGCTAGGACAACATGGGCATCATTACCCTTCCGCCTTCCTGAACCCTCTATTTTAACAGAATGATTGTTCTCTCTTCAATTTTCAGAGTACTGTATGGTTGTTCTCTGAGACCATCCAGATTTTCATGAAAAGTTAAGCTCTCATCAACTACAAGAGGTGTCAGATCTTCAGTAAAATGTGTGAATGATGAAGAAAGCCACCAGGTATCAATGCATTGCCTTATTCACTCCCCATCAAAATTGCGGTGAGGACCAACATCCTGTCCAAGAGATGGAGGTATCTCCCGACTGCAATCCCCTCCGCAGAATTCGATGAGGGTCATTTCCCTTCGACCACGAAGCAACTCAAGAGACAGAAGATGCTCGACGAGTCACACTTGCATCTAGAAGGAATCGATCTCTTCACCGCTGTCAATCGATTCTTGTTGAACCAGACACCTTCGCAGGTTTAGCCTGTGCTTGACCCAGAGAAACGATTCGGAGAAGAGACTCCTTGGTAGTTGGCTACGACATGTGGTTGCCGTAAAGAAAGTTGAAGAGTTGTGTCCTGAAACTCGTCACGTTGACAAACCAATTCCTAAGTTTTCTGGCTGTCATGCCCATTTCAGCGGGCCTCTTTTTTCAAGTCCAAAAGTTGGGCATAAATGACCCTGGGTGCGTTGACCGCACCTAGGGTCGAGTTGACTGCATCGGGTGCGGCACGCGCACCCACATCGCGTCGCGTCGACGCGGGTGCGACACCTGCTTGGCTGAATCCCTGTGACATAGCTGGTCGGTTAACTGGGCCTGGATTGGTAGGAATGGGGTAGTATGGGTTTGGGTTAGGGTTTGGGTTATGGTAGAAGTAGTGGGTCGGATATGGGGCAGGGTTTCGGATCTGGGACGGGTTAGTGGATGGGGTCAGGTTCTGGGTTTGTATGGGTATTGGGTATGGTCTGTGAAATACTAGGGTGCCTCACCCGATTGGATCTGGATCGGGTCTAAACCTACACTATTCGTCGGACCCAGAATGGGATGGGTAAGATCATGGATCAAGTTGTCGGGAACAAAGGCCTGGCTAGAAGTCGATCCCTGATCCGTAACATGATGGGTCTGGTTTTAACCCGGCTCGAAATCAAACTGGAGCTTCGTCCGGGGCCGATACAAGACAGGGTCGGTAGTGGATCTCACATGAGGTTCAAAATTATTCGGTTGGATCTGGTTCGGGATAACCCGCGAATCAGACCCAACTAGGTAGGTCGGGTGATGGGGCTCAAGGCTCGGGCCCGCTCCTTGGGACCCAAAGGGTGGTCCCCGAGAACCGGGTCTGGGCTCTGTTACAATTGGCTCCGGGCCGAACCCTGTCGGGTTCGGTCCGATCCACAAGGGACCGCCCCCCCCCCCCCCCCCCCCCGCTCACTGGTGGGCTGCGATCGAGCCCCCACACACGAGCTCCGGGAGGGGTGGTAGTTCAGCCTCAACTCGGGCTGATGAAGTCGCACCCGCAGCCTGGCCCAGCGCCAGGCTCGGGCCCTGCAGGCCATGTCTGGCCTGCAACACCTTCACCGTGGCTCGAAGCCAGGCCTGCGCACCCGAGACGATGTTGGGAGGCCCCTCAACGACCCCCTGGTGCGGTTGGGAGGCACCGATCACCTGACTCGCCGCTGCTATCGGGACGGGGTTCAAAATATGTACCATTTACGGGATGGTTGCGCGGCCAACATCCCTATGCAGGCTCATCTCGACGCCATCCAGTTGCACGGCAGATTGATGGTAGGTCGGTTGGACTGGTTCGATCTCTGCGGCATCCGCGTGTCCGGCTGCACCGCTGCCCAATCCCACTCCCGTTTTCAGCATAGAAGTCGCGTGTGTCTCCTCCGATGACTCGAGGACCACTATCCGACCTTCGATCCCATCCAAACGCTTTGACTTGCCGGCTATGTCCTTGCTTACACGTAGCATATTTTTCTGGATCTTCGTCATCATCTGCATCATGGGATCCTCGTTGCCGGTATCTGATCCCTCTCGTTCCTTCCTGCTCGTAAGATCGTCCCTCGCTTCTTGCGCCATGCCGTCAACCAAGGAGGAGGGGTTGTGTTCTGATACTACTTTGATGCAGCGAGAGATCAGCTTTCTTAAGTGTTTACAAAAAAAATAACGAATTATAATGAATAATGAAGAAAGGAACGTAGGAAATGGAAATAGCGGCTGTGCCGAAAGTCAAAAAAATGAAAGGCTGTTGTAGAACTGAACATGCAGAGGAAAACTCAGAAAAGAAAAAAATAAATCATTCTCTCCCCTATGTAACCCTAAAGCAGGGTATTAGTAGGGCGCAAATGGATCTGGGTCTCGGATCCAGTCCTTGGACCCGAGAAAGCTCCACGCTGCTGATGGTTCTGGGACGTTGTCGAGGTGCGGTGCCGCTTCAGACCTTCACTCGCCTGGAATAGGTGCGCAGGGGCACGCCCCTGCATCGTGGTACCGGACTCGCGATCGGATCCATCATCTGGGTCCGATCGTCCATCCCAGTGGTGCCGAGATTCCTGGCCACGCCCGGGTCACTCTGTATAGGCCGGGCTCGGTCCTGCTCTGCATCAGCATGAGACCCCTCAGCTAAGCTACTGCAAGTCTGTAACTTATACCAACCTGCCACGTTTGACAAGACATCTTGCCAAGAGTATTTGCTTCTTAGTGGCCATTGGCAAATATCTATATTCACACTTTTTTTATTTTTTCTGATATTTTTATTTGGAAAATCTTTTTGTATTTTCCTGTCATTTTCACAGAATTGTGTATTTTCTGAAGAAATTTTTAGCACAGTTGCCCTTATATTATATCCATTTTATATTATTCTTTTCATTTTTTCACCTATGTCAATGTCACCTGGGTGCGGATACAGGTACAGGTACGGAGTGTACAACACAGCAATTCCAAAAAATGTGGGTAAGGGGACAGGGTATATATATGCATGTATATATATTGAATATCACATAAATACAAAATAAATTCAAAATAAACTGAACATAATCTAAATATATATGCTACATCTAAAATATATATTCTATACTGAAAATATAAAGTTATATACTGAAAATATAATTATAAATTAAATATAAACTTGTATGTACGGAGGGTAAAATGGTGTGTCCCGGTGTCGACGCTTGTCAACATGGGTACAGATGGAGAAATGGTGTGTCCAGCTACCATAGTTTTTCACAGTTTTTAAAATCTTAATTATTTGGTGTTGCTTTCAACGTGATAAAATCAAAATTTTCATAATGAAGCTGCTAATTCATTAGTATAATTTGATTGCTGGAGGAAACGTCCCTGCATAAACAAAATTTGATTACTTCTTTTTAGAGGTGCAACATGTGAACAGAATGTTCTGTAAGCAAGAATTTTATAGGGCATTGGTTGAGGGTGACAGGTACTATGCAAGTGGCCTGGTTGTGTTTTCAAAAATATTTAGAGGCCTCAAAGGTTGGAATATGCTGCAGGCTCTCATTACATTTATAAACAAATGGTAAATTGAGTTATATGAATAAGCTGTGGACCAACCTTTGTACGATCATTGAGAATATTTTGACAAGGAGTATTTCATTTGCCCATATATTTCATGTTTAATCTGCACAGTGTCTATAACACAGTGATATGACATTTTGCCAGCTTGTGCAAGCAACCCAATAAGGTTCTGTACACTCTGTACAAACTATTAAATCCAAGTGGTATTTTGAAAATTAATGGAAGAAAACACAGAAAGTTTGAGAAAAGTGCCTGTTCATCTTTTTGTTTTGCATTGAGTGGCTTGTGTTAAAGATGCATGTGGAGGTCAAAGAAATCGTTGCCTGTAGGTAACTATGCTTGGTGCATAGATGTTGATATCAGTGTATAGTTTAAATTATTGTAATTCTTTTATAGTGTGTTATGCGTAGGCACTGAAAATGTACATTAAGCATTTATATTTTATGATGCAGATAGTAATCGTCCTTGGGTAATTTCTGTTTTTTGATCTCTCACCTCGTATTCTCTTTCATTGGGTTTTTTGGTATGCTAGCTTTCTGGAAGTTAGCTGGCCAGAGTTGCTAGCATCTGGTTGAAAGAAGGATAAAAGGAAATATTGATGAGCTATATTTATTAAGAGATACGGATGACTTAGTTTTCTGATGTGCATAAGCAAGTTGGTCGAATAACATGTACTTTGTCCTTATTGTGTGTTTGGAGATGATGGATGGTTAATGTTATTTAGGGATGTTATACTTTTTGTTATTTTTGTACGAATTTGCTTTGTCTGTCTTTGTTTTGGAATTTCATCTTTGTTGTTCCTATTTCAAGAGTGCAATGTTTTAATTCCTGGTTGCATGATTTGGTTCTAGTTCCTTGTTATAGTAGATATATTACTTTCTTACAACTGCTGTCATATGTTCTCTTTTAGATATTTGGAGGTGTTGGGATTGCTTCTCTGCCCTTGGGTCTCATATTTTCCTTTATTCGACGTCCCAAAGCTGTCATCACTCGTTCACAATATATCAAGGTGCTTTGATGGTTGAGAATAGTTTTATTCTGGAATCTTTGTTTTAAATACATATTCCATTACAAGTTCAATTATGTGGTCCCTTATGTAGGAGGCAACAGAAATAGGGAAAAAAGCAAGGGAGTTGAAAAAAGCAACAGATGCACTTCATCAGGAAGAAAGAAGTGGTTCCAAGGGAAGGAAATGGAGGAAAAATGTGAAGACAGTTGAAAAGGTGCTCTCAATTGGAAACATTTCATTTCACGAAATGGAAATATAATCTTCCCATTTAAAATCAGCATTTTTTTGTCACCAATACCATCTTACTACCTGATGTTTTCAATAGCTTTCTTATGTTGATAATAGTGGAATCCTCTGTATTCTTTGTTGATGTATACTGAGATTCTGTCTCTATTTTTAAATGTTTGTGTTTTCCTGCTAGTTTATATTGGTGTGGTGCATACTATGTTTCCTTCCATTTTTTACTGTTTGATTTAATTTCACATCAGGGATTTTATAATTTCTAAAAGTTGTAGAAAATGAAACTGGAGTGGCAAGGAGTCATCTTAAAGAAGGAAAAGTAGAGTGACAAGGAGCCATCTTAAAGAAGGAAAAAGTGCATCAAAGAATTATACTTTGCAGTACATTTGGTTGTCCAACTATGGGCATTTGGTTGGGCCCACCTAAGATCCATGGTTCGTGCAAAAGTGGATGATGTTAAAATATGTAATCTCATATGTAATCTTTATTTCTTTGTTAAAATATGTAATCTCATATGTAATTATCTCATATGTAATCTTTTTTTCTTTCCTTTTAGTCTAGTTATGTATTTTAATTAGGATAGAATTAATCTAATTAGGATTAGGACTTTTTTAGACTTTTTAGCCACTTTGCTTTTTGACCAAAAGTCAAAAAGCAACTTCATGATTATGATTTTTTTAGACTTTTTTAGCCACTGCTTTTTGACCAAAAGTCAAAAAGCAACTTTATGAGAGAGTTGTTGGACTCCCAACGGCTCTAAATAGAGCCGTTGGAAGCCCAGCGACTCCCTCAATGACCTTTCTTTATCAGCTATAAATATGGGGGCTTTCCCCGTTGTAAAATGATCTTTGGAGTTGGGATTTCTCCCACTTAATGAAATACATTTTTCTTCTCTTCATTGTGCATACCCTTTTTTGGGTATTTTGTATGAACCCTAGTGGTTCTTGTGATTGAGCACTATTTGTGAACAGAGACATTTTTGTGAGTATTTTGAGAGTTTTTGCTTGTGGACTTCATCTTATTACAGTTGAGTGGATGACTTGAACCTCAGGTTGATATTGTTATTTGGCCGCCAAGTCCATTGCCCCCAATTCTGACTTCAAATTCACAGACTTGAGGTCTTTGGGTTTAATATTTTAAACTCTGCGTAGGTGAGACCTCCCCTATTCGGTATGTCTCATTGTGCTCAGTGCAGGCATGTGTATTTGCCTGGTTCTGTGCAAGTGTTCATGCATGTGTTTGGGGCCCCAAGGCTGTGCCTCATCTAGATGCATAGGTGTTTCAATGAGTTTAAACCAGAATGAAACCTTGGCAGCCAAAATCTTTTTCCTTGCTGATGTTTGTTTTGCATTCTGTTAATTCAGTTACCTCTACATCAAATCATGAGGCATTATCCTTTAGGATTGAGATTTTACAGCCCCAAGTAAATGAAGCTTGTGCATTTGTGGGATAAAAACTTTCAACCATTTGACATTAAGCTTGTAAAGAGGAAATCTTCAAAAGTTCAATTTACTTGAATTCATCATGATTAGTTAGTTATTATTCATTTGATTACCTCCAGCCTTCTGTGTGGTGCTCATCATGTTATGTGTAAGCAATAATACAATTGTATTTCTTATATTGATATTTATTTCCTTGATTATGTTATAGTTCAAAATTTCCTTTTGGCATGCTTATTGTTGGTTGTCTTTTGCTTTTGCTTGTATATATATATATATATATATATATATATATATATATATATATATATATATATATATATATATATATATATATATATATTAAGGGTGGCAAAATCTGACCCGACCCGCCAACCCGCTTCTTAGCCGGGTTAGGGTTTGGCTTAAACGGGTTCGTGTCGTAAACGGGTCGACCCGCCTAACCCGTTTATTAAACGGGTCATGTTCGTGTTAAGGGTATGCCAACCCGCCAACCCGTTTGACCCGTTTAATAAATGGGTTAGGTGGGCAGGTCAACCCGTTTAATTATTTATGTTTATCGTGATGATTGTAAGACAACTTGGTGGATATGTTTGTAGTATGGTTGTAACTTGTAAGACAATTATGTTGATGTTGTCTTTATGTTTATGACTTTATGGTGAAGTTTTATGTTGATGTTTTATGTTAATGTTGGTAGTACAATTCTATATTGAGATTTGTAGAAAAAAAGTATAATATGTATTTTTTTTTTGTGTTTCTAATTGTGTTATTCGGGTTAGACAGGTTATTCGGGTTACTCGGGTCGGTTATCGTGTCTATGTTATCGGGTCGACCTGTTTAATAAATGGATCATCGTGTCGTGTAATCATGTTGTGTCGACCCGACCCGTTTATTAAACGGGTTAACCGTGTCGTGTCGGGTTACCCGTTTAATAAATGGGTCATGCTCGTGTTTGCCACATCCGACCCGTTTAATAAACGGGTCGTGTTCGTGTTGAGGTATTCTGACTCGCCAACCCGTTAGCCCGACCCGATTGCCACCCCTAATATATATATATATATGGGTTAATATTTGGTGCTATTGAAGCATGGAATTATATGGAACTATTGGGCTTGAAATCATGGGTTCAAGCTTTATCTATTCAATCTGACCACATCGATGTGTTCAGGATGGTTTGTTTGCTAAGGATCAAACCTTGGATCATGTTATTTTGATCTAAAAATATGATTTTTTGAGTCATGAAATTTTAGTGCATTGTGGACCGTTGATTTTTGAAGCCCTTAAAAAACCTACTTATGTGTCATAATCAATGTTGTAAGTATTGTACTATATCGTATGGTATTGTATAATACATATCATAATTATGGCCTAACTCGATACGTACACACTCGTATCGCGTTACGAGCATGTATCGAATCCGTATTGGTTATATACTTATATATCGTATGATAAACCATGTATCATACAATGTGTTTGACGCACTTTAAAAGGGACGAAACTCGACTTTTTAAATTTTGGGTTTTAAAGACTTCCCTAGGACCGATTCTCTCATTTGCGTAGAGGCCTTTAGAGGAGAACTCACACACCCTAAGAGGCGTGAGAGCAATTTGGGGGTCGATTCTTGCGCAAGGGAGAGAGATTTTGCAGATTTCTCACGTAAGAGTGCATTTCCATCATTTTCTAACTCAAGGGAGTAGGCTAAGGTAACAAATCTGTATTTTTTTGTTTCCCATTGATTTTTTTTGGGAGAAGATGACATCAAATGATCTGACATGGCAATGGGGCACTCAAGTAGTGAGTTGAAACCTATTGAAAATGGAGTGCAACTATTGCCATCATATGGTTTCGGGTGATATCTCTCGATTGAAGCATCATTTAGCCATGACACATCACAATGTTGTCCCTGCATGTCAAAGGATTTTCCGAATGTTGTGAAATGATAATGTGAGCAATTACTCACTAGTATGAGAGAAAAAAGATAAGAAAACGAGATGAGTGAGACAAAAATGGGGTATGCGCATGTAATGAAATGAGAGGAAGATAAATAGAAGCCAACTAAGGACATACAAAAGCACAATTCAATGTGCACAATAACAAGTCCACTAGGGACAACACAAAAAGCCAACTAGGGCTTGCAACAAATATAAAAAATAGAGGATTTTATTGATAATATGCTTAGGTAGAAGCATTGTTTGAATGGGGACAATGTGTCCTTGTTTATACACAATGACACAAGAGGCAAAGAGCCTTGGGAGCTCCCATAGAGTCGATGGGAGCTCCCAACGGCTATATTTATAGTTGTTGGGAGCAATCCCAACGACTCTATGGGTATTTCTCATATATCCCCTCAAGGCTATCCTAATTGCATTATTAGGAAAAAATAAAAAAACAACTAACTAACCTATCCCTATTGAACCGACCTAGTTAAATGAAGTAAAATGACCAAAATGCCCCTATTGGGCATTATATATATTCTTTTATATTTAAGAATATATATATAGATACATTAACACCTCTCCTCAAACTTATGGTGTATACACTGAAAGTTCGATAAATAAAAATATGAAACGAGGTGCAACAAGAGCTTTCGTGAAGAAGTTAGCAAGTTGGTACCCAAAAGTAACATATGATAGCTCAATAACTCCTTTCAGATGTTCATGTCATACATAATGACAGTCCATTTCAATATGCTTGGTGTGTGCATGGAAGGTGTGATTGCTGGTAATGTAGATGGCACTTTTGTTGTTGCAACACATCTTCGAAGGTCTGGAGATGTCTATTCCCATATCTCTGAGCAGATTTCTTAGCCATTAAAGTTTCATAGTTGTCGTATTCATAACCCTATATTTAGCTTCAGTAAATGATAGCGAAACATTTTGTTGTTTCTTGCACCTCAACGAAATCAAGAAGTCTCTTAAAAAAACACAGGGTTGAAACCCTATCATTTGGATTTCCTCTCCAATCAACATCAGTATAAGCAAGTAAATTTAAAGATGAGTATGAGGATAGAAAAAGACTTTTTTTTATGAAATTCTTTATATATCTCACAATTCATAACGCAATACTCATGTATATATGGTGGTTGGGGCATGTCGAAACTGACTAGCAGAGTGAACAACATGATCTATGTTTGGTTTGGTGATTGTGAAATAAGTGAGTGACCCGATCAACTGTCTACATGGAGTAGGATCTTTCAGAAGTATCTCATCTTCAAGTCTTAGCTTTTCATTGACAACTTCAGGAGTCTCTACTTTCTTGTCATTTGTAATTCTAGAATTAGCACAAATATCCGCAAAAAGCTTCATCTGAGAGAGAATATTGCCCCTAAGAGAGTAGGTGACTTCAATACCTAAAAATATCTTAAAAATTCCAAATCAATCATATCAATTTTTTTTAAACATTTTTAATTTCACTAACTCCTTCATCATTCTTAGGGATGGCAGTGGGGCGGGGCGGGGTGGGGGACAAGGTCTCCACCCCTGCCCCGCCTCAAGATTAGAACTTCCATCCCCATTTCATGTCCTCCATCCCCGGTTCAAGCGGGGATGAGGCGGGGTGGGGCAGGGATGAGGCGGGGAAAAATGGCAGGGACAGGGCGGGGAAAAGGGTACGTCCATCCCCGCCTCCATCCCCGAATGGGGATGGATTTTAACCTTCGTCCCCGCCTCCATCCCCGTTTCATACCCTTCATCCCCAGTCCAAACGGGGGGGGGGCGCTTTCCCCCGGTCCACTGCCATCCCTAATCATTCTCTATTATTATCATGGCATCCATGTATAGTAGAAGAATAACAATATTGGTACTTGTACTTTTGACAAAAAGCGCAATGTCATTATAACAAGAATGAAAACCAAAATGAGTCAAAACGTTACTGAATCTATCATACCAGGCTTTAGGAGCCTATTTGAGACCATATAAGGCCTTTCTAAGTCTAAGGATTTGTCTTTTATCAATACCAAAGCCCGGCGGAGGATCCATATAAACTTTTTCATTTAATTCTCTATTGAGAAAATCAATTTTGACATCAAGTTGATGGATAGGCTATTTTTGTATGGAAGCAACGAGTATGAGGGTTTTGATATGAAAATCTCTATAAAGAAAGTATGTGTGTACAAACACAATACTTGAGACAAGAAGTGTGCACAAAGGCACAAGGAGAACTCTCACAACGGCACATATACACATGCACAAGGGTATAAAAAAAATGAACTTCTTTATTGAATGTGAAAGGGCTTTATGAGAAACCTTAAGGAAAAAACACAAGGGGGGCACCCCTATTTATACATTGTTGGAGACATGGGGAGCTCCAACATATACGTTGGAGCCCCTCCAACGGTTATAATTCTAACCGTTGGAGGGGGCTCTAACGTGTATGTTGTGGGCCCCCTCATGTCTAATATAAGGAAAAAGAAAAAAGAAAAAAGAAAAAAGAAAAAATGAAAATACAAACATATTCTCAAAAGTGAATATATGTAAAAAGATAGTTTTACCCTCTATCGGGTATTTATACATATTTATATAGTTAGATAGATACACATATATATATATATATGAAATATATATGTATATGTATCTCTCTATATATATACAAAGAAGACAAAAGACCACATTACAATTTAACACCCCCCTCAAACTTAGGGTAAAATAACTGAAAGTTTGCCGAGGAAGTTGAATCTAGTAGAACAGAGCGCCTTTGTGAAGAAGTCTGCCAGTTGATACTTTGATGTCACATAAGGAAGATCTATAATTTTTCTTAGATACTTTGATGTCACATAAAGAAGATCTATAAATTTTCTTAGATACTCTTCACGAACGTAGTGGCAATCCATTTCAATATGCTTTGTGTGCTCATAAAATGTGTGATTTTTGGCAATGTAGATTGCACTTTTATTATCGCAACATAGTTTCGTGGGCCCTTCAACTCGTACATTCATATCTTCTAGTAATCTTCGAATCCAGACAATTTTCATGGTAGTGGTTGTCATGACTCTATATTCAGCTTTAGTGTATGAGAGAGATACTTTATGATGTTTCTTGCATCTCCATGAAACTAAGGATTCTCTTAAAAATGCAAAAACCAGTGGTGGAGTGACGGTTATTTGGGTCACCTCCCCAATCAGAGTCAGTATAAGCAATTAAATTTTATTCAGAAGAAGAGGACAGAAGTACTTGTTTATGGTTCCCTTTATGTATCTCACAATCCGTAGAATAACGCTATATGTACAGTTGTAGGAGCATGTTGAAAGTGACTGGCAACATGTACTGCATGAGAGATATCAGGTCTGGTAATGCTGAGATATGTTAATGATCCAACCAGTTGCCTGTAAGGTGTGGGATCTCTTAGCAGAATCCCATTGTCAATCTTCATTTTTGAACCCACTATTTTAGGAGTTTCGCAAATCTTGTCATCCGTGATTCTTGATATGTCAATAATCTCACAAGCAAGTTTAGTTTGAGATAAAAAATAGCATCTGTGAGAATAGGTAAACTCAATTCCTAAAAAATATGTCAGAAACCCTAAGTCTGGCATTTCAAATTTTGTTGTCAATGTGGATTTAATGCTCTTGATCCCTTTGGTATCATCACTTGTTATCAACATGTCATCAACATATAATAGCAATATAACAATTCTTACATCAGATTTCTTGACAAACAATGCAGTGGCAGTATAGCATGAAGAAAAATCATTTTCTAGCATTACATTGTTAAATCTATTGTACCGAGCCTTGGGAACTTGTTTCAAACCATACAAAACTTTTCAAAGGCGGAGAACTTTATTTTTAGGGATTTTCATACCTGGTGGAGCATCCATATAGACTTCTTCATTAAGATCTTCATTCAAAAAAGCATTTTTGACGTTCATTTGAAAAATATTTCATTTTTGAATTGAAGCATTGGTGATGAGGCATTTGACAGTGACCATACGTGTTACTGGAGCAAATGTTTCTTCATAGTCAATCACATATTCTTGACTATACCCTTTAGCTACTAAGCGAGCTTTATACCTTTCAAGAGATCCATCACTCTTGCTTTTGACTTTGAATACTCATATGCATCCTATAGTTTTTTTTTCCATTAGGAAAGGTTTGAAATTCTCATGTATTAGCTTTTCTAAGGGCTTTGAGTTCATTTTTCATGGCTTCTCTCCATTCGACACACTTTTTGGCTTCCTCAAAGTTTTTCGGTTCAAAATATGAGTGAATGGCACTAAGGAAAGCTCGATATTTAGGTGAGAATGAATCAAAGGATACGAATCTAGAGAGAATTTTCCTAGTTCTTTCAGTTCTAGTATTTATATCATGTGTGGAGGTAGTTTCATTGGGTTCACTATATTGTTCAATCACACTCCTAAAATTATTTCTATGTATATAAGTGATAGGATCTCTAGATGTCCTTTCTTCTTGATGATGGGTGGTAGATGGGTTGGAATCACTGTTGTTTTCATCCAATTCATTATCACTATTACATGTTAATTCATCATCACTAGAAATATCATCTCTAGATAATAAGTCAAATAGAAATGAGTAGTCGACATTTTCTAAATGCGGTTCATTTTTTTCGAAACCACTATCATTTTTCAAAAACGTCACATTCCTAGAGACATATAATTTATCATTCTTAGTATCATAACATCGAAACCCTTTTTGTGTTTTAGAATAACCGAGAAAAGCACATGGAATGGCTTTTAGTGAGAGTTTATCATTGTTGTCCGTAAGAACAAAACATTTACATCCAAAAATTCTCAATCTATTATAATCGGGTTCTTTTTTTGTATAGTATTTCAAAAGGAGAAATTTTATTTAAATTTTTTGATGGAAGACGATTAATAAGATAAACAGATGCAAGAGCCGCCTCGGCTCAAAAACTTTTTGGAATGCTTTGGGATATAATTAAGGTTCTAGTGGTTTCAATGATGTGACTATGTTTTCTTTCGGCCAATCCATTTTGTTGCGGGGTTTTAGGACATGATCTTTGGTGAAGAATACCATAGTCTTTAAGATACCTCTTAAATTCATTGGAGAGGTATTCACCTCCGGAATTGGTCATAAATATCTTTAGATTGCTATTAAATTGGTTCTTAATCATCATATGATATGATTCAAAGCACGAAAAAACTTCATGCTTATGTTTGAGAAAATATATCCAACAATATCGAGAGAAATCATCCACAAAAATCACATAATATATAAAGTCTCCCTTTGATATAACGGGTGTCGGTCCCCAAACATCTGAATGAACAATTTCGTAAGGTTTAGTGGTAAACATAGATCTTTGTTCAAAAGGCGTACTTCTCATTTTTCCAAGAATGCAATCATTATAAGAGAAAGTACTTTTACAAAGATTTTTGACAAAATGTAAATAGGATAACTTGGTGATGTTGGGATGTCCAAGTCTTTTGTGCCAAACATTTATATCTTTATGTTGGGCAATATTACAAAAAAGTGTTTTTAGATATTTGAAGAGATTTCATATAGCAAATCTCCCTTGAGCCTTTCCCAATCAACTTTTCAGACCGACGATCATGTATTAAGCATTTATTAGTTGAGAATTTAACGTCACATCCATGGTCCGAGAGTTGAGAGACAAAAAATAAATTTAAATTCAATTTTGGTATAAATCTAATTTTGGGGATAAAGAAATTTTGTGATTCAAAGTTTTCAATACCTTCAATTTCAAGAAAAGTGCCATCCGCGGTTGAAATAAAACACCGTGATGCATTTTTCGAATATTTGAAAAGGGAAAAAGCGTTTAGAGACATGATATGAGGCACCTGAGTCTAAGAGCCAAGAACTTTCACCTGAAGGAGAAAAAGTAGACACGGTGGCTCCGAAAATGACTCCCTTAAGAAGAGGTTGAAGAGCTTCCATAATTTGATTTAGAGAGAGCTCCATTTGTGGAAGTAGATGAACTCTCTTCTTTTTGAGATTGGGATGTAGTTGTCATAGCCAACAATTTCTTTCATTTGGGACAAACCGGTTTGATGTGCCCCGGTTCTTTGCAAAAATGACATGATTTTGCTATAGTCCCTTCTTCCGCCTTGTCCACCATTAGATCCTTGATTTTGATTCTTAAAATGAGGGGGTTTGTATGTTCTCAAGTTGTTCCCCGGCCTAGAAACAACATTTACTCTATCATTTTCTTCTTGATTTGAAGGCATTATAAGAACACTTGGATTTTGCTTGCTTATGCCCATACAAGTTTTTTCTCCATTTAGTTTTGTAATGACATCTTCAAAAGAGGGAGAAGTGAAGGAAGATAAAAGAGAATATCTAATTTGCTCAATTCGGGCCTTATCCCATTCAAAAAATTAAAGAACCTAACTTTCTCAAGTTGTTTATGTGTAAGCTCTATGGCTTCTCCGCTCCACTTTGGTTCGAGCATGGCAAACTCATCTCAAATAGAAGAGAGTTCGGCAAAATATTCTCTAATGGTCATTTCGCTTTGAAGAAGGGTCAAAGCCCTTTTTGGAGGTAGTACTTATGGGATAAGTCCCTTGACGTGTACATTTTCTCAAGGTATTCCCATGCTTGAGATGCTTTCTTAAAGTTTATAATGTTCGTGTTGATTCTTGTTTCAACGGATGAGAAGATCCATGATAGGATCTTGAAATTTTTCATTTCCCACTCCTCACGTTTCTTTCTATATTCTTCAAAAGCTTTAGTGCTCTCTTCTCCTTCAAGAATCTTAATTTCACCTCTTTCTACCAAAGTGATTTTAGGCTCCGGTTTCGGGATTGAGCCTTGGAAATAACCCCAAAGCCCTTTTCATTTTATATGGGCTTTTATATTTTCGGCCCAAACATGATAGTTTGAGCCATTAAGCTTGAATCCAAGAGAGAAAAGAGAATCTTTTTCACCCATTTGAGAGGAGAGAAGAGAGACAAAGGTACGTACCACACTAAGATTTTAGATCTTGTTGTAGTATTCTTCTAATGTATTCAAGAAAGTCTTCACGCCAATCACCAAAAATATGAATTGAAGGCACGTCTTTCGAGGCACCCGATCATATGAAGAAGTACATGATCTTCTTTCTTCAAAAACCTTGCTCTGATACCATGTGAAAATCTCTATAAAGAAAGTATGTGTACACAACTACAAACACAATACTTGAGACAAGAACTGTGCACAAAGGCACATGGAGAACTCTCACAAGTGCACAATGGCACAGATACACATGCACAAGGGCATAAAAAAAATGAACTTCTTTATTGAATGTGAAAGGGCTTTATAAGAAGCCTTAAGGAAAAAACACAACGGGGGCACTTAGAGACATGGAGGGGCTCCAACATATACGTTGGATCCCCTTCAACGGTTATAATTCTAACCGTTGGAGGGGGCTCTAACGTGTATGTTATGGGCCCCCTCATGTCTAATATAAGGAAAAAGAAAAAAGAAAAAAAAGAAAATACAAACATATTCTCAAAAGAGAATATGTGTAAAAAGACAGTTTTATCGTCTATCGGGTATATATATATATATATATATACAAAGACAAAAAACCACATTACAATTTAACATCTAACACTAGTGATCTTAGTTACAAGTGCAAATGTTTCTTCATAGTCAATCTCGTATTCTTGAGAATAACCTTTGGCAACTAATCTTTCTAGACTCCCATCATTGTTTTAACCTTCAACACCCGTCTACAACCTACGGTTTTCTTTCCTAGAGGTAGAGTAGTTATTTCCCATGTCCTGGCTTTCATAAGGGCATCCAATGAGAAGTTTTTAGCTTCATTTTAATTAGATGGTTCATGATAAGAGTATAATGCTAGTAAGCGAGCTTTATAGTTTGGGGACAAGACTATAAGACACAAACCTATTTGGTGGAATGTAAGTACGACTAGATCTTCTAAGACCAAATTCTTCTATATAAGAATTATGATCAATCTCTAAATTTCGATCTAAAGTCTCTTTGGGAGAAGAATACTTTTCCAATGCATTTTGAGGGTTGCTTTGCTCACGCTGGGTATAAACACATATATCTTTAGTAGATCTTTCATCTATTATATCATTATCTTTAGTATGACTATCACAAGGTTCTATACTCTCATACTAGGATGGTCATCATCAACATCTTCATTATTCAAAAACTTATCATGATTAGAATTATCATTTCTTGAAGCGAGATCAAATAAAAAAATATAATCTACTTCTTTTTCATTGTTTTTATCAAAACCATTCTCATTTTCTAAGAAAGTCACATATATAGAAACATAAAGTTTGTTGTTTTGAAATCAAAATATTTGTATCTTTTTTTACTGCCCTTTATGTAACATAGACTCTTCTAATAGTGCACTGCATCCGTGTCGCACCCGCACCCATGCCGATGCGACACTTGGATACAACTTCCTTTGTGTCAGGTGAAGTCAACCACACTAAGGTCCATTTATGTCTAAAAGTATATTCAGTTAATCCTAACCAAGTTTAGTTTTATCTATATTATATATATAAATACATAAATGCACACACATACACGTGTACATACATACATGCATATATTAATATATCCTTACCTCCGCACTAGTGTGGTGTTATTTTTTATTGACGAGGAATAGCAATTGCATATTGTTAATTTGATTTATTGCATGATGAATTTATGATATGATAATTGTTTTTATTTCATTAGTGTTAACTTAAAATTGTTAAAAATTATATATATACCCAAGTTTTTAAAGTGTCGCATTGCCGCATCTGCACTCGTATCTGCACCCACAAGTTTTATTTAGCGGGAAATGAGCTTTGAATCATAATCTTCCTAGGAATGCGCTGTTAAAATATGTATATATTCTTAAATATAAAAGAATATATATAATTCCCAAGAGCGGTATTTTGGTCATTTTATTTCATGTAACTATTTCAGTCCAATAGGGATAGGTTAGTTGTTTTTTCATTTTGTCCTAATAATGTAATTAGGATAGCCTTAAGGGGATCTGTGGGAGCTCCCAAGGCTCTTTGCCTCGTGTGTCTTTGTGTATAAATAGGGACACATTGTCCCCATTCAAACAATGCTTCTAGCTAAGCATATTATCAATAAAATCCTCTATTTTTTATTTTTGTTGCAAGCCTTAGTTGGCTTTTTGTGTTGTCCCTAGTGGACTGATGGTTGTGCACATTGAATTGTGCTTTTGTATGCCCTTAATTGGCTTTTATTTATCTTTCACTCATTTCATTACATGTTATCAGAGCCATAGTGCTCTTGATCTTGTGGAAAGTGACCATAAAGTGTTTGTGGTGCTTGCAAGTGGACATATTCTTCCACACTTTTCTCTTTCTCCCTTTCCATCACTCAAAATGGAACTTGACCACAAAATTGATCTCTCTTTCAAACTCAATGACACCAACCACATGATGTGGGCAACCTCAAAGGAAAGAAGCTTTGGAGATATATGACAAACACGATTCACGAACCTCAACTCAAGCTCACCAATTTTGAAAGAGGTCAAGAAAAGGCTCTTGAAGGAGATGCTCGATCTAAATCTATTGAAAATCATCAATCAAAAATAGAAAATTGGGAGAGCAATCATGTAAAGATACTTGCATGGTTTGTGAATAACGTTGAAATAAAAATTTGTGCTAATATTGCAATTTTAAAAAAGCAAATGAAGCTTGGTTGTTCATGAAAGAAATGTATAATCAAAAGATCTTACAAGACACTATTACTTGCAAGAGAAAATTAGAGCCAAGCAAGGGGACATGTGTGTATGTGATTTTTTTAGTACATTGTCCCGTCTTTGAGATGAATTGACACTTTTAGAACCTAAGTGGGTGGGTATCGAAAATTTGGAACGTAGGTGGGAACAAATGAAAATGAATAATTTTTTAATTTTTTTTTATGGATTACACTCAGAGTTTGAATAAATCTTCTTTCCTTCATAGGACATCTTCACTTCCTTTGGAAGATGTGGTTGCCAAAGTGTGTCAAGTGGAAACTTGTCTTGGCATGGCTAAAAGAGGAGATAAAGTATTGACTATATCTAGGTCTGGGAGCAATGTAAGGACATATAGACCTCCACCATTTAGGAGACAAAATGACTCATGGAACAACAACTATGGAGGATGAAAAAAGCCAATTTGTCATTTTTATAATGAGTTGGGTCATATTAGACCGCTTTGTCCAAAGCTTAGAAACAAGGTGGCTTCTGTAGAAGAATCCACACCAAAGAAAGAGAAAGAAGGCAAGTGGAGGTGAACTAAAAGACACTCTTTGTCAACTAATTATGGTGCTTCAACAAATGCTCAAATCTTCATCCTCTATATTAGGTGTCGTTGTTGCCTTCTCTTTCTATCCCGGTGAGTGCTCATGGATTATTGACTCAGGAGCTTCTTTTTATATGACCCCACATGAGAATGTCTTGTCTGATATATGCACTAACCCAAATTTATCTTGTGTTTCTACCACCGATGAAACATCTTTAAAACTTAAAAGTATTGAAAATTTAGATTCTAAAAATTTTCAAAACTTTTTTTGTTCAAAAAATTGGAGTTGTTCTTAAAGTTAAATTTGAACATTTTTTTCGTATCTCAAATTTTCGACCATGAATATGAAATCTTCTTTTCATCTAAAGATTGTTTTGTGCAGGATCTCTGGTTCAAAAAACGGATTGGGCAAGGCCACAGAAGAGATCTCTATTTCATGACATCTTGATCTCTTTCATCAAAATCTTTTTGCAACTATGTCCAAGATAATGATATTGAAACTTGGCATAAAAGACTTGGACATCCAAGCTATTTAAAAATGTATTTTTTTCTTTTAAGAAAAAATTTTGTAATGAAAAAGATGTGTGCAAAAATTGTATACTTGGCAAAATGAAATCCATTCATTTTCCAAATAGAACTTTCATTTCTAAAAGACTCTTTGAGTTAGTGCCTTCAGATGTTTAGGGCCCTTCTCCAGTTGTATTGAAATGAGGTTATTCATATTATGTTATATTTATTGATGATTTTACTAGATATGTATGGGTCTACTTTTTCAATTTAAAATCCGATGTATTTTCTTTCTTTAAAGAATTTCATATGATAGTCAAAAATAAATTTCAAAGCAACATTTACATAATTAGATCCGATTGGAGTGGAGAATATTTGTCAAATGAATTTCAAAACTATTTAAAACAAAATAAAATTTGCCATCAAAGGTCTCGTCCTAGAACTCCCCAACACAACGGGCAAGCGGAAAGAAAACATAGACATATTATGGAAACTGCTAGGATTCTCTTTATTTCTAAAGATATTCCAGAATCTTTTTAGGCCGAAGCCGTCCTGACTTTAACATATTTGATAAATCGAATGCCATCATCAAACCTACAAAATATTTCTCCTTGTGAAAATTTGTTTATGATAGACATCCAACTTCAAAAGATTATGAATTTTTTGTTGTAAATGTTTTGTGCTCCTACATAAAAGAGATAAATTATCTCTGAAAGCCATTTAATGTATTTTCATTGGATACGGGGAAAGCTATTTCACATAGTAGGATTTAATCTACAATAAAAATCTAAAATCTATGATTTTCAACTCATTAGTTTCATATAATTTTGTGCCTTCAATAACATCAAATATTGGCCCATATATATATATATATATATATATGAACCACCATAACTTATGGTGGTACCACTGATTTACATAGATCTAATCACCAAAATCCAAAACTAAACTTTGGATCATGTTTAGCATGATCTATTTACTATTTTCATGTGTTTAACTTTAATATGATGTTTGGGAAATTTGTAACCATTCTCATGAATCTTGAGCAGTTGATTTCTTATCATCTTGAAAATTGAAACTTATGATATTTGGAAGATGATTTAACTTGCTGACATGATAAGTAACATGCTAAACATATATGTATGTTTAGACTTTAGATCCAGTATTTGGTGGTTAGACCCACACAAACAAAAGTTTCTACCACTGTATGATATCATGGTCTAGACTCCATAACCACAATAGGTTTGTCAATATATATTTGCTAAAATGTTTGTATGTGAAATCTAGTTGAGAAATCATAGTTGCAAGTGTTTTTTAGTCAATCTAACACCGTGTATGTGTTCAACATGATTGAGGTGTTAGGATTTCACCTTTGGATTGTGTTTTCAAGGTAAAAAACATGATCCAATCAGTTGAGAATTTTGAATGCTTTTACAGCCATTATTTTTTAATTGCCAGGAAAACCTGCTCTCACGATCAAATCCAGCCACCCAAGCGCTGATCCCCACTACACAAACCATGTAGATCACATTTGCATTTATCAACTAGATTGTACAACTACATAATACATATTGTGTGTGTGTGTGTGAGAGAGAGAGAGAGAGAGATCATGACATCATGAAAAAACTCTTCTCTCGTTAAATCATGTCCTAAAAATTGTACTTTTTGGGGATTGTCCCTTGCATCTGATAGCAGAATATGTAATCAAAAGATTTTGAATTGTTTTATCTGTAGTCTTATTTGGAATTTGTTGTCTTGAAATTTGCTTGTCCTGATTAGCTCCCCCTAGCCTCTACTTTTTTGTCATTGCTGTGTACTTTTAAGGGTTTTGCCTGCCTTTTTTTCTAGGGAGAATCACAATGAAAAGCATCTTGTGCTTTCACATTACAGAATTTACCTGTTTTCACTTCTCTTTTTGTCCAAAAGGGATCTTTAGATCTTGCATGGGATTCAAATAGATAGATTTGCACCTTGATGACTTGTGCATTTCACCATAAAGAATTGTTTTTGGGTTATATTGGAGAACACCAGTGACAAGCTTTGCTTGATCTTGCAGGAGTTGCTACTTCTAGAAGAGGATATGAAGGCACTGGAGGAGATGTACCCTCACGGAGAAAAAGTGATTGTCATTTGATTCCTGGTAACTACAAGTTTTGTGCCCATTTGTACCAATGGTCATGCTTATTTTCTCCATTTTCTGCAGGCAGAGACTGATTGGGCACTGACTGTTATTGGTTACTTAGCAAAACTTGTTCTGGGCATCATTGGGTGAGTGTTGGTGGAGAGTGCCATAATTGTTTATGTAAATGTGGATTTTATAAAAAATGTATTAATGAGTATATCTCCATTTATTTGAGTGAAGAATTTCTTGAGAAATTTGTATACTTGGTTCTTTTTGTACACATGCATAGGCACGTACATGCACATATGCATACACGCATGCATGTGAGCACAGACACATGCACTGATAGTTATAACTTGTGAAGGGCAGCATTTGCATTCTCTGAATTATCTTGTTGGATTGTGGATAAAAAACATGCACAGTTGGACATGCATAAATTAATAGTTGTGGCTTGTCAAAGTCTTGCATCCTATGGATTGTGTTGCTGCACCATGGTCTAGTTGTGACCTTTGAGATGTCCCTTTTCGTATAAGTGGTAATCAAGTAGGGGTATTTTGTGTATTTTCTATATATAAAAGAGAATTAATATGAAAGGGATTGAAAAAGTAATGCAGGATAAGTGATAGCTCCAAAACACATCACATCATCAACTCAAAGCTGCTACCATGGATTGCTCATTGCTGCATGACGGCTAAGGCTAAATGAACCAATTAAAGTATGGTATTAATTTGGCCATATGATCAATGTCATCACATGAGAGAAAGTGAGTGGGTTAGTTTTTAAGCCTTCACCCCCTCAAAGTGCCTAAGCTTTCATTTCATTTTGTTTTACAATTAAATGGCCTTGGCCATGTATTTCCAAAAGTCGACCAATTTTTCCTGTGTTCCTGTATCAACCATGAAGTATTTCTGGAATTGTCTAATTATGTTTCCAGCTGGAAGCATCTTTTGGCTGACAGACCTTAATTATCTTGTCTTGAAGGCAAAACTTGCATGCTGAATCATATGATAGGATGTTACCCTATGTTCATGTTGGGTAGTGAGACTGTGAGACTGCAAATTTTTTATTGAACCTTCGGATCCAAAACTGCTCAGTTTGCTCAATCTTGTAATATTGGACCTGAATAATTTCAACTGTTGTTTAGAGAGAGTTATTCACGTCCATTCCAGTATTGTTGATGACGTTATATATTGCTGTAACATTGCTTGTATGTATTCTGTTCTCAGGTTGGTTGTTTCAGTGGCATGGATTGTGCATATTGTCATATATTTGTTGGTTCACCGTCCACCTTCACCATTCCTTAATGAGGTCTTCGTCAAACTAGACAATGTTTGGGGTATGCGGCAAATAACCTTTACTTATTTCTTCTTCTTCTTCTGTTTTTCCCTCTTTCGTCTGGGGTTGTTCATGGATCTGACTTGGAGAATGCTTGTTCAAACCAGGACTCCTTGGAACTGCAGCTTTTGCATTCTTCTGCTTCTACCTGCTGGTTGCTGTGATTGCAGGGGCAATGATGCTTGGTTTGAGATTAGTTTTCATCACCATTCATCCCATGAAGTAATGAGGCATTTCTTTAAAATAGGTTTCTATAACTAACAGGGTCCTCTGCTGATGTGTCTATCTCCATGTTTCAGGTGGGGTGCAACACTAATGAATTCATTCCTTTTCAATGTGGGACTGATTCTTCTCTGTTCGATCAGGTCTCTCTTTCTCAATGTTTTTCTTTTTGAATTTCAGTTGGTTTGTCTATCAGCATCTATGAAGTGACAAGTTATTGACATTTTTTTTTAAGGACTCGAACAGACAAGTCTGTAGGATGACCAACAAAACAAATAATAGATCAGTAAATGAAAATACAGATTTGGAGTGTGCATTTAGAGTGTAAGGATTATGCATGGGCTTAAACATAGTTATTGAGGAAGAAGTGGGTGAGAGAAGGAAACAAATGTCTTAATGCATGAAGTGTGAAGCATTTAGGAACCATAAGGGAAAACAAGAAAAGATAATGGAAGTCAGTAGGAAGTGCCATAAAAAAAGTAGGTAAAACATGTGTTTTCACTTGAATGTATCTGTCAAGCCTTATGAAAAATAGCCAATATTAGATTTTGTAAAAAAAAAGCATGATCTTAAGAAGAATGTACAATTCTTCTAACATGAAAAGTGCATTTTCAATACAAGGGAAATTCAATTACATTTTGGCAAGGCCTTTGTTTTTTCTTTGAAAGCCACCTCATAAAGTTTCAAAGGAGTTAAAGAAGGATTGTGGTTTCACACTTCTGAAGCGAGCTGCCAAGATTTTTGAAAGATGTTGATAAGCAGTGTGCTTAACGTTAGTGCACTTGATATGAGCGTTAAGCAAATGCTCAACTCTTGGGAGAGTTGAGGGTCATCTTTGTAGAAAGGATATGTGTTGTCTGTTTTCAAGCACAACCATTGGGCTGCACTGCAGGCATATCATGTCACTAAAATGGGAAAGACAAAATACCGTAACAGCTATTCTACTGCTTCCATGTATATCTTTTTTTTTAAAGGAAAATAAATTTGCTACCATGTATAGCTTGAGGAAAGTATGGAAGTCAATATGCATTCACTGGCTGGAGAGTATGCACGATCAGGCTTGAGAAGATTCAAAATACCTGGAAACAGATGTTTGATGCTAGATCCGTCAGAGTGGATCGTCTTTACACTAGCCCCTTAAGCGTCCAGTGAATAGTTTCCCTGTTAATCTGCCTTTTTCTTTTTGTAATCGAAACAAAAATTGATCCCTGAAACATGAAGAACTGTTTCAACTATTCAAATAAGTGGGTGCAGTAACATTAGTCCATGCCCTTTCGGCCTAAGCACCTGATTCCACTATTAGTTAATTCTATTAAGAATGTCTTTCACCTCTGGACACACTGATGGCAATGGTGTTGCAGAGTAGGCTACTGTTGATAAGAGAACTTCCTATATGGACAGCAAATATGAATTCTAGGGGACTGTCAATGGGAGAGTGTCCATTGGACCTGGCTTAGTTGGACCTCTCAGGTTGGGTTGTCTTTATCATGGTGATATGCTGTGTTTTGGCTTTGGAAATTTAAACTTAGCTGATATGGATGGGTGGCATTGAACATAATTGGTTAAATATAAGCCACCTGCATAAGTTCAGGGATTTTGTTAATTTTTTTTTCTGGTTCATGAAAAAATAAACCTATGCTTTATGTATAATTTGCCAACTTTCTGATCTTATGCTGTATTTATTTTTATCCAACTTCAGTGTTATCCAGTTTTGTGCTACTGCATTCGCTTACTATGCACAAGCAACTGCTGCCCAAGAAATCTTTGGGCACACCTTGGAGTCTCTTCGCGGTATCAAATATCTTTACAGGTTTGCTCTAGCTAGCATTCCTTTTGTAATTATGACTGCAATCGAGATTTTAAAGGGAATTGTAGCCCAGCTTAAGGTTGTTTCATTTTTAGTCTTCTAATGGATATGATACATTTGCAGGTATAATGTATTCCAGATTGCATTTATCGCGCTAGCTGCTCTGACGTTTGTTTATTATGCAGCATTTGTAAGTGCTTAAACTTGGAAATTTCTTTTAGCAGTGATGTAGACGGGGTTCAGCATTCTAATGTAGGTTGGGTTATGATCAGGGTTGGAGAAAGAGAAAACCCAGTGGTAGGCTGCAGCTTTCGTCTTGAATCATGTGAAGTGATTGGACCATGTCTTTGGTGCCGATATGAATTTATTTCAGCTGGTGTCAATTTTTACGATCAAATCAACTAAGGCAATGCAAGAATGTGGAGTTGTGCTGGATGGAGATTTGTGCTGTCTGGTTTTTTGTTGCACGCTAGTGATGGATTGTCTTCATGTGATTGTAAATGGTCATTGAGACCAAATTTTCAGACCAAGAAGAATCATCCATTGAAGTTGTGTTTATGAGCGATACATGGGATGGATGGATGACCCTATGGCATTTGTGGGTGTGTTTTCTTGTGTATTCTTTTATAGTTGGTCTAATCATGGTATAAATTGGAAACATATCGATATTGATGTATGGATGTGGAAATTCTGTACATTTCCTTTTTATGTAACGCTGGTTTTGTTCTGTACTTGTGACGTAGAATTTGGGTTTATCTAGCCTATTGTTTGTTTTCCATCGGTTTGGTGTTCAATAGTTAACTCTTGAATGCAGCATATGCCTAGGCGGGAGCTAGATTTGTATCAAGTTTTTTTTTTTAAAGGCAAGCTGGGGTTAGGCAGATCCCCGCCAGTTATTATTCAACGTACCACTGGGGTTTGAACCTGCAACGTCCCACCACAAGGAGATGTGCACTGACAGCTCCTACCAACCACGCTGAGCCCCCTTTGGTTAGATTTGTATTAGGTTGCTACCACTGATTTGATGAGTTTGTATTTGCGAAATGCCTGAATCGGGCAATGGATAGTACTTCAGATGAGATTATATGGTTTCATATCTGTTCTGATACAAAAGCATTTGCTAAGATCAACGAAACATAAAGGGCTGTTTGGATGAGCCATTGACATGCATTTTAGGTGAAACAGGAGGAATGCATAATGTTTTCAACAATCTTTCGTCATTTAATTGCGTTGTTTTTTTTTGTTTGAGACAACACGTTCCATTCAACAACCAGTATAGTACAGGGAAATCAGGAGACAGACCATGAGAAATAGGTTTGTAGTGAGTCCAAAAGAACCAAATTACATCTAAAAATTTGAAGCAGGTTATATGACACCCCCCCCCCCACCCCACCCGGAACACGCAGTTGCGTGTTCTCGGGTCTGAATGAGCGCCATGTATTTAAGCATGTGTGGGGCTCATTTCCCCGTGTGTGTCAGCATCACTTAGCATCAAAGTCTGGTGCATTTGCAAAGACTTAAGTACCCTTTCCGTTATTAGCGCCATAAAACGATGTTTCGAGTAAAGGACAAAAATGTCTCCTTGCCAAAAAGGGTTAAAATCATCATCGTTTTCGCCTTAAGGAGTAAAGTCCTCTGCAATATGTCACCCTAAACGTTCTGGATCACCCTTTGGCGATATATCATCTGTTGTAACAGGAACTCCGATTAACGACTTACCCTTTGCCATTGTTTGCTGCCGTCAGAGCACCCTTTGTTGTCGTCTGCTGTTGTCGGAACACCCTTTGTCGTCGTTTGCTGTCGCGTAGAGCACTATTTGTCGTTGTTGTCGTCTATTATTGTCAAAGCACCCTTTGTCGTCGTCTGTTTGTGAGAAATAGTTGAACTATCAGAAAAATCATCATTCAGTCTATTGTTCATTATGATACAAGGGTGCAAACATCGAACTGAGTAGACAGAGAATAACGATTTACAACAGAGATAATAATGGCAACGTCAAACTGAGTAGAGTAACGATTTATAATAGAAATCAGATAAGCGAGTAATGATTTACAATCGAAATTAGATAAGAGAGTAACGATTTATAGTAGAAATCAGATAAGAGAGTAACGATTCACCATAAAAATCAAATCAAAGAGTAGCGATTTACAGTATAAATCAAATCAGAAAGTAGTGATTTACAGTAGAAATCATATAAGAGAGTAGTAATTTACAGTAAAAATCAAATCAGAGAGTACGATTTACAGTATAAATCAAATCAGAGAGTAGCGATTTATAGTAAAAATCAGATATAAGAGTAGCGATTTATAATAAAAATCAGATAAAAGAGTAGCGATTTACAGTAGAAATCAGATCAGAGAATAGCGATTTACAGTACAAATCAGATTTTTACTGTAAATCACTACTCTAATTTGATTTCTAATGTAAATCGCTACTCTCTAATCTGATTTCTACTGTAAATCGCTACTCTATGATCTGATTTCTACTATAAATTGGTACTTTTTTATTTGATTTCTACTATAAATCGCTACTCTCTGATCTGATTTCTACTGTAAATCGCTAGTCTCTTATCTTATTTTTATTATAAATTGTTATTCTTATATCTGATTTTTACTGTAAATCGCTACTCTTTGATTTGATTTCTACTATAAATCATTTTTTTCAACAGAGAAAGAATAAAAAAAACTACGACCGCTCAGAGAGAAATCTTATTGCTCTTTTCAACAGTTACAAGAGAGAAAGAAAAGAAAAAATTTATAAGGGCAACAACCCTAAACCTAAACAAGTTAAGTCTGATCCATAAGAAACCAAGTCTCAAATATAAGCCCCAAAAAATATATTTCTAGGGGGCACTGCCCCCCCCCCCCCCCGCCAGGGGCGGCCCTCCTGGACCTCCACCCGCTGACCATGCAAGGACCCGTGCCGAGGGATACCCCCCAGACCCCCCTTCCTGCATGGGCAAAAACTTTGAATCAGACTCCACAACTCTTCAGGCAGAAACGAGAAGGCGGTCATATGTTATAACACAAGCTAAAAACAAAGGCAAAACGTGCAAATCTATTTACGGGGAGCTGGAGAACATTTTCATCCAACGCATATCTATCTTATCGGAAGACATTTTCGTCAAAAGCATATCTACCTTTTTTATATGTTATTTCATTATAAAATCATAATGGACAACTTTGGCATATGAATTATTGCTGGTCCCAAGATATTCCTCCGTGCACACCGGAACACGCGAATTTGTGTTTCGGGGAGAACACACCACCCTCCCCTAAAAATTGGTTGTAGGCTTGTAGCCAATCCAGATTACCATATCCCCATTTTAGGCTCACCATATGATAAATATCAATGAAAATATGCTGCAAAATAGAGGAGCAATCAAAATTGGTTGTAGCCAATCCAGACTCCCATATCCCCATTTTAAGCTCACCTTATGATAAATATCGACTAGAATATGCTGCAAAATACAGGAACAAGGGGATTTAGTGCCATCAAATGATCGAAAGTTCCTCCGCGCATGCACACCAGCAGGTAGTAAGTAGCTAACATCTCCAAAATGTAAGCCCACCGTTTATTACTACTAATCAAAGGAGGGCCAATAAGTAACACACGGGCCCGAGACCCCATCAACGTGCAACGTGGAAAGTTGCCAGACAGAGAAAAATCTTTGCCAAAACAGATCCCCCCCACCCTGTTTCCTCGCTACTATCACACATAGCGCAGAGTATCCATTTGCAATCCCATCGGCGCATATTATCATGCATTTGGACTCGGTCCAAAAGGACGGGTCCCCAAATAGAGTCAGCAGGAAGGGTTGACACATCTGGTGGCAGCAAAGGAGAGTAGCACATAGATGAAGGAAAAACACCATCTTTAGAGCACCGGCGACACAACCAATCGTCCAATGTCATTCTGTCAGTGAAGGCATCCCCAATGCCCCCATCCAGGCAGCCGAGCATGACGATTGATGATGTCTGTATACTTGGATTTTAAAAAGCAGCATCAAATGCCGGTTCTCGTCATTGCAAAGTAGCCAACACCGACATGGTGAATGTTCCCGATGCCAAGACCACCACGATCGGTGTACATGGTAACCTGTTCCAATTTGACCAGGGGTGATACCGTTCCACAGATAGAGTCGCAGTATACCACCGAGGTGGTATCCCATGTGTTTAGCGGGGTCCTGTGCCAAGCTGAAGGCCCCGATTCGAATCATTCCGCCATCGGAGTCCAGTGCATTTGCAAAGACTTAAGTACCCTTTTTCACCATTAGCGCCATAAAACGACTTTTCGAGTAAAAGACAAAAATGTTCTCTCGCCAGAGTTTGCAAAGACTTAAGTACCCTTTCCCGCCATTAGCGCCATAAAACAACGTTTCGAGCAAAGGACAAAAATGTTCTCCCGCCAAAGGCATTAAAATCATCATCGTTTTCGCCCTAAGAAGTAAACTCCTCTGCTTTAACAGGAGCTTCTCGCAATGTCGCCTTAAACGTTCTGGATCACCCTTTGACAATGCACCATTTGTTGTAACAGGAGCTCCCTTTGACGACGCAACCTTTGACTCCGTCTGCTGCTACGGGAGCACCCTTTGTCGTCCTTTGCTGCCACCGGAGCACCTCTTTTTGTTATCTGCTGTCGTCGAAGCACCGTTGCCACCATCGGCCGCATCTACCTTCTAGGTGTTTCTCCTCCACTGTCCGATTAGCAAAACTTGTGTCATTTGGGTGAGTTTTGTGTAAAGTTTCATTATGTAAACAAATCGATTTGTAAATTTGAATGTTAAATCTTACAATTGACTATTCATGCTAAATAACACCTATTTTCATACTGAAACAAGAGTCGTGAAAGGCAAGAGTTGTGAAAGGCAACGATATGTACTTATGGAGGCTAATTTTCTACAACGATTTGTAAGTTTGAATTTAACAATGATTTATACATTTAATGTAGTAGCAATTGGTTCGATGCAGCAACGATTTATACGTTTGAAGCAGTAGCGATTTATGATTCGTGATTTATACTTTTAACGCAACAATGATTTATACATTTAATGTAGTAGTGATTTATGATTTACAACGATATGTACTTATGAAGGGTTCAATTTCTACAATGATTTATATATTTGAAGCAGCAATTTGTACATTCGATGCAGCAACCATTTATATGTTTGAAGCAGTAGTCATGTGTATTTATGATTTATAAAGTTACCACGATTTGTAATTAAATTTTCTAAATCGTACTACGATGTTCACTTATGAAGCCAAAATGTTACAACGATATGTACTTATGAAGGGTGTGATTTGTACAACGATTTATACGTTTGAAGCAGCAATGATTTATACGTTTGATGTAGTAGCGATGTGTAATTATGAAGTTACCTCGATTTGTACTTAATTTTGCTAAATCGTACTATGAATGAAACTAAATATTGTGATGACTTGTAATGATGGTGATTGTGTAACGAATGTGATAATTTGTAATAATATATACTTGGGGTGGCGGTTGTAACATTTAATGATGCGGTTAAATTTATGTGTTGTGAAAGTTAACAATGACTACAATTCGTAAGACAATAAAGCCTTCGCCGTTGGAGGGGATGACTCTTGGAGAAATCATCCTCCAATCTGATATATACGAGGGTTATGTAAAGTACCAAAATATAATGAACATTGAAAATGAAAAAGACAGCAACAAATTGTTGGATATTTATTATGTGGAGCCTGATCCATCAGATATTGAAGATGAAAAGCAAACGAAAAAAGATAAGAAAAAACTAAAGATGAAGAAGAAGAAGAAGAAGGACGACGAAGAGAAGGAAAAACAAAGGAAGAAGGAGGAGGAGAATAAAAACTATGCGCACTCATAAGGCAAAAGGATTTCTTCCTGCCGACCATGCAAAATTAAATCTACATGCACATCATTCTTCATGTTATTTATCTTGATCGTCAGTTGCATCGCACTATACTATGCATCGAGTTGCTATTTACCATGCCAATAAAAAAAATGACTTATCGTATATGTGTGTTCATGATAGCGATTCACGTAACAGCGATTTAATGACAGCTACGACGTTGTGAAGCGATTTCACTTTTAATCCCTAAAAGAATAGCGATTTGAATATGCAAATTGCCACCGCAATCGCGTAATAATGTAAATGTTGCACGCACACATTTCAATATCATAATACAAATATCTTACAAATCGACACTAGCAAACACATAATATGTTACAAATCGATATACATATCGCATAATATATTACAAATCGATAAGAAAATTCAGCATATTAGCTTACAAATTGATATTAACAAACAAAACAAAATCTCTCAAATCGCTAGTATGTTACTACAACTGCGATTTGCGTTATACTATTCCAATATTTTCAACCGGAATACAGGTCTCACAAGGCATATCAATTTTTTACAACGAGCAGGATGTGAAAGGACGTTTCTTTTATAAATGAATGACACATATTTTCGTAACAAAGGCAAATCATTGTCGCGATTTATGATTTATGATTTATGATTAATACATTTAAAGCAGCAACGATTTATACATTTAATACAGTAGCGATTTATGATTTATAAAGTTACCAAGATTTGTACTCAAGTTTGCTAAATTGTACAACGATGTTTATTGTTGAAGCCCAAACGTTACAACGATATGTACTTAAGAAAGGTATGATTTCTACATCGATTTATACGTTTGAAGCAGTGATTTGTACATTTAAAGCAGGAACAATATATATGTTTCATGCAATAGCGATTTATACTTGTTGACGATAGTGATTCACGTGACAACTATTTAATTACACGTACGACCCATAATTTATTACTAAACCCAAATCCTAAATCCTAAACCCTAACCCTAAACCCTAAACCCTTAATATCTTACTAAACCCTAATGATAAACCCTAAACCCTTAATATATTTCTAAACCCTAAACCTTAAACCTTAAACATTAAACATTAAACCCTAAACCTAAAACCTAACCCTAAACCTAAACCTAAACCGTAAACCATAAACCATAAACCATAAACCATAACCTAAACCCTAAACGTAAATCCTAAACCTAAACCCTAACCTTAACCCTAAACCCTAAACCCTAAACCCTAAACCCTAAACCTAAACCGTAAACCTAAACCTAAACCTAAACCCTAAACCCTAAACTCTAAACCCTAAACCCTAAACCCTAAACCCTAAACCCTAACCCTAAACCCCAACCCTAAACCCCAACCCTAAACCCTAAACTCTAAACCTAAACCCTAAACCCTAAACCCTAAACCCTAAACCCTAAACACTAAAACCCTAAACCTCAACTGTAAACCCTAAACCCTAAACCCTAAACCTAAACCCTAAAACCATAAACCCTAAACAGGAATTTCCATATCGATTTGTATGTTGATTTTATATATCGATTTATAAGCTATCAACAGGAATTTTCATATCGATTTGTACGATTTATGATTGATGATTGATACATTTAAAGCAGCAACGATTTATACATTTAACACAGTAGCGATTTATTATTTATAAAGTTATCAAGATTTGTACTCAAGTTTGCTAAATCGTACAACAATGTTTATTGTTGAAGCTCAAACGTTACAACGATATGTACTTATGAAAGGTATGATTTCTACATCGATTTGTACACTTGAAGAAGTGATTTGTATGTTTAAAGCAGGAACGATTTATACGTTTGATGCAATAGTGATTTATACTTGTTGACGATAGTGATTCACGTGACAGCGATTTAATTACATGTATGACCCATAATATATTACTAAACCCTAAAACATAAACCCTAATGCCTAAACCCTAAACCATAACCCAAATTGTTGTGGCCAACAAAGTCGTCATTGCGTAAATCGCCTAAAACGTAAATAGCTTAAAGTATATGTTATTTTATTATAAAATCCTTGGCGGGTCCCATAAGCATTAAACTCTTCTGCTCTAAAAGGAGCTCCTCGCAATATTTTCCCCTAAATGTTTCACAAAAAATCTTTGTCGTTGTGTGTTTTTGTCAGAGCACCCTTTGCCGTCTCGGTGAGTTTTGTGTAACCATGTGTTTTTATAATTTATGAAGTTACCACGATTTGTACTTAGGTTTGCTAAATCTTACAATGATATTTTTGTGTTGTGCAGGTTACCAATGACTTACATTCGTAAGAGAAGAAACACTTCATCGTTAGAAGGTATGACTCTTGACGAAATCGTCAAACAGTATGCTTTGCATGAGCAATTAGAAGTGTACTACAAAATAATGATGATTGAGAACGATAAAGAAAGGGAGCAAGAGCTGGTAAAGTATGGAGCGGAGCCTAATCCATCAGATATTGAAGATGATAATCCAGTGAAGAATGACGAGGAAGAAATAAAGATGAAAAAGAAGAAGGATGATGAAGAGAAACAAAAGCAAAGAAAGAATGAGGATAATGAAAAAAAGCAAAGAAAATCAAGGCAAAAGGAGGAGGAGGAGGAGAGGGAAAAGCAAAGGAAGAATAAGGAAAAGGAGGAAGAGAAGCGAAGGCAATTAAAGAAGAAGAAGGAGAAGGAAAAGAAGCAAAGACAGTTGAAAAAAAAAGGAGGAGGAAGAAAAGCAAAGACAATTGAAGAAGAAGGAAGAGGAAAGGCAAAGGAAGCATATTCAGGATAAGGAAGAGAAGGAAAGGCAAAGGAAGAAGAAGGAGGAGGAGGAAGAGAAGGAAAGACAAAGGAAGGAGAAGGAGGACGAGGAAAAGAAGGAAAGACATAGGAAGAAGAATGAGGACGAGGAAGAGAAGGAAAGGCAAAGGAAGGAGAAGGAGGACGAGGAAGATAAGGAAAGAGAAAGAAAGACACAGGAGGAGGAAGAAAAGGAAAGGGAAAGGAAAAGGAAAAGGAAAAAGTAGAGGATGGACGCTAAAGAGCGAAGGAAGGAAGAAGTACAAAAGCAGTGGAAGGGAGGGGAAGAAGAGGATAAAAGTGTGACCAAGGTACGTAAATCGCTACTCTTTGTCGCAATGTATTGTTATAGGTATTATTATGTATAGTGATTAATTACTATATATAGAGATTACTATGAATAACGATTACTATGTATAGCAATTACTTTATATAGCGATTACTACGATAGGGATTACTTTGTATAGCAATTACTATGCATAGCGATTACTTTGTATAGCGTTTACTGTGATAGCAATTACTATGACAGTGATTACTATGATAGTGATTACTATGTATAGTGATTATGAGGTTACCACGATTTGTACTTAAGTTTTCTAAATCGTATAGTGATGATACGAGCAAATGAAATAATGTTTGTTAAAAGTGAGTTGATACGCAAATCGATCCAGTCGACCACTATTTACTATGATAGGTATTATTTTGTATAGCAATTACTATGTATAATGGGACTAATTGTGACTTGATATTTTGTGTTACAGGCAGGTCAGAAGAGAAGCATAGCAGCAGGTGAAAAGCTGAAAGGGCGGTGTCAGTGGCATGTAGTTCTGTCATGGTACAGAAAGCTGAGTGAATATCAGAAGGACCGATTACGAAAGATGCACTTCGGCGACCTTCTGGACTAACATTATTTTGAAAATTGCTGGAACACCATGACCCACCTTGCCAATAAGTGAAACGATAACACGAACATGTTCCAGTTTGGGGGTTTTGAGATCACCATGACCCTAGAAGATGTGGCATGGATTACGGATCTTAAGTGCCATAAAAGTGTTGTCTTAACACGGGATTCAATATATAACCCAAGGGACAAGTGCACGGCCCTTCTAGGAATGTCGATGGAAGAATGACATGAGTGTATTTCTGGTGGAAGCAATTCCACATCGATGAAATTTTATTTTTTCTGTAATAAATGGGAAGGTCAGTCCGCTGCATGTGCATTTGAAGCAGCTAACCAAGAGTTGCGCAGCTTTCTTCTTTATTTTTTTGGACTTAATTACTTTATTTTTCGATTGTTCTGGTTCAAGAATAAGTTACTTGTGGCTATAATTCCTGGAAGACTTAGATGAAGTCGACAACTGGGCATGGGGTGTTGCTATGCTCACATACTTATACAGTCAACTTTACCGTGCGAGTAAGGGTACGAAAACCGTCAAAGGGTTTTGGCCATTTGTTCAGGTATTTGTTTATTACATATTTAGTACTTGTAGACTAATCTCGTTGAAGGTTGTGGTCTTACTAATATATTATTTTTGTAGGCCTGGACGTGGGAGCATATTGTCGCCTTGCGTCCTAAGTGTGGCTCTGCAGTTTGTGGTTTTCCTAAGATCAGCCAGTGGGCTACAATAAATGTCAAGGAGGATAATGCTCAGTTTATTTTAGATGGTCTGCAATTAAATGAGGTAAATGGTTTAAAATTGTTGTAATGTTTAGCATTTTTAAGTAATTATCGCTTTAGGATTTTGTCTTCCTTAGTACAAATTGTTATCTCCTTAGCATCTAACTTTCATTAGCGTAAATCGTTGTAATGTTTAGCATTCTTAAGTAATCATCGCTTTAGGGTTTTGTCTTCCTTAGTATAAATCGTTATCTCCTTAGCATCTAACTTTCATTAGCGTAAATCATTGTAATATTTAGCATTCTTAAGTAATCATCGCACTCAGCATTTTGTCTTCCTTAATACAAAGTGTTATCGCATTTAGCATTTTGCATGAATAATTATGTATATATCTAAACTGCAATCTCGATTATACAGGTTGTGTGGAGACCGTATGGAGATGGGGAGGATGAGGATGAAGAGGTTGTTGCTGAGGTTGCGAGACGTTCTGTCTGCAATATTTGGCTCTTTAGCAAATGTGAAGACGAGTTGCAGCATGGTAGTGGAGTACCCCTACAAGCTGGCTTGGGACAGTCGATACCAAAATTGCCCGTGGTATTGAAAAGGAAGATGAATAGTGGTGGGGCCAAGAATATGAATTGGCACGAACGCTTCAAGAAAAAATTGTATAGCTTGAACAAATGAGGTGTTCGTGTCATACCATATGATTATAAAGAACGACAATATGACCCCAACTATTTAAAACAATATTGGCAACCCATGCATCGAAATCGATAGATTGAGGAGAAGCAACCTGAAAGTAAGGTCACTCTTGTCACTGAGCATGTCATCTTCCAGCATAGACGTAATGCCCATTGTGTCCCTTTGATGGATACTATGATTCCCTTTGTTGCAGTACACGATAAGGAGCAAACACAACTCATAAAGGATAAGGTATTGTACGACAAAAGGTTAGCGATGCTGGAGAGGGAGAATAAGGAGTTACGGAAGGATATGCAGAATTTGGGGAGACAAATTCGGTCATTGGTAGAGATGATTACCAGTGGGTTTAATAAGATCAAGGGAACGAAGAGGCCACCGAATAAAGAAACTTCACCAAGGCAAAGAAAGAGACGATTTGTATGTCCATCTGAGTCATAAAGTGTCAATGAATAAACATACTATGTGATTTGTGTATCCCGATAATTCTATATTGTAATTCTATCATTCTTTGTTGTAATTATATAATTCTTTCATTAATAAGTGTAACGCAGAAGTGCCAATTAAAAATCGATAAGATTACAAAACTTAAGTTTGAAAAATTGTACAAGTTTCCTTTACGTATGTATTCCAAACATTACAACGATATGTACTATGTAGGGTGCAATTTCTACAACGATTTGAACGTTCAAACAACAATTTGTATGTTTGAAACAACAACGATTTATGAAGTTACCATGATTTTTACTTATGTTTGCTAAATTATATAGCCATTACTGGCATAAGGTTTATTATGTATCGCAATTCTTGTGATAGCGATTACTCTATATAGCGATTACTATGTATAGCGATTATGAAGTTACCATGATTTGTACTTATGTTTGCTAAATCGTATAGTGATTACTAGTTTAAGGTTTATTATTTATAGCGATTCCTGTGATAGCGATTACTTAGTATAGTGATTAATAGGTATCGCGATTATGAAGTTACCACGATTTGTACTTACATTTGCTAAATCGTATAGCGATTACTAGTTTTGAGTTTATTATGTATAGTGATTTCTGTAATGGCGATTACTCAATATAGCGATTACTAGGTATAACGATTATGAAGTTACCATGATTTATACTTATGTTTGCTAAATTGTATAGTGATTATCGGTTTAAGGTTTATTATTTATAGTATTTTCTGTGATAACGATTACTTAGTATAGCGATTAATAGGTATAGCGATTATGAAGTTACCATAATTTGTACTTTCGTTTGTTAAATCGTATAACGATTACTAGTTTTGAGTTTATTATGTATAGTGATTCCTGCAATAACGATTACTCAGTATAGCGATTATTACATATAGCGATTATGAAGTTACCATAATTTATACGTAGGTTTGCTCAATCGTTAAACGGTTACTGGTTTAGGGTTTATTATTTATAGTGTTTCCTTTAACAGCAAGGAACGTGTCATAACATTAGTTTAGGGTTTAGGGTCTAGAGTTTAGGAAAACAATGTGTCATTCATTTTCACGTACTAACGTCGTTTAGATGATACTAGCAAATGAAATGATATCTTTTAATTAATGCATAATGTAATTTATTTATTTATTATATTCTTTGTACATGATTTTTGAAAATGGGCGAGACGTGAAACAATGTGGACACAAGACGTTTCCTTTAAGAGCAAGGAACATGCGACGTTTCATTTAAAGAAGAACCAGAGCCTTTCTATACTGCTTCATGAGCAACGAACATAAAAATCGACATTTTCTTTAACCTCCTTCATTGCAAAAGCTGTATCGATGTTGAAGGACGCTGCAATTCAGTCGAACATCCACAAAAAAAGGTACCTCCAATTCCTTTAACCTGCTTCATCTTTTTTATGACGTATATTTGATTTGTTTTGTGTACTGTAGAAAGGAATTGCAATATAATGCTACAGTTCATTTATTAAATATTCAGCTAATTTCAGTGCAATATCCACAAAACAAGGTGCCAAAAAACTCAGCAAAGTGGTCGAAGATAACATCGATCGGATGCGAGATGAATTTGCAGAAGGAAAGACTATCAGTAATTTTGTATGTATGAAACCACTATCAGTTATACATTTACGTATGCCATGGGTATGTATATTAACAAGTGCATATTTGTTGTAAACAGACTATACACGATTTCGTCATGTATATTCAAAGCAAGGAAACAACCATGTCGGTCTGCGTCGTCACCCCTTATTTTATGGTATATCGATTATCTTATATGTTTATTTTCTTTTTTGATTTACTAATGTACCTTCGTGTTTTAAATTTACTATTATTATTGTTTCGTTCAACAGAGTATCGTCCGCCGAATGCCATACGTGGTTGAATTTCTATATGGACTACAATACTGGGGTAACGATGACCAAATGGCAGACTTTTGGTCAAGTGAAAAGGTTTGTGACCATATCGATTTGTAAGATGTTAAATCTATTTAAGATTTTATTTGATTCTTAATATCGATTTTTAAGCTATCAATAAGAATTTGCATATCGATTTAAGATATTGTTTTAATTCTTAATATTGATTTCTATGTTGATTCTAAATATCGATTTTTAATATATCAATAGAAATTTCCAAATCAATTTAAGATATTGTTTTGATTCTTAATATTGATTTCTATGCTGATTCTTAATATCGATTTAAGATATTATTTTGATTCTTAATATCGATTTAAGATATTGTTTTGATTCTAAATATCAATTTTTAAGATATCAATAGGAATTTTCATATCGATTTAAGATATTGTTTTGATTCTTAATATCGATTTTTAAGATATCAATACGAATTTCCATATCGATTTAAGATATTGTTCTGAATCTTAATATTGATTTCTATGATGATTCTTAATATCGATTTAAGATATTGGTTTGATTCTTAATATCGATTTCTATGTTGATTCTTAATATTTATTCTTAAGCTATCAATAGGAATTTTCATATTGATTTAAGATATTGTTCTGATTCTTAATATCGATTTCTTTGTTAATTCCTAATATTGATTTAAGATAGTGTTCTGAATCTTAATTTCAATTTCTATGTTGATTCTTAATATCGATTTCTTTGCTAATTCCTAATATTGATTTAAGATAGTGTTCTGAATCTTAATATCAATTTCTATGTTGATTCTTAATATCGATTTTTATGCTATCAATACGCATTTCCATATCGATTTTGTAAGATATTATATAATCGATTTGCAGATATTGATTCCTACATTGTGGTAATCAAAAAAGCATTGGGTCTTATACGTGTTGGATGTACGAAAACAACAAATATGATTTTAGAACTCCTTGGACTTTAACGGTGGTGTAGATCGTGACATTGTGCATTTGGTAAGTTTTTATTCTATAAGATTATTGTATCTTATACCGTAGACCAGAATTTACTTGCTTTTGCATAAACAACAACTTGGATTTTTCAGAGACATGTTGAGTGTCGTCATTGGCTCATAGAGTCTTCACGTCGTAGAGGATGCTCCTTTACAAAATAATAGCTTCGATTGTGGCGACTTTGTAATGAAGTATATTGAAGCAATATACTATAGACGAGAACCAAAATTCACCGTTGTATGTTGCACACTTAAACATGTTTTATTATCATATATTATTGGTGACTACATTTCTATATTGGTCTGACTTTCATTTTTTTTTTTTTTGCATGATGATATACCTGGATTCCGCACAGAACTATGAGAAAAAATGATGGATTTTCTAATTGCGGAGGATACAAAAAACCAAATTGCAAGATTACCTAGAAAGCAACGAAGGACGCGAGGCCCCTGGGAGTAAGTGGAAGTCGTTTTACACGTCTACTTGTTCTCAAGGATAACGTGAAGAGGGTTACGTTCTACTACTTAGGGAGAGAGAGATAGCAATTTTTTGTTCAACATTCAATTTTCCGAACATGACAATTTTTTTGTGTACAAACATTTGTAATGGATTTTGTAGACTTTGTATACAAATTTTGTAAGACTGTGTACAAAATTTACATTGATCCAAAAACCAAAATTACGCACCTGGCACACGTGTGTTGATTACGCAAATCGCCACCTCAAGTGCGCAAATCGCAACAATGTAAATTCTAGAGGCACACGTTTCAAAATCATAATACAAATACCTTGCAAATCGACACTAGTAAACACATAACATCTTACAAATCGATATAATATTGCATAATATATTACAAATCGATTCTTAATATCGATTTGTATGCTTATTCTTAATATCAATTTCTAAGCTATTAATAGGAATTTTCCTCTTGATTTTTATGATATTGTATCATCGATTTGCAGATATTGCTTCCTAACACGATGTCTAATATGAATTTATAGGATATTACATCGATTTAAGATATTGCTTTGATTCTTAATATTGATTTGTATGCTGATTCTTAATATCGATTTCTAAGCTATCAATAGGAATTTCTATATTAATTTGTAAGATAAGTTATCGATTTGCAAATTTATAGGATATTTTACATATTTACGATATTGCTATCAATAAACATCGTGTCGATTTGTTGTTGTTTTTTCTCTTTTTCGCCTTTTACCAATCATTGTGTAAATTGCGATAGGACAAATCGTTTCTACCAATTTTTATAAAATATTGTTTTGTTTGTTAATATCGATTTGCAAGCTATTATGTTGAACTGCCGTATTGATTTGTAATATATTATGCTCAATTGTTGTATAGTGATTTATAAGATATTATATATTTTCTAGTGTCGATTTTTAAAATATTTGTAGTATGATTTCTATTGTAGAATTACAACAAAGAATTATTACATTATAACAAAGAATTATCGATTTACAATAAAGAATTATCGATTTAGAACAAAGAATTATAGAATTACAACAAAGAATTATAAAATGCCAAACATTACAATGATTTACACTAATGAAAGTTAAATGCTACAACTATTTTGTAGCTGAAGAATCCACACGTGATTTCTGTGTTCCGTCCGATTTTTTTGAATTGAACTGAGCATGTCATAAAATAGAACAATATCAGACAATACATTAAGTTCAACAAGAAATGCAAACATCCTCCCAAAATTCTTACATACCAAAAGACTTATAAAACTCATGCCATTGTTTCACTCAATCCGGTCGGGAGGATTGCAGGTTCCAATATTGTAGTGCACGTCTGTAGGGTATTGTTGCATGTTGAAAATTAGACAAGTTAGATATTGATAAGTTGCACGTAATACAATTTACATAGAAAGCAATATATTGTATTACATACTTGTTCATCCGAAGGGCTTGGTTGTTTCTTAGACATTTTATTGTCAACCAATTCTAGTGCACCCTTTGTTCTCCGACGACTGCGATCAGAGGCATGTTTCCTTTTGATACCCTTTGCTAGGTGAATATTTTCATCATAATCTATATTGTTTACTCTTGACTTATCGAAGATGATGTTTATGCTTAGGCGCAACTTCACATAAGGATCAGAGAAAGCGTGATTTTCACCTACGTTGTTCGATCTCGTTTTCTTAGATTGGTCTTCATGAGCTGCAACAGACTGATGATGAATTAACTGCACTTTTTCAAGTAATTTCCTTGACACTTTTCCCATATATACATAGGTTTCTTCGCTTTTTGATGCCAAATCTGCAATATGCACAAGTGACCTACATAGTTGATGGTAACAGGAGGTTATGTGGCACTTCTCATCAACAACAAATGGACTGACATTATTTGTATTCAACAGTTCAATCTTTGTTTGTCTCGTCCATCTTCACATTAAATATGAGTCAGGTTTTTTTGTATCTTCTCTTGATTAAGTGCTTTTAATGCATGACAACATAAAATACCTTTGAATTCAAAAATTTTGCACGTACATTCAATTGTTCTGTTGTCAACATTATACGTAACATGTGCTTTTTTCCTTTTTTGATGTTCTTCTCCCTCCCATATAACATGGTATTTGTGCATATTTCCGGTTTGCATACGTCCTTCTATGTTGCAATTCATGACCTGTAAAACAATATCTCACAAATCGATATTAACAACCAAAACAATATCTCACAAATTGACACTAGAAAACACATAATATCTTACAAATTGATATACGACAATTCATCATAATATATTACAAATTAATATTAACAACCAAAATAATATCTTACAAATTGACACTAGAAAATACATAATATATTACAAATCAATATACGACAATTCAACACAATATATTACAAATCGATATTAACAAACAAAATAATATCTCCCAAATTGATACTAGAAAACATATAATATCTTACAAATCGATATACGACAATTTAACATAATATATTACAAATTGATATTAACAAACAAAATAATATCTCACAAATCGACACTAGAAAACACATAATATCTTACAAATCGATATACGACAATTCAATATAATATATTAAAAATCGATATTAACAAACAAAACAATATCTCATAAATCGATGATTTGCGTTACATTGTATATACTGAGTGAATGAACGATACCATATGGGGTAGAGGCCCTCGCTCGCATCTATAACCAAGCATTCTTGTCAACAGATCCCACCGCCTTACAAATATCTTCAAGTTTCCAACCGTCGAAACGATAAAATCCACCTGCAATAACAAAACAACGCCTTAATGACACTCACGATGACATACGTTCTTCAACAATAGCATGATGACTTGGAAAGGTACTCACGATGCTTTAATGGCAATTGTTGGAATATTTTTGCGTCATTGCTTTTTTCTATACTGCCTAACGAAAACGAAGAAGAATAGAAGACTGTAAAAAGTGATGGCCGACAAATCCCCCTATGACGCCCACCAATGATCGAACCAGTCATTCGATTTATAGTTATCTCCACGAGATAGGAATGAACCCGAGATTTTTTTCTATCTAACACAAGACAGGAACGAGAAGGCGACCATGTGTTGTAACACAAGCTAAAAACAAAGGCGGGATGTGCAAATCTATTTACGGGGAGCAGGAGGACGTTTTTGTCTAACGCATATCTATCTTATAGGAGGACATTTTTGTCAAAAGCATATCTACCTTTTTATATGTTATTTTATTATAAAGTCATTATGGGCAACATTGGCATATGAATTATTGTGGGTCCCAAGATATTCCCCCGTACACACTGGAACACGCAAATTTATGTTTCGGAGAGAACACACAACACCCTCTCTCCTTCTCCACCTTAAATAGAAGATGGAAAACAGACATGAAATAGATGGGAATGGATCCCAAAATGTGCTTGATCATAATTGATATATCAGCATATAGGTATGTTGGATCCAATGTGACTATAGGTTCTCACAAATGGAACCCCAAGAGCCACGTGAAAGGTAGGCTCGTTAAGATAATTTAATATGTTTTATAGGCTGCATCTAACTTAATGACAACCTATTCTCATTTGATCATAGTCTTATATAGGGATTTGTAGATGATTAAATTAATTTCATCACTAACTTAAAGATAGTATCTCATTAAACTCAATAACCCCTTCCATGACTCATATCTGTTAGGTTGCATTCTTTCTGTAAATTATATTAAATCATATAATTATATGGATCTGGTGATATGTAAACTTTATGCTTGGTATACAATATTTTGGTATTCATATTTTTTATAATCATATTTATGATTGTTTAGATCTGGATATATCGATATAAAATGATCAAGTGGTGGTTAACTTGATGAGAGTTAAACATATTGCATGCAATGATGATGTACATGTTGCTTAATTGCAATGCGTTAAAAAAGAAAGAATTGAACTATTATTTGTACATGCATGTGGATATAATAATTCATCACTCGCTATTTTAACGCATTGCAATTAAACATGTGTACCATCGTCACATGCAAAATGCTTTAACTCTTATCAGGTTAACAATCACCTAATCATTTTGGATTGATATATCCAGATCGAAACAATCATAAATGTGAATATTATGATGTTGCATACCATGCATAAAGCTTCCAAAACATAAAAATATCTCTTCACACATTCATACAAGTTAACCATAGGGTGCATAACTTATGATGATTATTTATCATCATATGCAAATAAATATCCGGCACAATGTGCAAAATCTAAGCTTTATTGCTCGTCAACAACTTCCAGCCTTAAGTTTCTTATGAAACTGCTAATCTATATGACATTCATTGTTGTTGTACTACATGCAACATTTTCAACCTTAATCATGGGGTTTCATATTACTCTTCTATGATCATATTATAGGGCATCATCATATGCTAATAATCTTGCACAAAGTCCACATGCATAGTAGTGTAGTACTCTGAATTTTCATTAAATCAAGGATGCATGATCAATTCTCATTTGCCAAACTTGGTAAATGCACTCACTTTTCAAATTTTTACTACAATCAATACTCTCGCTATTCATGTGCATCTTCATCACATGTTGTAAAATTTGATAATTTTTTATTAATTTTTTCATGATTATTCGTAAATAAAAGTAGAATTTTGCCCAAAAATGGTGCATAATTTTAATTGATATTTAAATTGTGTTTAAATTTTTACTTGGCATTTAATTATTGATTTTAAGTTAAATTAACATTTAATTGCTAAATTTAATTGAATTAACATTTAGTTGGAATTATATTTAAATTAGAAATTAATCTAGAATTTAGAAGACATTTAAATAATAATTTGTATTTAAATTCATTTCTTAATTTAATTAGGGTTTTTAAGAAAACCATTAAAAATTAAATTGGGTCTAAATAATGAACTTGGACCTTGATGGGGACCCAAGTCTGGGTCGACCCATGTGGGAATTGATTTGGATCCACTTGGGAGGAGACCCAAAGTGGGAGGGCACGTATGCCCAAGTGGGGGCAAGTAGTGGATGGAATCACTTAGGGCAAGTGGGAAGGAAGGAGAATCTTTTTTTCTCTCTCTCTCCCCTCTAGTGACATCCCCTAGTGGATAATGGTGGTGGGGACCACCACTTAGGGAAACTCTAGTATCAAGGAGTGGAGAAGCTTCTTCCTCTCTCTCCACTCTCCCTAGTTGTCACCCCTAGCTCTCTCCCTCTTCACAAAAGTCAACCTCCCTTCTCTCTCTCTTGTCCATACCATAAACCCAAACCTTAATTTCTCTACTATTTGTTACCTTGCTTCTCACCCTCAATTTTACTGATCTCTTAATTTCAAGATCAAGGCATATACTCACTCTTAGTTCACATTTTTTAGAGCTCCCTCTCATTGCTCTCTATCACTCTCACACCTTGAAGAAGGAAGAATTCACTCGCTCATCTCCCCCTCTCTTTGGAGTTTTGGAGGAAGAGACCATCTCTCAACTCACAAATTTAGAGGAAGGCTATCTTCCTTCTCTCATTCACGTTTTGAAGAAAGAGGCTCTCACACCCTCTTATTCCTCTCTAATTCATGATTTTGGCAGAGGAGGTTCTCACAGCCTGTGTATAACTGTTTAGTTATACACTGTCGGTCCCAAGCCCGGATAAAGGAGGAGGGTTGCGGTAGGCCAGTGACAGCCAACATAAAAACTTAGTCATACCCTATGAATATGAACCAATATGAGAATTTTGTTGGGGTGTTCCCTACTGAGCGACACGCTATACTCTATAGGCCCGGAGGCAGTGATAAATGGGCAAGGGTTGCTAGGTTGTCGCCCAGAAGCGATGCGTCACACCGACGCCCGGGTGTGGTGTCAAATAGGTAAGGGTTCCCTCACTTTGTTGGACGGGTGGGGGTAAAAAAGTTAGTCCAAGACCATAAAATTAGGTTAGCTACTTGGAACATAGGGTCTTTAACTATTAAGTTGGTAGAGTTAGTAGATGTTATGTGTAGGAGAAAGATTGATATTTTATGTCTACAAGAGACCAAATGGGTAGGTGAGAAAGCAAAAGTGACAGAACTTCACCGAGGACATGGCATTGGATATAAATGATTGGAGAAATGGGAAAATATATTAGTTAAAAGAGGTCGGAGTAGGCCTAGGAAGACTTGGATGGAGATGATAGGAAAGGATATGAATGCTTTGAACCTCACCGAGGACATGGCATTGGATAGAAATGATTGGAGGAGAAGGATTCATGTGGAAGACCCAAAATGATTTTCTTTTTTGGTTCATATCGCCGACCCCAATTGTTTTGGGATGAAGGCGTAGTTGTTGTTGTTGTGGTAGAGGAGGTTCTCTCTTGATTTTTCTTAGAATTCAAATTCTACATAACAGGCAGAGAATACTCTTTGTATTGTTGTAGGGATTCAAAGCATGCTAAATATGAATTCTAAATGCATCCTAGAATTAAGTTTTTATGTAAATCTATGTTTTAAATGCATATTAAAATCAAAATCCATGAAAATTAGAAGTAATTCATGTATTGAATTTAAGGATTTTCCTAAATTCGGTTCATATATGCATATTAGAATTAAAAAAATTTGTTAATCCTAATTTTAAATGCATATTGGAATGATGTTTCATGTAAATTAGAATTAATTCATGTGTTAGAATAAAATAAATCATAAATTTGATTTTTATATGCATATTAAAATGAACGATTTTGTTAATCCTAATTTTAAATGCATATTGGAATAATGTTTCATGCAAATTAGAATTAATTCATGTGTTAGAATTGAAGATTTTCTCAAATTAAATTTTTATATGTATATTAAAATTAGAAATTTTGTTAATCCTAATTTTAAATGCATATTGAAATAATGTTTCATTATTTGAGAATTGAGATAATATCTCATGCAAATCTAAAATTAATTATATGATTAATTTTAAATTTATATAAATATGAAATTAACATGGTGTTTAATTTTAGATTTGGTGATGTGTATATGTGCATAAAAATTTTATATTTGATGAAATGTATATGACAATTAAAATTCAGTTTTGGTAATGTGTTCACGGGCATAGAAATTTTAGATTTGATAGAATGCATGTCTATGATAAAATTTAGTTTTGATATTGTACTCATATGCACATATGTTCCAGATTTGATAGAATACATATTTATAAAAAAAAACATATTTGAAAATATGCAAGTGTGCACAAAATTTTCAGATTTGAATATGTGTGCATAATTTTAAAACTTTAATATGTGCAAGTGTCCATAGAATTTTCAATTTTGAATATGTGCAAGTGTGCACAAAATTTTTAGATTTGAATATGTGAAACCATGCACAAAAATTCCAGATTTACATGGGTGAAAGAGTGCACCGAATTTTCAGATTTGAATTGATGTTCATGTGTACATAAATTCTATATTTGAATTGGTGGTTGTATGCAAAAAAAAATCAATTAATATGGTGCTCATGTGCACAAAAAAATTTAGATTGAGTGACATGGGGTTGACTCCTTCCGCCTATAATCTTGAGTGTTGAAAACTTTTCATATTTTTGCCTTACGTATGGTACTGGCTAGAAATCAGGTAGAGTATACAGGATTATACTACGACGTCGAATTATCTCTTTCCTCCTTAAATGTTTTTTAGGTACTTAATAGGCGATCGAATGATGTAGTGCACGAAGATTTGAGGACTCTCAGGAAATGGATTGAACTACTTCTGAGGATTTTGGGTCATGAACTTGTAAACTTTTATTGGATGATATTTGTAGTTCCAAATTTTGTAAACTTTCATGAATGATATATGTATTTTGCCCAAACTTGAGAAGTATTTGCTATCCTACGTTATTTTCAATTTGGTTATGGGATTGTCTCAAAGTTTAAAGTCTTCTGCTATGTTTTGTAAAAGAAAAACACATTTCAAAAAAAAAAAAAAATTTTGTGCGTGATAATGTTTCTAAAGATCAACATTATAACTATGACATCATTCACAGGCTTCGTATCGATGATGAAGCAATATACTACTTGCACATGTAGCTTTTGTGCTTCTTTCTTACCATGCTCCAGTTTTGTTTTGTTTTACCTTAGGCACTACAATTTCTGGCATGTCACGCCAATTATTATTTTGGTTTTCAAAAAATTTCATTATCATGAGACAAAGCTTTTGAATAAAAAAATTAGGAGTTTGTCATGTATTGTGAGGATCTACGCATTAAAACTCTCTACTATATTAGAGATTAAACACTTGTACATTCTAACTGAAAAGTGACTCTTAGCTCAATGTTTCTCTTTTACGTCCTTGGTTTCATACTTGTATGCATCTTCCCATTGCTCTCGAATATATTTAATAAAATAATTGCAGTTTTGTCTAGTGGGTGCTTCGACTGCGCTCCACCAAAGTTGATTGAGTGATTTCCTAAATTTATGTTTAAAGTTTTTCGATAAGTGCTTCATGCAAAATCCAACATGACAATTTGGCCATGTATAGGGAACAACATCATGTAGCCTTATGTGCCTATATGAGATAACTATCAATTGTGCTTTAGCTTTGGATATGTCATCTTCATAGAGTACCAACTGTGCCTTCATATGTGTCAAAAATCATGCCTATGATTCAATCGACTCATTATCCACAACTGCAAATGTAATCAGAAACATTCGACCGCAATGATCGATATCATGGGACAACAACAATATACCCATGTATATTCTTTTTATAAAGATGTCATATAAAATAAGAAGTGAATGCCATCCTTTTAAAAACTCATCGATGCATGCAAGGAAGGATACAAACATGAAAATAAATTGATGTCGTTTATCAGTCTCAATGTATGCCATTGATCCTCAGTTAGTTGTTATCAAATAATGGCAATAGGTGAGAAGCACATTGAAGGACTCTTTAAATGAACCATATAATGACACCTTGGCCAATTATTATCTATGTTATACTTGTTTATATGTAATCCTCACACTTTCCTCGTGACTAATTTTATTCATGATTTCTCTTAAAGTGATCTTTGAGTTATTATGCAAGCATTAATGAATTACACCTAAAATCCAATTGAAAGACACTCTTTTCACTACTAGGTTGCCCAATGATTCACCACATGTATACTTGCTTTGATACTTTTTTACTTAAAATAACATTGCTCTTTGTGTAATGAATCTTTCAGATACAATCAACTATAATCTGTAGGTTCTTTCTCGTGCATACCACAATGACTCTGTTATTACAATTTTTCATGAATTTTACTTTAGAATTATTCTTGATCACATAACCTTTAAAAAATCATGATAGTATTGAAGATCATTAAACCTTTTGTCAATAGCAACTTCTAGATTGTTTGACTCTGTTGATAGCCACTAGAATCATTCACAATCATGAAGTATTTTGTTATGCAATTGCTCACACAATTGAGTTGTCTCTGCATGAATGGTTGCCAAATGTTCTTCATTGAAAGAGAATCCATCGAGTGAGGACCTAGTAAAATCTAATTATTAACATAAAAATATAAAACAATTATATTGCCCCAAAAATGCTCATATAGCTTGTACCACATACAAAGGTTTGGGCTTTACATATGTCATTAGTGTATCATTTTTAATTATTTGCCCCATGTCATCAATGTCTTGATCACCACCTATTTTTTCTAAGTATGGCTCACTAGAGATGATATAATCAGCATCAACATTGTTATCACTATCTACATCGTCGCTACTATCACTGTATTCTCCATCATCCACATTATCGCTACTGCCACTAATTGACAGTTTGGTTGCACAAAACAAATCAAAATTCATTGTCTCATCATTTACTTCTACGCATGTAACAATCATACATTTTTAACTTTCAAGATTAACTATGAAGATATCACATCCATCACCACACTTATATCTAAAATGTAAATTCCAATGTCCAACAACTTGTACTTAGCTTTGAATTTAGACATGGAAGGCTGGATGTCATTCACATTGTTGCGATGACGATCACTAGCACCATACTTCCTACATGGTTCTATATCTTTTGTAGTGATCCTATGTTTACATACACTATCAATTGTTTGTGAAAGTTCTTTATTGTTTGCACATCAAACATTTCTATTTCTATTCAGTTTAGGCAACTGCATGCCCTTAACGTATACAACATTATAATTGTTCATTATTTAAGACATCAACATCGTTCACTGTTTGGGATGTTCCAAGTGCATATTGTTGCAATATGTGAACCACTACGTAAATGCTACCACTAAATAACATCGTTTTTACATCATCATCGTAAAAAACAATTACCCACAATTGTTCGTCACTTGTCTTTAAAGAATAAGCATATTGGAGGTTGACTAACTCTTTACTATATATGGTTTTATGATATAACATAATCATGAATTCTTTAAAGCTAATATTTTTTGGAACCACTAAAGATCTCCAATTACGATCATTAGAGACACAATAGTATAGTTTAACAAATATTAAGGCCATCATTAACTACCTACATAGAAAATAAATACGCATTAAACAAACACAATCAACCATAAGCCCATTACACCAATAAAAAAATACAAAATAAATAAATAAAGGACAAGCAAACACACGTAAAACATTTACAATATGGTAAACCCTAAACAAAAAATCACGTGAAAAATATTATATAAAACATAATACAAACAAACTACCACACAAATACACATGGGCCTATATGATGTTCAATTCTAAAAAAAGTTGAGAATGAAAATAAAAAAATATGCATAATATGAAACTCACCTTTCGACCTGATTGGGGAAGATGATGCGAAGGATAACACAACCTCGTCGAAATACAACGATGAAGTATTGCTGATGAATCATTGAAAAAGAGTGGCAAAAAATAGTTGTTAGAAAAGTCATCAAATCTTTGCAAATGATCAAACAAGTTGTGAATCATAAATAAACCCTAGAAAATGTGAAAATAGCCCTGGGGTGTCAGTTTTTATACCATAGAAAACCACAATCATGAAAGAACATCACATTCTATAGGTACTAGATATTTGTGTAGTTAGTAACATATTTGTGTCTTTATGCACATTTAGATATGCAATATTCTTATAAATTGTGCGATTTTACTCTGTTATTTGTGAATACGATCATGATGAAGTTCATATAAGTTATATTTGTGTGTTTCGTGAAGATCACAAAAAAATAGGTGCGAAGATACATTTAACAGACTGTTAAATCAAGGTTGTTTGCACGATTTCTCACAACTTTGGTATAAAATATGCAATTTTACTAAGGCATTTGCGAAGTTATAATAATAAGGAGGTTCACATAAAATTATATTTGTATGTTTTATGAAGATCACAAAAAAATAAGTGACAGCATACTTTTAATTGATGGTTAAAGAAAATGAAAGAAGATTTACACGGTTTCCTATGACTTTGGTATAAAATATGCAATTTTGTTAGGATATTTGCGAATATTAAGTGAGGTTTTGCCTTAGTGGATAGGCGAAATGATATATCACACGAACTTTGTGAGGTTGACTTGTGCGAAGGGTAAAAAAGTCCTAAAAAGTTTTCTATTTGTGGTTTTGGACAACTTGAAGTTTTTAAAAATTTTAGGGCATTTAAAGAAATACATCTTATTTATCGTACAATAAGATTATTTTTTGTTTTTTGGTAAATGGAGTATAGGGCACACTTTTTTTTTATTTTTAGCAAATAAAAAACATTTTTGTTAAAATAATACTCTAAAACATATTAAAAAGTTGTTTGTATTCACCATTTTCATGTCTACGTGTCAGCTTGTGTCCCCAATGAGACACCACCAAAACTACGTGTCCATGTGACATAGTATTTTAGGTTGATGAGAAAAGGAAAAAAGAAGGCGAATATAGGTGAGCATGTTCGTAGCCATAAAATATTGTTATTTATTGTGATGTTTATTTTTTTACGAAGAAAGCTGGGTTTTGGCAGACTCCCACCAGTTGTACAACTCATACCAATGGGATTTGAACTTGGAATTGTCCCAAGACAAGGTGACATGCACTCACTGCTCTTCCCAAACTAGCGGAGCCCCGTTGGTTATTTATTGTGATGTTATATTTTCAGGAAATTTTAGATTATAATGAAGTCCAAAAAGGTGAATTACTTGTAAAGCGTAGAATGTTTTAGCCCTGTCCAAACCAAACGGCGCAGAAGGGTGGGTCCTCTTGTGGGTGGGCTGAATAGTCATTTATCATTGGTTGTATCGTGTGCGAGACCCAACGGCCGAAGTTAGCAGGGGAGGGGGAAGAACTTGAAGAACTCAAGAGCGAAAAGGGAGGGGACCCGCTCTGGCGGTTGGGGTTTCAGACAGGACCGCCTTGTCTGCGTCTTCGGGTGAGTCCATAGTCATGCATACATCGACTGTTTTTCTTTTAATCCGTGTTCGTAGCCGTCAAGGATCGGTGGTATTGTGGGTGTCTGGACCTAACCTAGGGTTTTATTCATCTTCCTTCTTGATCAATATCTTTCTTTAACGCCATCAGTATTTCAGGCAGAGTGAAGACCTTCGTGCTCCGCTTTGTTATATGTATTTTGTTTTGTTTTTTGTTTTACCCCAAAGGGAAGAGCCAGAGGTACCTGCTTGTTGCTATCGCATTCATTTTCTTCTTTCCCCTCGAGTTCATATTGTAAATTTTCCCTGTCAGATAGTACGTTACTAATGATAGTAGCATATGTCTTAGGTGCACAGCCAGATTTACTGCATGATTTCGAGGAGTCGCTCTCTCGTTTAGGATTGTCATGGACTTCGCAAGCTCTTCGCATGCGAATGAGAATCGCCGTCGCAAGGACGAAGCGGTTGCTTTTGATGGGTCCCGTCGTGGGAGGAATGGGGCTGCGGCAACGGAGCAAGGCAACGGCTTTATGCGGCAAAGCGGGAATGGAGGGAAGCCACTGGAGGCGTTTGACGACGATGACACAGCCGAGAACGTCAGCTGGTGCATCCAGCAAGTTGGGGAAGGTTCCGGAATGGAAACTGATTCATGCGGCATTTGTGTGAGAGATGGTGATTTCAGTGTCCTTCCTGGAGAGAACCCTGTCTCTGATACCCCCGATGGAGTCTGCACCGAGTCAGTGCGACGACGGATGAGAAGACATTGCGACAGTACCTTGCAGGATCTTATCAGTTTGTATAACCAACAAGATCAGCTTGAAGATGACGATGACGACGATAGTGATTGGGAGCCTCATTCGCAGTCCCTTGTTAGTGAGAAGTGGTTCTGCATCAACTGTACCATGCCAAACATTGATGATGTTCTCCACTGCGATGTACCACGCATTTTTTGCTGGAATTTGGATATTTATCAGTTCATTAGATGACTTCTTGTGTTGTTGAAATGCGTGTCCTGTCTTCCTTCTTATCATTTTTAGCAATGCTATTATTCTGCAGGTCTGTGGTGAGTTCAAGGAATCCCAGATCCTTACTCGGGGGTTCTTTGCATCTCCTGTTACACTGGAAGGTTTTTCCATTGAGGTAGAAGGAATTGTTGCTCATCAAGGTACATTTACACTGACATAATTATACATCATCATCATCAGCATAGATTTACATGGAGAAATTTGCATATGTTTATACATACAAATGGTTATGAAATTACATGTGTTCTATGTATCTCGTATATCCAAATTAATACTTAGAAAAATTGTCAGCATTAAATGCTGAGATACACAAGCAACTTCATCAAATTTTGATTTTTTAGGCAATCACTTTATAAGGCACTATATAAATCAAATCTTACCAGAAACTGATTCTTGTTAGTTTTACTTTTGAAGATGATGTCTTTGATAAATTTTATCGTGAATAGGCCTTGAATTGTTTTAATGTCATAGACCAGTTTCTGTACATCTCATTCATCTACTAAATAAATGGTCTGAAGCCTATTTTTCTTATGAGAGCAATACTTCAGGACCAAAGATTGAATATGATGTTTAACAAAATTCTTGATACAAAAGTTTACCTAGCATCGAAAGGGTACAATTTCAGTCTTTCAGATGTAAGTGTGCATGGACCCTTGTGATGCTGGCCATCTGGAGGTGGGGTGGGGTTCATAGTAATGTAGAGAGGAGAATGCTCGCTTGGATGGGATGCTTCAGATACATGGGATCCCGGAGATCAATCGGAGCGAGGCAAAGAGAAAGAGAGTGGAGTGTAATGAAATACCAAATGCACAAACACAATGCCACAAAAGGGCCACAAGTGCGCACATCAACAAATACACAAGCCACTTATGGGCCAAATACAATGAGCCACTGAGGGCTGACACAAAAGAGATCAAGAACACAAGTAAAAAAAAATCTCTTATTCAAATATGCTTTCAGCAAGCATTAAGAAATACAAGGGAGTAGGGATGGCAGTGGACCGGGGGAAAGCGGGGCCCCGGCCCGCCTCGCCCCGTTTGGACCGGGGATGGAGGGTATGAAATGGGGATGGAGGCGGGGAGGAAGGTTAAAATCCATCCCCGTCTGGGGGTGGAGGCGGGGATGGACTGGCACGTTCCCCCGCCCTGCCCCGGCACATCCCCGCCCCCGGCCCATCCCCGCCCCTGGCCCATCCCCGCCCCCAACCCTTTATATTTTTCTTACTGTTTACTAACCCTAACTCCCTTCCCCAATTTCCTAACCCTGGAGCCGCCGAGCCGGGCCGTCGCCTCTTCCCCTTCCCCATCCGCATTATCATTAGAGCCGGGCCGTCGTCGACCACCGTTGGCCGTCGCCGACCACCGTTGGCCGTCGCCGACCACCGTTGGCCGTCGCCGACCACCGTTGGCCGTCGCCGACCACCGTTGGCCGACACCGATCACCGTTGGCCGACACGATCTCTCCCTCCTTCCATCTCTGCCGCTGCCTTGTGCCACTGCCGTGAGCCTCCTCTGTGGTGCCATCTCCTCCCTCTTTTCTTTTTCCTTTCCCCGTCTGTGGCCTTGCATCGTCGGAGCAACGTCGTCGCCGACCCCTCTCCTCACCGTCTTCCTGTTTCTTTGCTTCGCTTCTCTTAGGCTTGTGATATCGTTTCGTTCTTTCTAAGCCGATTTGTGCCATAACTCTTATAGCGGAATTAGGGTTTTTAAAATATCGTTTATCGGTTTTGTATCGTTTTGTTACGGGTCTGTGGTTGAGTTTTGTATATGTTGTGTACAATAGATTTGTGTTGACTACGTGATTCGGTTGAAACGGGGACGGGACGGGGCGGGGACGGGGACGGGGCGGGGGTGGGGATTAGAATGTTGAGACGGGGTGGGGGTGGAGCTCCAAAGTTTCCCCCGTCACGGGGGTGGACCGGGGATGAAGGTTACATTTTAGAGACGGGGCGGGGGTGGAGACCTTGTCCCCCGCCCCGCCCCGGTCCACTGCCATCCCTACAAGGGAGGGAGTGCCTTTAAATAGGCACTCCAAGACACAAGGGGCTGGCCCAACTAGCTGTTGGTCCAGCCCCAACGATTAGATGTATAGCGGTTGGGACTGCTCCAACAACTAGTTGGACTGGCTCCAAGAACATAATTATTACACTGTTCTTATTCATTATATTTTTAATTAAGTCCATTCTTTAAGTTTGCCACACATATGCAAAAGTAAAGTGAAAACCCCGCATCCTCCCTTGCAGGGACCCATTCGGGACTCCAGCCCGTATAAACCATTAGAACAGTGTAGTAATGTGCCAAACCATCTTATGTGGTTTAAGCGATGCTTTTAAAAACATGTGTAAAAGAAAACCAAACCCACGGCTCTCCAGGCCGGTGATGGTCCAATTAGGCCATCAGTGCATCTCATAACAAAACCCAAAATAGTGTTTCATTTATAGCACTAAGCTAAAATGCCAAAAGCATATATATTCATGCAAATATAAACCCAAACATATGCATGTCATAATTCATTCATATGCATTTTCAATATGTGTGTGTTACCTACATCACATATGAGTATTAACCAATCCATGGTTTCTTTAAGTGTGTGAGTGTATATGTACCATTTCACATATAAATCAAGTGTACATGTTCAAGAAGAATTATCAATAACCAAATCATGCTCACATTCCAGATTTCACAACTAGTATGATGAACAACAAAACAACATTTACATGATTACTGGGCAAAAGTGTAAGCTTTGCCATATGCTAAGGAAGTTAGTCGGGCTTACCAATCCCAGACCCGCCAACCTCCTAGCTAGAAGTATAGCCAATTCAGTCCAGCAAGTAATACTCTCAATGTCACTTTATATTGAACTTCATATTCCAAAGCATATAACCCCATCGGCTATTCATATGATAACCAAATGAATATACCTTAGTCAAATCATAAGTGAAAGGAAAACAAGCCCACACAGATGCAGTTTCATGATAGGATTATCAATTTCAGTTCAACATGAAACGACCCTCACATATGCAGTTTAAATAACAATCGAATTCCCTCTTGATAGTACCAGCCAATATGTAACTTATGAATAACCACAAATATGCCATAGACACATCCTGTTAATAGATGCTTTGATCACAAACCAGCTGCTAGCACTGTCACAACTTTGTAGTTGTAGCCTTACCTCTATAGTGTATGATCCATTTCCTCGACTTAAGGAATATTACAGCATTGCTAGTTCCTCACAGTACCCCCTCCAGTTACATATAGTTAATCAAGTTTGAAAAGAACACATGCATGCCCCAAGTTTGGTTGCTAAATGTGTATGGCACAGGCACATGCTAATGCCAAAGGTTACTTGGTAGGTTAAATTACTATTATTGATGTCCCCCAGCTGATGCTACAAGCACTCTGATGATAATTGCTTATTCTAATGTTGATTGATAGAGATCTCACTATTACTCTATTTCTAGATAATGCACGTGTAGGATGCCACCATGATTATAAGGAGCTTCTAGGTTAGAACCCCAACTTTTCCACAAGTTATGAAAGAGAGCAGAAATAAGCATGCAATTTATGAAAAGTAATCAGTACCACACATATCATTTCTTTAGGTGTTTAGAAAATAGAAGACCTCTTCTGCAAATTACATCCAACATTACCAGTTCCCAAATAGGACAAGCCACATAAATACCTCATACCTAGAACTGGAACATTTCTGTGCATGTCCAATAAGACCAAACATCAAATATAACCGCTCACTGTAGCATGATTTAACTTCAAATTCACCAATGAATTCTCATCTTATAATAACCCTAATTAATGATATTGTAAATGCATAAGTCGGCAACCAACATCTTTGCTGCATCCAAGTTAGAGAGGTTTCCTTGTAACTAAATTTGGTTTCCGACTCCTGAAGATGTCAACGATCCAAGGATTTAAAGATTTACATAGTTGGGGTTCTATAAACCCTACTCTGAACATTTTACATGAAATAGACTTAAAAGATTCGGCTAACAGAAATTCCACCATTCAAATTATATTCTGCTAACCTACTACCCTCAGGGTTACGGAAAATTCCAAAACCCCGTTATGCCTATCAATATATGCACAACAATAGTGACAGGTAAACTTAGGAAACTCTGTATAGCATTACTTGGTACAACCAAGATTTGAATTCCACTTCTTGATAAACTTGGGTTTTATCGCCCCCACCGAGTTCAAGAAAATGGGTTCTATGTACCTACACCAGCAAGAAAACACAGAACCCTACCGATTTCACAACCATACCATTGGGATTCGAACTCGCAGCGACCCAATAAAGAGTACTGCGCTGTTCTTTCCAGTGGAGCAGAGACCCCATTGGTTCTTGAAAACCAAGAAAGTGTCCATCTAAAGGATTTCCGTGGCTTCTCACCTCGAACCCTTACACGGAATCGAACCCCTTTTCGATCCCTCCCCAAGATTCAATGAAGAACCGTACCTGTTTGGAGCTTTTCCGGCGATCCTTCCGGCGATCGAAGGCTGCCGTGGCGGAAGCAACGAGCAGGCTGGAGTCGCCCTTCCCTGCTACCGTGACAGGGGGTGCGGCTGTTGTTTGCCGCGGCTTGCCGGCGACTTCCTTTCCTCCGGCGCGCGCACCCAGACAGAGAGAGAGACGGGGAGAGATGGGGGAAGAGAGAGAAGAGGTTGAGGGAAGAGGGCGAGACCCCTCTCCACACTCCCCTTTTATCGCGGGGCGCGGGGTTGGTTACGCCTTGCGTAACCCCCCTCCCCCTTCTGTTTTCCATTCAAGAATCGTGCCCTAGGCACGATTCTGTTTTACGCCCCCCCTTTGTAAGTGAAATCGGGTCCGGGTCCGAGCCGGATCCTCAGTGGGTCCGACCCTATATACTAAATTTTATTTAATTTTTTTCTCTTATAAATACTATTAATTATTTATTTAATTAATAATTAGTATTATAAGTGTAATTTAACATTACCAATGGACCAATGGTGGGTTATTTACGGATTCTTTTATGGATCCGATAACGGTAACGGGTCTGAGGCCCAAATTTAGAAAAATACCCATTATTTTTAAACAAATAAATTATCAAAAATTGAGGTTATTACAGAACCTACTTAATTACAACTTGCCTTTTATATACAAATTAAAATTTAGAAACTAGTCTTTGAAAAAGAAAATGCTAACTAGAAAAGTTTCTAAAAACTTAAACGGGTTAAACAAGAAAGGCACCCTTCTAACTAAACTTACCTAAAATCTAATGCAATTAGGACCCTACATCAGAAAGTAATAAGTGCAACACCTAATCTAGCATGAAACCTAAGAAACTACCCAGATTCACATTAAAATAAAAACAATCTATCCTATGCTTAACCGAATTCAAATAAAGCAAACCTAATCTATGAAAAATTCAATCTAACTACAAACAATAGCAAATCTAATTACTCCAACCTAGAATCAACAATAAAGTAATCCTAAACTAACCTAAACTAGGTTCAAAGACCACAGTTTGGTCGAGAACCACCTAACCAGCCCTCACGGCTAAATAGGTGCTCACGGTCGGACCTAAGGTCTTCACCTTAGGTGCCGACTATGCTAGAAAAAAGATCAAATGCTAATAAAAGAAAACTACAACTAAATGAAACCTATTCTAGGATGCAAAATAGAGGAAGACTAATCGAAATTAAAACTAAAGCCTAAACTACAATGCAAAAGAACAAACTAAAATCCTAAGACTCAATGAAACTATCTAAATCTATGCCTAACTATAAGCAGTGAATGAAGACTCACCTCAAGGGCTGTTCGACGATTTCTAAGAAGAAGAGAGCGGTCCCGCCTTCCTTGGAATCACATACCCATGTCTTTTCGCTGCAACTTCGAAGCCCTCTTGCTGAAACACGTCCCGGAGTGGAGTTGTCAAAGGGGAAGAACGGTGGAGAAGAAAAGAGACGTTGGCGGTTGCTAGAAGAGGAGTCTCGGCCGCCAACGGTGGAGGTAAGTGGTAGAACTACACCACATTTGAGTTCTTGCTCCAAGACGATGTTCTTGCAGAAAACAACGAGAAACCAGCGAAGCACACACCAAATACGAAGAAAAAATTGATGGAGGTGGAGGAGATAAAGAATAAGAAAATGATGTAAGGAAGAGAAGAAGGAGAAGAAAGAGAGAAGAAAAAGATGTGGAAAAACAAGGTGGAAGAGGGGGCAGGTTTCCCAAGGATTACTGGACGGCTACTAGGGTTGCTGCAACCCTTCTTTTAAACAAAATATTTTAAAACAATTCCTAAAACAGTCTTATGTTAAAAACTATTTTCAAAACACCAGCTAAACTATAAAATTATTCTAGGCGCCACTTTTGAGGGTGGTTTGGTCTTTTCTCACCTTGGATCTTGGGTTCTTAGATAGATTTGGACTTGGATCTGATCCAAGGTCCATGGTGGAATTTTTGGGTCGGATTTGGATCCAAATTTCATTGAAAACTGATCCAATTACCTTGAAGTCGCTCTATCTCCCTCGTTTTGACTCAGTTTCACGTGAAATTCGAACCGAAGCCTCTTTGCACCTCAAACATCACAACACGGGTACTTAAGCCATAAAATCAAATATAAATGCATGAATTTGTGATAAAATACTACGCATCTCATGCATTATCACCCTCCTATGTCTCTTTCTTTGTCTGTCTTTCTCTCTCTCCTCTTTCGCTCGTCTCCTTTTGTCTGTATTTATCTCTTTCATCCCTCTCTTCTGTCTCTCTCCCTCCTCTTTCTCTTTGTCTGTTTCTCTCTCCTCTCTCTCTCGTCTCACACTCTTTGTCTTTGTCGAGAGTCTCGTCTCTCTCTCTCTCTCTCTCGTCTGGTCTCTATCTCTTTCCATTCCTTTTTTTTTTTTGAAAGGCAAGCTGGGGTTAGTCAGAACCCTACTAGTTTAGAGGCAAAGCTCATATTCATGGAGTTTCAGAGTTTGGAACTTGGAGATATCCTAATGACAATAAAATATATTTTAAAGAATGATGAAAGATAAGAAGTATGGTCAATTTTTTGAGAGATAGAAAATCAAATAAGGCTGCTAAGAAGGTTCTGACTGAATCCAAACATGAAGCTTGTGATGAATTGTACACAAGATAAAATGTAAATGGTGCAAAAATATTTAGATGCTGACCAGGATCAGAAAAACTTGACCATGTTAACTGTATTATGTCTATTCAGAAGTTCCAGATAAAGATGGTTTACCTATAGTAGCTTGTTGAGTCAATCTTGAGGAAAGTTAACTAAAAAGGTGAGCTTAACCAATTTCAATCCTAATCAAGGGACAAATATTAGAGAAGCTGAAATTGCAGTAAATGGAATGAAGAGAAACTACTGACCAGATAGTTTACGAACATAGATAGTTGTCCAGTCGTGCCTCACCAATATTATTTTTGAGGTAAATGCACCTAAGATCAACTATTTAGAGTCAGCTTCCGTGGAAAATTCAGGCTTTCTTTTATGAGAAATGCTCTGGTAAAGCTCCATGAATGTTGGTATTAGATCTTCTTTGCCAACAACCTAGAAATCTTGGAAAACGAAGCAGGAAAAATTATATGGTGGGTGGGGGGGAGTTGTTGGCACTGGTCACAATTTCTTTGTCAAAGTGGTGTTTAACAGCTCATCTTTTCTGATGCTTTGTTTGGTAAAGGTGTGCATGGCCTCTCTGCCAAGTGAGAAAATATATCTGTGCCTGTGTATGTTTTCTCTGAGTCTCATCAATTTTCAAGTTCTCCGTGTTTCACCTGGTGCTAGCAACCATATGAAAAAATCTGCTGATCTTCTGCACTCTTGAAGCTATTCAATGATTAGTTCCTTCTGTACTTAATTTCTTCTGCCAATGGAGAATATAGTGGCTTAGCTCGTGAATCGTGAGAATGTTCCTATCCCTTGGTTGATGAGCAAAATGATAAAATTCAGTCTTATTCTCTGATTTTGAATGCTCTTAACTTTTCATGTTGTTTAGCGCATGATTATGTTTGTATCCCTAGGTTGACGAGAAAAATAAGAAAATTCAGTCTTATTCTCTGCTTTTGACTGCTCTTAATTTTTCATGTTAAGTTTCTTTCCCCTTATTTTAATGTTGTTTATTTGCTTGTTCAATCTCATTTCCATCACACCAGCTGAGCAGCCTAAATTTGAATTTTTGTGAGTTCTTTTTTAGGGTAACACATTTGTCACTGGCATATTAGGGCTTGAAGATGCTGTCTATCATTTTCGATAACAGCAGCTGCGCATTATGTAACAATTGATTTTTGGCCCTGCTTTACTTTTATAAGCTTCTTCCTTTCATTCTTAAAATGTGTTTGTTCCTCAGGTTTCATTCTTACCAATGCTAGATTATTTTTGTTTTCTCCTTGGAAATGGATGACTATCAGTTTCCTTTTTTTCACTTCACACGCTGTCTTGTGTTTGTGTAGAACCTTCTGTTCAGCAGTCACCATTAAAAAATTGCACTTTAGTTGGTTTTGATGAGAGAATGCTACTTCATTCGGAGGTATGTTAAAAGAATTTTCTCATGGCTTATGTTTTCTTGAGAAAATGAATTTCTTTTTTTGGTTCATATCGTTGACCCCAATTGTTTTGGGATGAAGGCGTAGTTGTTGTTGTTGTTGTTGTTATGTTTTCTTGGATCCAAGTTGTCAAATAACACATTTGCAGATTTTAGAAGCAACTTGATCCAGCCACCTTTCTGTTGCTTTCTTGTTTTAGTTTTGGAATGCATGTTATTGATAAATAAGATATTGGAATCATTAAGAGTTCAACTACGTTTCATTGTTTCCTAATCGGAAAAGGGGGAAGGAAATCATATTCCTATTTGAGTTTACTAAAATGCCTATGGTTGTGCAGAGAAAATCTGAGGGTTGCATGCATTCATATGTGTGTTTGTAGCATGAGGTGCCATTTGCATCAGCCACCAAACTTTTTATCCACAGTAATTTATGAAATCCCAGGTTGATGCTTCATATCAATTGTCGTGACTAAGGTATTTCCCAGAGTTACCGGAAGCGCCTAGGCAAAAGGGGAAGCGCGCTTCGGAAGCGCGAAACGTCGCGCTTCCGAAGCGTGAGGGGAAGCGTCCCCCTTTTTTGGGAAGCGCGTCCCCCTTTTATGGGAAACGCGCTTCCCATAAATGGGAAGCACGCTTCCCCCACGCTTCCCCCACGTTTCCCCCTCGCTTCCCCATTTTTTTCATTTTTTTTTCGCTTCCCCTCGCTTCCGGTTCACTTCCTAGGTCGCTTCCTGTTCGCTTCCTAGGTCGTTTCCGAGACGGTTCGGAATTTTCTTCTAAGTGGTCCCACGCTTCCCCGCTTCCTAAATTTTTGAAAGTGCCTCGCTTCCCGCTCCCGCTTCCCGTATCGCTTCCCGCTCCCGCTTCCTCGACTGGTAACTCTGGTATTTCCATAATTTGATAAAATGGAAGCGCCATTTGATAGAAGGGTTCCATACATTTCCATTGAGCAACTGATAAATATGGTTGAGCCTTTATGTAGAAGTCACATAAACGTCCGTGATGAAAATAATGGCTAGCCCTTCGTGCTCAAAATAATGTCTCGCGTCACTCTGGGGTCTCTAACATTGTTAAAGAGCAAAAGTTGTAGTAAACATTTAGGTTCCAGATTAGATGGTTGCAAGCCCTAAAGATTATGGACAGCAGCTGGTTAATGCATAAAGATGTTTGTTGAAGGCCACATGCTTTATGCAGCCTTTTCCTGTTTGGGTTGGGATGAGGATATGGTGGATTGTTTCGGTCCCCGTAGATTGTTGTCCCACTTCCTTCAGGGACAGATTAGACTGAGCAATTGTCTGTGGCCATGGTTGTGTCACTTGACCACCCAAATGAAGCCAATGCATATTCAGCATGAGTTGTTGCATAATAGTTTGTCTTCCATGGCTGGTGATGAGCACCGCATGAAGGCACATTTACAGGTTGATGTAAAACAGTACCATAAAGTGAATGCTAGTTGGATGACATAAACCATGCTTCTTGACATGCTTGGAGATGCTAAGAGCAAAACCACACTTCTTTAGAGATTTATGCAACTTGTGATATGCTTCAAGCAAAGGAATGAAATATCAGCACCAATTGATTAAAATATCTATTTGTTGTCGTTGTTATTTGATGGAAGAACTTTCTTTTGGCCCTCCTTTTGGCCGTGAGGCTGGAGGTCTTGGACACCATAACATTTCTTCTAGTAATGAAGTAGAAAATGCAGAAATAGTTGCCTCTTAAAGGGTTACAAGAACACAAACACGAGCCACTTAGGGGCTATAACACAACATAAAAAATATAGATCTTATAGCAGAGGTGCTTGCGACACGCATAATACAACAAGGGGTGTAAACCCATTTATATAGGCATAATGGCCAACAAATGGTTATTTACCATTATACCCACAATACAAAAAGAAAAGACTCCAAAAAGATATAAAAAGTATGTAAAAAGATGAAAGTGCCCCTAATGGAAACAACCTATGTCACAGGGATTCGGCTAGCAGGGTGCCGCACCCGCGTCGACGCGACTCGACGCGGGTGCGGCACCGAGTGCGGTCAACCCGATCCTGGGTGCGTTGACCGCACCCAGGATCATTTAGGTCCATTTTTTTTTTGGATTTTTTTTTTTAAATTTGCCCTATGCTGCGATTTTTTAAAAAAAAAAAAATCTGTTGACAGCAGCTGTCAGCTGCTCGATTTTTTTTTTTAAAAAGCAGCTCTGTCAGCTGGCTGACAGACAGCTGCTGACAGCAGCAGCTGTCAGCTGCTCGATTTTTTTTTAAAAGCAGCTGTCTGTCAGTTGCTGACAGACATCTGTTTTTTTTAAAAAAAAATCGAGCAGGTCAGCTGATCTTTTTTTCGTAAGGGAGGGGAACCCCGACCCCCTATATATATATATATTGACATTTTTTCCTCTGCCGCACCCCCGCACCCGGGTTTTTTGGAAGTGCCGAATCCCCGCACCCGCACCTGCACCCGCACCCGCACCCGCACCCGCACCCGCACCCGCACCCGCACCCGCACCCGCACCCGCACCCGCACCCGCACCCGCACCCGCACCCGCGCCCTCACCCGCGCCCTCACCCGCACCCATGTGACATAGGAAACAACCTATTACATAAATGGAAAAGTCCAAAACACACCTAATGGGTATAATCTATTAATATAAAAAACATATATATATATATATACATATTTATATGTATATATATACATACACTCTATATAGGTATATAACTATGTATATCAATGTTGTATCATACGATACAGTATGATACATATCATTACTATGAAAAATAACGATATGATACACACTTGTATCGCGATACGGGTGTGTATCGTATCTGTATTGTATGTATCGTACGATACAACCTTGTATTGTACAATACAGGGTGTATTGTACAATACAGGGTGTATTGTACAATACACCTTCGACACACTTTAAAAAGTACTGAATCATATTTTTTTTAGGGTTTTATTGACCTCTTGTGGGCTGACTCCTTCATTTGTGTAGAGGTCATTAGAGGGGTATCCATGCACCCTAGGAGTCATGAGAGTGATTTGGGGGGTGATCCGTGCGCAAGGGAGAGGGTTTTTGCGGTTTGCTCAAGTAAACTTAGTTATTTTGTTTTGTTTATGTAATATAAAGAATGAGTCTTGCGACATGTTCTTAATTGCAGGATATTTAATATTTTGTCTTGTTCTTGTGAGATAGTTGATGTTTGATGATGTCTTATGCAGCTTATAGAGACAAATGTTTAATATGTAATTTTATGTAATTCATCATTGTTTCATGTGTTATGATTTTTTTAGAATTTGTATTAATTTTCTTTGATTTGTAATATTTTTTAGAAATTTTGAAATTTTTTTATTAAAAAAATGTGTTTTTTACAATATGATATGTATCTTATTTTGGACCCGATCGATATGGGTTACAACACGATACAACCTTGATGTATATGCACATATATATTCAACTCAACACTCCCTCAAACTTACAATGATATCACCAAAAGTTTTTCAAGTAAGAAATGAAATCGAAGAGAAGAAATCACTTTCGTGAAGTCTTATTTAGATATTATTCATGAATATAGTGGCAATTTATCTCGATATGCTTGGTTCATTCATGAAACGTGTGATTGTCGGCTATGTATATGGCGCTTTTGTTATCACAACACAACTTGAAGGGTGATTGCATATACACCTCATATCTTTCGACAAACCACACAATTTCTGATGTCGTGATAGCCATGACATAATACCCAACTTATGTTGATAATAGGGACACTTTCTGCTGCTTACACTTCCAGGATACTAGTGAATCACCTATAAAAACACAAAAACTAGTAGTTGAGCGTCTATCATTGGGATCTCTTCCCTAGTTAGAATCAGAATATGCAATTAACTCAAGTGAAGAGGAGAAAGATAAAGTCTCTTAGAAACAAAATTTTGCAAATATCGAATAATCTTCAAACAACACTCATGTGCACGATAGTAGGTGAGTGCTGGAATTGGCTTGTTGTATACACTGCATGAGAAATGTCAGGTCGGATGATAGTTAAATAGGTGAGAGCCCTAACCATCTTTCGGTAGGGAGGGGTCATCCAAGGGTGTTCCATAATCTATTTTCATCTTTGTATTAATTACTTCAGAGTGTCTACCCTCTTCTCATCAATAATTTCAAACCTATCAGTAGTCTCAGTGGCAAACTTGAATTGAGCCAGTAAATAACCACGAAGGGAATAAGCTTCTTCAATCCCCAAGAAGCCCTCAATTAGTCATTTCAAAATTTCGTTTAAGAATATTTTTAATGTTATTAACTTTCTATTTGTCTCCTTCAGTAATGATCATGTCCTCAACATAGAGAAGTAAAATAACAATACTTGCATCATGCAATGTCAGTATAACATGATTTTATAACCAAGCTTAATTATAACCAAACTAAATCTATTATACCGGACTTTAGGAGCCTGTTTGAAGGCCTTTCTTAAGTGAAACACCTTTCATGTAGGAACGCCATATCTAGATGGTGGGTCCATACAAACTTCTTCTTTCAACTCGCTATTTAGGAACACATTCTTGACATCCATTTGATAAATGGACAAATTCTTAACAACAACTACAGTTATAAGGGTTCTAACTGAGGTCATCCTAGCTATAAAAGCAAATGTTTCATCGTAATATATGTTATGTTCTTTGGAATAACCCTTGGCCACTAGCCTAGCTTTGTATCTTTCTAAGAAACCATTGCTTTTGGTTTTTACTTTGAGAACCCATCTACAACCTATAATTTTCTTCCCTTTAGGACGATCTTCTAGTTCCCAGGTTTTGGATTTTTCTAACTCCTCTAATTCGTCATTCACGACACCTATTCATTCTAGATAGTTTTTAGCTTGGTTGTAGGTAGGTTCAAAGTGGGAAAATATCTTAGCTAGGCATACTCTATACTGGGGAGAAAACGATTTGTATGACACAAATCTATTTGGTGGTCTAGGTATTTTGTTTGACCTTCTAAGAGTACTTGGTTCTTTATTTTCTATACTAGATTATCTTTCTAGAGCACTATGATGCTTATCATCTCCTCTTTTCCTATATTGGATAACTAGAGGTTCACTTTCTTCTATGTCATGATGCTCACCACCTTGGATATTAGATTGAGGTTCAACATCAACATCAACATTCAAAGATTTAGCGTTACTTTTTGAGAACCAATTCTAGAAATGAGTAATCATTTTCTTTATTAGGCATATTTATATGAAAGAAACTTTCATGATCTATAAAAGTCACATTCCTTGAAATATAGAGTTTATCATTTTTTAATTCATAACATCTAAATCTTTTTTTGTTTTCTTTGTTTTCACCATAACCAAGAAAAACACGAGGAATCACTCTAGGGGAGAGTTTGTCATTTTTATTTGTAATAATAAAATATTTTTATCCAAAAGTCCTTAATCTGAAATAATCAGGAAAAGTTTTATAAAGTTTTTCATAAGGAGAAATATTTTGAAGTTTGGTGGAAGTAATAATATTTATAAGATATGCAACGATGAGCGCAACTTCGGCCCAAAATTCTTTTGGAATATATTTAGAAATAAGCAGGGTTCTAGTTGTTTTTACTATGTGTGTGTTTATTTTCAACAAAACAATTTTGTTGGGACATGTTGGTATAAGATCTTTGGTGTAAGATACCATTGGTCTCTAAATATTTTCTAAAGTCATTTGGCATAAATTCTCCCCCTGAGTTGGAGTGGAAAATAGAAATATTTGTTTTAAATAGATTTTTAACGAGATTATGAAAGTTTCAAATACTTCATATTTGTGCCTAAGAAAGTAAATCCAAGTTTACCGGGAATAATCATCTACACAAATCACATAATATGTGTAACCACCTTTTGAAGTAATAGGCGCCAGACCCCACACATCCGAGTGTACTAATTCAAGAGGTTTGAGAGCAAAAAGAGTTATCTCTTTAAAATCAATAACTCTCATTTTCCCAACAATGCAATAAGTACAATAAAAACTTTCATTACAAAAATTTCTCAAATGAGGTATATTGAATAATTTGGATGTGCTAGGGTGACCTGACCTTTGGTGACACAAAGGTATATCCAATTTTTATACATTATAACAAAAAGTTTCCTTGGGAATAATCAATGGATCCATGTAATAGCGATCTCCTTCTTAATGGCCTTCCCTAATTTGCTTCTCGGACTAGAGATCTTGCACCAAATATCAATCCGATGAGAAGGAGATACTACAACCATGATCAATTATTTGAGAGACAAAAAGAAAGTTTAAATTGAGTTTTGAAACAATTCTAACTTTTGAAATAGAAAAATTTGTTTTTTTTTTGAAATTTTGAATTCCTTTTATGTCAAGAGAGTAACCATTGACGGTAAAAACATTGAATCTAATCGAATTAGTTTCACAACCATTCAGAGTCTTAGAGTCTTATGAAAAGATGCACCGGAATCTAAGAGACAAGTAATTTTACTGGGAGGCATGGTCCGTGGAAGAGGAAACCATAACACCCGTGATGGAGGAAGATGAGCCTTTGAGAAGCAGTTGTAGAGCCTCCACCAATTGGGACAATGACATGTTTCCTATAGATTTGGAATCTCCATTGGTTGCATTCTTATCCACTTAAGAAGCACTAACATGGCCACTCTTTTCTCATCCTTTCCTTTGAGTTTAGGGCAATACGGCTTGATGTGCCTTGGTTCCCCACAATTATGACAAATAATTTTCTCTCTCATCATCACTCCATGGCCTCCCAAAGTTATTTTTTGGTGAAAAGAGGAGGCTTGTATGCATTTGTGTTGGCATCGGGTTTAGATTAAACCAATAAGTTATCTTTGATCTCCTTAGATTCAGACATGGTTTTCAGTCTAGTTTCTTTCATATATACTTTGACTAGAATTTCATGCAATGTTGGAATCTTCTTTTGGTGGATAATAGTGACCCGAAATTGTTCAAACTCGGGTCTAAGACCCTTCATAAATTGAAAAATTGTTCTTCAAGGATTTAATTTTTCCTTTGAAAAGCATCATTGGGAGTATCTTATATAGGTTCCATCTTTGCCATTTGATCCCACAATCTTTTGAGAGTGCCATAATATTTTCTAACTGTTTTTATCTCCTTGTCTACAATTATGGATCCGGTCACATAAATCCCATTTGTCAGCGACATCGTTTTTAGTGTATTTTGATGAAGACCCATGCTTTATCGGCTATTTCAAACTCAAGTATACTCTCACCCTGCTCTTCACACATGTTTCCCATAAAAAGGGAAAGAACTTTGACGTGGTAAACTTTTCACTCTTTGAAGGCTTTCTTATATTCCAAGAGTGCCTTCTCTCTCTCTCACTACACTTCAGAGTTCCTTCTTTGGTCACCCCATCTTTGCCTAAAATAGATTTAGTGATAATAGGTTGAGGTTCCGGTATGGAACCATCAACATATTGCCACAAATCCTTTCCAACCAATTTTGTTTTTATCGCGGTCTCCCACATATTGTAGTTGGTCCCATCAAACTTGATGGAGACAACTGTTACAATTTCTTTATTCTCCATGATTAGGAAAAGAAAAAAAGAGAAGAAAAAGATAGGTGGTGAAGAATGTTGATGGCGAGCTTTTCGAAGCAAGAGTGTCTCCGATCACTCAAATCACTTTCACGCAATCTTGTTCACCACACTCTTCCACTTCAAAAGCTCCACGGCTCTGATACCATGTAATGCAATAGAAAATGCACAAGTAGATGCCTTTTGTAGCCTTACAAGCATACAAGAAGGTGCATAACCAATGAACACTTATGGGTCAATACAAGAATACAAACACAAGAGACACTTAGGGGATAGAAGTTAGAACACAACATAAAAAATATAAATCTTATAGAAGAAGAGGTGCTTGAGACAAACATAATATAACAAGGGGTGTAAAACCCTTTATATAGGCATAATTGCCAACAAAAAACCGTTGGGATGCTCCCAAACGACTATAAATATAGCCGTTGGGGAGCTCCCAATGGCTCTAATGGTTATTTACCATTATGCCCATAATACAAAAGAAAAGACACCAAAAAATTTAAAATACAAAGAGACTAAAGTGACCCTAATGGTACAGCCTATTACATAAACAGAAAAGACCAAAATACCTTTAATGGGTATAACCTATTACATTAATATAAAAACATATATATACATATTTATATGTATATATATACACTATATAGGAATATAAGGATGTATATACACCTATATATATACAACTTAACAATGAAGGCTGTCAAATTTTTGAAGATAAATTGCCTAGAGATCATATACGAGAACCTTTTTCTAATAGTCTCTTCAGACTCCCAGTTATGATATCCATGAAATTGCTTCAACCTGCCTCCTTGTATTAAGATACTTGGGATTGGAGTGTTTGAAGTATCTTAACGAACCAAATACAGTCTAGTCGTTGAGAATGAAACCATTCCACCACGTTTTCAGAAAAACAGACTAAATCTGAAATTTTTCTTGGAGAAGCACTTGTAGAAGAATTATGTTATCGTTGTATACTTATTACTGTAAAATGTTTGTTTTTTATAACTTTGTTGAATTGGCCTGTGCAACCATGTGCCTCTTAACTATTTCAAGTGTATAACAAGAGATTCTATTAGTGTCATTTTCTTTAATTGCTGCAGTTACACTGAATGTCTGTGATTTGCTTGGCACAAATCAAGTTGCTTTCAGGTCGTTGAATGAAATTAACTGTTATTGACAGGTTGAGCAGAAATCTCACCCCCATCCAGAAAGACCAGATCGTCTTCGAGCCATTGCTGCCAGCCTTGCTGTGGCCGGTATAAACTGTCTTCTTATTTCCCATGCCAATGCCACTACATTTTATGTGTTTATGTGCATGCAGTTATGTGAATGTCTTTGTACATATTTATTATATGTTTTCTTCTTGTTTGATTTCTTGGAGTTTAACTTCATCTGAGCTGGATGTAACTTTCTTTGATTCTTTTTAGGTATATTTCCAGGAAGATGCTCTCCCATTCCTGCCAGAGAGATAACCCGTGAAGAGCTTGGGTTGGTAAGAAAATGCCTTTTGAGACATTATCAGTGAATAGAGAAAAGTGATATTGCTTACTGCATGAATTGGACCATGTTTTAGCATAAAATTTCTTGGAAAATTTATGCTTGGAAAGGTCAAAATTCATCAAAATATGCTTGCTGTCTGGGAGTTTTTTGGGAAAAAAAGGTAAAAACAAAAGTTGGTGGACCACTTTGTGATTTTTCCTTGCATCATAGACCAAACTATGGAAAGTTCAACCCACTTTGGTTTATGTATATCATGATTATTTTATTTTATTTCATTTTAAAGTTTGTGAATGTGTGTTATAGTGCTGAACCTGGAACTGCAGATCCACTCTTTGGAGCATGTTAATGCCATTGAAGCAACTAGCTATATGCTGTCAAGGTATACAGAGCTGTTTTCTTTCGCTCATTCACCTTTATCTTACATTAGTCTTCTACCAAATGAAGTGATTATGCTGTTACTTTGGAATGCTTTAGCTGCTTCATACTTGACTTTTTTCGCAAATGGCCCATTAAAGAAGGATCCTGACTGTAATGGAGCCACTTAATTGAAAAAAAGGTGCTGCAAACATATACTTTAACTGGAGGATTTGGGAAGACAAGTTCTGTACTAAAAAGTCCACAAAATAAGGTATAGAAGACACCTAGATTATCTTCCAATTCACTTCACTTGTTTTGCAGTCTGGAAATGCTTTACTAAACAAATAAGAATACTGTGAAAACAGGATTGGTTAAGAAAGGATCTCTTTCTAATATAGGGGTGCTCACAGTAATATCTCAAAACAAGGGCAAGTCCTTAAATCCGGTCCTTATATACATGACCTTGTTTTTTATTTGTAAATTTCCTCCAAGAAATTGAGAACCTTCTAAACTAGATTTCACTTAATAATGCAAGTCCACCAATCATCATTACTTAGACATTGAAACCACTGCCATTTGGTACGCCCTGCCCAGGGTGATCCCAAGATCCAGATGGTGAAGCCATTGTCGGCCCTGATTCATTCCAATGTTTAGCAGCGGATGGGTAATCTAATGTTAGACCGATATCTTTAAGCGCTTTACGTGCTTGGGCACGCTTTAGGGGTGGAGCCAGCGGATGATTCACGCTAAGCTAAGCAATCAATCATGCGACACACAAGGATGGAAAATTACAACGGCCAAGAAGGGGTTTTGTCTAGCACAAGAGCTAGGATTACAAGTTTAAGTATGCAGGCCCACAGGCCTGGTTACAAGGCTTGGTTTGGCCCACAAATGCACACACAGGTGCTTATCGTTACAATACGCTCATACATGAAAATTTTGTCAGCCTAATGGTGCAACATGAGTGTGTTCCTTGAGCCAAACAAGGGAAACACACAACTAGGTGCGTTGGATGGTTGACCTGCCGCAGGTAAAAAGGCACAAAGGCGCACACACAAGTGTGCAAGGGAATGCAAGTAGGCGCAAATGGTATTAGCACTCTAAGGCCTATAGGCATGCTAGTGCGTGCAGTGAGCGGACACTAGCGCTGAAAAGGTGCACGGTGGCACATGTAGCAGGAGCACAAAAACTGCAAGTGATGCACATGCTAAATTGGAGAGAACGCGCGTGTGCACTCAGGGTGAAGCGAAGGGGTGCGTGTGTGCATGCGGTGGAGTGTAGAGCACGTAGTAAAGGGCACAGCGCAAGCACCAAGAGTTGCTTGTACTTTAGAGATGCACACGGTGGGTGTGCACGAAGAAGAGGAATTTGCTGGAAAGAGAAGGTGGCCTAGAAGGCCTCTAGTGCTGTTAGCGAATCGTGAGTGTCTCAACAGAGACTATGGAGTTTCCTAAGCGAGGGTCTCGTGCGTGTGCACTGCTAAGCAATGTCATGTATTTTTGAACGCTTACCGTAGATGAGCAAGCAACGGTGTGAAAAGGGGAGCGGGGATGCCACCAAGAATCAAACCTTGCCTCACTGGAGAATCACCCACGGCACACCATCAGATCCATCAAATCCGCTCTTGGGAACTCTTATTGCCAATTTTGGGATAAAAGGAGCACATAGGGACTTCTAGGGACACTTAAGGACAATATAGGACACTAGAGGACACATCCTCTCCTTTTTGAAAAACCGCCCCCTGGGTTATTTATAGGCCACAAGGGGGGTAGTTTGGTCCTTTACAAAGTGGTAAGTGGTTTGGCTTAATAACCATGGATTAAGTCATGATTAAACCATTTTGATGTGACAAGGGCCTTGTCAGATCAAAAGATGCTGTCGGGCCCACCAAGCTTCAGGAGGTGGGTCTAAGTGAGGGAAGCCCATCCTTCTAATACCTAGGTCACTGCCATTTGACAAGCTGAAACATGCCTGAGGAATGCCTCTCAACTTTTGCTATCCTTTCCATAAGAATGTTCTAAAAGTCTCTCCAGCCCTTTTCTCAGGATGATCAACTTCTGCTGGTTATTCTTGACAGTCTGTCATAGGTGTAATGAAATAAAGTGTGCACAAACACAATGTCACTAAAGGGCTACAAAAGTGTACAAACACAAAAACCACTAATGGGATAAATACAATAAGCCACAAAGGGCTAAGCAAACAAAACTCACAAAGAGCAAGAACACATAAAAAATATAATTCTCTTATAAAATGCTTAAGGAAAGCATTAACAAGTGAAGGGGCTGAAACACTCTTTAAATAGGCCACAAGTCAGCTCAATAGAGCTGTTGTGGATCTCCCAACAGCTATGATTATAGCTGTTGGGGAGCCCCAACAGCTCTATTGGCTGTTTACAAAAATGCCCTTTCACATTAGTGAAAGGGACACCAAACAGAATAATAATAAAAAAAGATTAAAATGTTGCCCCTAATGGGACACATATAAATGTTTATATATATATAAGTACCAGGGACTCGGCAAAGCAGGTGTCACACCCACGTACGTGACGCGACGCGGGTGCGGTCAACACACCCAGGGTCATTTTCGTCCACATTTCGGACGTTAAAAAAAAACACTATGAAAAGGAGTGATTAGGGCAATTTTTTTTTTGCCCAAATCGCTCCTCTCCCGCGCAGCTCAGCTCGAGCCCTCTCCTCCCGACGCCACCTCCTAAGCTCCTCCTCTCCCTCATCGCAGGTACGTCCCTCTCGCTCTCTGCTTGTGTCGGCAGGGGAGGGGCCGATCCCCCCCTGCGCCCTCTCTTTCTCTTGTTGGATCGGCAAGGGAAGGGGCAGAGCCCCCCCTGCGCCCTCTCGCTCTAAAGGTGGTTCGGCAGGGGAGGGGCCGAGCCCCCCCTCTCGCTCTCTTGTTGGGTTGGCAGGGGAGGGGCCGAGCCCCCCCTGCTCCCTTTGTTTTCGGTAGGGGAGGGGCCGAGCCCCCCCTCTCGCTCTCTTGTTGGGTCGGCAGGGGAGGGGTTGAGCCACCCCCCCTGCTCCCTCTGTTTTTGGCAGGGGAGGGGCCTAGCCCCCCCTCTCGCTCTCTTGTTGGGTCGGCAGGGGAGGGGCTGAGCCCCCCCTGCTCCCTCTGTTTTTGGCAGGGGAGGGGCTGAGCCCCCCCTGCTCCCTCTGTTTTTGGCAAGGGAGGGGCCGAGCCCCCCCTCTCGCTCTCTTGTTGGGTTTGCAGGGGAGGGGCTGAGCCCCCCCTGCTCCCTTTGTTTTCGGCAGGGGAGGGGTTGAGCCCCTCCCTATTTTCGGTAGGGAAGGGCCCGAGCCCGATCCCCCCATCCTGCTCATTTTGATTTCAGGGGAGGGGTCGAGCCTCCTCCTCTCGCTCTCTTGTTGGGTCGGCAGGAGAGGGGCTGAGCCCCCCCTGCTCCCTCTGTTTTCGGCAGGGGAGGGGCCGAGCCCCCCCCCCCCCCTCTTGTTGGGTCGGCAGGGGAGGGGCTGAGCCCCCCCTGCCCCCTCTGTTTTCGGCAGGGGAGGGGGTCGAGCCCCCGTCCATGCTCCCTGTTTTTGGCAGGGGAGGGGCAAATCTCCCCTCCTTGGTGATTTTATATCAAGATAATGTCAGTCTGTATAATTGATTTAAAATTTTGAATGTATTTCTTTTGTGTTTTTAGGATAAAAATGACGGATAAAGGGAAAGGACTTGCGTCATCCTCATCCCAACATGTGAGTTCTGCTGCTAGTTTTGTTGATAGTTGTAGTGGGATTGATGATGTGGGGCCACTATGGGTACACGTAGATAAACTTACAAAAACTGGAGAAGGAGGTGGTGGAAACAAGAGATTTCAATGCAAGCTCTGCAAAAGAGATTTTGTTGGGTCTTACACAAGAGTGAAGGCTCATTTGTTGAAGATACCTGGACATGATACACAGGTACATGCACTGCAACTCCACCAGTTGGGACAGTCCTCAACTGTCTCTCCAACTAGTCATTTTTTTGTCGGGCAACATCCATTTTTGTAGTCATGATGTTGAACTGTCCTAGCAAATCATCGAACTTGGTGGCAAGATCATCCACCAAATCCCCAAATCTAGTGGTAAGACTTTTCACAGAGTCTTTCACCCTCTCTACTGCAGTTTTGATCTTCAGGTTGAGATCCATAAAAGCAGCACAAGTCCCATTAACCAACTTCTCCACGTCAGCTCGACGACATCACGCGTAATAGTTGGGACACGATTATCGACCATAAACTCTTCTTCACGAGGAACCATACTACCTGAAGCAACCATGATATTTTTTTCGGTGCTAGTGTCAATCCCAGCATCCACAAGGCTTTGGTACCAATTTGTCACGGGCTTAGAAGCGAAGGCCCCCATGACTTAGATTCGAGTAGTCACAAACACCGAAAGCAGGCCTTTTAAGTGCACAAGCAAACTCACAAGCGGAAGCAAGAGTATGCACATGCAGAGAGAGCAAGGATGCATAAAACTTCTTTATAGCAACTTGTAAGCCAAAAGGCCATATACAAAAACTAGAGAGTGCCAAAGAGGTATATTCATCAGGAACAAAAAGGTGAAAACATGGCAGTCTAAAACACTCCTAATGGTTGACCTTGTGAATGATTTTGAAAAGCACTTTGTTGTCTTTCACCCAGAGTTACCGAAAGCTTCTTAGATAGGTGGGAATCTCGTTTCTCGGAAACTCACTTCAGAAGCGCGATAATCCTCGCTTTCGAAACTTGATGAGAACCTCTATTCCCCCACGCTTCTCCTATGCTTTCCACACACTATCTATTCTTCTTATATGTTCTCTTATTCGACTTTTCTTGTTTTTTATGTGTTTTATTTCATTCACTTCCATGTGCTTTCTCTAAATTGGTAGCCATCATTTATAGATTTTGTTAAAAAATTAATTCTTACACTAAAAAAACATGAAATTTAATGTCACTTTTATTTTAGTTTTTATTTGTGTTTCATTTTGGTTCCAATTCAACTATTATATTTCTTTTTTTTATTCCTCGCTTCTTGCTTCCTATGCATTTTAAAATGAATCACTTCCCATATCGTTTCCCGCTTCTGCTTCCTAGCCTGACAACCTTGCTTTCACCCTCACGTTGAGTATAAACCCACAACTGATTAGAAAAATTCTCACTAAGAGAGTTATCTTTATCATTAAGAGAATTATCCCCATCAAGAGAAATCTCTTCATCAACGTATTAAGTATTATCACAATCAATGGTTACTTGGGTATTCTTTCTAGGCAATAAATCAAATAAGAAAGAGTAATCAATTTTCTTTGAAGGTTCAAATTTGTCAAATCTGTTTTGTTCTACTAAGAAAGTCACATTTCTTGAAATATAAAATTTGTTGTTTTTGAAATTATAACATTTATATCCTTTTTTATTTTCACCATATCCAATGAAAGCACATTCCACGACATTTGGTGAAAGTTTATTATTTCCTTGAAAAAAACCAAGCATTTGCATCCAAACACTCTTAATCTCTTAAAATCGGATATATTTTGAACAATTTTTCAAAAGGAGATATTTTTAAGAGAAGAAATCATTCTATTAATAAGATATTGAGGAAAGTGCAACTTTGATCCAAAAACACTTGGGAATATTCTTGGAAATAAGTAGGGTTCGAGTTGTTTCAATAATATACTTGTGTGTTCTCTCCGCAAGTCCATTTTGTTGAGGAGTTTTTGCGCAAGATCTTTGGTGAATAATCTCATTTTGCTTTAAATAATTTTGAAATTCATTTGACATATATTCTCCTCCCGCATCAGATCAAAAGATAAATATATTGGTTTGAAATTGATTTTTGATAAGCATATAAAATTCTTTAAAAAAGGAGAAAACATCATATTTGAACCTAAGAAAGTATATCCAAGAATATCTAGTGTAATCATCAACAAAAATAACATAGGAATATCCTCCTTTTGACATGATCTGTGTTGGTCCCCATACATCCGAATGCACTAACTCAAAGGGTCTTTGAGAAACAAAGTTACTATTAGGAAAAGGAAAATGCATTTTTCCATGAATACAATCATTGCAAACAAATTCCTTTTCATTACAAATTTTTTCCCAGAATGGAAAGAGACATAACTTAGTCATCTGGGTGATTAAATAGTCTTTTGTGCCAAGTGACATCTTTAGACAGATCATGATTACAAAAAGATTTAGATGATAAAGACAAAAAATGCATATAGTAGAGATCTCCTCTCCTATGGCCTTGCCCAATCTGCTTCCCGGATCGGAGATCCTATACATAACAATCGATGCGTGAGAAAAAAACTCTACAACCATGATCGAAAATTTGGGAAACCAAAAAAAGTTTAAGTTTAATTTTGGAATAACTCTAATTTTTGGAACATAAAATTCTTTTGATGTGTTTGAAATTTTATCTAAATTTTCAATTCTTTTAACCTCTAAGGATGTTTATTCGACGGTAGAAACAAAAGATTTAAAAGAGTTGGTTCATTGTTTGAATAGAAGAGAGACATGAGGGGCCATATAAAAAGAAGCACTCGAGTCAAGAATCCAAAAAGACATACCGGGAGGAGATGAGATCGCGACACCGGATGTGGATGGGCTTCCATTAATTGCGTAATAGATTCCTTGAGGCTCTCGTCCTTCTTTGGCTCTTCAATTGCTTTAAAGGATCTTTCTCCAATGGAAGCCACATTTCTTTTGAGCTTAGGACAATTGGGTTTGATATGTCCCGGCCCATTAAAAAAATGACAAATAAATTTTTTTCCCTTCATTGTTAGGCTTCTAAAAGCGAGGAGGCTTATATGTCTTCAAGTTGTTTCTCAATTTTGAAACATGAACTTCATCAACCTCTTTCATCATAGACAAACAAGTCTTCTTGACATATTATGGCAAGACCTTCATTTAGAGGTGGTGAGGATGTCCTATGTAATAAGGATGACCGAACTTACTCTAATTTCAGCCGAAGACCATGGAGAAATTGAAAAAAATGTTCCTTCTCCACAACATCCACACCGAATACCCATTTGGGTTTAAGAAGGGAAAGTTATCCCATAAAGGGGATAATGTGCTAAAATAGTTAGGTACATTCATATCCCCTTGTTTAGTAGCTCTTGCTTTTTCTTCCAAAAAATATTGCCTTGCTAAGTCTTTTTGGATATACATACTCTTCATGAAATTTCAAGCCTCATTGACTTTTCTAAATTTTGCAAGGTTGACACAAATTTTGAGCTCAACATTGCTCATACCATGCCAAAATTTCACTTTTCTAATCTTTAACTTTGGATTGATATTCAATTATGGCTTCCTCACTTTCTTCTTCATTAATAACTTTCTCTTGTTCTCCTTGGTGAGTTTAAGAGTAGCCATTCAATTTGAAGGAGAGATCAATCTTTGAATCTTTCTCGGCCATGACGAAGAAGGAAGATAAGAGAAAAGAAAATGAGAATGGTTGAGGATAAACGTGATCACCACCAGCTCGATCACGCCAAGCACTATGAACACTTTCAATGGTACAATCACCAATGCCCAAGAGTGAGAACACCAAGGGGATCTGATACCATGTAATGAAATAAAGTGTGCACAAACACAATGCCACTAAAGGGCTACAAAAAGTGCACAAACACAAAAGCCACTAATGTTCTAAATACCATAAGCCACAAAGGGCTAAGCAAACAAAACTCATAAAGTGCAAGAACACAAACATAAAAAATATAATTCTTTTATAAAATGCTTAAGGAAAACATTAACAAGAGGGGCTGAAACCCTCTTTAAATAGACCACAAGGCAGTTCAATAGAGCTGTTGGGGATCTCCCAACAGCTCTATTGGCTGTTTACAAAAATTCCCTTTCACATTAATGAAAGGGACAGTGGACACCAAACATAATAATAATAATAATAATAATAATAATAATAATAATAATAAAAAGATTACAATGCTGCCCCTAATAGAAAGCTCCTATGTCACACTGACTCTTCTAACAGGGCACCGCACCCGCGTCGCACCCGCACCCAGGTGGGTGCGACACTTGGACACAACTTTCTTTATGTTAGGTGAAGTCAACCACACTGAGGTCCATTTCTATCCAAAAGTTGATTCGGTTAATCCTAATCAAGTCTATTTTTATCTGTATTATATATAAATACATAAATGCACACAAATACACAGTGTTAACTTAAAACTGTTAAAAATTATATATATATCCTCCCCGCACCCAAGTTTTTTTAAAGTGCCGTATCTGCACCCGCATCCGCACCCACACCTATGTGACATAGAAGCTCCTATTACATAGTGAGAAAATGCCTCAGGTGGTCTTTACTAATTTACAATCATAGGAACATAATATATATACATGTAAATGTATATATTTCTTGTTTATATATATGTATACACATTTACATGTATATATATAAACAAATATATACGTATATGAATATATGTATATATTTTAACAACAGGGACATGCTATTTTGATGGTGTCCGTGATAACATGAGCAGACATGCTCAAACACGTGGACACTGACACGTACGGGCAATATTTTAATAATTTTAATGTTTTAACTTTTAAGTATTATTTCAATAAAATGTATTTATAATATTTAAAAAATCAAAAAATAAATTTTTATTGATTAAAAATTTAAAAAATTCGTGCCTTCTTTTCCTAACAAATTTCAAACTTCCAAGTCGAACCCACATCACACGTCCTTATGTCCATGTCTTTTTGACAGTGGACAACACATTGTGGATAAGTATAAAGTGCAGCCTAATTTAAAAGTTCTTGGCTCTAGGACCCATTGTGGAATTTTTTGTTTTGCTGTTGACCAATGGTAAACTCTAGGGTATCCATTATATGAGAAGCATGTTCACAGCATTCCATGTGTTTTGGTTGTTCCTTTTCTTTCTGAAGTTTTTCAATTTGGCATGGCTGAAATGGAGAATCTTCTGTGAAGGGATTGGTTCCGTTGGACGGGCCATTTTATCTAAATGGGTGAGTCAATGGGATATAGAATTGGTAAAGGGTGGAGATTATGGCATGCTCTTGCGTGGTGGCACGACTGGATGGAGAGCTATAATAGTCTTTGGAGGACAGGAGTCTTTGCCTTGGATCTAGCACAATACTATTTTATCACATTATTAATTTCTGATATGATTAGTTTGATTTGGTTTTGTAGTTATCTTCTGTTGTATGGGGTACCACTTATGCCCTCGTTACCTGTGAGACTTGAACTTTTATTTACTTTTTTTGCAGTCCTATCATGCTCACCCATGGTTAAAATGATTGCATAGGTTTCAACTTTCAAGTGACTGAAGTTAAACTATTTTCCCCTCTTTTTCGAGTGACAGTTACTTCACACCTGATACATATGCCAATGAACATTCAGCTCGTGCTGCACGACTTGCAGCGGGGTTATGTGCAGATCTTGCCTCAGATATTATGCATGGACAGGCCAAAAATGGTTTTGCACTTGTAGGTTGAATATGTGATGTTCTCTATGATGTTTTTTGAGAGAGAATTCTTTGAGGTTTGGTCTGGTTAATTTCAACCGTCTCTTCTTGTCTCAAGTCAGGTTAGGCCTCCTGGACACCATGCTGGTGTGAAACAAGCTATGGGCTTCTGTTTGCACAATAATGCAGCAATGGCTGCTTTAGCCGCTCAAGCTGCAGGTGCAGATAGAGTGTTAATTGTTGATTGGGTAATATTTAGTTACTCTTCTCTCTGGGTCTGTGAATGTGGTTTCATGGTTTAATTCTATTCTTTTACTCTATGTGTGCTACTGACTCTTTATTTTGAAAAGTACACCATGGTGTTTTATATAGTTTAATTGTTTTACTGAAACTGCAGGATGTGCACCATGGTAATGGTACCCAAGAGATTTTTGAAGGAAACCGATCGGTGAGCCTCAATAATAGTCTGGAATGTATTGTTTCACTTTCCGTTTTATTATGCTATTTGGTTGCATGTACTAGAAGTTATTTTGGAGATTGCATATGATGGGAAGAGTCACTGGAGTGTGTGTACTGATGATAGAGGTCAGACTTGGTTTCTGCTTTGAACAACTAATGTTTACGCATTCAATATAAACTATATGCTGAGATACTTTATTAAAGACTACTCCCATAAATGTTGGATTAGCATGCAGTTGCTACCTAATGATATCAGGTTGGTGGCAAACTGTGGTGGTTTAACAGTAGATATCTAAATTTGTTAATGTTGACACCAATTTTCATGTGCTCTACAAGTTTCCACTTAAGAAAAAGAAACAAGGAATTCTTCAGATTTAGCATCCGACTGTTGGCGAAGTCCTTTGTCATGTTCTAAAAGGGTTTATGATACAGTTTCCATTATATCTGTCAATCTATGTCACATAGGTGCGGGTGTGGATGCGGCGATGCGGCACTTTAAAAAAGGTTGGGTGCGGGGGTATATGTATATATATATATATATATATATATATATATATATATATATATATGTGTGTGTGTGTGTGTGTGTGTGTGTGTGTGTGTGTGTGTGTGTGTGTGTGTGTGCGCGCGCACACTTATGTATTTATATATATAATATTAGATAAAATTGGACTTAGTTAGGGTTAACCAAATATACTTTTGGAACAAAAATGGACTTCGTTGTGGTTGACTTCACCTGACACAAAGGAAGCCGTGTCCAAGTGTCGCACCATGCGGGTGTGACACAGGTGCGTTGCCCTGTTAGAAGACTCCGTGTTACATAGCTGTCAATGATTATTGTTTCGACTGGAAGGAAACAACATTGAATGGGATTCATTACTGCTTCTAGGAGAATCTTGTCCTGGCCTATTACATGGGCACATTGTCATCCCTATATTGTCAATTGTTGCACGTGCAATCATCGATAGGCTGTGTCAAAGAAGATGCAGGCATGTAATTTTATAGACATTGGAAATAGACATACATAAGGAAACACAATTTCGCGTGCCAAAAGATCATATGTAGCAAAAACATAGATGAACTCTCTGGTGGTTCCACTCAGAAGGTCTTGTTTTTGTGTTTCTCGAACCACTCCCTTGTCAATCCTTGGATACACTGAATATTAGGAAGTCCTTTATTTCTGTCCATATGCCCTTTATTCATTGTTGCCATCACCACCAACCCATCTACATGTAGGTAACTTTATGAATCATGTTTGTCCATCTTCCTATTTGTAACTAAAACCTATCAACTTGCAATTTTTACATGCTTACATGATTCATTTCATAGGATATGACAAAAGTTCAATGGCTAGTTACTTGTGACTGACACTGGTAATGTAGAAACTTGCTTGTAGTGGAGTTATTGCAGTCCGCATATGTCCAAGAAAGCCATTTCAATAATAATCAGTTTGATCTGTTTATCCAAGAAGGCCTACAGTTTGAGTCCTTATAGCCCTATATTATATGATATATTATGTGATGTATTGTATGTTTTTTCCAGTGAGGTGTTATGTAATAAAAGAGTACCTCTACGATTTAAAGGACATTTCTACAAGATTGCTATAAGACCCAACACTATTACATGAGGCTAAATGTTGGACGACCAAGAACTGACAAGAAGTTAGAGTGCATGTTGCAGAGATGCATAAGCTAAGATGGATGTCTGGGATTGCGAGAAAGGATAAAGTTAAAAATGAATATATCAGATTGCATTTATGAGCAAGACCAATAAAAGATAAAATAAGTGAATGTCGTTTAAAATGGTTTGGACATGTTGCACGAAGTCTTATCATGGCTTTTGTGAGAAAGATTGACATGATACAAGTGAAAGAAACTAGGAAAAGAGGAAGACCACTGAAGATTTGAGAGGTAGCTAGAGGTGACGTTAAGGATTGTAAAGTGACAGAAATTGTTGCTCTAGATAGACAGAAATGAAAAAATGGGACTCACCAATCCAGTCCCATGTAGTTGGGATATGGCTTAATGATGATGATAATGTATTATATGCTTTTTGCCTGCTCAAACTCTGATAGAAATCAAAATTTATAAGTTTTATCTCTAAAGACTCACTTATTGCCCTAGTCATTTGTCAAAAAAGTTGGATTCTCCATGTCATTGATCCATGCAGGTTAAAAGGAAGCAAAATGAGGGGAACTAGAAAGAAAGAAGACAGAGTGAAGAGAAGAGTAGGGAGGAGGGGCGATCACATCATAGTGCAAAAAAAAAAAAATTACAATTGCCATACCATTTCTTGTAAAAAGCAATAAAAAACTAGGCTAACCTTATGCAACCATTAACTACTGTGTGAAGTTGTCATGGAAGAAGGCATGAAGGCTCTGTTTAAACAGAGAGGCTTTTTCAATTGAATTTCTGAATACGATAAGCTTATTGATCATGGTTTGGCCATGAAAGTTGTCTACTATCCTTTGAAAAAGAAAGTTGAATGCAACAATTTCAGTCCTTTTCTGAATGTGATCAACTTTATATATTCGTAAGAAAGGTAGGTGTAATGGTCAGATTTTCTGAAGATCGCTTTCATTTTTTCCTTTTCATTCAGAGTATCTTATCTACTCTGAAATAGCAGTATCACAACTGCTACAATGGTTCAGGAAGGTCCGTGTTTAAATCATGGTTGCCAGTTGAGGAAGCGGGAGCGGGAAGCGAGGCACTTTCAAAATTTTAGGAAGCGGGAAGCGTGGGACCACTTAGGAGCGATTCGGGAGGCGTCTCGGAAGCGACCTAGGGAGCGTCTGGGAAGCGTCTCGGAAGGGAGGGGGAAGCGAAAAAATAAAAATAAAAAATACAAAAAAATTGAAAAAATAGGGGAAGCGAGGGGGAAGCGTGATGGGAAGCGCACTTCCCATTAAAGGGAAGCACACTTCCCATAAAAGGGAAGCACGTTTCTCAAAAAAAGGGGATGCTTCCCCACGCGCTTCGGAAGCGCAACGTTTCACGCTTCCCCTTTTAGCTAGGCGCTTCCACTAACCCTGGTTTAAATTGATCTTGACCTGCAACACAGAGCCATGGATTGCACTGGTTGCAGCAATTGGTTTGCTGCAATGAACTTATCTCAACTGTGATGACCAATCAATAATTATTTGATTATCTGTGAGAGTCTGACTTAGACATTTTAGTCTTAATTTTAAAAATTTTGTTTTTCTTGTAACTATTCTTCTACTTCAACTTCTTATTCAATTGCGGTTACTTCCTTTGCCTTGTGGCTTTCATTTTTCCTGCACAATCTTTTTGGTTATATTGTTTCCTGTTTCATAATATGATTATTGTGTTTTAGTCCATCTATCGCATGTGTAAATCCATCTTATGCTATCCTTTTGTTTGTAGCAAATTATCTTTCTTCCAACATCAAATGTTTCTTGTTAATTTTGTTTGTTTAATCAGTTTTCCATTATGCCAGAGCTTATCAGTTAAGATTTCATGTTTTGATTGGCTTGCTTTTCTGGAATCTTGATTGACAGAAACTTTGGGTGTTGCATTCTGACTTGAAATGTTTTTGAAGGTACTCTATATTTCTTTACATAGATATGAGGATGGGCGGTTTTATCCAGGCACCGGGGCTGCAGACGAGGTATCCATTTGAGCAATTTTACATTTTTGTTTTGCTAGTGGCTGTTCTAAAAAGTTATTACAGTCAGCTAATTTTATGCAAATGATGTTTGTTTTTATTAAAGCATAGTGTTGATCATGTGACACTTCATCATTTTCTTACAGCACAGAGATGACTGATATATTGGAATTGCGAGATAGTGCACACATTTTTTCTCATTAGTGCAATCTCTCTTTTGGATGTATATGGTTAAATCCTTAAATTTGCTCATTTCTATTGCCTATTTTTGTTGAGTTGGTTTGAAGTGGCAAAGGATGTACACATGATCTGCGGGCAGTCTCTTAAAGCCTTTTTATTTTAGAGATTTTAATTGCCATCCTGGGACCTTGCAACATTTTCAACCCTGGAGCTGAATAGTATTAAGGATTTGTCATTCAGGTTATGTAGGGACTAAAGAGTTCATGTATTACTAACAGGGGATTCTGTCCAGCAAAGATACAAAATACCTAGGAGGATGCCTCCCTCATTGGGATGTCTCCTTTTGTAGCCGCTTCTTTCTCTCTTTTGCTTCTCTTCCTTTCTTCTTTTCATATTTCTGCAGGGCACGATTTTCCACATGGTATCAGAGAGGGGTGAGGATAAGACCCATCAATCTAAGGAATCAAAGGGTGCTGAACCATCCTTCCTCTAATCCAAGTTAAGTATTCCTCTTCTTTCTCCTTTTTCCCTATATCTTCTTTCTTGTTCCTTATTTTCCACATCTTCTTTATTCTTCCCTATCTCCTTTTACAAAGGTATCCCTTTCAATACATCTTCTTTCCCTTTATATCTTTTAATCTTTCTTCCTTCATCTCTTTTGTCTAAAAAAAGGAGATATTGCACCAGCTTTGACAAAAAAAAAAAGGAAAAGAATATTATCAGCAACAAAAAAGGGGTGGTGGTGGTGGAATCTGATATAAGTTAGATCTGATGTCATCTTCTTAAGGTGTCACATCTGTTCCTTTTGCACAAAAACAAAACTGGCGGCTTCTTTTTAGCTGAGCTCTCTGTTTCCTCTTGCATTCTACCCTTTCTCTATTTCTTGTGCTCCTTTAGTTATGCCTTTTGTTATTATTCTAATCCATTTTGTCTTCGTTTTATGTTCTACTTTCTCTATTTTCTTTTTGTTACTTCAGTTTTTGCTTTCACAGCCTTATTCCCACTGTTATCATATCTGATAAATGTCATGATTATTTGGTTTTGTCTGTTTCTTGAATCTGGTTTTATTGTCTGTTTCTTTTGTCCTTTCTGCTTTGCCATGACTTCTTTAAACCCTTCTTTGAGTTCATCATTTCTAAACCAACTTGTCACTAACAAGTTGGACTCCTCCAACTTTGTCACATGGAAGAAATAAATTCTTTCATTCATCAATAGCCTAGATCTGGTGGGGCAAATGCAAATAATTAAAACTTAAAATAAAACTTTGTCACAAATGCAAATAATTAAAACTTTATATAAAATATCACTGCATACCAAAGTTAAAATGTTTACTACTTTATATAACACAATGATAAGATCAAGAAAGTTCATACAAGGTTACAAACTAAAGATCTGAATATATATATATATATATATATATATATATATATATATATATATATATATATATATATCAGCTCAATGATTTTCTTCAATTGTTGCAGTGTAAGTGTTCACTAGCTTGAGATATTGATGGTTCGTATTCATCTTCTGAATCAGGAAGAACTTTTGACAAATTTTCTCCAATGAATGTTGCATGTATTTATGCCTTTTGTTTATCATCTTCTATGAGACTCGTAAGATAATCAATACGAACATTAGAGGGAATACAATGAGTACATAATCGTACAGTGGAGTTGTGATGCCCTATGATCTGACATCTAAATTTATATATAATCCATCATGCATTACAAAACTACAAAAGTTACACTTTACTATCCCTTTTAAAGTTGTCTTTAAATCCGCTAGTTTGCAATATTTTCATGCTGGATCATTTGAGCCACAACCTCCACTATCCATAGACCTTTAACGTGCAATTTTGATGTTTAAGGATACAAAAATAGGTGATTTAAGATGAAAAAGCAAAAAACAAATATCATCAACACATCTAGGTCTTAAAAAAGGGCTAATGACAAAAAATAAATAAATAAAAACATCAAAAGAAATGAGTTTACCCTTAATTCTGAAGCTTTAAGCCTTTCTCCAAATTCAATCTCACACAAATCAAACCCCTAGGACTCGATTTTGAAGGTTAGAGGTTAAAAAATGTGTATGTAAGATGGAAATAAGCAGATTTAGGGTAAATCACACCACTATGATTGTGTAGGATGGAAATCGGAGGCTTTTAGGTTAGGTTTTGAGTGTTATAAGCCAAAAAAATATTGAGTAGGACAAAAATGGATGAGATTTGAGGCAAATCACACTTCTAAGGCTCGGATCTAGCAAAAGCCCTGATTTTTAGGGTATATTTGATTTCAAAATAGTGTCGGTAGGCTTAGAAAAAAGGTTGGGGAGGGAACATGCAAAAACGGAGTCAAAATGACCTTTGGCGGCTAAAAATATAGCCGCCGATCGCCACATTTTTGGCAACGGAAGAGTACAAAAAAGGAGCCGACTCAGACAATACAAGGTGTATTGTAAGATACACACATGTATCGTGCTAGTCATGTCATATCGGTACGATAATCATACCAACTATGATATGGGCCTTATGTCGTATCGGTTTCTCTGCCGATACTACGATATAATACAATACAATACTAATAACTTTGGATTTGATAATTTCAGCTTGGTAGTTGTTCAATGTGGTTATTCAGTGTGCTTATGACAGAAGTGTAAATGATCACTCTTTTATAGAGAAAATCTCTGTACTTATTATGCATGTAGATTGTGAGGATGATCTAGTGATGCGGAAGAAGTTTCAAAGTTGGAGTGTATATATATACCCTAAATATTATAAAAGCATAAGGGTATCAAGTGCAAAAAATTGGTTGCTTTATAACTTTTTCTTAATTGACATTCTTATGATGTGAGTTGAGAACAACAATAACAACAACAACAACAACAACTACGCCTTCATCCCAAAACAATTGGGGTCGGCGATATGAACCAACAAAGAAAATCATTCTGGGTCTTCCACATGAATCCTTCTCCTCCATTCATTTTTATCCAATGCCATGTCCTCGGTGAGGTTCAAAGCATTCATATCCTTTCCTATCACCTCCGTCCATATCTTCCTAGGCCTACCCCGACCTCTTTTAACTAATATATTTTCCCATTTCTCCATCCTTCTAACTGGAGCATCATTAGGCCTTCGTCGAATATGTCCAAACCACCGTAAACGATTCTCTCTCATCTTATTTTCAATGGGTGCAACACCTACCTTCTTACGTATCTCCTCGTTCCGAATCTTATCTTTTATTGTATTTCCACACATCCATCTCAACATACGCATCTCAGCTACACTCATTTTTTGAATATGATGTCTCTTGGCCGCCCAACATTCCGTACCATATAGTAAAGCGGGCCTAATAGTCGTCCTATAAAACTTTCCCTTCAACCGCAATGGCATTCTACGATCGCACAACACTCCAGTTGCACTCTTCCATTTCATCCACCCAACCTTTATCCTATGATTTACATCTCCATCAATTTCTCCATACTTTTGAATGATAGATCCCAAATATTTGAAAGAATCATCCACCGGTATTTCTTGCTCACCAAGCTTCACTACACTCCCATCTCTATTTCGTTGCTTACTAAATCGACATTCCATGTATTCTGTCTTACTCTTACTCAACTTAAAACCTCTTGCTTCCAATGTCTGTCTCCATAATTCTAACTTAGCATTAACCCCAGCTCTAGACTCATCAATCAAAACAATATCATCAGCAAACAACATACACCACGGCACATTTTCTTGAATTGATCTCGTAAGCTCATCCATCACTATAGCAAATAGGAAAGGGCTTAAAGCAGATCCTTGATGTAACCCAACCGTTATAGGAAAATTGGTTGTCACCCCTCCACAAGTGAGGACATTGGTTACTACTCCTTCATACATATCTTTAATTATACTAATGTACTTGAGATAAACACCTTTCTTCATCATTGTCCACCAGAGAACGTCCCTAGGTACTCTATCGCAAGCCTTCTCCAAATCAATAAAAACCATATGCAAATCTTTGTTCCTCTCTCTATTTCTCTCAATAAGTTGTCTAAGAAGATATATAGCTTCCATAGTAGATCTTCCAGGCATAAAACCAAATTGATTCTCCGATATCATGACAACCTTCCTCAACCTAGACTCAATCACCCTCTCCCAAAGTTTCATAGTATGACTCATGAGTTTTATACCACGATAGTTTGTGCAATCTTGTATATCACCCTTATTCTTATATAGAGGCACCAAAGTACTCTTCCTTCACTCATTAGGCATCTTATTTGTCCGCCAAATCTTGTTAAAAAGATTTGTCAACCATTCTAAACCTTTCTCTCCCAAGCATTTCGAAGCCTCGATAGGTATACCATCCTGGCCAACTGCCCTTCTTGATTTCATTTTCTTCAAAGCCTCTGCAATTTCTTTCTTTTGAATCTTGCGCATGAAGTCACGATTCATCTCATGAAAAGGAATGAAAAAGTCTCCAAGATCCTGAGCATGACTTTCATTAAATAGCTTATCAAAATAATCTTTCCATCTTTCCTTAATCTCCTCATCTTTGACTAAAACCCTTTGCGTTTCATCTTTGATACATCTAACCATACCCAGATCCCTCGATTTCCTATCTCTCATTTTTGCAATCCTATAAATATCCTTCTCACCCTCTTTGGTATCTAACTTGTCATAAACCTCCTTATATACCTTATCCCTCGCGTTCCGAACTACTTTTTTAGCTTCATTCTTTGCTATCATATACTTCTTCAAATTCTCATTATCACGACTTTTACTTAGATTTCTATAACACTCTCTTTTAACCTTAATAGCTAATTTGACATCCTCGTTCCACCACGATGTATCCTTACCTAGCGGTGCACCGCCTTTAGACTCACCCAATACCTCCTTAGCCACCTTTCTCATGCCACCCACTATCTTATTCCACATAGATTCTGAATCCTCCTCGAGATACCAATCAACTTCCTTAACTACCCGCTCTACAAACATTCCTTGTTTAGCTCCTTTCAGTGCCCACCACTTAATTCTAGGATCTATCCTATGTCTATCCCTTTTGCGGCATTGTCTAATTCTAAGATCTAAAATTAAGACTCTATGTTGTGTAGCTACACTTTCTCCCGATATAACCTTACATTCGATGCAACAACCCCTATCTCTCTTTCTAAGTAGGAAAAAATCTATCTGACTCGTATTAACCCTACTTTTAAATGTTACTAGGTGAGACTCCCTCTTCCTAAACCAAGTGTTTGCTAAGATCATATCATAGGACAAACCAAAATCTAAAATCCTTTCTCCACTATCGTTTCTTTCTCCTATACCATAGCCTCCATGGATACTCTCAAATCCATCCCTACTAATGCCTACATGCCCATTAAGGTCACCGCCGATGAAAAGCCTTTCTCCATAAGATATCCCTTGTACTACTCCATCTAAATCTTCCTAAAATTGACGCTTAGTGGAATCATCTAAACCTACTTGAGGTGCATAAACACTAATAATATTAATAATATCCGTACCTAATACTAATTTAATAAGTAAAATCCTATCACCCTTCCTACGGACCTCAACTACATTATCTATAAACTCACGACTCATAACAATCGCTACTCCATTCCTATTCCTATTTATTCCTGTATACCAAATCTTATATCCCCAAGGTTCTATCACTTTTGCTTTCTCACCTACCCATTTGGTCTCTTGTAGACATAAAATATCAATCTTTCTCCTACACATAACATCTACTAACTCTACCAGCTTACCAGTTAAAGACCCTATGTTCCAAGTGGCTAACCTAATTTTATGGTCTTGGACTAACTTCTTTACCCCCACCCGTCCAACAAAGTGAGGGAACCCTTGCCTATTTGACACCACACCCGGGCGCCGGTGTGACGCGTCGCTTCCGGGCGACGACCTAGCAACCCTTGCCCATTTATCACTGCCTCCGGGCCTATAGAGGAGTACAACGCGTCGCTCAGTAGGGAACGCCCCAACGAAATTCTCATATTGGTTCATATTCATAGGGTATGACTAAGTTTTTATGTTGGCTGTCACAGGCCTACCACAACCCTCCTCCTTTATCCGGGCTTGGGACCGGCAGTGTATAACTAAACAGTTATACACAGGCGGAGTTATGATGTGAGTTGAGAACATAATTAGAAATTTGCATGGGCATTTGTATAGAGTTTTGATAAGAATAAATAAAAGTTACATGGCAGATTGTAATTTTTTAAAAAATAATGAGTTAATATTTATAACACTGTCTCTACACGTCTGTCTATCTCTCTTTCCCTCTTTAATGACCATAAAATGAAGAGACTCTCCCTCTCTCCAAAACGTCTCTTCCCTTTCTTAATAGCCATAAAATGAAAATATTTTATAATGTTTTAAAATTATCAATATGTTTATGATTTCATATTTTTTACTTTCAATTTTGAAAATGTACATGATGTAAACCTTTTTTTATCATTTGAGTTATCTTATAGGGCCAGCAATATTGGCAGGCCGATTATATAAAGTCTTTCACTTACACTCCAATTGAGCAAAATGACAAGTTGGGTCAAAGTAAAGAAGATGAATTTGAAGTAGTTGGAAAGTATTAAAGATTGGTAGGTAAACTTATCTATCTATTACTAGACTAGATATTACTTGTGCTATTAATGTGGTTAGTCCTTTTTGTGCTCTCACCTATGTCATAGGGATTCGGCTAGCAGGGTGCCGCACCCGCTTTGATGCGACTCGACGCGGGTGCGGCACCGCGTGCGGTCAACCCGATCCTGGGTGCGTTTACCGCACCCAGGATCATTTAGGTTCATTTTTTTTTGGATTTTTTTAAAAAAATTTGCCCTATGAAATGGGCTGCGAATTAAAAAAAAAAAAAAAAATTTGCTGACAGCTGCTGCTGCTCCTGCCTTTTCAATCCTGATCCTTCTTTTTGGTAAAGGATTTTCTCTCTCCATAATAAATGATAATGATGGTGGTAGCCTTGCTGATCCTTCTTTTTCGTAAAGGATTTTCTCTCTCCATAATAAATGATAATGATGGTGGTAGCCTTGCTGGCTATTAGTATTCACTGTTCTCCTGACGAGATGGCTGCGCTATCGTGCAGCTGTATATAAAATGAAATTTGAAAAAACCCTCGTCGGGGGAACCCCCGGACCCCCTTTTATATATATATATATATTATTTTTTTTACATTTTTGCCCCTGCCGCACCCCCGCACCCGGGTTTTTTGGAAGTGCCGAATCCCTGCACCCGCACCCGCACCCATGTGACACAGGCTCTCACTGTTGCACATGTAAATCCTATGTATTGTATTTTAAGCTACTTGAAGCAGAACACCGGAAGGGGAATTTGTAATCTGATGATGGGCATTTTGATGTTGAAGGATATGTTAATGTGGATGGGGCAGGTTTCTTATAAGATAGAAAGTCCATTTGAGTATATTTTACACTTTGTTGGAGGAAACGTGGTATCCTGGAGGAACAAGAAGCTGGCAGTTGTGGCTTGATCTAGTGCTAAAGTTAAGTATAGAACTATGAAACAAGGAATTTGCGAAGGTTTATGGCTGTAGTCTATCAACATAATTGAGGTTAGAGGAGAAGATTCCCATTTCCTTATACTGTGACAGTAAGCCGCCATCCAAATAGCATCTGATCCTATTTATCGTGAGAGAACAAAACACATAGATATCAATTCTCATTTTGTAAGGAAAAGGTGAAAGATAACAATTTTAGATAACACTTGTTCGCACAATCTGTTCAATTATCTGACATCCTCATTAAGCTAAACAATTTTATATAACACTTGTCCGCAGACTTGTATCGATCAAGACCGGATGAAACTGCTGCAAAACAACACAAATGTGGTCCTAAAGGGCTGAACAATTGCATGTGCTAGTTTTGTCCTTTAACACATGTAACATGCAAATTGGGTTGATTTCATTAATCTAGTTTTATGTAATTTCATTTCCATGTTTTTTTATAAGCGTGTAAAATTATATGAGCCACAAACACATGATTGATCCTTTGATCTCTTAGTGTAGTTATTGCTAATGTTTATTTCCTATTTCCAATGCAGGTAGGAAGCTTCGGTGCAGAAGGATACTCTGTCAATATTCCCTGGAAACGGGGGGGAATTGGGGATAATGACTATGTATTTGCATTCGAGCATGTTGTTCTTCCAATAGGTCAATTTCTCAAGTTCTAAATTTCTGCTTAGGCAAACAAACACATCTTTGGGTCCAAGTTGAATGATGGAAATAATTATTTTTGGTGTCTTGTGACATTCATGTAAATTATTTAGAATATTTTTAATCCCTATCTAGATAAATTATCAAACTCTTTGTGATGTTGAGACAATCTCCTTTGTGCTCCAAATAAGTTCCAAGTTTTCCATATGGTAGTTGTGACTGTAAATTTTATTTGCAGGTGGCAGTTACATTGGTTTTGATATATCGAGCTCTTGTATTGATGCACTATTTTAGTTTGCTCAATGATCAATGTGTTATTTTTGCAATAATGATTCAATTTTTTATCCCTATGTTCGCAAGTCACATGGATGTGGCTCTAGGTATGAGGATACAACCATATTGAGGATGCTCTCCTTCACAAATGGTATATAATCGGATTTGGTATAGGAGTAAAAATGGAGTATCTAATATGAACCGAGTTACATCTAACCTAACCTGGGGACCTTTCCTCTAGCTTGTTGCTCAAGCTATTTTGTTGTCCAAGCCTTAGTTGTCAAAGGCAGTAGGCGGAACCTAGGCGGTGGGGCCTAGGCAGACTTGTCGGTACCCCAAATAATTTTTTTAAAAAAATACACAAAATATGTAAACAAACTGTTACAATTAATAACAAACATATATACAACATAAAATCAATCAACAAAGCAATAGACAAAATACAACATGTCGTCGAACATTGTAAAGCAATTATATTAAATAACCTACTAAAAAAGATTAAAAATAAATGAACAATTGAATGAACAAACCTTACAACTAACAATGTGAATAAACAATATACAAATAGATTATATGCGAATTACACACACATATATAAATGAAACACACAAACACAAAATAAATATAATATACATATTATAATAACTGAAATACAGAAATATATAATATATAACTGAAATACAGAATATTATAATATATGCTTATAATATGTTAATATATATAATTATATATATTTAGACAGAAAACAGATATGCATGTGTGCATCAGCATCTGCATGTGAGTGTGTGTGTGCATGTGAAGTGGGATTTTGTCTGTATCGTACGATACGATACGTATCGTTATTTTTTAAAAAAACAATACGATACACAGTCGTATCGCTATACAAATGTATATCATGTCTGTATGATACATGCTTGTATCATACCGTAATGTACGATACAGGGTGTATCATACGATATTGTGTCGATACACTTTAAAAAGGGCCGAAAAGCAACTTCGTGATTTTGGGTTTTAAACACCTCTTGAAGGTCCACTCCCTCATTTGTGTAGAGGCCATTAAAGAGTTTTCCACATACCCTAGGAGCCGTGAGAGCGATTTGGGGACCGATCTATGCGGAAGGAAGATGGCTTTTGCGATTTTATTAAGAGTGTATTTCCACCATTTTTTCACTCAAAGAAGTGGGTTAAGGTAAAAAAGAAACCTATTAATATTTTGCATTGATCTTATGAGATAGGTAATGATTGATAATTTCTTATGTAGCTCATAGGGATATAAATGCTTCATATGTGATTTTATGGTTGCATTTTGTGCATTTCATCATTTTTTTCATGTGTTATGATTTTTTAGAATTTTTGCTTTTTTTAAGATTTATTTTTTAATTTATGATTTTTTACAATATGATACGATACAATAGGTATCTTATTTTAGGCTTAACCGATACGGGTTGATACAAGACTTTCAACCTTGGTGGGAACTATGAAAAAGATAAGAAAACAGATTATATATGAATTACACGCAAATATATATATATATATATATATATATATATATATATATATATATATATATATATATATATATATAACTGAAAACATAAACTATAGAAAAACAAGAAGACGGGGGGAGAGAGGAATAAGAAGAAAAAAACATGAGAGAGCAAACTGAGAGAGAGGAGGAAGAATAAAAAACAGAAAGAAGAAGAAAAAAAGGAAGAAAGAAAAGAGAAAAAAAAGGAAAACAAGAAAAAAAAAGAAAACAAGATAAGAGAAGAAAAAAACATGAAGAAGATGAACAAAAGGAAAAAGGAAAAGAGTAGATGGAAAAAAAGAAAAAAAGGAAGGGGGGGGGGGGGAGAAGAAAGTTGAGAGGCGGCTGGAGAGAGTAAACCAAGAGAGAGAGAGTGTGAAACCGAGAAAGAGAGAGTGAGAGCTCGAGAAACAGAGAGAGAGAGAGAGGAGCATACCTTGTTCTTCTTCTTCTTGTTGCTGCAACAAACAGAGAGAGAGTACTGCCCTTCCCCTTTTTATACCTTGGCTTGGTTGACCACTTGGTCAACCAAGTTTGAAAAAAAGTTGGACAATAATAGGCTTAAAGTCTAGGCGGTAAAATAGGGTCCCACTGCCTAAACCCAAAATCCTAGGTCGCCTAGGCCACCTAGTCGCCGCCTTTGACAACCAAGGTCCAAGCATGTGAAGCAAGCTTCACATCCAAGGGACTAGTTTCTTGGCAACTAGCAACTCCAAACAGTTGGGCATCACTTCCAACTTAGAATATACAATGGGAGAGAGAGGGACGTTCGAAAAAAGGGGGGGGGGGTGACACTATAGGAGATGCCTTGGGGTTCCTTCTCTTGAAGGAGAAGGGTTTCCCACTAAAAGAGTAATTTTGATTCATTAGTTCAAAGCATTAATATATAGAATTTTAAGTAGCCAAACTCTAAACCCTGGACCCCTTTCTAATTGAATGTCTAACACTGGGTCTGTGATCCAACCTAAACATTAAACACAAACTCCAAATGCATGAGATGCACAAGACTTTAATAGGACTTCAAACCTGAATTGAAACTCCCTGAACTCAAACTTGAATCAAACCCTGCACTCGGCGAATTGTAACACTAAATCATTGTTCCACAAATGCCTTGTTGTCAAGGTGTGGTTAGCTATCCTTCAATTCGGTGCCTCCTCCTTTGGAGTATCCAAAATATCCGTGGGTTCTTTCATCTTCAGAAGGATGAAGCTCATAATTCACCAACATACATTAGGGCTTGGTGCACGTCCATCACAACCTTATGTTGCATTGAAGAGATGCTCAACATATCTCCACTAAGAGACTCGACCCATCATCTTTTGAAGGGTTTTGAGGATTTGTTGTGGTAGGACTTGTGTCTCACCCCGTTACTCCTTGAACTTGTGCATTTCAACCACAAGCTCTTTTGTTGATAGCTTCGTGTTTGAGGAATGGTGCTATGATTTCAATTGGTATGAACTAATCATGTATATCGTGAGAGAACAAAGCATATTGGAATAGCTTGTCACTTCATATGGGAAAAGATAGAAAAAAGGGTCTTTAAAGTTCCCCATGTAAGAACCAAGAATGGCTTGCCGGTATCTTTACTATAGTAGTTAATTGAATGAGGCGTTTTGAGCTCATATGCAGTTAGGAATGATACATGTTTTCACACCCAACTTGAGGAGTTTTGAAGGAAGTCCTTGTTAATATATGAGCCCTTAAGAGTGTTAGAATACCTGTATTGAGAGAGAGAGAGAGAGAGAGAGAGAGAGAGAGAGAGAGAGAGAGAGAGAGAGAGAGAGAGAGAGTTGCGGCTGAACAAAAATAGTGTCCTAAACGTCTATTAATACTCGAATGTACAGTATGGGTCTGGATCCATTGTAATATCCAGATCCGAATAAAAAATAGCAAAACAAAACGTACATACAGGAGGTGGCTGTGGGTCGGGTTTGGACCCATACACCTAAAACACCTTTTTCAGCCCCCCTCAAGTTAATCATGGTTTTGAACCATTAACAACTTGTCTTTAAGCATCCAAAAACGATCTTTTGTCAAGCCCTTTGTAAATATGTCTGCAACTTGTCTTTCAGTGCTGACAAACTCAGGCTCAATCTCTTTTTCTTCAACTTTTTGTCTTACAAAATGTTGGTCAATCTCAATATGCTTAGCACGACTGTGGTGAACTGGATTGAATGGCATGTTGAGAGCACTTTGATTGTCACACAACAAGGTAGAGCGAGCAATCGTTTCTTCTACTTCAGTTAGGAGATGCCTGACCTATGTGACTTCGGCAGTAGCTGCAGCCATGGATCTATACTCAGCTTCAGTGCTTGATCTAGCAACAACCTTTTGTTTTCTACTGCTCCAAGAGACTAAATTTCTTCCAATAAAGACACAATATCCTGATGTAGATCTTCGTTTATTGGGATCCCCTGCCCAGTCTGCATCACAATATACAATAAGTTCACGCTCATTCTTGCTTAATGACTGCGGTGAATATATCAATTCGTCCCCAACGGTTCTTTTCAGATATCTAAGTATCCTCTTAACCGCTTCCATATGTCCAGTACATGGTGCATGCATAAACTGAGACACTTGATTGACTGAATAAACAATATCAGATCGAGTGAATGTGAGATACTACAACATTCCTATTAAGCTGCGATACCTGGTGTGGTCGTCACACAGATCTCCATCATGAGCACTGAGTTTTTGGTGAAGCACACTTGAAGTTCCTAGAAGTTTGCAGTCTTTCATGCCTGCCTTGCTGAGAACATCCACAATATACTTGTGTTGAGTGAGCGTCAAGCCATGAGCCTGGTTATCAACTTCTACACCAAGAAAATAGCACAGGGCACCAAGGTCTTTCATCTTGAACCTCTGACCTAGTAAATCTTTTACTTCTTGGATGTGAGCTTCAGAGTTCCCTATGATGACAATATCATCAACACAAATTAATAGTAGAGGGGTCACATTCTAACTTCTAAAAATAAATAGTGAGTGGTCTAATGCGGAACGAGCAAATCCATGTTTTTGAATCTCAAGTGAGAAGCTATCAAACCAAGAGCGAGATGCTTGCTTTAGACCATAAATAGCTCTCTTTAGCCTGCACACATGTGTTTTGCAATTTTGTTCTTGATATCCAGGAGCTTGTTCCATATAGACTTCCTCATTCAAATCCCCATGTAAGAATGCATTTTTCACATCAAGCTGACTCAACTTCCATCCATGTTCAACACCCAGGGAAAGAATAATTCGAATTGTTCCCATTCTCACCACGGGACTGAAGGTCTCATCATAGTCTTGCCCTGCTTCTTGGGTGAATCCTTTTGCCACAAGTCTTGCCTTGTATCGTTCAATGGTTCCATTTGGCTTATACTTTATTTTGTAGACCCATTTGCATTCGACAGCATTTTTGTCAGGTGGTCGGGGAACAACTTTCCAGGTTCTACATTCATGCAATGCATGCATTTCATTATTCATGGCTTCTACCCACTTGGTAGAAGTGGCTGCCTGATAGTACATAATGGGCTCATCTTCCTTATTGAGTGCAATTAAAAAGAGCTGAAAATCCAAGGAGAAGTTGTTATAATTGACCCACTTGTCAATGGGATGTCGTATGCGATTTGATTTTCTGACTTCAAGAGTATGAGAGGGAATAGGATCAGTGACTAAAACATGATCTGGATGATTTGATACTTTCAGTCTCTGTCTAGAATAAGAAATGCCTTTGTATCTGCCCGGTACGAATGGTAGTGCTTCCTCCTCATTCTGTGACCCCGATGTCCCAGTGTTCTCAAATATCTCTTCTTCTTGCTGTACACAATCTGGAGAACATGCTTTATTGGAACTAGCATATCCGTTCTAAACTCAGCCAAGGATGGTAGACTTCAGTTGTGTTGGGGAACATATCCGTTGTGTCAGTACCATGATCAAATTTTTTTTCATCAAAGACAACATTCCTTGAGATTCTGATGCGCTTGTTGATTGGATCATAACACCTATATCCTTTGTAATCATCTGCGTATCCCAAAAACCTACACTTCTAAGCCTTGTCCTGAAACTTGTTTCTCAGAGACTGATCAATGTGCACATAACAAACACATCCGAAGACACACAGATCGTGATAACTAGGGTAAGCTCCAAAAAGACAATAATGAGACTTATTTTTCAGAACAACCATAGGCAGTCTATTTATCACATGAACGGCAGAATGAAAGGCTTCTGTCCATAGGTTGATGGGAAGGTTACTGTCATGAAACATGCTCATGGCACTTTCAACGATATGCCTATGTTTTCGCTCAACAATCCCATTTTGTTGTGGGGTGTGTGGGCAGGACACCCTTCTTCCTATTCTGTTATTTTGAAGAAAAAAAATAAAGTCACGAGAAGATAACTCCTCACCTCCATCACATTGAAAAAATTGAATGGACTCAGAAAATTGATTTTTAACCAAGAAAAGAAAATTTTGAAACAAAGAGAAGACTTTCGACTTATTTTTTATGAAATATATCCAAGTGTATCGAGAATAGCTATCAACAAAGATTAAGTAGTATCTGCTCCCAGATCCAGAAACAATTGAGGCAGGTCCCCATACATCAGAACAAATTATCTTTAAAGGTTTTGAAGCTCTCTTATTAATGGAATGAAAATGCAATACATGACTTTTGCATGAAAAACAACTGAGACACTTCTGACTTCTTTCATCCCCATTTAGACTTTCTTTTGGAATGAGATTATTAGAGACAAGTTTCTCAATAAAATGACTCCCACAATATATTCAGAAATACTAAAAATATTGGCAGAAGAGGATGAACACGACTCTAATGAAGACTTCGAATCCAGATGAACAAGACAGACGGAATGACATGGAGCTTCTTCAAAAACATACATATTGCCTCGTCTCTTTCCTTCAGCGAATGTTTCCCTCGTGCTTAGGTCCTTGATCTGCAAAGAGAAGGGAGTGAATTCAACTGAAGCATTATTATCATCAATAAGTTTAGAAATAGCGACAATATTTTTCTTGATGTCGGGAGCGTGAAGAACATCAGAAAGTTTAAGAGTGGAATATGACATGGGAATAACAATTTTTCCAATATGAGAAACAGGATGGTGGGATCCATCTTCAGTGACAATCTTACTTTTTCCAAAATAAGGAATAGGGTTAGAAAGCTTACCTGCATCACCTATCACATGAGTTGTTGCCCCTGAGTTGACAAACCAAGTGCCTTCATCACTCTGCTTCAATTTTAACTCTGACAAAGCGGATATTAGCAGATCTTTAATCTCTTCACTGTCTCTTATATTTGTCAACTTTCTTTTGGTTTCTGTCTGTAGACCCTTTCCTTTGTTTTCTGGATTATGCCAACAATTCGCCTTGATATGCCCCCTTTTGTTACAAAGGAAGCAAGTGGGGGATGGATCTTTGTCCTTGCGCATAAGTTAACATATTGGGAGTGGGAAGCAGACCACGTCCTCCGTGTCCACTTCGCCCTTGTCCTCCTCGTCCTCGTCCTCTACCATAAGTCACTCCTGTGGCAAAAAATTCTTGTTAATTTGTGTGAATGTGTGTTTCTTCAGAGAAACTCTTCAGAGTCATTTCATATTGAATCAGTTTAACTCGTAGCTCATCAAAAGTAGGAAGGACAGGGAGATACAATAGTGAAGTAACTATCATATTGTAATCGGATCCCAATCTACTCAGAGTTTGTTGCACCATGTCACCGTCACTTACCGCATATCCTATAACTGCAAGTTGGTCTGTGATAATCTTTATCTTGTTCAAGTATTCCATGATGGTTATGGAATCTTTTCTTAGCAACTGAAATTCTCTTTTGAGAAAAACCATCCTCGCTTGTGAAACCTGTGAATACGTCTGAACTAGTCGCTCTCAGAGTTGCAATGTTGTACAATTGTCAGGGATGACAAGGACCTCTTGAGACAGGATAGATGTGATATATGCAACAACTGATTGATCTTTCTTTTCCCAGTTGAGAAATTCTGCATTTTTGACATACACGATCGAACTCACCCCTTTATCATATTTTTATTCTCTCAGGACAAATTCTGGTGGGACTGGAGTGGTTCCATCCAGGTGACCTAAGAGACCTTGGCTCCTTATAAAAGTAATAATTTGTCTCTTCCAAATCAAGAAATTTGAGGTATTCAACTTTTCAGAAACAAGTTGATTGAGAAATCTTGAAGAAAGATTCGATTGAGAAGAATAAGGATCCATTGAGAAATAAAATTCAACAAGAGTGTTCACGAAGTGCTCAGTCTCCTCTTTTTTTTTTTTTTTAAATAAACAGGAGACCGCAGCCTGTCAGATTCAGAAAATATTGAGGCTGAACAGTGAACTTTTCTTTACACTTTTGAAATTTTTTGAGATTGACGTGATGAAAAGAAAATTTCACACGTTAGATACGTTTTCAGGTAAATGTAGAAAATGAGAGTCTGGGAAGAAGAACGTACAACAAAAACTGGTATATTTGGATATGCAAAACAGATACAAAAGAGAAGATCGGACAAAGAAAACAAATCAAGTGATACCAAACAAAGGCGGATCTAAAGCATGTATCGATTTGGTGTTTCACGTGAATCGATTTCAGCGATTCACGTGGAAAAGAATCTGCCCTTTTTGCACAGTCTGAATTCACGTAAACAGGGTTTACGTGAATCTCAGATTACCACGAAGAGATCAAGCCCACGTGAGATGTGGGTCAGGTGTACAGAAAATTTCAGGAAGAGATGAGCGACGTGAATCTCAAGCCCACGTGAGATGTGGGTTGGGTGCACAGAAAATTTCAGAGAGAGAACAAAAATAAAAATGAAAAGAAGGAGAAAGGAAGAAAAGTAGAAGGGGAGGAACGAAAAACCTCAAATCTCCGATCGTCGCACCTGACGGAAACCTTCTTCAACCCTCAGATAGATCTTGGCTCTGATACCATGTTAGAATACCTGTATTGAGAAGAGAGAGAGAGAGAGTTGCAGCTGTCACGATTTCTGTTCAGCAGAAATCGTGACCTAAAATGTATATTAATACTTGAATGTACAGTATGGGTCTGGATCCATTGTAATATCCCGATCCGAATCAAAAAATAACAAAACAAAACGTACATACAGGAGGTGGCTGTGGGTCAGGTTTGGACCCATACACCTAAAACACCTTTTTCAAAGAGGGCCTCAGGGCCATACATGTCCAGTTTTGTAAGAGCCCTTAAGAGGGTCATACTTGTCCTAGTTTTGTTAGTCAATAAAAGTTAGAATATGCAAAAGAGAGGGGGCTCGCTAGTGTTCCCTAAGCTCTCTCATTTCTTCTTCTTTTTCTATTCTTGTTTGCAGGATAAATATCAAATTTGAAGATAATTAACTGCATACATTATCAAAAACACATTTTTGTGAAACTGCAATCAAAATGTTTTATGGCAGCGTTGGACTTACAAAGAAATGACAAAAAAGAGAATGCATGTACTTGAGATACATGTGAGGGTGGACATCTAGAGTGATAAAGGAATAAGAATAATCATGTTGTAGAGAGCTTACATGTAACAGTATAACACTAACAAGGGTTTAAAAGATTAGAGGGTGGGATGTTATTTAACATGGTAAAAAACTTGTCACGAGGAGACCTGAATTTCTAACGCCCCCAAAGTCCGAGACTTATAATTTTTTGGAAAAAAATTGAAAGCCTTGTAATCATTCCTTTATCAGAGTTTTAAATAGTAATTCAGCAGAAAATGATGTTTTGAAGTAACAAGTCAACGGACCTTGGGCGCATTACTTGCGAACCTTTCTTTTGCACAACGGATACATAACTCCGTACATTCATTGAAACCAAATAGATTCAAAATGAGGTTTTAAAGTTTATATGAAAAGTAAAATTTCAAAGAAACCCTTTTACCAAATTATAAAATATGTCCTCAAGAGCGAAACGTCAGGGAAAGAGTCATCGTGCCATCGCTTATCGTACCGACCTAATCATCACCTGTACCCATAAAACGAGTCAATTTGATGAAAAACTGACAGGTGCACAAGTATAACAATTTAGAACAAAACTAACACATGCTTTATTTCATACATGATATGCAATTTAACACAAGTAAAGATAAGCATGTTAATCTTGTTTCTGTATCGTTCCAATATTATCAGATGTCTCCGAACAATGAGCAAAATGAGCATGCTAACAAAATTCAGAACCCAAACTAATATATACATTATTTTTTTCGTGGTATGCAAGTCAAAATAAATAAAATGAATATGATAACTTTATTTTGATATTAGCTGTCCTGAGGGTAGGCACATGAGAAATTTAGAAACAACTGAGAATGTCTACGGGTTTGTTATGCTATGTATTTTTTATACCCCGAACAGCTAGCTGAGTCCGTTCCTATGGGGACGACCAATGACCAAGAGAAAATTTCCCATAGGCATTCGTGGAAAGGGATACATCCAACTTCTGCAGAAGTCCATGGGATCTACCACCTAGGATAATATTTGGTAGCCCCGTCCCCTAACTTCGATGACTAAAGACACTGAGTCATTTGCCCGAGGGGTGGTTAACAACTTATCCATCGGAGTTTTTGTACCATCTCATCATCTCCTTTGACAGAACCAAAGAGACAAATGAGTATGTCAGGTTTTATTTAACTGAGGACTCATTCTACATGCTCTGGTATTTCAAACCAGCTCGAGTATCTTGCCTGTGAAGGCGATCATCACCATTTATGTGTTTTTTATTTCATCATTATACCTTTGCACGTTACGAGGTTACCATAAACCTCTCATCCAACATTGTAGTACTAACATGTCGTGCATTTCCGATAATACTACTACGATGAGAAAGATATCGGTTTCTTAGAAAGAAACCCCAACTTTAATGTGTTGTGAAAAAAAGATTTAATCATTTTAATTTAATTTGACATGCTCTGGTCTTTTAAACCAACTCGAGCATCTTGCCTGTGAAGGCGATCACCACCATTTGTGTGATTACCACTTTTATATAAATGTGCAGTTTGCATCAAAGTTGCTAGTCGAGGAAGCAGGAGCGGGAAGCGATACGGGAAGCGGGAAGCGAGGCACTTCTAAAATTTTAGGAAGCGGGAAGCGCGGGACGACTTATGATCGAACCAGGAAGCGTCTCAGAAGCGACCTAGGAAGCGAAGAAGGAAGCGACATATGATTCAAATGAGAAGCGAAAGGAAAGCATGTATATTTTCATTAAGCCGCAGGTCTGAAGAAGGAACTCGTGTTAATCCAATTAATTGTGTACAACAGCTCCTCCACGTATCTTCCTAACACCAAAATGCATGCCAACATCCAAAATTAACTCATTAGGAAAAAAGACAAAACTCCTTATAATTTATTCCTGTATATTTTGTTGACAAACCTCCACCCACATACTAGGATATTTTAGACTAAAGGAATGGGAGTAATGAAGACATTAACACAACCAACATGATCCAAATTCCTTAGGCTACATTATTTCCTAGTTAGACATTTCTCCTGGTTAATTGATTAAAACAAGATTGCAAGTGACAATGCAGACCCAACAAGATAATGAAGAGTGGAAAAAACATTGCACCTAAGCAAGCCCAATCTTAGCTCAACTGAGTACACACAATAGTGTGGGGTCGCCCAATTAACTAGTAACCCCCCAAATCCCCAATGCACTTCATATCTATTAACCATACAAAAATATTTCAGGATTTTTTAAGCCACGCTGTTTTAGCGCAAGATCTTCAGAAACAAATACAATCCCCCCACAAAAAATGAGACATTTTGAACATATCATGGTTTTTGTTGCAATATCATTAACATGATATCTATATTTTTATATTTTAATGCTTTTATTGTGTTTTCTCATACATTTTCAAGTTTTAAATGTACATTGATTCCCCCCCACCCCCCCCCCCCCCACACACACACAAAAAAAAAAAAACAAATTTCTTCAATTTATTGCAATATTTTCATTCGCCGTCGAGAAAATACCAATAACGAGATTTGCGACTTTGCTATTAACCAAGCGTCGAAGTTAGCAAAGTGACTCCCTGTGAATGATCGACGCAGAAATCCTGCTTCGCTGATACGAATCGATCGATGTCACCAAGATATCTTAAAAATTCATATATCTAACGCACACTGACAGCATCGCCAACGTGCCAGCTGAAACCCAATCAAACCCATCGATTTCTTTCCATTCATTTCCAACCAAGCACGCATCGAGCTCGATCGAGACTCGATGCAAATCAAACAGCAACAACGGAGGGACGAGAAATGACAGAGGAGAGAGAATCGAGAAAAGAGAGCATACCTGAATAGAGACATCGTCGAACGTCGGTGGAGGAGGTCGCCGGACGTGAATGGCGGAGGAGGTCGCCGGTCGTCGGACGTCAATGGCGGAGGAGGTCGCCGGTCGTCGAACGTCAATGGAGGAGGTCGCCGGTGGCCGAAAATGAGAGAGAGAGAGAGAGAGAGAGAGAGAGAGAGAGAGAGAGAGAGAGAGTCAGATAAAAAAAACAAAAACCCTAAGTTTCTTTTTTTTTATCTTTACGATTTTTTTTGAAAATATCCATTTTGCCCTTATTCAAAAACGATTTTCTTTAAATTTTTTGTTTTTCACGTGTTACTTTTTTTTTAAAAAGGGCAAACTTGACATTTTAAAAAATGCGTCCCCCTTTAAAGGAGTACGCGTACCCCTTTAAAGGAGTACGCGTACCCCTTTAAAGGAGTACACATACCCCTTTAAAGGGGGACGCGTACCCCTTTAAAGGGGGATGCACTTCCTATATTTTTCATGTGCTTCCCCACGCATTTCGGAAGCGCCGCATTTCGCGCTTCCGAAGCGCGCTTCCCCTAGTACATGTGCATTTCCGGTAACTTTGGTTTGCATATTACGAGATTGTCACGAATCTCTCGTCCAATTATCGTAGTATCAACATGCCGTGCATGCCTCACGATACTGCTTACGATAAAAGGGGAATGGGTTTCTTAGAAGAAATCCTACCCAATTACATTCCCATGCTCCCAGCCGAGGATATCCGGGTCATATCGGATATTAAACCGAAGTTTGTAAACACTTCTTCCTATTGTGCCGGTTTGAGAAAAACTTAGTTGCAATTAGGCAACTCTCAAGTGTTCGAATTTGCTTTTCAAAACTATGCATATTTGAATGCTGGATTCATGCAAGAAATTTCTTTTCTTTCAAGTTTTAGCGCACATGCGCTAATCTGTGTCTTTTGTAAAGAGCAAGCATGATACAAGGTAGGGAAGACTACGCTACTTCTTACCTTACAAAGTTGTATATATGTACGAATAACACATATATTACATAACGCAGGCATGTGCACATTACAGCGCAACGACAATGTATAAGGCAAGACTCGATGTGCGAAATGGCACATCGAGCTAAATAAATGCATAAGTGCATGAGGTACAAAATTGTACTTCGTCTAAATAAATGCGTAAGTAGTGCATGAGGTACGAAACCGTATCTCGGCCAAATAAATGTGTAAGCAATGCACGAGGTACAAAACTGTACCTCAGCCAAATAAATGCGTAAGCAGTAGCTTGTAAACATGATAGCGCTGCGACAAAGTAAATGACATAAAACAATGCTCGATATGTGAAACCACATATCGAACTAAATAAATGCGTAAGCAGAAGCCTGTGTACGTAAAAACATTGCGGCAAAGTAAATGACAAAGAAAAAAAAGACAAGGATCGTAAAACTACGCTCTTGAGTTAAAAGCGTGTATATATATAATTATGTTTATTTACAAGTTTTAGCATTGTCCTTTTTTTGTTCATCGTGCAACTTTCTCCTGCCTCGAAGAATGTCGGCTTTACTGATGATTCCGAGTGTAGGTGATAAGTGGTTTGTGCCTTGGTGCGCGCGTGGAGTTCGTTGTGTCGATGAAGTGTGCTTAATGGTTTGTCGTATTGTGAAAAAATAGAAAAGAGGGAATCACGCGCTGGCATTGCGTTTGGGTCGCAAAGGACGATACCCAACCCTGGCTCGGGTCGGCTGACTGTGCCGAGTTGGGATCGGCGAGGACCGAGCTCAATTGGGCCAGTGAGGCCTCAACCGAGCCGGACTCGGTTGAACCCCTAACCGAGTCGGGCTCAGTTCGGCAAAAAGGAAAGCAGGGGGTGGGCTCAGTTTCTAGGTTGAGCCTTGCCCCAAGCTTAGATCTGACCAAGGACCTAGGCTCGGTCTGGCTGTCGAGCCCGACCCGAACCATGGCAAGGGACCGAGCCTAGCAACAAGAGGGCAGGGGCAGGTGGTGGGGTGGGCTCGGCTACCGGGTTGAGCCCATCCCCAACTTGAGAACGCGGGAACGGGTCGGGGGGGGGGGGGGTGGCGCCCCTCCCTTACAGAAAAAGGGAAAACAGAAGGAGGCAAGGGATTCGCCCCTGCCTGTCGGAAAACAAAAATCAGGTGGAGGCAGGGGATTCACCCCTACCTGTCGAAAAAACAAGAGGCAGGGGCTACGCCCCCACCTGCCGTCCTGACAGAGAAGGGAGGGCAGGGGCCGCACCCCTGCCCGCCGGCCGAAAAAGAGAGGGAGGGCAGGGGTTGTGCCTCTGCCCGCCGGCCGAAAAGCCCAAGTGATGGCAGGAGGGTGTTAAAATGTATCTCTTATATATATATATATTACATCAATACCCGATAGGGGTATTTTTGTAATTTCACATAGTTGTTTTAGAAAACAACTATTTTCGATTTTTGATAAAATGTATTTTTTATTTTTTACAATTCTTTTTTGTTATTTTTTAGGACCAAAAGGGGCTCCAACTATAGAGTCGTTGGAGCCCCCAACGGTCACAAATGTGACCGTTGGGGGCTCCCAACGACTCTATGGGAGCCCCCTTTTGGGCTCTCCTTTTTAGGCCTTTGGCCTCTCCTTCTCTCCCTCTTGTATAAATAGGGGTGAACCCCTTGTATATTTTTCATTCTTGAGAGCTTTCTCTCTTCTCAATAAGAGGCTTTTTATATTGTTGCCTTCTTAAAGGCTTGTGCTTGTATTGTCCCTTTGTGGACTTGTGATATTGTCTCTTTTATTCATTGTTGTAAGTGCTTGTATGCACTCTTTATATTTCCGCAATATCTCATTACAGAGGGCACACCCTCTTGCCGGTTGACTTGAGAGAGAGGGAAAGAAAGAGAGGGGTGCACATACCTTCAAGGCACGCATCTCTGGCGAGGGGAAGCCCGAACGAGAGGTGATCCCGGCGGGGATCCGATTCCAGCAGAGAAGGGGAGATAACAGAAGGGAGAGAGAAGCAGGGAGCAGGAGGTCGCCGGGGTAGGGAGGGCTTCAGCGGTGGTCGGATTGTTAGTTTTTGATCCACTCGTGAGAGTTGAGAGACAGGGAAAGAGAGAGAGAGAGTGAGTGAGAGAGAGAGAGAGCAGAAAATAAAAACCGATAACCCCAAATTACACAGGGTCGGCTGTTGTATGATCTCATTTATAATAACATACAAAAATATAAGACTAGGGTACAAAAGTACCCTTATTACAAAAAGGTAAATTACACTGCCATTAATGACACGTTACGGGTCTGGATCTCCAGACCTGTGACCCATGGCTGGAGAATACACTTCTTTTCACCCTCCCTCAAGTTGTGCATGATCTTGGACCATGAACAACTTGCCTTTTAACATCCAAAATCTGTCTTTCGTCAATCCTTTTGTAAATATATCCGCCACCTGATCTGTGGTTCGTACAAATTCAGGCTCAATCTCTTTCTCTTCTACCTTTTGTCTCACAAAATGCTGATCTATTTCAATATGTTTGGCACGACTGTGATGGATTGGATTAAAAGACATACTAATGGCACTCTGGTTGTCACACAAAAGAAGTGATCGAGAGATCAATTCCCCTACTTCTGTCAGTAAATGTCTAATCCAAGTAGCTTCAGCAGTGGCGGCTGCCATTGACCTATATTCTGCCTCTGTACTGGATCTGGCAACAACCTTTTGTTTCTTACTACTCCAAGAAACTAAATTCATCCCAACAAACACACAATAGCCGGGTACCGATCTGCGTTCATCTGGATCTCCTGCCCAGTCCGCATCAGAATAAACAATGATCTCATGTGCATTTTGCCCATTTGTCTTTTGCTGATATATGAGGCCATCCCCAACAGTTCCCTTTAGGTATCGAAGTATCCGTTTAACTGCTTCTATATGCCCTTCACATGGTGCATGCATAAATTGAGAAACTTGATTCACCGAGTAGACTATATCTGGACGAGTAAAGGTGAGATATTGTAACATACCTACTATGCTACGATACTGTGTGGGATTATCAAAAGGATCCCCATCTTGAGACCTAAGCCTTTGATGAAGGACACTAGGAGTTCCCAAGGCCTTGCAGTCTTTCATACCCGCTTTATTTAGAACATCAATGGTATACTTATGTTGGGTGAGAGTCATCTCGTCAGAAGTACTGTCGACTTCAACTCCAAGAAAGTATCGTAGCTTGCCAAGGTCCTTCATTTTGAACCTTTGATTCAAGAGACGTTTCACTTCTTTAATGTGCTCATTGGAACTGCCAGTGATGATGATATCATCTACATATATCAATAACAGAGTAATTGTGTCTTGGTTCTTAAAGATAAATAAGGAATGGTCAAGAAGAGATTTCTTAAAACCATATTTTTGAATTTCAACAGAGAAACTGTCGAACCAAGATCGGGATGCCTGCTTCAATCCATATATCGCCCTTTTTAGTCTGCATACATATTTTGTAGGATCGCCTTCTGCGTAGCCCAGGTTGTTCCATGTATACTTCTTCTCTCAAATTTCCATGAAGAAAGGCATTCTTCACATCAAGTTGGCTAATAGTCCATTGATGTTCAATAGCTAAAGAAAGTATAATCCTGATTATTCCCATCTTCACCACTGGACTAAAAGTTTCATCATAGTCCTGTCCTTGCTCCTGTGTAAAACCTTTGGCTACAAGTCTCGCCTTGTAGCGCTCTATAGACCCATCTGGTTTATACTTTATTTTGTACACCCATTTCGAACCAACAACATTTCTGTCAAGTGGTCTTGATACGACATCCCACGTACCACATTCATGTAGAGCTTCCATCTCCTCATTTATTGCTTCAATCCATCTTCTGGAATTTGATGCTTGAGAGAACGTTGTGGGTTCATCTTCTTTATTCAAGGCTGTTAGAAAGAGTTGAAAATCTAATGAGAAATTTTCATAACTGACTCATCTTTGAATTGGATGACGAGTTCGTGTCGATCTTCTATTATCAGTGATGTTGGGTGTGGAGGATCTGTCTGTTTCTGAATTAACTATGGTGGGCGGCTCTCTTTCTCGGCGAGCGTAGACAAAACCTTTATACCTTTGTGAATTCGAAGTTGGGTCTGTATTTTCATGAGCAACCACTTCATCAGCAGACATAGATTCCTTATTCTTTTGAGTACAGTTCGAGCAAACCTCACTAGTTCCGGAGAGAAATTCATAATTCAACCAAGGATGATAAGCCTCAACTTCAAGTTGTGATTCTGAGGAACTAGTACATCGACAATCAAAATTCAATTCATCGAAGATGACATTTCTTGATATTTTGATGCGCTTGCTCATCGGATCATAGCACTTGTACCTTTTATAGTCATCGGCATAGCCTACAAACCTGCACTTCAGGGCCTTGTCCTGAAACTTATGTCTCTTTGAACTATCAACATGAACATAACATAGACAACCAAACACATGCAAATCATGATAGTTGGGATGTACACAAAAAAGACACAAGTAATGAGACTTGTTTTCCAAAATAGTCATGGGTAAACGATTTATCACATGAACTGCAGAATGAAAAACCTTTGTCCATAAAGTGATCGGGAGACTGCTGTCATGCTTCATGCTCATCGCACTCTCAACAATATGGCGATGCTTTCTTTCAGCAATCCCATTCTGCTGAGGTGTGTGTGGGCAAGACACCTTTTTCCTTGTCCCGTTACTTTGGAGAAAGTTAGTAAAGTCAATGGATGAAAATTCACCTCCTCCGTCACATTGGAAACTAAGGATGTTTTCAGAAAATTGGTTTTTGACAAAGGAATGGAAGTTTCAGAACAACTTGAAGGTCTCAGATTTGTGTTTCACGAAAAATATCCAAGAATAACGAGAATAACTGTCAACAAACAAAAGGTAATATCTAGTTCCAGATATGGAAGCAACTGGAGCAGGCCCCCAAACATCAGAACAAATAGTCTCATAAGAGACAACTAGGACATTTGTTGTCATCGACATTTATTCTTAAACTTGACTTGGGAATGAGGTTATTTGAAACAAGCTTTTCAATGAAACTACTACTGCAATGACCTAGACGACCATGCCAAAGATTTGGTTTATTGATTTCAGAGACACTGAAGACACAAGTGGAATTTTCAGAAGGCAACGATGATTGGAGCTTCAAGTTTGGATCTGCAGAGCGAATATGTGCTGAAGGATCTTCTTGAAAAACATACATATTGCCTTGCCGTTTTCCTCTAGCGAACGTCTCCTTCATGCAGAGATCCTTGACAAGAACAGAAGAGGGAGTAAATTCAACTGAGGCTTTGATATCATCAACAAGTTTAGAAACTGAAACGATGTTTTTCTTGATTTCAGGAACATAAAGAACCTTTGAAAGATTGATAGAAGATTCAGACAGCGGTATAATGGAGTTTCCAATATGAGAGACAGAGTGGTGTGATCCATCTCCAGTAACTATACTGCTTTTACCAATGTAAGGAACAAGTTTTAGGAGCTTACCTGCATCACCAGTAACGTGAGTCGCCGCGCCAGAGTCCACATACCAAGTACCTTGCTCATTTTGTTTTAGATTCAATTCTGCTAAAGCTGACAACAATAACTCCTTTACTTCTCCGCTGGTCCTTGTACTGTCTGTGCCTCTTTTTGCTTCAGTTTGTGTCGATTTTCCTTTATTTTGGGGATTAAACCAACAGTTAGCTTTGATATGCCCCTTCTTATTACATAGAAAGCAAGTAGGAATTGGCCTCAGTCTTTGTGGATTGGAATATGTGTTGGGTATAGGTAATAATCCACGACCTCCTTGACCACTTCTCCCGTGTCCTCATTTTCCCTTGATATCATAGCTTTCTCGTCCTCGTGCATAAGTAATCCCTGTAGCAAGAACTTCTTGTGCCCCAGTATGCATAGATGATTCTTCAGAAAATCCCTTTAGGTTCATCTCATATTGTAACAATTTTGCACACAGATCTTCGAAGTTGGGCGGCTCAGGTAAACATAACAAGGAAGTAACAATCATATGATAGTCGTGTCCCAATCCACTGAGGGTTTGATGTACCAAATCTTTATCAGTTATTGTACTTCCAACAACTACTAGTTGATCTGTGATAACCTTCATTTTGTTCAAGTATTCCATGATGGTCATGGAATCCTTTCTTAACATTTGAAATTCTCTTTTAAGAAACATAATCCTGGCCTGAGAAACCTGTGAGTATGTCTGAACAAGTCTGTTCCAAAGTTGCATGGCAGTACAGTCATCTGGAATTGCTACAAGTACCTCTTGTGACAGTGTAGATGTGATATAAGCAACAAGCGCTTGGTCTCTTTTCATCCAAGTCACAAATTTAGGATTTCTAACATATACTGTAGTAGGTTCCCCTTTATTGTCCCTTTCCTCTTGTGATATGAATTCAGGAGGAACTGGAATAGATCCATCCAGATGTCCAGAAAGATCCTGACTCCTAATAAAAGGTATGATTTGTCTCTTCCAAGTCAAGAAGTTACCATTGTTTAATTTTTCAGACACGAGTTGACTGAGGGAGCTTGAAGAAAGAACTGACTAACTAGGAAGTGAATCCATGGTTTACAGCATTAAGAATGTATTTAGCACAGTCTATCTACAGTTTCTGTAACCTTTTTTTTTTAGCAGAAACTAATTCTGATCAATGGCCGACGACAATGGCTGAATTTGAAGCAGAAATTAAATATTTGTCAGATATTGAATATGAAAGTCGTGAATATGAATTCACGACTGTGAAATGAAAAGCAGTATAGTTAACTAGTAAAGTGTATGAAGGCAACTAGCAAAGTGTATGAAGGACATAATGAAGTGTAGCTGTATCAAAACAAAACCCGATTGCATGATTAGGTCACGCTGTGATCAAAGTCAACTAGCAAAGTGTATGAAGGACAAAATGAAGAGATATTAAAATATATGTAAGAGATATTTAACTGTGTAACTCAGACAAGAAGGAGAAGAAATGATCAGATTTGATTAACGTCAGATCTGATCATTGTCTGGAGATGGAAACAAATGCGAGATGAAAGAAGGTGCAGACGAGATTAGGGAAAAGCAAAGGTTTTTTTTTTAATATCGTCAGATCTGAATTTCTTTTTTGGTTCATATCGCTGACCCCAATTGTTTTGGGATGAAGGCGTAGTTGTTGTTGTTGTTGTTGTTGTTGTATCGTCAGATCTGAATAATGTCAGATCTGATTGAACTTGGGTAAACCAGAAAAGAGGGGCTGACGAGATTGGGGAAAACAAAAGTATTTTCTTGACTTAGGAGAAAGAAAAAATATCGAGGAGAAAGGGATCTTTAAGACGTACCTTTTTGGATCGATTCCAGCTTCACCTGTAACGTGGCTCTGATACCATGTTAGTTTTTGATCCACTCGTGAGAGCTGAGAGACAGGGAAAGAGGGAGAGAGAGAGAGCAGAAAATAAAAACTGATAACCCCAAATTACACAGGGTCGGCTGCTATATGATCTCATTTATAATAACATACAAAAATATAAGACTAGGGTACAAAAGTACCCTTATTACAAAAAGGTAAATTACACAGTGCCATTAATGACACGTTACGGGTCTGGATCTCCAGACCCGTGACCCGTGGCTGGAGAATACACTTCTTTTCACGGATGTCATGCAAAGGGGAGGGTATTGGGGAGAGAGAAGGAGCGCAGGGGGGAGGGTTGTTTTTCTGTAAAAGGAAACCCCCTCCCCTTGCGGGGGTTTAAATAAGAACGGGGAGGGGGGGGGATTTTTTTTTAAATTCTTGGGTTTTACAGAATTAGTGTTAGTACAAATATTGAGAATGTCATATTGAAGGAATTGGGAGGATGGGTTGGACTTGTATTTTGCAAGGACCACCCCATGTAGATGGGACGGAACAATGATGATTCAATTTATGCTGCGTTCTTTGTCTTTCCCTGCAACATTTTGTTGGGGAACGATACAATATTGATAGATCGCACTATTGATAGATCGAAGAAACATATGAGAAGAAGAGGAAAAAAAACAATCGAACATGAAACATGGATTTTACGTGGTTCGGCAAGAGTTGCTATGTCCACAGCCGTACTGAGATTCTTTATTCAGATTGAGGAAAACCACGTTACAGAAGGCTGATTGCCTACTTTAAATAGGAGTCTAGAGAGACCTATTTAGAGTAAAACTCTTCAGGATAATCTTTAGGATAAAATTACAGAAATACCCTCCAAAAATTAGGGATTTATATCAGGCTCCACACTCCATCACATTTTGTCTTTTGCCAAGTGTTTGCCTTGGATTGAATTTTGTTTAGACTTTTTAAATGCCTATTTTCATTGAATTAGTTCTATAGTCTATGACTTGATTATGGGCCTTGGTCATTGAATTGCAGCTTTGCAATTTGCTCCAGATTTGACCATTGTATCTGCTGGATTTGATGCTGCACGAGGTGATCCCCTTGGTTGTTGTGATGTAAGTATGTTTTTGTTATCAAACTTTGAAACTTTTCTTACGGTCATGGTTCCATATAAATATTCTCTGTAGCCTCAGAATGATACATGAGGTTGTATGTTATGTTTTGTTTTTTATTTTAGGCTTGATTTTACGTGTGTGCATTATGATTTCCTTGAGCAGCTCTTTTATTGGAGAGAATTTATCTACTACAGGTGACCCCAACTGGGTTTGCTCAGTTGGCACATATGTTGACGGGTATATCCAATGGGAAATTGCTTGTTATTCTTGAAGGAGGGTATGTTTTAACTTTTAATATTTGATTCAATTGCATTTAATATTTTACTAAAACTTTTGCTTTTTTTTAATTGTATCAACAGGTACAATCTACGTTCGATATCGTCTTCTGCTACTGCCGTGGTAAAGGTACTTATAATGAATAAATGAGTAGAAAGAATAATTGTTTGTTATTGCTTGGAAAGGATATGATAATTTGGAAAGTGGTTATGTTTGCTCAGTTTTATAGTTCTGTTTATGACAGAAAGTGTTTAGTTTACTTTATGTGGAAATTGCTGGTTGTAAGTTGTTTTGTCATGTAGTTTCTGTCTAGAATTGTTCATTATTTTTTCTTATTGCTTTTTCTGCATAGAATTGTTGGTCATGTTTCAATCCATTCACCATGTACCTTGTATATTTTCTAGCCAATCTTTTGGGTTCTTATGGTCTTTCTTGAATTTTATTATATTAAAATGTTCTCTTATGAAAATATTTGGATAGAAGTTTATGGTGAAACATTCGTAAACGTTATTATTTAAAAAAAACGTGGTCCACTGTGCTTAAGTTGTCTGATATCACCTAATTCAATTTGCCATTTTGTGGATGTCATATGGTTTATGGATGTATGTTAACCTTGCAAGCCAACTGAGTGATTGCACTTGGGTGAGTTCAGTCTACTCGTCAGTCTGAAGTCTGAATGTTTGCTTCTGCTGTGTAACTTCCAACTAAATTCAGTTATCTTTTTATTGTTGCGAAGTGTAGTTGACTCACCATTTTTTTGACTTCATGCTGACTGAAGAAAGTCTGATAAGCTTATTATACCAGTCCATCAGGATTTGATTACTGGAAATTGGACTTTAACTAGCTATCGTTCATCAAGATGATGACTTCCATGCAAAGAAAGGAGTATTTATGATACTAATTACTCATTTTATGTCTTGTGACACTACAATATCCACATAAGTATGTCTTGATAGATGGTGACAAGTGAAATTTCATTGCAATGTATAGGACCAATGGACTTGTAGGGAGCTGTAATCAATGCTTCCTAAAGTGACACCCAATATTATCAGATGGGCTGAGAAGAAACTTTTGCTTGTTGAAACACTACCTAACTTTTGTGAAGTTTGGATTCTTCAACATTTTGATATGAAAAATGAATTCCTTGGAAAATGTTCCTTCTTGTTTTAGTCCTAAGGTGGAGACTGGATCGTGAGAAGTCATATGAAGTAAGGTCAACCTGTGTGGTTTGATAATTTTAGTGGTGCCAATTTGAAAGGTGTTATATGAGAAGCTGTGAGGATCAAATCCTATTTATAGAAAATGATGAGATCTTTATTCCACTTGTGTACAGGGATGTTGTAGTTGGAGTATTTGAATTACATGTTTGACATTAAAGATTTAGGTGTCCTTTGGCACTTTCTTGGAAAAGGTTGCCAGAATAAAAGAAAAGAACATTTATTCCCAAGGGGAATATGTTTATAAGTTTAATGTGGTTGCTGGATTGATAGTGCCATGTTATCTTGACCAATGGTCCTAGATTGCAGCATAGCTGTTTTACACATTCTCCATCAATTTGGCTGGCTTGCCACCTGTATACACACCATTGTGAAATAAGCCCGTGGATGATGTTCAAACCTTTCAAAGGTTATAGTGAAACTAATTTACCTTCCTTTCACCTGATCAGATATTATTTGGACTGTCAATTCTGTGAGACACTTTATGTGTGCTCAAGTTAAATTTGAAAGCAGTAAACTTTCTTGAGAGAAAGTTAAACTTTTTTGTGTATTACCTTGGAAAATGCCTATTCATATGGTCTTCATGATCTTTTTCTTGATCCAGACATCTGCTTTCAAATGATATTTTGGTGCACCTATTGTTTCTTTTGAAACATCAAGCTGCAAGGTATCTTGTTTAAGCATGCAGCCTTAACTTCTTTTACTGAAGTATTTAGCTATTACTAAGAAATGTATAATCAGCTCTCTGGACTCTGGGACATGGACTCTCTCATGGCGTGCCCAGCATCTTATTCTGTAGGCTTGCACCTTGATTCAGATCAAATAAATGCATCCAAAGTTTTCTTCTTTTTTCTTGTTACTATTGTTGAAGAAATGATTCTTGCTATACACACGTATTGCAAACTTTGTGAAGGTCCTCCTTGGTGAAAGTCCTATATTTGAAATGGATAGCATCATGCCCTCCAAATCGGGGTTGCAAACTCTAGTTGAAGTTCTGGACATTCAAATAAAGTTTTGGTCAAATCTTGAAGCAAGCTATGCCAGAGTTCGCTCACTGTGGGAATCATCACTTATGCATGGCAGGAGTAAGTAGCAATATTACTTTTTGTTCTGGGTATATTACTTAGCCTTATTATTGTGGAATAAATATTATTTTTCAGTTTTTTTTGGTTTAAACAACAATTATATTCATGTCATATTTATCTAGCTTGGTCCGATGTATAGTTCACTTTTAGCCTATCCCTTTAGAAATTAGATCAAGTTATTCATACACTGACTTCAAGTGAATATATGTTCATGTATGTTAGATTACATTCAGCTTCTTTGTAGTGTTATTCTATAAAAGAATCAGTTTTTTCTGAGCTTTTTAACTAGTCATTATTTTTTATTTTAAATGTTGAGTAGCCACCATGTGAAAATTGTTTTTCTTTTAATAATGGAAATTTTATACATCTAGAATCTAGAAATATTTCATGGATTTACTGGTTTAGCTTGTCACTTGTTCTCTTAGGACACAGTATGCAAAAGATGGAATGAAACAAGGAACAAGTGTCTTCAATACTCCTTGAATTATATGTATGATTAAAATTCCCATATTTTTCTTATAATAACGTGTACTATCTTGATGATTGCATTTCTAGGATGTTTAGGATTGTAAAGATACCATTAAAATGAGATTTTACACTGTAATTTCCATGTTAGGGCATCAAATTTGAGGATACTAGCTAGTTTGAGATTCTGGAGACAGCTAACAACGTTGTGATTTATTTTCTACAGCTGCACCCTGATCCTTCTGAACATGTCAACAATGAATATATAATTGCATAGTCATTAGGAACCAAAGCACAATGTACATGTATAAGTGTTTCATACCTTTTTCTTCCTAAGAACAAATGTTTAGAATCGGACAGGAGGAAATGCCTTGTGCTTGCCTTTTATCTGCCTATGCTTGTGTGGTTTTACTCGTGATTTGTCTCTTAAAAGCACATTTTTTACAGTTTTATCTACTCTAGATGCCAGTGTTCAGCTTCATTTGGTGTCAATTTTGGTTAAAAAGCATTTGAGTGCAACCTTTATATGAGCCTGATGGCCCTACATAACAGCGGCTCTGAAGCCTTTGCCTGATTGTTTCCTGCTCCAGAGCCATTTAATATACTTGAAATTCATGGGCATAATTTTTTTTTCCTTGAGCAAAAGGAAAACTTTATTAAGATTAAGATATAAATTCTCATTTTATTGTAAAGAATGTTTATTTTCTAGTCCAACCTGTCGAGGCCATTTAGATGTTTGATCAAATAATGGAATCGCATTATGACTTTTTTAATTCTGTAGAAGTTGATGTTATGTTCACTTTGTGCTGTCCATCTTTATTGTGAATTGTCCTAAGATGTATGGGCTCCTCTGAATTGGAATGATTTGTCTTAAAATACATGGTCTAAACAGAAACGTTGTCTTTCTTGATCTTAGTTTCGATGTGGAGTTCGATTAGCTAATTCATTACAGCATCCCTTTCAGAGATGATGATCAAGAAAAAGAAGAGGGCGCCTGGATTTCTTTGGTGGAAGTGCGGTCGCAAGAGGCTTATTTATGCTTTGTTCTTTGGTCGATACAGTAAAAAAGCAAAGGTTGCTGGAAAACAGCAGACGGTGTTTGCTGGGCCCCACTGACTCAGGGGATTACTTAGGCTTCTGTATCTGTTACTATATGGTGCTTTTGAAGGCATCATTTGTAGCACTCTCTTTTCTTTTTTAAATTTTTTTGTGTAAATTGTTCTTTCTGCGTCTATATGAAGTCATGAACCAAAACCACTTGCAGATTGTTTTGGCCTTTTCCAAATTAGAACGAATTATAGTGTTCTGTTTAATGGTGAGTCATTTCAATCGTCCGGGGAGTTGGAATCTGTTCAAGGCGGCTCCTCACGCTGTTACTGGGAGGGGCTCCTTCGATGCCACCAAGATGTCATGGATTGAATGCCCACCACTTGGATGGCTTCCACCGTTTTTTTGGCTGAGAAAGCTGGGGGAAGCCCCCCTCCCCTTCCCTTATTGAAGAAAACTATGCAGAACGGTATAACATTGAGGACAAAATAATGGAGAAAAGAATTAGAAGAGTAGGATCATTAAACACACCCTGGCTCCTCCACTTCCGCTGCGGTTTCAGAATCTTGTGAAATGGTGGCTCACAAAAAGCTGTTCATTGGCAGGGCTCGCCAATATTAATGGCATCTATAAGGAGCCCCTGTTGGTATGGCTCTTCTGACCTGATCCTTTATCCTTTTTGGGTTTGTGGTGGTGTGGTTCAAACGTCACAAACAGATTCTGGTTGTTTCAGGCACCCAGGTCATCTGGGATGGAAAACCACCTGACTGGGATATTGCCAATGAGTCGAATATCTACCTGTAAACATCTGTTGGCAGGCTTTTTTTTTCGATGAAAGAAGCTGGGGAAGGCACCCTTCCATTATTATCAACAGTAACTTTACAAAACACTAAAAATTACAGCAAAACATCAAAAAATAGGAATAGAACTCAGATCTGGTCCTGTGACCCTCTGCTCCCCTCTGCCTAGTGGAATAAGTAGCAAAACACCCACATCATCAGCAGGCAAAAGTCCAAGAATAGCCAATCCATGCACATTATGAGTCAAACTTTGATAAACAGAATTTATCTGCCCCCTTCCTTGGGGACTGCTTTCAGCCAAGAGACCCATGCTGAGTTATTTGACACTGTAGAGTTGATGCTCCTCTCCTACAGTTTGTCAAGTAAACGATTGAGTGGGAAATTTTCTTGGTTATTTTTGCAAATGTCCTCAAAATGTGTGAACGACCTTTAACCACACGAGTGATCTGCACACATCCAAATACCTGCACTATTATGGCAAGATTGCCCACCCAGCTCTAAGACTTTAAAAGATTACATGGCCATCTTTTTCAGCATCAATGATCCTGCCCTCATGCAAAAGGCACTGTTTATGCACAACGGTCCCTCCCCCTGCTACCGAAGCACACGCAGAGAGAAAAACCAAATTCTACGAGGCAAAAAAGAGGGATTTCAACATGGCCCTAACCTCACCCCAATGTACACTACAGACTTCTCAATGCCCCTTTGTCACCACCAAAAGATTCACACAAAAAAAGGATTTTGATGGGACTCCAGATCACAAGCCTTAATTTATGCATGCTCCAAATAGTGATCCCTTAACATTAAAGGATTCAGAGGGAGAAGAGTGCGCCCCCTCAGAAGAAAACAGAGGTAAGGATAGAATTTTGATGGGTTCTAAAACAGAAATCCAATAGCAATAACCCATTGCTGACCAACAGGATTCGAAAAGAAAGAGGAAAAAGCAGGTGGCGGGGCATCCCATTCATCTGAGACATATCAAGAGGCCTGATTATCAGGTCAAAGCACGCTTGAAAGCACACATGCCACACCCAAAGTTTTTTTCCACAGAGAAAGCTGGGGTTAGGCAGACCCCCACCAGATACAACTATACCATTGGGATTTGAACTTGCAAATAGTGAACCCTTAACAGTTTTTGGAACCAGGCATCAGCTCCTGGAGTGCAGCATGCAGGCTTTTTTCTTTGTTGGAAACGGCTTCAAAATCATGCAATGATTTTAACATATTTTAGCTTAAGCATTGACAGCCCTCCCTCCGCATCCAACTTTTGTCTTACCCATGCCCCTTAATAACTGAGAACCAGTATTTTCTGGCATCATAATTGAAACACAAATGGTCTCAGGTCCACGGTCTACATGACACCTATCAACCCGTCCAAACCATAATAGCAGTTCTCTTTGCGAAAAAAAGAGAGGAAATTGAAGTACAAATGGTCATTCACACCAACAAACAAACGAGTATGAAAACCTGTTTGGAACAAACAGGGCACAAATAAATTCCATATGCGGTTGAATTCAATACAACTTATTATTAATCTATTGCTATAGGGATGCCTAAAGTCACATGCCATAGGCATTTAGAGCGGCAGCTCACCACTGTCTGAAATGATAACTTTGCTTTTGGGTGTGCCGCTTTGTCTGCCCTCTGCTTCCATCTTGTAAACTACATCCATTCCAGACAACACCTTGCCGAATACAACATGCTTGCCATCCAGCCTGTCAACAGGAACATGAGCATAAAAGTGTTTAACATGTCAATTCTGATCCAGAAAGACTGTAATAAGCATACCAACTAGTTGTGACAGTGGTGATGAAGAACTGTGATCCATTGGTATCTGGGCCAGCATTAGCCATTGACAGAAGACCTGCAAACCAACACACACATGAGGGTATCAGAGAACAGATAGCTGGGGTTCCACATAGAACTGCAGCAAAAAAATTAAGGAAGAGCAACATTCATGAATATTACAAGAACTTTAGAACACCTTGCTCAGGAGTCATTCATAATGAAGATTACAATCAGCATGCATGTGCAAGGTGACAAGGTGTAAGTGTAACCGGCCAAGTTCAAACAAGCATTCTGTTGGGCAAAAACGGTCCCAACCAAGAGAAGTCCAAACTGGGCCACCTATTATCGCCACTACAGACCACATTTGAATAATTCTATGAACTAAATTGACACTCAAGTGACTGAAGTTTTGCTTATTCCTCTCCCCCAGGCATTCCATCATCCGATTTAAAACCAACACCATCAAATGAATAGCCATAGCTAGCAGCTCCTAATCTTTGGTGACCACAAAAGTTAAATTGAAAAGCCACGATGCATCATCCACTTCAACAGCTAAATTGGACCCAACTAAAGCCCTTCTGAAAAAAAAAAAACACAAAACAAAGAGTAAATGTGTTAAAGATTCCTCCTCTGTACAGCAAAGGATACACCTGTTAGGCGTTTGAAAACCCTTCAAATTAGATTGGATGCAGACCCCAAACCACACAAATCTCATGGTTCTGGAAGGAGGACCTGGTCCTGAAATTGCATATTGAGAAATATTTCCAACCAAGATTCAATTGACGAGCAGTAGAATGAAGCAATAGTGAAGGTCCTCGATTTACTATATCCCAAGTAACCCCATCCAGATACACCTTAGGGTTTGATAGTTGCTGAAGGCTTCACATGGTTAGACCATTCTGCCAATTCATTGTCTTTTGAAGTACTGCCTAAGAACCCAGCCACCTTCCTTCCAGTAATCTTTCATCATAGAATTTGGGCTTTCTAGTCGATCTATATAGCCCTGAATATTTAAAGGCCAAACTTCGGCCATTCAGCCAGCTATTTCCCCAAAATAATAAATTGCAACCGCCCCAGCCTAGCCAAATTTCAAACTTCTCAAAAACATCCACCCAGCCGAGCAACATACTAGAGACTTGTTTCCACCTACTATAAGACATCCATGTGCATGGCCGATTCTTCCGATCATAATTCCTTCTAATTAGCCCAGTAAATAGCTTCTCCTTGGCACTAAGACACCAAAATCACTTGACCACCAAGGTCATGCTCAAATTTTTCAATCTCCCAATACCCAGCCCACCCAACAAATTTGTAGGAAGGTTGAATATGCTCCAACCGACTAGCCCTTCCAAAGGAAGGACATCATAAATCGAGAAGTCCTCTTGTTTATCTTTGCAGGGATCATAAAGAGGGATACCAGTAGAGTTGGTATACTACCAAACATGTACATAACCAAGATAAATACCAAGATTTCCAAGATTTTAGCTTCACTACAATTCTATCCCTCACTGATGCCCTTTGACCAACAGCATTTCCAAGTATTTTAGAGGAACACTTCTCAGTTTGCATTCAAAGCTATGCCACCTGGGTACGGGTACGACACGGCAAAATATATATATATATATATATATATATATATATATATATATATATATATATATATATATAGAGAGAGAGAGAGAGAGAGAGAGAGAGAGAGAGAGTAGAGCATAGGTGCTTAATGAAATATGCTTAACGATACGTGATTAATGGGTTTTTTCGTTTTATTTTTCAATTCTGACCGTACAGATGTGATTTATGTACCTGATTTTATAGAGATCAGATCTTGAAGTGTTCGATTCCGATACACGGGTGGGTTTTTATAAGGTTCGAAAATCAACAGTAAAAAATCTTTAAAAAATTGAGGCTCCAAATATCATTTTTTCATCGAAAACACATGATCCAAGTGTGAATTACTCATAAATCGACCATGCCCATGGGGTTGGAACTGCAAAAAAAAGACTGAAAGAGCAGAAAAACCCATTAAGCACCTAAGCTCTACAACAACAACAACTACGCCTTCATCCCAAAACAATTGGGGTCGGAGATATGAACCAAAAAAGAAAATCATTCTGGGTCTTCCACATGAATCCTTCTCCTCCAATCATTTCTATCTAATGCCATGTCCTCGGTGAGGTTCAAAGCATTCATATCCTTTCCTATCACCTTCATCCATGTCTTCCTAGGCCTACCCCGACCTCTTTTAACTAATATATTTTTCCATTTCTCCATCCTTCTAACTGGAGCATCATTAGGCCTTCACTGAATATATCCAAACCACGTAAACGATTCTCTCTCATCTTATTTTCAATGGGTGCAACGCCTACCTTCTTACGTATCTCCTCGTTCCGAATCTTATCTTTTATTGTATTTCCACACATCCATCTCAGCATACGCATCTCAGCTACACTCATTTTTTGAATATGATGTCTCTTGGCAGCCCAACATTCCGTACCATATAATAAAGCGGGCCTAATAGTCGTCCTATAAAACTTTTCCTTCAACCGCAATGGCATTCTACGATCGCACAACACTCCAGTTGCACTTTTCCATTTCATCCACCCAACCTTTATCCTATGATTTACATCTCCATCAATTTCTCCATACTTTTGAATGATAGATCCCAAATAGTTGAAACAATTATCCACCGGTATTTCTTGCTCACCAAGCTTCACTACACTCCCATCATTACTTCGTTGCTTACTAAACCGACATTCCATGTATTCTGTCTTACTCTTACTCAACTTAAAACCTCTTGCTTCCAATGTTTGTCTCCATAATTCTAACTTAGCATTAACCCCAACTCTAGACTCATCAATCAAAACAATATCATCAGCAAACAACATACACCATGGCACATTTTCTTGAATTGATCTCGTAAGCTCATCCATCACTATAGCAAATAGGAAAGGGCTTAAAGCAGATCCTTGATGTAACCCAACCGTTATAGGAAAATTGGTTGTCACACCTCCACAAGCGCGGACATTGGTTACTACTCCTTCATACATATCCTTAATTATACTAATGTACATGAGAGAAACACCTTTCTTCATCATTGTCCACCAGAGAACGTCCCTAGGTACTCTATCATATGCCCCATGTTTGCTAAGAAGATGAGGGCAAGGGGGGCGGAGCCCCTTGCCTGTCGAGAAAGAGGAAGGCAAGGGGGCGGACCCCCTTACATGTCGAGAAAGAGGAAGGCAAGGGGGCGGAGCCCCTTGCCTGTCGAAAAAGAGGAGGAGGAAGGCTCGGCAGGGGCTGCCGGCCTTCCGGCGAACCAACGGAAGAAAAGAGGGCGGGGGGGGGGGGGGGGGTTACCTGGGCTGCCGAGGAGAAGGTCGCCAGGGAGTGGCTGCCATGAAGGGAGCTCGCCGGAGAAGGGGACGTCGCCGGCGGGGCTCGCAGGGGAGGAGAGTGAGGGAACGAGGGAGAGATGGAGTCGGGGGGAGAGAGAGCAGAGACAGAGGGGAGAGAGATGAGAGATGAGAGAGAGAGTCGGGGGAGCTTCGTAAGCCCTCCCCTTTCCTCTCTCGCCCTTTAATAAGGAGGGGGCGCACACAGGGTCCGCCCCCTGTGTCACCGGAGACCCCCCTGCCGTGGGCTGCCAGCCCCTCTGAAAAAGGAGCTTTCGAGGGGCTGGGCACGGGTTGGATCCGGGTCGGGTCTGGACCCGACCCGGGTCCGATCTCTTTAAAAAAAAATTTAACTGGGTTTTACATCCAACCCTCCTTAAAATAATTTCGTCCTCGAAATTAAATTGAACTTATCGATCAAGGTACAAGTCAGGGTATTTCTCCCTAATAGCAGAGTAAGGCTCCCAAGTACATTCCTCTATTCCATGGTGCTTCCAACGCACCTTTAGAAGAGATATCGTCTTTGATCTAAGCACTTGCTCTCGAGGATCAACGATCTCGACTGGTCTTTCCTCGAAAGACAAATCCTTCTGAAAGTCTACATCATCATAATGGATGATGTGAGATGGGTCGTGAACGTATTTCCGAAGCATGGATACGTGAAAAACATTATGGATCTGAGCGTACTGAGGAGGTAAAGTCACACGATACGCTGTTTCACCAATCCGTTCCAAGATCTCGAACAGTCCGACAAATCTAGGGCTTAGCTTTCCCTTTTTCCCAAAACGAAAAACGCTCTTTGTGGGAGATACCTTAACAAAAACCATATTTCCTATCGAGAAGGTGAGCTCTCGACGACGATGATCCGCGTAACTTTTCTGCCGACTCTGTGCAGTACGGAGTCGCTCTCGTATCATCTGCACCTGCTGAGTGTAGTGTTGTAGCACTAAAGGAGATTCCATCCTTCGCTCGCCAACCTCGTCCCAGTAGAGAGGCGAACGACAGGGCTTTCCATACAAGGCCTCGTAAGGGGCCATCCCGATGCTAGCGTGATAACTGTTGTTGTACGCGAATTCGGCCAGACTGGTATGAGAATCCCATTCTCCCTTCCAGTCCATCATGCATGCACGCAGCATGTCCTCCAAAGTCTGAATTGTGTGTTCAGACTGTCCGTCTGTCTGAGGATGAAAAGCGGTGCTGAACTTTAAATTCGTACCCAAAGCGATTTGAAGTTGTCCCCAAAACCTCGAGGTAAACCTCGGATCACGATCGGAGATGATAGATACCAGAACACCGTGCAACATCACAATCTCACGAATGTAGAGATCCGCCAAACTGCCTAAGGACTGACTAATACGGATAGGAAGGATATGAGCCGATTTGGTGAGTCGGTCAACGATCACCCAAATCGCATCGTTCTTTCTTCGTGTCCTTGGCAAACCGACGATAAAGTCCATAGTGATGTCTTCCCACTTCCATTGTGAGATCTCCATCTGCTGCATCACTCCGTCAGGTCGTTGATGCTCGATCTTAATCTGCTGGCAAGTCAAACACTTAGAGATGTATTCGGCCACGTCTCGCTTCATCCCGCTCCACCAATACCGGTGTTGCAAGTCTTTGAACATCTTCGTGCCTCCTGGATGAATCGTATATTTCGATTTATGGGCCTCTTCGAGAATTTCGTCTCTCAAAACGGGATCATTTGGGACCCAAAGACGATTTTTGAGCCAAATGCTTCCATCGTCCTTAAGTCGGAAAGGAGTATCGGTCTGCTGTGTACGAGCCTTCAGTTTCTCGTACTGCGCATCAGTCTTTTGCCCAGCAAGGATCTTGGCTAATAGCTCAGGTTGAGCTATCAGATTAGAAAGACTGATAGAATTTGATGAGACTCCAAACGGTTTCCATGAAACCAAATCCTCAATCAACTTCCAACCAACGTATAATAGGTTGACGGAAATGCTAGAAGCCTTACGGCTGAGAGCATCAGCTACCACGTTCGCCTTTCCTGGATGGTAGGAAAGGGTGAAATCGTAATCCTTGAGAAATTCTAGCCACCGTCGTTGCCTCATATTTAGCTCCTTCTGTGAAAACAAGTACTTGAGGCTCTTATGATCCGTAAAAGCCTCGAATTGTTCCCCGTACAAGTAGTGTCACCAAATCTTCAATGCGAACACCACAGCCGCTAATTCCAAGTCATGAGTCGGATAATTCTTCTCATGAATCTTAAGTTGTCGCGAGGCGTTTCTGCATTAGGACGCAGCCCAAGTCTGTCCCGGAAGCGTCAGTATAAATCACGAAGCCGCCTTATCCTGAAGGCAAGGCCAAGATAGGAGCGGTAGTAAGTCGTTCCTTCAGCAACTGAAAATTGTTTTCGCACGAACCGTCCCATACGAACTTAGCCTCCTTCTTTAGCAGCTTTGTCATAGGTAGAGAGATCTTGGAAAAGTCTTGGATAAATCTTCGATAATATTCAACTAATCCAAGGAAACTTCTGATGCCACGAACATTCCTCGGTTGTTGCCAATTTAGTACGGCATCCACCTTGGCAAGATCTACGGATACGCCTTTCTCGGATATAACATGTCCCAAAAACATAACCTCCTTGAGCCAAAACTCGCTTTTAGAGAATTTAGCAAACAAACGCTCCTTCTGCAAGGTTTCCAAAATAATGATCAGGTGTTCGCGATGTTGATCCCAGGTCTCCGAGTACACCAGGATGTCATCGATGAACACGATGACGAAGGTGTCTAAAAAGGGTTTAAACACACGGTTCATGAGGTCCAAGAAGGTTGCAGGCGCGTTGGTGAGTCTGAAAGGCATGACAGTAAACTCGAAATGCTCATACCTGGTTCGAAAAGCCGTCTTGGAGATATCATATCCCTTAATTCTGAGTTGATGGTATCCTGACCTAAGGTCGATCTTTGAGAAAATCTTGACATTCCGCAGTTGATCGAACAGATCTTCGATACGCGATAACGGATATCGTGGCCTGGTTGAGCATTCGATAGTCGATGCACAACCGCAATGATCCATCTTTCTTTTTAACGAATAAAACAGGAGCTCCCCAAGGTGAGACACTAAGGCGAATGAATCCTAAATCCATTAACTCCTGTAGTTGCTTCATGAGTTCCTCGAGCTCGACTGGCGCCATACGGTATGGAGCTTTAGAAATTGGCGCAGTACCCGGTAGCAACTCGATGTTGAATTCAACCTCTCGTGGTGGGGGAAGTCCTGGCAGCTCCTCTAGGAAGACGTCCGGAAAATCCCGAACCACCTCCAGATCTCTAATCGAAACTTGCGTCGGCTCGGACTCGACGACACTGACTAAAAAGGCAGTGCATCCCCTTCTCAGGTAATGTTGTGCCTTTAGTGAAGAAATCATCTTGCTTGCACGGACTGCCTTCACGAACTTGAATTCCACCTTAAGCATCCCTGGTGGAGATAACACAATCTTGCTTTCATGGCAAAAGATTTTGGCATGGTACTTGTGCAGCCAATCCATGCCTAGGATGACGTCAAATTCGGTCATATCTAGAAGGATAACACAGGCGGATAATGTTGATCCGCCAAGACCACGTCCAAAGCTGGTACGTAGGTCGCACAAATAGTGTTCTTCCCAATCGGGTTATAGACGTTGAGAGCATTATCTAACGAACTTACAGGTACGTGCAAGAGCTCAACAAATTTTACGGAAATAAAAGAATGAGTGGCACCGCAATCAAACAGTACAAAAGTTGCTTGGTTAGCAATCAAGATGGTACCTTGCACAAGCTCGCCTTTGGTCAGTTGTTCGATCGTGGCAGTGTAAACGCGTCCCGGTGCTTTTTTCTGGCCGCTGGATTGTGGTTGTTGCGCCTGGTAAGAATGTTGTTGTTGTTGCGGCGGTGGTCGGGGGAGCAGAGGTGCTCCACTATGTTAAAATATATGTAAATCATATATATGTATATATTTATATACATATATATTTGTATAATCTAAAATACCCGATAGGGGTATTTTAGTCATTTCACAAGTACCCGATAGGGGTACTTGTTTCTTTTCTTTCTTTTTGTAAATTTCTTTTTTTATTTTTTACTTTTTATTTTTTTGGTTTTTTGTCCACCTAAAAGGGGCCCCACCATGGAGTCGATGGGGCCCCCAACGACTCCATGGGAGCCCCTAGGTGGCTCTTCTTTTAAGGCCATATGGCCACTCCTCCTCTCCTTTTGTGTATAAATAGGGGTGAACCCCTCTTGTATTTTTCACTCTTGAGAGCTCTCTCTCTTTCAATAAGAGACATTTATATTTTTATGTTGTGTTGTCTCTTGTGGGTTTGGGTATTAGCCCTTTTTTGTTTGTTCATTAGTAGATGTTGTAAGTGCTTAGTGCACTCTTTACTTTTCCGCATATTTCATTACACACTATTCCGTCTGAGGTCGTCAGCCGCCTTCTTGCGGCACTCGCGAGCAAAGTGGCCCATCTTGCCACAGTACAGGCATCCGCCTGTAAGAAGAGGGCATGCTTGCCCGGGGTGAGGTCGTCCGCATTTGGGGCGGACATCGCCCGCCTGCTACCGGGCGAGAGGGTTGCCCTGAGGACGCTGACGTTTGGAAGGAGGATATTGCTTTCTTCCACCTTCCTTGTTTACGAAAAAGGGCGGTCGCTTGGTTTGACCGCCTGAGGGATATTTCTTTTGATCGCTACCCGCAACGGGTAGCTTCTTGCTTTGGGTGCTCTTGGAGCGTTCCCAATCCTCTGTCAGAAGAGTGGTTGCAGCAACAGCTGCGGAGAGAGTCGATGGCATGCTGTTAAGGACCCTTGGTCAGAGTCCTTCCTTTAACCCGCGGATGAATTTCCCCGCCCGCTCCCTATCATCTGCGAATAAGTTAGGGCAATGACGCTCCAACTCTTGGAATCTGGAGATGTAGTCCACCAGACTTGACGTGCCTTGGCAAAGTTCCAAGAACTCCACCTTTTTCCTCTCCCTTGCATGAGGAGAAAAATAGTTCTCCAAGAAAGCCTTTTTGAAGGCCTCCCAAGGAATAAACGAATCTGTCGGGAACTGTATGTTCCGAGTAGTGTCCCACCAATGGCGGGCGGCACCCAAAAGTCTGAAAGTACCATAAAGAGTCTTCTTGTCTTCTGAGACAACCAAAACTTGGAAAACTCGCTCTACTTCCAATATCCAATTCTCAACTACATCGAGGTCGGGCCGGGCTTGCCTGCGAAGGTTGGAGGATCGAGCTTTAAGAACTTTTCAAGCAATACTGCCGCATGGTGGCTTGGTTCTGGAGTAGGTACTTGGTTGTGCGCTTGATTTCGCATGGCGCTAGCCAATGCGCTCAGGGAATCCATGATGAATCCCCGCTGATCTGACCATTCGTCAGATGAACCATCGTTCGACCCTCAAACCATCCTTTAAATAACCAGACGATACATAAGTCAACACTTGAAAGAGAAGAAAAATATCAAAAAAAGTTATCGTATTTCCGAGTAATAGAGATTACAAAAAGTCCAGCAGTGCTGGTATAAGAGGGCACTTACAAAAAGTCAAAAACAAAAACTGCCCACGGGTACAAAAACCAACGAGTTTTATCTCATTTTAGGGATGATGAAAGTACTTCCTCAAGTACTCTCTTGCGATACCCGTGCGCCTTAACCCGCGCAGAGGAGGAAAATGATGCAAATCTTCATTCGGGACTCCTTGCCCGTGAAGAGGAGTAGTGGGGGAGTAATGTGGCGGGGCATCCGGTGCATAGGGCGGCGAAGCCGGAGTGTACATCGGAGAATCCGGTATGAATTGCGGTGAAGCTGGTGTGTACACCGGGGAATCCGATATGTACAGCGGTGAAGCCGGAGTGTTTACCGGAGTATCTGATATGTACTGCTGTGAGTCTGGGGTTGGTGTGTATATTGGTGAGTTGGGGGAAGGCATAAGAGTGGGTAGAGCGACGTCCTGAGCACTCTCTAGGGGTAAAATTTGTCCATCACACGATGATGTGTCATAAGTACCCTGGACTGAGGATGTTGTGTCTTCCAGATCTTGTGCTGCAGTTGCCCTTCTATCGTATGCTTCCCTGAGTTGGCAATTATCTATCGTATATCCTTCTTCACCACAGAATTCGCACCCCATCTAGGCTTGCCAGGAGGATTCTGCTTCAGAGGATTCCAGAGAAGTGTGTCGATTAACTAAGACATGATTTGGTATGCGACTTCCTTCCCGAAAGTGCACTGCTGCCCATGTCGCGGCTAGCGGTGCTTGGTAGGTATCCGGAAGCGTAAAGCCCCACGAATCCGCAAAAGTGAGAGGGAGCGGTCTGTTGGTCCAATGATCTGAACCGGTAGTCGAACGCTCAAGTCTTCCTACCACAGAACTTTTGCCCCTTACAGAACGACAGCGTGTTCTTCTTGCGCCTCTTCTGCGTCCCAATCTCTCACCATCCGGAGGGTTCATTTTCTTTAAATAAGAAAACCCCAAATACTCATGTAAGGTATACTCTAGTCTAATAGTATAGAAAAAAGAGAAATTAAGTTACTTACAGCGCGATGCGGATGCTCGATGACCAAGAATCACTGTTTTGATCTGTTCTGATACCAAGTTGTAACGCCCCAAAATTTCGAACCATATAATTTCCTTAAAATAATTGGAAAATTCCTTTTCTTTACAGAGTTTATTTCTAAAATCAGCGGAAACGATTTCTTTAAAAGAAAAAGGACAGGTTTGACAACCTTGGGCACGTTAGCGAGAAAACAAAGATTTACCATGGACGATCTGCAATAATACTTAGGAAACCATTTCTTCTATTTAAAGAGAGTATCAAGTTTGTACAAAATTTGAGTTTTCTCAAGGGAAAACCGTATCAAAACCAAAATGTCCAGGAGAAGAACTACGAGCAGAAACAGTAGATCCTTAAATCATCTCGCAGTCGCGCCATTGCCTGATGCACCTAATCGTCACTTGTACCCATGAAATGGGTTAGTTTTGCGAAAAACTAGTAGGAGAGTACAATGACAGAAAGAACTAAATTAGGCATAGATAATTTATGCAGCAGGTAGTAACGAGAAAACTTAAGCAGATAGACTGGATGAATAAGCTAAGTACAACAAACTAAAAAGGGTGTGCATGCTCAATTTAGTCATTACTTGATAACCGGCCATGCGGGTACATACATGGCACGTGAGTCGAAACAGCCGAGACCAAGCCGAGTGTTCATTATGTTAAGTATTTTAAGATACCTCGGTTGGCTGACTGAATCCTATTCCTATGGAGACGACCAATGGTCGAGAGAGTAAGTCCCCAAGGCCTGATAGGGATGCATCCAACTTCTGCAGAATTGTTAGGCTAACTTATGTAGCCCATATCCCCCCCCTAACCTCCGATGACTGGTACCCTTCGTCCTCTCTCTTGACGAAGCTAGGTTGAATTGAGCGCGACGAGATTTCTTAGCCGTTGCCTCATTCTTCATGCTCTGGTCCATTAGACCGAAATGAGCATCTTGCCTATGAAGGTGATCTCATTTTTTTTATATGTTTTTTCAACAACGCGCACAAAGCACTAATCGAGGTCATAAGACTCTCTCATCCAGTCGTCGTAGTACTAACATGCCTCGCATGTTTAAGAGCACACTTACGAGGAAAGGGGTACAGGTCCTTAATAGGAGCCTCGGGAGTGTGTTTCGCAAAGATATAATGTTTTTAAAAAGCTATTCTAACATTTCAAATCTTTCGAAACGACACACAACTTGCCAACATATGGCTTGTGATTTTCTCGAATCTGACAACTGATGACACAATGTCTAGGTGCTATGCAAGTCACGACACTGGTTTTGGTAAATGGGCTTCACAAATGAACCCATCACCCAACAACTTGATCTTGCCCCAGATCAAGGGTTTTCCCGAAACATATCGGGTAAAAAGTAGAATAGGTATTCCTCCCGAATACACTGAGTCTATGGCAAGGCAAAAACGAGAGACAATAATGTGAAAAGCAAGAGCCTGGGCGCGAAGCTCGACGGCAAACGGAAACAGGAAATGCAAAAGCAAAGGACAAGGATCGCGAACCCGCGTCCTTGAATTAAAAGACAGTAAGCAGTAAATACGAAAGTAAAAGCCTGGGCGCAAAGCGCGATGGCAAACTGAAACAAGAAATGCGAAAGCAAAGGATAAGGATCGCGAAACCGCGTCCTTGAATTAAAAGACAGTAAGTAGTAATTGCTAAAACAAAAGCATGTGCGCAAAGCGCGACAACAACAGAAATAGGAAATGCGAAAGCAAAGGACAAGGATCGCGAAACCGCATCCTTGATTTAAAAGTGTACTTATATATGTATATGTATATAAATATATCATTAAGTCCTTTCAATCTTTAATTATTTAAGCTTGATTTAATTATTTAAGTCCTTGTGCAACTTCTCCTACCTTGGGGTATTGCGAGAAGGAGGTCGTCTACGAGCGTAAGTGATTGTCGGTTTAGTTCGCGGGGCGCGAACGGGCTCCGTTGCGTAACACTGCAAAAGTACGTAGTTTAGCATGCATTAAATGAATATAGGTATTGCGTCAGTGAAAAAATGGCCCATGCCGTTAAAGGAGATGGGTGCAGGGTCCATCGGCCCCTGCCTGATACCTAAAGGAGGGCAGAGCCCTGCCGTGAAAACAGTAAGAGGGGCAGGGGTGGCCCCTGCGGAGTCTTCAAAAGGAGGGGCAAGGGCCTTCGGCTCCTGCCAGCTTTTCAAAAGAAAGGGGCAGGGGCCGAAGGCCCCTGCCAAGGAAATGAATAGGGTGGGGGAGAGTGCAGGGGCCAAAGGCACCTGCCGAGCCCTTGCTCGACAGAAAAAGAGACAGGGGCCTCTGGCCCCTGTCGGTTAAAAGAGGGGCAGGGGCCATTGGCCCCTGCTCGGTTTTTGAGTGGTGAGGCAGGAGCCTTCGGCTCCTGCCTCCTTTCTTAAGGAGAAGGGTAGGGGCCATCGGCCCCTACATGAAAGGGAAGGGCAGGGGCCATGGCCCCTGCCGGAATGGTGGAAAGGGCAGGGGGCGGAGCCCCCTGCCTGCTAAGAAGATGAGGGCAAGGGGGCAGAGCCCCCTTGCCTGTCAAAAAAAGAGGAAGGCAAGGGAGCGGAGCCCCTTGCCTGTCGAAAAAGAGGAAAGCAAGGGGGCGGAGCCCCTTGCCTGTCGAAAAAGAGGAGGAAGGCTCGGCAGGGGCTGCCGGCCTTCCGGCGAACCAACGGAAGAAAAGAGGGGGGGTGTTTACCTGGGCTGCCGAGGGGAAGGAGGTCGCCAGGGAGTGGCTGCCGTGAAGGGAGCTCGTCGGAGAAGGGGACGTCGCCGGCGGGGCTCGCAGGGGAGGAGAGTGAGGGAACGAGGGAGAGATGGAGTCGAAGGGAGAGAGAGCAGAGACAGAAGGGAGAGAGACGAGAGACGAAAGAGAGAGTCGGAGGTCGGTGGAGCTTCGTAAGCCCCCCCCCCTTTCCCCTCGCCCTTTAATAAGGAGGGGGCGCACACAGGGCCCGCCCCCTGTGTCGCTGGAGACCCCCCTGCCGTGGGCTGCCAGCCCCTCTGAAAAAGGAGTTTTCAAGGGGCTGGGCACGGGTTGGATCCGGACCCGACCCGAGTCCGATCTCTTTATTTTTTATTTTTTTTAAACTGTGTTTTACACCCTGTGTAGCACAGGGCTTAAATCTAGTCCTAATGAGCATGTGTAACCCCAAAAAAGAACAAAATTCACAAGCATATGCTTTATGTTCATGGATTGAAAATTTAGAAATAAATGTCAAAAGCATTAGGAATTTTGTTCTTAACCACCATCGTGTTAATACTATATTTAGTAGGCATTCTGATTTGAAATTGTTGAAGGTCGCTGAAACACGTTTTGCATCCATCATTGTGATGATGATGAAGATTAAAAGAGTGAAGAATGTTTTAATTAACATGGTGATTGATGAAAATTGGACATTCTATCATGCTAATGATGATATCAAGGCTCAAGAAATTAAAAAATTCATTCTTGATGATGAGTTTTGGGACATAGTGGTATACTTCCTTCAATTTACGCAACCTATTTGGGAAATGTTAAGAGAAGTTGATAAGGATGAGCCCATGCTTCACAGAGTTTATGAAATGTGGAATATTATGATTGAAAAAATACAAGCTAAAGTTTTCAAGCATGAAGGAAATTTTTTTGCATTGGATGATTAAATTTTTTTTAATCATATTCATTCAATTTTAGTCAGAAGATGGAATAAGAGCAACACTCATTTGCATTGCATGGCACTTTCTCTTAATCCAAAATATTATGCAAATAAGTGGCGGGTTGGTGGTATTGGTCGTGTCCCTCCAAATTTAGACCCAGAGCTATCAAGACATAGAAATATGTGTATGACAAGACTTTTTCCAGAAGCATATCTTCTAGATCAAGTCACACAAGAGTTTGGAAAATTTTCATCTTCGAGATTATATGGACCGGCATTATTCGCGAGAGAAGAAGATAATATAGATACTATCACATAGTGGTCAACATTTAGATCAAAAACACCTCTTCTCCAACGTCTTGCATTAAGATTGCTATCACATCCTGCTAGTTCATCTTGTTGTGAAATAAATTGGAGCACATATTCTCAAATCTACAACATGAAGAGAAACAAACTCACCAGCAAGCGTGCAGAGTATTTAGTATATGTTCATTCAAATCTTTGATTACTTTCGCGAAGCAATGATGAATACAGGTACTAATTTGCTTTCTTAGTTATTTGATTATATCTTATTTTTCATTTAAATATACTTGTATTGTATTTAACATTTTCAAATTGGGTTTGTAACGCAGACAAAGAACATCCAATTTTTGGGATGTAAACCCAGAAGAGTGTGACTTCGAGGGAGAGCATGATTTCAACATAACAAACATGGATTTAGCGGAGCCCAGTATTCCTTCTAATGATGCATTTGATGATGAAGAAGAAAATTATTAACATCCATTACTTTGTCACGATATACTTTGGTATGTAATTTAGTTCTTTTATGCTTTACTTTGATATTTAGGTTGATTTATGTAATTGCTTTACTTATTTGATTGAAAATTTGATATTTAGGTTGCATGCATGATGAATGATATTATGACAATGTTAATTGTTAAATGTTAAACTGTTAAAACTTCAAAATTATATATATATATATAAATTATATTTTTGCCCCTGCCGCACCTCCGCACCCAGGTTTTTTGGAAGTCCCGCATCCCCGCACCCATGTGACATAGGTTTTTAGCCTTCCCATTGTTTTGGCTGATTTGGTTTTTACCAAAGGGCTTTATTTCCCTTTGCTCCTAGCTGGCCTCTTTTCTGAGTGTTATTATTAGTTGGAACTAGAATTGTTGTTTTTATCAATTTATCCTTTGCTTCTTAAGGTGAATTGAGTGCACCTTAGTTGGATTTTGTTGATTGAAGTGTTGTCAGTTTATAGCCATTTGTAAGGTGAGTTATGTGCACCTCTTTTGGTTCTAGCTGATGTAATTGTCAGTTTAGATAGCCGGTTTTGTTGGTGTATGGTCACTAGTATGGTTATTGCTGACATTTTTTTTTATCTTTTTTTCTACATGCACGTTGGAACACTTGGATTTTGAGGTAGCTAATTAGGGTGATTGTGTTCTGATTGATTGTGGCGACCAAACATTTTTCTTATCTTATTGACTTTTTTATCTTGGGTTTGAACTATTACTAATTAGAGTTTTATATTGAGAAAAAACTGTTTTCTTTGTATAAAGGATTTTAAAATCTTTTTCATTGTGCTTATGAGTTTTTCAAGTATCTCTTGTGGGAATTGTTTGTTTTGAAAAAGTCCATTTTCCTTATCTTGCACACATTGGTATATGTATGTGGTTGTGTACTCTTTTGAGCTTTTGTAACATTTTAAAGAATTTGGAATCTTCATTTAATGTTAAACTTATTAAATATTGACTAATTTTTGTAGGTGTGTAGAATTATTAATGATTTATATCTTTGTATGAAATGTTAGCTTAAGCTATTGGAACATTGTTTGTGCATGATTGTCAATATTATTTGATATTGATGTACGGTTTCTTGTATCTTTGAAAATTTTGTGGTTATGGTTATTTAAATGCTTTTTACTTTCAATGTGTCATGATATTTTTTTCCTCATGTTTATCTTAATGGTCTTTGGTCTCATGTTTGAATGGTTTATTGTATTTTAGTTATATTTCAAAATTTTATATTTTTGAATTTTTTATGTTTTCTCGTATTTTCTATATATTGTATTTTTGTGTTTTTATGTGTTTGACCATCATCTCTCCATATATTAGTCTAATAAGTATTATAAAATTTATTTTTAATTTGAGTTTTTCTATGAAACTTATTTTGTTTCAAAAGTTTTGTTGTGATCAAGGCTGTATCGATCGGGCCCACAATAAGATATGTATAGTATCGTAAAAATCATAATTTTTTAATACAAATTTTCTAAAAAATCTAAAAAACCATGAAAAAAACAGCAAAATTTCTAAAAAAAATCTTACCATTTTGCACAAAATACAACAAATAAAATCACATATGAAGCATTTATGTCTCTATGGCATAAAACATCATCAAACAAACATCAACTATCTCACAAGAACAATGCAAAATATTAAATATCTTGCAATTAAAAACATGCTATAAGACTCATACTTTCATATTACATAAATAAAAATATCATGCCAATAGTTGCACTCGATTTTCAATCGGTTTTCACTTATTTGAGTGCTCCGTTGCCATGCTGGATCATCTTATGTCATTTTTGTTGAAGTGTGGAGCCTGATTTCTACTTTGATATAAATCCCTAATTTCAGCAGATAGTTTTGTAATTTTGATCATAATAGAGATTTTTTATTAGAGCAAACCGCAAAAATCCTATCATCGAATCGGCCCTCAAATCGCTCTCACGACTCCCTATGGTGTGTGGACCCCTCTAATGGCCTCTACACAAATGAGTGTCGGCCCTCAAGAGGTCTTTAAAACCCCAAAAAAATTTATGATTCGACCCTTTTAAAGTGCATTGAATGTGTATCGTACGATACACAATTGTATCGTGATACGAGTGTGTATTGTATCGTTGTTTCCATTAGTAACGATAGTCCGATACTTAAAACATTGGCTGTGATAACACTTTTGTTGTAGTTGGTGTCTTGTGATGCTTTTTCTTTACAGGACCCTATGAGAAGTTATAGACGGAGATCTAATAATTATCGAAGTTTCTTTTTTGAAGATGTCTTGAAGGTCCTATCATGAAGATGGTTAATAGATACATTTAAAGAACTATCTTGTTTTTGCAAACTTTAGATGGCCCACCGCAAGTTTGAAGGAGTGTGTTAAGATATAACGAATGCATTGATTGTATATATCTAAGTATGTTGTGGTGTACTTATAGATATTTATTTTGTATTTCTTTCTTTTTCTATTTCTTCTTGTATTGAAGGTATACTAATGGTATACCTATTGTGTATTATTTTTGTATGGGCTAGGTATACTCAATGTATACCTATTGGGTCCTAGCATTGATGTACTTGTGGTATACTTCTAGGAAAAGTTAGGATTTTCTGTATTTAATATTTTTTTATTTTTCATTTTTCTTTGGTCATTCTTAAGACGACCAATGTGCTTTTTATTATTTTTTAGGATGACCAAGCTAGCTGTTAGGACAATGCCTAACAACTAGTTGGAGGAAGTCAAACTAGCCATTGGACCTTCCTCCAACTAGTTGTTGGGCTAGTCCCTATGTAAGAGTGTGTGCCATGTGTAGAGTGAGAGAGTGATGGGGTGTGTTAGTATAGTGTGTGCATGATGTCATTGATGTGTGTGATGTATGTATTGAGTGCAAGTATAGTGAGAATGGGTTTTTAACTTTTTGTATATATTTATGTTTTAAAAATTAATAAAATTAAATTACTATTTTTGTGTTTGTTTTTGTTTTTGGTAAAATGCACTGCTATCTCTTTTCTCTTGCGTCTTGGATTTCATGACACCATTCACAGCTTGAGGGGGTTGTTAAACATGTATGGTAGTTTGTAGTATTAATGTATTACTGAAGACATGACACTATTGTAGCACATTGTATATTAGTAGGGTTATTTCTGGTATTCTTTAGACATAACCATGGATATAAAATGTAGAATCACTCCAGCCCTAGATTTTACACTTTGGTTTGTTCCTCAAGGCTGCCACCCCCCACAATGACCTCTCTGTCTTTATCTATTCAAGAGTACCGTGAGCTAATAGTTTGCAGGTTCAGCAGCCCTTCCTCATTTGATGAAATTCCACATCCGTAGTCTCTTTCAGCCAATCTTTAATCCTAGAACTGGTGTGTATAAGTTTATATGCAATTCTGAGACCTGACCAACTGCCATCAACTGGTTTGACAGTAACTATTTGCATGATGGTGACAAATCATATTTCTAGTTTATAATGTTTATCAGGTAGCCTTCTACCAGTGTAACAAATTAGTGATCATAATTAATTTTAAGCTGACACTTTTTTGTGGGCTGTATCACAAAATAGCAATTCAGGAGATAACCCCAAAAGAGCAGAGAGTAGCCGAGAGATTTCTACATCTACCATATGTTGTAGCAATTTAATCTCCATTAGAGTAAACGGGCATTCACTCTTTTAAGATGTTAGCGACAAGGAACCTACTCTTGGCACTAAAAAACTGCAACCTAATAAGCACATAGGTTCTTACAACATAATAACAGAATGCAGAAAAGGTTCACCGTTCACTATAAATGTGGTGAAGCAGCTCCAGAGGAAAACCTAGAAAGTTACTTGGAATGGATTAACAGAACCAGTTTGAAATGAAATGACAAAACAATATAGAAACACAAGTACAAGAGGCTATAAGCCAAGATCACAAGACACTAAGGGTTATACAAGAGCCAATATAGGCAATACAAACAGCCACTATGGGCAATACAATGAACTAAGAGCAAGAACAACAATCATAAACAATAATAATGTTTCACTCGTAATAGAGCTCACAAAAGAGTGAGTTTACAATGGGGATTCTGTACTAGAAGATGGGAGTGCCCAACGGCTAGTCAAACTAGCTGTTGGACTAGCCGTTGGGGCACTCCCAATAGCTAGTTCAACAGCTATGTAGTACAACTAATAAAAAACAAAAATAAAAATACAGAAAATCATTGTATATTTAATATAATATATTTAATACATACACTAGCTAAATAGTATGATACATACTAGCTAGTATATATACTGTATATCAACAATATATATTTTAACACAGTTCTCTACCAGATGTCAGAAACTCTACCTGGTCCTGTATGTTTTAGTTTGAAGTTCTCATCAGGAAAAGAGCTTCCATATATTGATTCTCCTCCCACTCCATTCCCATGTGTAAAATCACCACCTTGAATCATAAAACTGGGAATGATTCTGTGGAATGAACTCCCTTTATAGTGAAGAGGCTTCCCACTCCTCCCAGTACCCTTTTCACCTGCAGCAATTGAACACAAAAGTTGGAAGCTCAAACAAGGTCACTTGCCATTAGGAAAAGCCATTATTGCAAACTAAGTAGAAGCAATCAAGATAAGCGAGAAGCTAAATAAATCTTCAACACACAATAGCCAAATGAAGCTTGCTTGTCATGTCATGACCAGTAACATAAAGCAACAGAGGGTTCGCGCCGCACAACATATACCAAACATGACATGCAATGCAATGGTTAATTTTCATATTTTCATCTACATTTGATTAAAAAAAGCTGATTTTTTCCAAGTAGATTCCATTTAAACAATCTCAAAATAATAAACTTTTCCTAGTGAAGATGAGGCTGAAGCTCTTGTTTTCATTGCCAGCGCATAGAAGATGGGGTGAATTTTGGATGGACAATGGCTGGATATATTGTCGATATCTTTAATTTGTCAGCAGTTGCTAGAAGATCTTGATGAACTAAGGGAACCTTCCACAAGTATGTACTACTTATATTTCGGGAAGCTTATGCAAAAGCAGCATCAAGAGTGTCAATGGAAGGCACCTGGAGGACATATAAAAGTGGCAAGAGTGATCCATGGCAACAGGAGGATCATTCTACAAAATAACACTACAAAGTGACAGTTACTCGACATGTTCAGCACCTACTAAAAGAACATCAGTCTTGGACAGCTGCTAGAGAGTTGGGTATTAAATGGTGCAAAGTCAATGACAGTGCACTTTGTGTTTTATGATTGGTTATTTTCAAGGTTCTGCTATGAACCTGTTGCAGAACTGCCTAACTTTTCCAAGGTGAAGTAACACTGATTTTCTTCACCGCCATTTCTTTTGAAATGATTCTAGCCACATAGGCACATCCATTTTGTTCAGCTGCAAAAAATGTGCCACTAAATTGTTAACTATGTCAGTTAGGGCTGTACATCATTTCCCTTGAACATGTAAGTGTGGGAGGGAGGTTTTATATATATATATATATATATATATATATATATATATATAGAGAGAGAGAGAGAGAGAGAGCTCAAAGAAACAAATGTCAATAAAAAAATTTACAAGGCCAAACATTGCATACCTGTGCAAAGAGCTCGAAAATTTTCTGCATAATTAGCAATTCAGAAATTGGGCGTTAGATAGTTCTCTTATGAGAACAATAATGACAATCAAGTATTATATGATTGTGAGAGACTGTTAGATTGGACAAGATAGAGAAAATGCAAATAAGGGACAACTTAGGGTATAAACACTATTGAAGCTTACCTGATGTTTTGGGCACAGTTTTACCAAAAAGACCCATAACAATTCGACCTATGAAAAACCATGAGATATGTCATGCATAAGTTATAGAATGCAAAATTAGAATACCAGTAATATAAGTGACTTAGATCTAAAGCAACAAGCATGATACATCATATATAAGAGTTATAGAATGCCAAAAACCAAAATATCACTAATGATTGTTGCTTGGATCCAATGTAACTAGTCTAAAATTTGAATCACATACAGCAGACCAAAAAAATGAGTGAGCAAAAAAGAATGAATATATAGGCCTAGACTTGGAACCACAAACAAAACAACAAGCAAGTAAAGGAAAAAACAAAAGAAATAAGCAAAGATTTGCCCCTGCAATGTCTTGTAATACACTTCCATTCAATATTTAACTAAATTCGAAACACACTTTGAGATCAAATTTCTGATAGATGAAAGTGTACTGTAATAAAGTCTTTGTATTGGATTTAAAGTAGGTAAAATGTCATACAGTCAAATCTATCATGTTTTAGCTACTTGATGCCTTGTTGTAATATCCCCATGTTGTAAGGGTATTTGTGTCCAAGAAAAGATGGTAAAAGAAACCCCTATATGTTGTATCTCAACCCTAATAGAAAGGAACAGAGTATCTTGCTTCTTGCTTCTTGCTTCCTCCTTGTGCTAATATGGTATCAGAGCTTTGCAGCAAGAGGATTTCATTGAGCATTGGAGGGAGTGTGGAAGCTTCATACATCAAATCCAATTAATCAGCATCGAGACTTGTGACTATAATTGCTGACATCATCCTCTTGGCTGATGCTTAGTCTGCAGTTGAATCGATTCCCAGATTGGAGTTGGGGATACACTAGTGTTCAGTTTTAGAAGAATTATGAATCTGATTTCACGAAATTTGGGTAAGATTTCAAATTTCTCAAGATTTTATGGATTTTGGTGAGGTTCTAGACCAGAATTGAGAAATCTGTCAACTACACTCAGATTTCTGATTTTCAGTGTGTGGAATCACCTCCATTCAGGTCGTTTCACAGTTTGGGAGTGAATAGAGAATATATCTGGTGTGGAAATTTGAGATGTTTTGAGAGATTTATCATTGTTTTGGCACTCTGCTGGCTGGCAGTCGACTGAGATTTTGCTACAGCCTACATATCATCCAATTTTACAGCCATAAATAAGTGAAATATTTTTTATTCAGATTCACATGTGAATATTTTAGTGTTTGGGCTGTTTTTGGTTTTTGTGGGAAATTTTTCTTGGTTTCTGATTTTAGCAGTCTATTTTTGCTTTAGTATTGTCATTGGATTTTGTTAGACTGTTGTATCTGTAACAACCCAAACTGACCCTCAAAAAAATGCGATTTTTTTTAACAATTGCAGAAAACCTTCCACGGACCAGGGACACATTACAGATTTAATATTCACAACACATCAACCATTTCACACATAGAATAAATTTAAACTATGAACTGAAATTGAATTAAATTTAATTGAATAGTCTCAATTAAGTTTCACATTGTTCCCAAAACAAAAAGTCAAAACATCCATAACCGTTAGAACCCAAACCACCATATTCATAACCCTCGAGTCCTCTAGCCAGTCAATCCCATCATCATAGAGCCTCAATGTCTAAAAAATATTTTTAGAAAACGGGTAGGAAGCGAAGTTCTCGTACAAGACCCTCTAAATTTTCAACAGTAAGGAAATAACATAAATTAAATCAAGCACGAATTTAAAGGAATCAGAAGTAACATGGCATCAAAACAAACTTACTATTTAAGTAGTTCATGCATGCACTCAATAATTTCATGCTAAATGAAACATTTGGAGATGCATGAAATTAATGCTAAACATTTAAGGATGTAAGAATCAATGCTACATGCATGAATAAATTTTTAAATTAATTTATTAAAATTACTTGTTCATGCATGTCTCTGTTAAATACACACAAATTTAATTTTTCATTTCTCACAACTCGCAGATACTCAAAACATGCAAAGTTTCTGAGGTTCAAGGCACAGTTCGCAGTTATAGCTTAACACACAATTTGCATTTTAATTACTAGGTTTCACACTTGTTCCCCGACCGATATCAGAAATCCTCACCATTCATCAAAACATTAAGAATCTTCACCTAATGTCGAGAAGTCAATGAAAATCCATAACCATTTATGTCACTTTCTTGGTATACCAATAACTACAGTTGAGTCAACAACAACACCCCCAAGCAAAGTGACTAAAAGTTCCCTACAATCGTGGTCGGGAATATGAACCATACATTGGGTTCTTGAGGACAAAAATTGCACACGGTGTTTAGTATCATCTGGGTCCCCCATGATCGCTATTCAAGGTTCCCACCCTTTCAGAGGGACACCAAGGAAGAAACTTGGAGCCATAATTTTGGATTATTCAGTGTTGTGGCAACAACAGTTGGGTCGTGTTCGTGTTTCAGGCTTCAATGTATTTTGTCTAGAGATATACGGGGAGAGTCTATTGTCTTAGAGTATGATCATGTCAGATGTTATGAGAGTTGTAGGCGGGCAAAAAAGGTCTTGTTCTTTCCTTCTAGGTAGATGGAGTCGTCCCATTCTTTTCTTTTTAATCTTGTAAATGATGTTTGGAGGCCTTCTCCTTTGAGTTCTAAGGAGGTTCAATATACTTTGCTACTTTTATAGATGATTATACAAAATTTAGATGGATATATTTCATGAAATATAAAAGAGATTTACCTAAATTTTTAGAAAAAATTTCATACTTGTTGAAATTCAATTTTTTTGCTAGAATTAAAATCACGTACTCATATTTAGTGGGAGAATATATTAGAAGCAAATTTTAAGATTTTCTTTGTAAAATGAGAATTATTAATTAAAGATTGTGTCTTTATACTCTTAAACAAAATGGTGTTGTGAAAAGAAAAAAAATAGACACATTCTAGAAACTACTAGAGCTCTTCATTTGCTAGTTGTGTAACCAAGATGTAGTGGCAATTCATCTGAATCATTGTATGGCATCAAGTGTGCTTGAAAAAGTGACACCATCTGAAAAGTTGGATGGAAGGAAGCCTGACTATGATTTCTTGAGGGTCTTTAGAAGTACATGCCTTTTTTTTATTCCACCCCATCAGAGAAAAATTGTCTCTTAAAAACAATAAAATGTCACTTCTTGGGGTATCTGAAGAGTCAAAAATAATATAAGTGCTATATCACAGGGATTCGACCAACCAGGTGTCGCACCCCCGTTGACGCGATGCGATGCAGTGCGGGTAGGCGTGCGGGTGCGTGATGCGTCTGCACTTCATTCGGACTACCGCGGACTCCATGGAACGTCGGCACACCCTCCTTCGGATCAGAGCAACCCCTTCTTGTTGCGTCGGATTCGGATTTGCCACGTCGGGGTCAATTGCAACCCCAGCGTGTGCCTCCACTGCGATACTTAAACCGCATTGTGACAGGCGGAGCTCAACCTTCGAAATGCCCGCACACGTGGAGCGGCCATAGAAGGCCAACTGGCCACGTCCTCTCAGCGCATGCCCAAGGCCCAAACCGTTGTCCCATGTGGCCACCATTGCGCACACACACGCGGCGTGCAACGGGGAGTGCAACACGTGTGCCAGCCACAATGTTTGAATTTTGAACACGTGCATTCCGCACAGCGCTTTGCGCCAAGCATGGTGCGGCAAAGGCGCCGCATGTGCCTCTGCTGCTTGCAGCGTGCGGCGACAGTTGCTGCCCCAGCTGGGCATGTTTCTCTCAATTGGCGCCTTTTCCTATTTTTGAGATTTTGAATTCCAAGAAGGCTTATTTAAGCCATGAATATAGTATGTTAAGGATGCTTTTTGAAATATATGAAATTTGCCTTTGGCTTCTGTCTTGCTTGACGTTTCTCTTTTCCCCTCCGCTGAAGAGGCTTTTCAGCACAAGGTCGTGAGATCCTTCTCACTGTGCCATTTCGGCTCACGCAAGTGTTGCGAAACACTTGGGTCTGCTTGGCCCATCGGCGGCGCGTGATCATCGATGTTGGTGGAGTAGGCGTACACCCGGTGAGCCAAGGAACTGATCGACTGTCTAGGGGCTTTCTTCTTCCCCCTTCACCAAAAGAGGTTTACAGCAACAGGCTGATCAAACACTATCTCCTTTGATCAAACACCAAAAGAGGTTTCGAAGCTCATCATTCAACCGTGTACGAGTGCTACGCTCCGGTAAGCACTTATCTCCATTGAGTTTGTACATCTTGCGCGGTGAAGCCATCGTCTATGCGAAAATACCATCGCAAGTAACTCATCGCTTTCGAGTTGGCCTTGTTGACTCGCTACTTTAGCGTACGAACACCCTACAGGTGCCTACGCTATTGTCGGATTACGGCATGTTGCTGAGAAGGCTCCTAACAGACCGGAAGAACATGGGTCACCCGCGACTCCATAGCCTTTGGGGGCTTCAAACCCTACAGAGTTGTTTCCCTTGTGCATATGCAAGTCAATACACCTCACCACTTGCTTTGCACTGCACTCATCGCATCCTCCCCATGCATTTGCATAGCGCACTGCGCTGCCCTTGCAAGTCTGCCTTGTGTTGTACTAATGCGCACACGTCTGCTACACGCACCCTGTCACTGGGCACACTAGCAGCATGCTGCTTCTGCACACCACGTTGCCGCGCTGCGCCCTTGTCCCTGCGCGCCCTGCACATTGCACACCCTGTGCATCGTGCACCCCGCAGGCGTGCGCGCACCCTGCCGCGCAGTGCACTGCGCCCACGCTCCTGCGCACTGTCGCACCGCACCCTGCGCACTGTCGCACCGCACCCTCTGTAGTGCAACCACACCCTGGACGACCTGCTCCTTGTGTTAAAATATAATATATATATATATAATATTCATATTATTATTATATATATTTATGTATTTTTATTCTTTATTTTTCCTGTATTTTTTTCTATTTTCTTTTTAGTTTTTTTAGTGTCTAGTTCTAATAGAACTAGACAACTTTAACTAGTTAAGTTCCACTTGGAACTTAACTAGTAAAGTAACTGTTGGACTAGTCCAACGGTTACAAAGAGAGCTCCTTAAGAGCTCTCCTTTTTCTCTTGTATATAAAGGGGTGCATCCCCTCTTGTAAACTCAATGCTTCTTAAGCAATTTATCATTTCAATAAAGATTATTTTTATTTCTTTTTTTGTTCCCATTAAACCCTTTTTAAGGGTTATGTTCAAGTGTCTCTCTAGACACTCTTGCGAATCTAAGTACTTTTGTGGAAGATCCTCACTTCATTTCATGGTATCAGAGCAAGGTTCATCCTATATCACGAAGATTTCTTGCCTCGTTTTTTGGTGCCAAGATTGCAAAGGTGTTTCATCAGCTTGGTTGAGACTCCTAAAGTTATTTTTGAAGAAAGGAAGATTCGCTGCAACAAAATATTGAGTTTGCGTTCTCTTACTCTCTCCCTTTTCTTCTCTCTTTATTTTTTTCGCCTTTTTCTCTCTTTATCACCCTTGTAAGAGATGGATGATCATGATAAAATCACCATACCAATGAAATTAAATGACACAAATTATGTAATGCGGGCTTCGATAATGAAGCACCACATATAGGGAAAGGGGATTCGGAACCTAAACTAGTCCTCACCAAAATGGTGATAAAGAGGTTCTCCTAACTGAAGGAGAAAAAAGCAAAGCATTGGCCAACTATGAAAAAAGTTGGAAGAAATGCCGGATAGGGCATGCAAAAATCATGTTATGTCTAATCAATAGCGTTGACATCAAAAAATGCTCTAGTCTTGCTAAGTTTGAACACGCTGATAAGGCTTGGGAATACCTCAAAAAGAAGTATTCCCTCAAAGATATTGCACATGTGTGCAATCTTCAAGAAAAAGTTAGGTCTATGACCCAAAGTGACAAAACCATACAAGAGTATTACAATGAATTGTCCGAACTTTGGGGAGAATTGACTCTTTTAGAGCCAAAATGGCATTGTCCTGAGGACATTGAGCTCTGTCAAAGGCAACTTGATATGGAGCATTTTTACGAATTTATAAACGGTCTAATACCGAAATTCGAGTCAACTAAATCGGCTCTTCTCCATCAGGAAAAAGTTCTCTCTATTGTCGATATTATAGAGGAATTAACTATGGAGGAAAACAGAATGAAGAAGAATATTCCACAGTTCGAAGATTATTCTGTTCTAGCAGTATCTAGACCAGGTAATCATGTACGCTCGTACAAACCACCTCACTTTAACCGACAAAGTGATGACTATGACAAGAAAAAGGTTATTTGCCATCATTGTCATGAACCAGGACACTACAGGCCTCAGTGTCCCAAGCTTAAAGAACTCAAAGAAAAGAGAGTTGCAATTGTTGGATCAGAGCCCAAAGATCAAGATGCACCAGTTTTTATGGCTCAGCTAATGAAAATTCTCCAACCACTCATAAAAGGAGCTTCCCCTTCATCTCAAGCTTCGACTGGGCAGTTGCTTCATCTTTTTCTGATCCAGGTAACTTCCCTTGGCTTCTTGACTCTAGTGCTTCATTTCATATGACCCCAAATAATAAAAGTTTAACCCAACATGTTAAAAATAAATTAAGTGTGTCAAAAGTATTTACAGCTGACGAAACTTCTCTAGAAATAAAAGGAATAAAATTTTTTGAAAAAATCCATAAAACTGAGAATTTTTTTATTCCAAAAGTCAGATATATTCCCAAATTAAATTTAAATCTCTTATATGTTTCTCAAATATCTGACCATGGTTATAATATTTTCTTTTCTTCTCGTGGTTGTTGGGTACATGATCGTCAGTCAGGAAAGATGATTGGGGAAGGCCATATAGAAGGACTCTATTACATGAATTTTTTGAAAATGCCAAAGAATACCTTTTGTTATAACATTCAGAAAATCGAGTTGGAGTTATGGCACAAAAGACTTGGTCATCTACATATAGCCAAAATCCAACATTTTCCAAATCTAGGAAAATTTTGTAATTCTGAAATTTTTACTTATAAAGATTGTATCTTTGACAAAATGAAAAGATTACCATTTCAGAACAAAACTTTTGTTTCTTCAAGACCACTTGAATTAGTACACTCGGATGTCTAGGGTCCTGCACCAATAATTTCTAAAGGTGGATTTGCCTGTTATATTATCTTTGTCGATGATTTTTCCAGACATACTTGGATTTATTTTCTTAAACCTAAGTCTTAAGTATTTTCATACTTTCAGACATTTCATAAAATGATTAAAAATAAGTTTCCAAACAATATTTCCATTTTTCGCATAGATTCGGGGGGAGAATTTTTGTCCATAAATTTTAAAAATTACCTTAACTTACATGGCATCACATATAAAAGGTCTTGCCCATACACACATAACACAATGAGATGGCAAAACGTAAACATCGCCATATTATGGAAATCACTAGGATTTTACTAATAGCAAATCAAGTCCTAAAAGATTTTTGGGCAGAAACTGCCTTAACTGTCACCTATCTAATTAATCGAATGTCATCCTCTTCTTTGCAAAATATAACTCCAATTGAAAAACTTGTGAACTTTCTCCAAATTACTCGAGACTGAGAGTATTTGGATGCAAGTGTTTTATATTTACGGACAAAAATGATAAACTTTCTCCTCGTGTGATTCCCTGTGCCATTTTAGGATATGCAGAAAATCAAAAAGGTTATATGTGTTTTGACTTCAAGAATGATAGATTATATGTATCAAGAAATGTCGCTTTTTTAGAAAAAGAAAGCTTCTTTGATTTTGAAAAACCAAAGGAAGTTACTTAGAAAAAGTAAGCTTCTTTGATTTTGAAAAACCAAAGGAAGTTACTGAGTACTCCTTTTTGTTAGATCTGTTGATGAATATGATATTGACCATAGTTTTGATAATGATCAAGGCATTATTGATCTTGATCATAACGTTGACAGTGAAGAAGTCCATAGAGACACGAGTATACAATATTCCAGACGAAGAGAACCTAATCTTCCATGTGCACTTGAAAGATATTCTGACATTCAAACCAGAAGGTCATCCCGAGTCTTGAGGCCTCCAGGAAAATTTGTGTCATACAAATCTTTATCACCTATATATAAGGCAGGCATTGCATTAATTCACTCGTGTGAGGAACCATCTTCGTACTCTCAAGCCAAAAATGATATCAAATGGATGTAAGCCATGAAAACTGAGTTAGATGCACTTGAAAAGGCTTCTACATGGACTATTCAAGACCTTTCTCTAGGCAAGAGACCTATAGGATGTCAATGTGTTTATAAGGTTAAAACCAAGAGTGATGGCATTCTTGAAAGATATAAAGACCGATTAGTAGCCAAAAGTTATGCCCAAGAATATGGTATTGATTATGAAGAAACTTTTGCCCCTGTTGCTCGTATGACAATAGTAAGAACCTTAATTGCCTTAGCTTCCATAAAAAAATGGTTCATATTTCACATGGATGTCAAAAATGCATTTCTAAATGAAAACCTAGTTGAAGAAGTGTACATGGAAGCCCTTCCAGGTCTTAGTATTCCTATGGGTAAACCTCTTCACTTAGAAAAAGCTCTTTATGGCCTTAAACAAGCACCAAAAGCTTGGTATGATAGGTTTAGTCGTGTTATGCTTGATATTGGTTTTCAATTCTGTTTGACTAACACTGCTTTGTTTATTAAGAATTCTGATGCAAGAATTATTGTGCTTCTTCTATACGTAGATGATATGAACATCACCGGAGGCGATAAACAAGGAGTTGAAAACATCAAAACACTTCTCAAATCTCACTTTGAAATGACTGATTTAGGTTTATTGAGATACTTTTTAGGCATTGAAGTCGCCTATTCTCGTAAGAGATATTTATTATCTCAGACTAAATTTGCTTTTGACATTATTTTCAGATCTGGAATTGCAGATGATAAGAAAGTAGACAATCCAAAAGTTGTCAATGTTAAAATGAAGATTGATGATGGAGAACTTCTTGAAGATCTTACTTCTTACAGACAGTTTATCGGGGCACTTTCCTATCTATCCATTACCAGACCAAACATAGCACATGTTCACACAGCAAGCCAGTTTCAACATGCTCCCACTTCTGTTCACATGGGAGTAGTCATGTGTATTATCAGATACATCTAGTCCTCTTTCACGAGGACTTTTCTTGTCTTCATCTTCCTCTCTTGATTTAATTGCATATATTAGAAGTTGATTGAGGAGGTGATCCCAATAACAGACACTCAACCGCGAGTTTCTGTGTCTTCTTAGGTGAATCTTTAATCTCGTGGAAGTGCAAAAAGCAGCAGAAGGTCTCTCTCTCATCCACCGAAGTCAAATACCGAGTCATGGCAACCAAGAACATGGAAGTAGTTTGGCTCTGACGTCTGCTTGCCGACATGGGAGCTGAAGCAACAAAAACTTCACGAATGTGTTGTGACAACAAGAGTGCGATCTACATTACAAGCAACAGAATATTCCACGAACGCACCAAACATATTGAAATAGATTGTCACTACATCAGAGAGGAATATCTAAATGGGACAATTAATCTGCCATATGCTACTTAAGAATATCAGTTAGCAGACTTCTTTACAAAGCCTATCGCTGCTCCCAGATTTCACTGTTGGACTAATCCAACGGTTACATTTATAACTGTTGGACTAGTCCAACGGTTACAAGGAGAGCTCCTTAAGAGCTCTCCTTTCTCTCTTCTATATAAGGGGGTGCATCCCCTCTTGTAAACTCACTCAATGCTTCTTAAGCATTTTATCATTTCAATAAAGATTATTTTTATTTCTTTTTTTGTTCTCATTATACCCTTTTTAAGGGTTATGTTCAAGTGTCTCTCTAGACACTCTCTCTTGCTGATCTAAGTACTATTGTGGAAGATCCTCACTTCATTTCACCTTGCACGCCCTACACTTTGTAGTCCTGCAACCTACTGCTGCCAACAATAGCCTCTTCGCTGTAACCTCCCTAGCTATTTTCATATTCCTTTGAGTGGGCACATGCGTGTGCTAAGGGTGGCTCTTGCGAGCTTGTAAACCGGGCCTGCGCGCCTGTGCATTGAACTTGTATCCCTAACTCCGGCTAGACGAAGCCTGTCCAACAAGCCTTTTATCCTTCTTGCGTTAGTTGTTTTTACGCTTTGTGGTTTGCACACTTTCACACACTCATGCTGAAACCGACTACTCGAGCCCAATGTCGCGAGTTGCGAGACTTGATTGGCCTTGAGCTTGAATATCATTCTGCTACCCGACAAAACAAAAAATTTTCGGAACCCAACCATAGATCCTAGGAATAGGGTCGCACCATGCGGCACCCAGTGCGGTCAACGCACCCAGGGTCATAAATATCCAAATTTTGGACTTTAGAAAAAAAGCCCGATGAAATGGGTTGAGAGGATTAGGGCAAATTTTGTTTGCCCTAATCCTCCCGACCCCGTAGCTGCGACCCGTCTCCCGACCCTGATGTCGGCGATGACCTCGAGCAATCACCGAAGTCTGGTACGCATTCTCTCTCTCATTTTCTCCTTCAATCTCTCTCTCCCCATAATACGCTGCTCAAAATCATAGTTTTTTGGTATTTTTTCTCACATTCAACACCATAGATGTGATATATGGGTTTTGTTTAGTGGGAACCGGCTTTTGGATCGCCGAAATCTGACTTGTATACAGGTTTTTCCGGTGATTCAAGAATCAAAATCAATGGCTATGAAGTATGAAGGTATCAGATTTCTTTTTTCATAAAAACATATTTTTTCATCAAAAAATCATGATCCAAGAGTCGATTCTCACTAAATTGAGCATGCTAAACACATCTAATGGTTCAGTTCTATCATAAGACACTTCAAAACTATGGGCCAAAATAAGGCAACACGAGAAATGAGGCCAAATATGTTCAGTTCTTATATATATATATATATATATATATATATATATATATATATATATATATATATATATCGGATTCCTTTAAAAGTCTTATTTACATGTGTTTAATGCTTAATCCAAACATGTAGATATGTTTATAATTGCTTACTAAGCAACATGGTTTGGACCGAATTAATTTAACAAGAAATAGATAATATTTTAAAATAATAAATAGTATTTTTTGTTATAATATTGTCATTTGAAAATATCACTAATTTACCGCAGTATTTTAAAAATGTGGGTGATATTTGTGACACACACACACACACCAATGAAAAAAGAAAGCATAGTTGGTGTTTTTCCTAAATCCGAACATGCGTGTATTGTAGATGCGTTTATCATGGCTTGTTACTAGAAAATATGCTTTGATATCGAATTAATTCAACCAAAACATTTGATTTTTTATCACAAAGTTTTGTTGCAATATAGAATGTTAATTTTAATTGGATCTCTTTAGAAACCCATTTAAACATAAAAGACACCTAATTTAATGCATGTTTTTCACTAAATAGGCTATGAAGAATATATTTGTAGTTCAAGTTAAGTGAAAAAAATATGTCTGCAAACTCTGCACTTATATATATTTTTTATAATCCCATGCTTAGGAGTGCCCACTTTGCATTAATGTTATTGTTATATATTTTTCTCGGTACCTTTCGGTATTTATTTATACATACTACTACTATATTTTTTAGAACTTATTGTATATGTTATTGACCTTGCACACAATATTATCAATCTTGATTGTGTACATAATTGATTTTAATATAACATTTTTTTTTGTTTTCAAGACAAAAATGATGGATAAAGGGAAAGGACTCGCATCATCCTCATCCCCACGTATGAGTTCTGCAGATAATGTTGCTGGTAGTTGCAGTGAGAGTGTTGATTCAAGTTCTTTATCAACATGTGATGATGGGGGCTACTATGGGCACATGTAGATAAGCTTGCAAAAAAAAAAAGAGGAGGTGCTGAAAAGAAGAGATTTTGATGCAAGCTCTGTGAAAGAGATTTTGTTGGGTCTTACACAAGAATTAAGGCTCATTTGTCGAAGATACTAGGACGTGGTATTTCAGAATGCAGAAGAGTTGGTGAGGCAATGCGAAGACAATACAAGAAAATACAAGATGAATATGAGAAAAGGAAGACAATGAGTGATTTTTGTGCAATTAGTGTATCATTTTTAAGCCACCAAAAATATGCTAAAAAAAAGTGGTTGAGGAGGTAGAGGAACATGAATGATATAAACATCATTCAATACATATGGAATGGAGGAGATGGATAAAAAAGTAGGGAGGTATTTTTATTCTAATTCACTGTCATTTAATGCAGCTAGAAATCCTTATTTGAAGGATTTAGTTACTTCTTTGGCAAATTATAATTTGAGTGGCTATATACCTCTAAGCTCAAAAAAACTACAAACCACACTTTTTGCAGAAGAGAAGGCAAATGTTGAGAGATTGCTAGAAATTAAAAAATATTCATGAGAACAAAATAGAGTTTCCATTGTTTCTGATGGGTGGACAAATATTCAAAGGCGTCCACTAATTAATTTTATTGCTTCTTTGCTTAGTAGCCCAGTATATATAAAATGTAAAGTATTTAAAGGGGTTGTTTATAAAAGTGGAGTGGGTGATCAAAAAGCAGTACAAATCATCACAGACAATACTCCAATTTGTAAAAGTGCCGCATTGAGTTTGGAGAGTGAGTATCCTCATATTTTTTTGATTCCCTGTGTAACACACAGCTTGAATTTGGCCCTCAAGAACATCGGCAACCCTAAAGAAGAAGAAAATTCACCAGCATATACTCTATATTCATAGATTGGGAAATTAAAAAAAATGTTAAAAGCATTAGGAATTTTGTTGTCAACTATCATCATGTTAATGTTATATTTAATAGGCATTTTGACCTGAAATTGTTGAAGGTCGCTGAAACACGTTTTGCGCCCATCATTGTGATGGTGAAGAGAATTAAGGAAATGAAGAATGCTTTGGTTAACATGGTGACGGATGAGAATTGGACATTCTATTGTGCTGATGATGATGTCAAGTCTCAAGAAATTAAGAAATTTATTGTTGATGATGAGTTTTTGGATAAAATCATATACTTCCTTCAATTTACGCAACTTATTTGGGAAATGTTGAGAGAAGTTGATAAGGATGAGCCCATGCTCCACAAAGTTTAAGAAATATGGGATAATATGATTGAAAAAATTGAAGTTGTAGTTTTCAAGCATGAAGGAAAAAATCTTACATTGAATTATTCAGAATTTTTTAACCATATTCATTCAATTTTAGTCAGACGATGGGATAAGAGCAACACTCATTTGCATTGCATGGCACATAGGGGTGGCAATTTCTGACACGACCCGCCAACCCGCCTCTTAGGCGGGTTCGGGTTGGGCTTAAGCCAACCCGTTTAATAAACGGGTCGACCCGCGTAACCCGTTTATTAAACAGGTCGGGTTCAGGTTGGGGGTATGCCAACCCGCCAACCCGGCTGACCCGTTTAATAAACGGGTTAGGCGGGTGGGTCAACCCGACCCGCCAACCCGTCTACCAACCCGCCAACCCGACCCGTCAACATGCCTACCTGCCAACCCGATCTGTCAACTCGCCAACCCGACCCGCGAACCTGAAAACCCGTTTACCCGACCCAACCCATTTATTAAATGGGTTGGCGGGTCGTGTCGGGTTACCCGTTTATTAAACGGGTCGGGTTCGTGTTTGCCACAGCCGACCCGTTTAATAAATGGGTCGGGTTCGGGTTGAGGTATGCTGACACGCCAACCCACCAACCCGACCCGATTGCCACCCCTAATGGCACATTCTCTTAATCCAAAATATTATGCAAAAAAGTGGTATTGGTCGTGTCCCTCCAAATTTAGACCCAGAGCTATCAAAGCATAGAAATATGTGTATGACAAAACTTTATCCAGAATCATATATTCTAAATCAAGTCACACAAAAGTTTAAAAATTTTGCATCTTCGAGATTATATGGACGAGAGGAGGAGAATATAAATCTTATCACATGGTGGTCAACATTTGTATCAGAAACACCTCTTCTCCAACGTCTTGCATTAAGATTGTTATCTAAGCCTCCTAGTTCATCCAGTTGTGAAAGAAATTGGAGCACATATTCCCAAATCCACAACATGAAGAGAAACAAAGTCACCGCCAAGTGTGCAAAAGATTTAGTATATATTCATTCTAATCTTCAACTATTTTCGCAAACCAATGATGAATACAGGTACTAATTGCTCTCTTAGTTATTTGACTATTTTTTAGTTTTTTCATTTAAATATACTTGTATTTAACATTTTCAAATTGGATTTATAATGCAGACAAAGATCATCCAAATTTTGGGATGTAAACCCAAAAGAGTGTGACTTAGAAAGAGAGCATGATTTAAACATTACAAACATGGATTTATCTTAGCCCAGTCTTCCTTCTTATGATGCATTTGATGATGAAGCCGAAAATTATTAGGATTCATTACATCATCGTCATATACATTGTGTAGGATATACTTTTGGTATGCAATTATGCATTGTTTGCTTATTTTGTTAGTATACTATATAATTTACTTCTTTTCTGCTTTACTTATTTGATTATTTTTATAATATATTTAGGTTGATTTAATTATGGTGTTAGTTTTTATGACGTAGAATAGAATTGTAGATTGTAATTTGATTTATTGCATGCATGATGATATTATGATAATTGTTTTTTATTTCATTAGTGATACTGTTGTTGACTGTTAAAACTTAAAAATTATATATATATATATATATATAATGTTTTTATTTGTGCCCTCCCGCACCCCGCACCCAAGTTTTTTTAAAGTGTCGCATCGCCGCACCCGCACCCATGTGACACTATAAGTGGTATGACCCACTGTCAAAAAAGATATGGAATTTATGAAAGAAAGGTCATATTTTTGTTTTGAAAAGGAAAATATTGGAGATTAACTTGATTTCTCATTTCTTGTCCCCTTCACTTAAAACGTAGAAGTGAAGGAGAGTGGAATTATGACATATAGTACGAGAATAACTGGAGTTGAGTCCATGCCATTTTATGAGAAGCGTACTCAAGAGTGGAGGATCTTCTTTGACCAAGTTCAAATGCACCTATTGATTATGAACAACCAGCCAGGGATTCGCCCCACTCCATGTCCATCGTAGTACTCCGTAATGACTTCCTCCTACTCATTTTGTCTCATATGAATCATTCTCTGCTACTCGGTGACTATAGCTTGGACAGAAATAATCCTCCTATGCACAAAGGTGACGAAGAGGATCCGATCCTAATCCAATATTAAATGATACCAAAGATCTCCTATGCTTTGAGCTTTTCATCGAAAGAAAAGGAAAAACAACTATAGATTGTCGACCCAAGATTTGTTCTAAGATCCAATCCAGTCATATATGAAAAACAAAACTAGTCAATTGATTCCATCCTTTCCACAACAAGTACAATATTACAAGATCTAACTCCAACACTGTGCTAGAATTCCCCAAACCATTATAAAGATTTAGACAGTAAGAAAAAGAAAGAAATAATCAGCTAAACCCTTGTGAAAAAAAAAGACTAGCTTGCAAAATAGGAGTCCTTCCTTTGGAGATTACAGAGGACCAACCCCACTAGATACAACCCTTTAGGTCTCACTTGAGAAGACACAAACAACAACTTTTCTAGTCAGTGCAACTACCTCCACTGAGGTGCAATCAAGGGATTTTCCAGATGATGAACCATCTCTATGCACTTAGAAGCATGAAGGAATCCATAAAGAAACATTTCTTTCCCATCTCCAAATGAAGTTTATCTCCATCTTGGTTAACCCCTCTAAGGGTCGACATAAGACTTTGTTCTATATATTAGTTGCATACCACCCCTTGCCTGACAAAGAAAACCATTTTAAATGATTATAAGTTAGGGACAATTCTTGGTAAAATTGCAACACCATGACCTTACTAAGTAATATCAAGGGTCTAACCACTTTCCCTAACCCAACTGTCTACCAATTAATGATTTTGTCACCATTCTTTCTTGTATGATCTCCTTCACCACACAACCTTTGTTTCCAAAAAAATCCATTAGGCCTAGACATAAAATCCTTGTAACGCCCCAAACATCACCAACACACACTACAAATTAGAATCTAAGCAACACTAGCATTTCTCAACTAAAGTATGAGCATCTTTTCAGTATTGAATAGCCAAACTTGTGTGATTGAGTTTTTTATGTTCAAAACCATGAAACTTTTCCTGCCCCTAAAGGACAATCCACTCTCAACCCTCTTCCCTTTTAGCCCTTCTCCATTCCAAACGACCAAAGCAAAAAACACAAAGATACGTAAATTCCCCTTCCAAAAAATTAAAATCCATGGCAATTTAGGTATTTTAAATTTCTAATTTATGGGAGTCTTTTTTTCGGATAACCGAGATAAAACCATTGATTTTCTGTTTGTCAAAAGGTACAATAGGTTGACCAGCATCCTGTTTGCAACATCCGTCAGCATAAATCCCTAGATTCCCCTTGCACAGCAAGGGCACCCCGAGTTTCGAACTCATGACACCCCTTCAACTTGAGATGTAATGAGCCCTACCCTAGCCAGATGAGCAGTGCCCTCTTGGGCATTGGGCAATTTATGGGACTTTTTATATTATTAAAACCTATAATAACAGAAGCACCATCATGTTTCCCAAAGTCCACTTAAAATGGTTATCAATTATATCATTTAACTGTACATTTGCATGAACTAGCATCCAATATAGTTGTAAGAATTCAGAAACCCATGCTAACAAAATATAGCTTATGAACGCCACTAGTAAACCTTAACTTCAATAGGGGGAAAGTCGTTTATTGGAGATGCTACCAGAATATTGAAGTCTACTATATTTACATGGGAATTGGTGATATCTCCATAATAAAAGCTTAAAATGATTGATGATTTCATAAAAAAAGCATACCTACAGGCTTGCCACCAATCTCCACGTCAAAGTAAACTTTGTGAGTTACTTCTTTCAAGTCCTCCTTTCCCATTTTTCCCTGAAAAATTCACATGTTTCTGTTTATGAACAAATTTGATGACCACAAAACCAATATAGATGTTTCAAGTGAACCCTTACATGAAGAGTCAAAATGTTTTGTACTGAGAAAGAAACACAGAAGAACAACAAAAAAGTAACAACGGCCCTAATGTGATGACATTTTCAAGCCATGAAAAACAATTGTCGCGTAGACCAAGTACATACAATCAAGGTGGTCTTAATTCAAATAGTAACTTATGAAATTCATGATAGAACCAATTAATTGATATAACAAAGAAAATAGACAACCTAAATTCTCAATTAGGCTTAGTTGACTGTTTAAGAGGAGAAGAACAAAGACAAGGAAGCAAATTCAACATTTCAAACAAAGACAACAATTACAAGAAAAAAAAACTATAAAAAGAAGGTTGACTAAATTTAGCAAAACAATATTGTATACAGGCAAATTAGTTATGAATAAACAGAAATCTAAAATAACATTGAGAGATATTTAGAGTGCCACTCTCCAAACAACTGAATAAACAATACAGAATAGATACTACTCTATCCATAAGCATATTCAAAATAACAGCACATATATGTAAGATGCCAGAAAAGTCCTTTTATGTGCTTTAATGTGAAATAAAAACACATAAAAGGGCACATATGGGAATCTAGGCATTAAAGAATAACATAAACCATGGTAGTGGAAATTGGATTTTGGCTTTCGGTTCTAACAAAACCCCCCATAGCATGTGCACACACTTGGACCACGCACCTCACAAAGAGAGAGATATTGAAATATCATAACCTCTTAAATAAATGGAAAGATCTCTCTCTCTCTCTCTCTCTCTCTCTCTCTCTCAAATGCTAGTAGCCCTATTTTTAGAAAAGAAAGCAATGGAGAAATAATATGGTGGCATCATCCAAGCAATATAGACAAGAAATAGGTAAACCAGCCCACATGTGATACGTGGCCAGTCTAGCTTGACCCATTGAAGGGTCATGCGAAGCCAAGGGCCTAAAAACCCCAGCCCACGCTTTAGCCCAAACCAATATTGAGAAAATCACAAAAATTTAAAAACACAAAAAGCAGAAAAATTCAGAAAATAAATTAATCATAGAATGCAATAGAAAAAAATGAAGACAAATATAAGCATTATGAATAATTAAGCATATGCATACACCAGTAACACATTCGAAACAAAACTGAAAACACTGCTAACTAACAAACGTAGATAATATAGGAGCAACTCCTCCAAACCTATTCCACCGTTGATCTAAACCATGCAAAGTAAAAAATCATGAGTTAGCCCTTGCAAAACAAAAATACATAATTAAATACCAGTGGATTTCAAATGCATGCCTAGTCACAATGAGTCACGCAATTGGTCTGCATTCGCCCTTTCAAAGTCCACCTCCATCGGGTATACTTATTAACTCCAAATGAATGTTTGCTTGCATACTATGATCATTATTTAGAGCCTCAATGGAGTTTAGGATACCCTTCCTCACTTCATAATCTTCTACAAACGTGGGGAAGAATTTCATAGTGGGGTTTAAGAAATAGACAGCAACATGAATTTTCATAGCATTCCACTTATCTGAAGCAAACATTTGCTTCAATTCATTTTGATGAATGACAAGGCCCTATACAGTCAAAACATCCCTTGGCAAATCTCCTCGTCAAGTTTAGCATCCCAAAGTGATTATAAATAAATTTTGTAACTTTCTTGCACATCTCAATGATCTCAAAAATGGCATCCATCTAACCTATGTCACATAGGTACGTGTGGGTGCGCGCGTGTGGCGATGCAGCACTTTAAAAAAAACTTGGGTGCGAGAGGGTTATATATATAGAAAGAGAGAGATAGAAAGAGAGTTTGGATCTAGATCAAATATGGATCTAGATTCATACCCAAACCCCTCTTTTCTTTCTCTTATTAACTCCACCTAGGGGGTGTCAACGGGTCGGGTTTGGTTCGGACCCAGGTGGAACCAGACTTGGACCAGATTTTTGGGCATGGTATCGGATTTGGATCCAGGTCTAATCGGGTCTACTATAAGAGAAACTATACCAAAACCTGATAAGAACTACATGAACCATACCCAGTAAAATAATATTTTTTATCATTTTTACATTGAAAATTGTGGGTCTTAATCCGAACTTGGGACTGGTCCGTGTCTGTTATAAAATTTCAAAAACTATACCCAGATCCATGTATTAATCGGACCTTCGGATCTAGACCTGGGTCTTCTTATTTGTCAATTATCACCATACCCAGACCGTATAGGGTTTGGTCTGGGTCGGGTCCGGGTAAACCCGACCCATTGACACCCCTAACTCCACCATACCACCTCTCTCTCTCTCCCTCTCTCCGTAACTCCCACCCCTACATATCTCTCTCTTGGTAACCCACCCCACCACCTCTCTCTCCCACTCGATAAACCCACCCCACCACCTCTCGCTCCCTCTCTTCGTAACCCCCATGCCTCTCTCTCTCTCTCTAGGTCACCTCACCCCCACCGCCTCTCTCTCTCCCTCTCTTCTCTCTCTTTATAACCCTCACCCACTGCCCCTCTCTCCCTCTCTTTTTCTTCTCTCATCGTAACCCTCACCCCACCACAGTCTCTCTCCCTCTGAGAGTAAGAAGAAGGTACCTCTCTCTCTTTTTTTCGTTTTTCCTCTTTTTCTATGTCTTTCTCTTCTTCTCCTCCTCCCTGCCTTTCACCGACACAAAAAAAAAAGAAAAAAATTTGAAACAAAATGACTCGCACCCAGGGGTTTTTTACTACGCCTGGTGCGGCACCCGCACCCACATCGCGTCTCATCGACGCGGATGCGGCGGCCTATTAACCGAGTCCCTGTGACATAGCATCTAACCAATGTCTTCAAGCATGAGATCAATGGAATGTGATGCACATGGACACCAAACAAAACTTTTATATTCATCCCCCAACTTTATTCAAACATCTCTAACGTTTGTTGCATTATCAGTAATGAATTCATCGACATTATCAGGTATAACCAGAGTTACCAGTCGAGGAAGCGGGAGCGGGAAGCGATACGGGAAGCGGGAGCGGGAAGCGAGGCACTTTCAAAAATTTAGGAAGCGTGGAAGCGTGGGACCACTTAGAAGAAAATTCCGAACCATCTCGGAAACGACCTAGGAAGCGAACTGGAAGCGAACCGGAAGCGAAAAAAAATGAAAAAAATGGGGAAGCGAGGGAGAAGCGAGGGGGAAACGTGGGGGAAGCGTGGGGGAAGCACGCTTCCCATTTATGGGAAGCGCGTTTCCCATAAAAGGGGGACGTGCTTCCCATAAAAGGGAAGCGCGCTTCCCAAAAAAGGGGGACGCTTCCCCTCACGCTTCGGAAGCGCGACGTTTCGCGCTTCGGGGAAGCGCGCTTCCCCTTTTGCCTAGGCGCTTCCGGTAACTCTGTGTATAACATCCTCAACCACCTGTGGTAGTTGCAAAAATCCTCCTTAAAAATAGCATACAACTCATCTAGCATCTTCGACATGTTTGACATATCAACAGATTTCAAAAACATTACACCTTTAAGACAAGAAACAAAAAAGTTACTAGATTTCATTGTTTCTTGTCCATCCATCCATCTACCATGATTATGCAACCTATTCCATGACTCCCTGAACTCACCACGCCATTGCTTCACCTCTATAACAATTTGCTTCAAAATCTTATCGATCAATGCATGAAATGAGGGCATCTTATAACCAGCTCATATAGTGGTTATGACATCAGCCATATCCTGAAAGTGATATGAGTTTGCAGCATTAAAGGGTGTGCAAGTATTATAAAAAAAGCGCCCCACCCCAATGTTAAGTCTGCATGTTGGATCATTTGCTTAGAGTCCATGGTAGAACATATATCTAGTTAGGCTCTTAAGGTCGTCCTAAGCAGGAAATAATTGTTAATCCTGTGCCTTGAGCTCGTAAATCCCCGCCCTCCTCCTCTCCTTCCCCAACTGCTAGTGGCAGGGGTGACCAACGCCACTGCTGTTTGTTCCTCTTGTCATACTCTTTTCCTTATGTTGTTGATGGATCTCTAAATCCTCTTCAATAGGGCCTATGACGCTACTAGTTGCCTCCACAAACTCCTCACAAAGCACATGTGGACATAGTCGAACCCCCAATTTCTACTAATTCTTGTTTTCTCATTCTCTTCCTTTGGTTCTCCTGCAATAGCTCATTCATACGCCATTTCACATCTGGTAGTTGGATAGACATGCTCGCAGCCACATTTTGCTTTGTGCATGTAAAATAAAGCTTCAACCTCAAAATGCCCCCATGAATCTCCATTTGACAATAGTTGTAATAATTAAGATATTCCCTTCATAAACCGGTGTACAATGGTCCCATGCCAAGTCTCCTGATGTAGCCATGCTCAAACGCCTTCAATCAAAGCCCTAAGGTTCGGTTTTAAGGGGTATAGGTAAAAAAAAGTTACCTAGGATGGAAATTGGTGACTTTAGGGTAAATCACACATCTAGAGCTCGTATAAATTTTAGGGTTGATTTGAACCACAAAAATGGCTAGGCTTGGAAATGAGGTTTGGGAGGGAGAATACAAAAATATGGGGTCAAAATGACCCATGGAAGCTTAAAAATGACCCCCATAAGTGGCCATCCACCACTTTTCCAATGCCAGAAATCTTAACAAAAAAAAAGAAAAAGGACTTGCACAATACAGAGTGTATTGTATGATACACTCCTATATGATATGGTCCCATATAGACCAATAATAGTGAATTTACCGATACATGAGTGTTATCATATTGGTTCTCCTACCGATACATCGATACACCATATTGTATCATGCAATATGATATGATACTAATAACATTGGCCCAAACAAGCAGTGCTGACAGTGACTTGCAAGTTGTCTGAACCAACTAAATGGATGGGCATCAACCAACCTGATCTAGGTCTATTTTTGGAGCTAGACCACAACCTAGCGCAAGATAGATTGGAGCTCAAAATATAAGCATAAACCAGGCACAAACCACTCAGCTTGATACGCGACGATATCAAGTAATCACACACACTACCATTTATCACCAATCCACAACTAGAAGTAATGGATAGAAATGATTGCCAAAAGCCTTAGTCTTAATTTAGTTGGAAATTTCCATTTGTTGGCTATGGAGATGGCATGAAAATGGCAAGTTGTACAACCTTTATTGAGCAAAGACATAACATTGACTTCTTTGTCATCTGCACAAGGGGAAAAGGTTGACCAAAGGTTACTAAAATATAGTTGGTTGCAAAAGGAGAGACCTAATCAAGTTAGAAAAAAGAAAGTATATGCGCATAAATGCAATCAGTCCAACCATTCATATTGATCCATCCTAGATATGGTAGTCGAAGAAAGTATTCCAGCCACTGGCCCCTAATATTCTCTTGTAGGCTATGTCACAGGGATTCGGCTAGCAGGGTGCCACACCGGCGTCGACGCAGGTGCGGCACCAGGTGCGGTCAACCCGACCCTGGGTGTGTTGACCGCACCCAGGGTCATTTGTGTCCAACTTTTTTATTAAAAAAAAAATTGTGTCCAATCTGCAGAGTGAGGGAGCTGAGGCGGCCGAAGGACTCGATCATGACGCCGGAGTAGGACGTGGATGAGCCGGAGTCGGTGAAGTGCAGCAGGAATTCGATGGAGACGTCAGAGAGGAGGGCAAGGAAGAAGACGAGGAGGAGGGAGGGGACGACCCTCAGCGCCTTGACGGTCGCCGAGATGGACATGATCCCCGCGCCGATGATGGTCGTCGACAGGTTGAGCACCGCCCCGGGGAACGACGCCCCACCACCACCATGGTCCACCTGCACCGCGGACGTCGTGGCTTCGTCTCCCCTTGACTTGGGCAGTAGCAGAAGCCTCTCCTCCAGCTTCCCATCCTGCTGAGTTGGCGCCATGGCCTCTCTCTCTCTCTCTCTCTCTCTCTCTCTCTCTCTCTCTCTCTCTCTCTCTCTCTCTCTCTCTCTTTGTGTGTGTGTGTGTGTATATATATATATATATGTGGTTCCTCATTTTATTGGGAAAATGGTTGGCAACTGGGGTACCTGTTCTCTGCCGTTTCTTTTTCCAAAATGACCATCGTATCCCAAAATGCTTATCGCTGCGAAGACAATCATGTCTGGATGCTTCTACCGGTGGACCAACCACATGGCCTCGTGTGTTTTTTTATGTGGGACCCACGTAGAACGAAGCGATGTGATTGGTTTGGTCCCCACCACAAGCCATTAGGGATGGTACTGCAGTTTTATGCAAGAAGGGGCTTTATGGATATTTTTCTTTACACTTTCCATTCACGGTTCAGTCACAACTGTCATTGTGATATTGAGTCGGACGACTCTATGCGCTGGATGAACTTGGATGGAAAAGATGACCAAGTTAAGAGTCTCATAGATGGGATTTCTTGAGCGGCCCACCCTAACGCCTGCCTTGTGTATAGATCCTAACAATACAATTGGGTCAGACAGTTTCATGGGTTTTTTTAAGTCCAGTTGGGGTTAAGCAGACCCACTAGTTATTATTTAACGTACAAATGAGGTTTTGAACATGCAACGTCCCACCACAGGGAGAAGTGCTCCTACTCCCATTTGGTGTTGGGTTTCGTAGTTGTGCTTGCACCCACACCGGGGGAACCCCCGAACCCCCCTTATATATATTGTCGCACCCGCACCCACACCCACACCTTCACCCGCACCCATGTGACATAGCTAGTAGGTTAGGGGCAAAACCGGTGTTCTTTTATTTAAAATAAAAACTCTATAAAGGGAAATTGCAAGTGTGTTTCGAATGTGAAAGAATATTACATTATGCCACTCAAGGGGTATGACCAAAAATACATAAGATTAAACAAAAAATATAATTTTGGTACACTTAAGTAGTGGTACCAGCGAACAAATAGTAACACCTTTGATTGCAAAAAAAAATCATACAATTGTTGTACATAGGTCATGTAGTACACCTCGTACTTCAAATATTATGTCAATCTCTTGATAGCCCCACATTAATACACCCACAAATTGGTCTTCTGTTTTGAACTTTTGATAAACTTCGGTTCCATCTCTTTCACATTCAATTTTCTCTTGTAAAAAGTGGGTAGTATATCTGAAAATGCTTTGACCTCTCATACAACATAGAACTAGAAGACAAGACTAACACACTTTTAGAATCACAAAGTATGGTAGATCTTGTAGCTTATTATTCAGACTCATTGTGTCATTCTTATCCAAATTATTTCTACAACAATAGTTACTAAGGCATGCTTCCATGCTTTAATTATTATGCTCCTTTGCTTCTTACTTTTCCATAATTTGAGGTTACCGTCCAAGTAAACACCATATCCTAAAATGGACCTTTTGATATTTGGATCACCTATCAAATCTAAATTAGGAAACTCATCAACTATGTCACATGGGTGCGGGTGCGGGGGTGCGGCACTTTCAAAAACCTTGGGTGCGGGGGTGCGTGTAAACACCCCAAATTTTCACTCACCTTCCCGATATCTCCATCAATCAGCACATTTCAGTTCTCCGGAATCAATGAAGGGCAAAATGGTCAATTTCTGAGATTGAACCTTGCAGAAAGTCTGAAATTTCATTCTTGAGCCTCAAAATTTCTATATTTAGGTTCAGAAACATCTTCAAACTGCAAATTTTCAAAATCCTATTCCTGACAAGAAGCTAGAGTTCCAATTCTAGATTCAGAATGACATTTCATAGAACATGTCTTTGCATAGCATTGCATGAACACTTCACATCATTTCACTGCACAGCATGTCATTTTGAGAGCCAGAACTCCTGATTTTCAAAATTGTCAATCCAGATTTGAGTTTTAAACTTTTTAAAATTGATTTCAAAACCCTGGGTCTTCAAAATTGCCAATTCTTCCCATTTTACCTCCAGGACTCTGAATTACAAAAGTTTTTCTCAGGAAAGCAATCTGGATATTTTGATGTTGATTTTAAAATTTTGGAACATGATTTTAAATTTAGAAGATTTAATCTCAAAACTTTTTGCAAAAAGACTTTAAATCTCTTTTACAAAATTTCTGCATTTTCTTTATATACATATTTTTTGTCCTGAAAAACCATTTTCTTCCAAATTCTTGAAAAAAAAAAGACAAAAGTTTTATCTCGTATTATAAAATTCCAAAAAGAAGTTATTTATTCTGCTTTTTGTTTTCAAATAAATGGTGTGGGACCCGCCTTTGAACTAGCATCTCACTCAGATTCTCAAGTAAGTTTCTTAGTTTCAAACGGGACCCACCCTGAGATGGCACCAATTTTGCAAAATCCTATTTGTATTTTTTTTATGTTAGTCATCTTATAAAACAGTTAGTGGGCCCACACACAGGTGGCGCCCCACTGGAGCTCCCTGCAAGAAAATTTAGGAAAATTTTCCAATCAAAAATGAAACTTATGTCAAAAAGATTTTAAAACCGATTGTGGTAGCATTACCATAAAAAAAAAACTCCCGTTTATCTTATTTTTATAACAGCAGCCTTAGATGGCGCCGTAGACAAACATTACTAAAAAAATTCATTTTACCTAAACCTTAGGTAAATGAACCCAAATTTTTTTAAAAACCTAAGATTTCATCCCCCTCCAAAACGACGGATTTTCAAAAGTTTCAAAAACTGTAACGGAACTCCAAAAGGAAAATGTGATTTTTTAGAAAGAGGTTCGAAAATCTTTAAAAAGGGGATTTGGGTATGGAAAGAAGAGGAGGGCCAATCTGCGTTTTTTTTTTTTTGAACCCGATCTCTCCATTGCTTTTCTTTTTGTTTTGCTCTGCTATCAGGACCCACAGACTTCATCAGCCATTTCCCAGGATCGCCCCTTCTCCCCCCAACTAGCGGGAAGCCGACTGCATCTCCTCCCCTTTTTCGCTGGAATCTTTTTTTTTATTACTCTGCTTCCTTCCTTCCAGCAGAAGAAGAACTCACGACTCCAGCAAACCTCGAGGTTTTTTAAAAGGTGACATCTGGAAGGCATTCAATCTGCAAACCCAAAGAAGAATCGACTCCTCTGGTTCACGGTGAGCCATTCCCCTTTTGATCGGTGCTATTTCCCCTTTCCCTATTCCGTTTTTCTTTGGTTTTTTTTTTTTACTTTTTCTCATTCCTTATTTCCCTGATTCACCCCAAAACGCAACACTGTTTATCCTTGAACTACCAATAGTAGCATCGATGTTACATGCTCTGCAATAATATCAATGGCCTATTGCAGCTGAGGCCAACATATATCATGTGATTTACTCTTTTGCTCTAACATGGTATTCGCAAAAAAAAAATTTTATCACCTGGCTCGGATATATCTTATTCATTGCAGAAATCCAATCTCTTTAGGTGATGGTATTCATGATAATGATTTGGTATCTCTGTTTCCAAATGTTCGAACTTCATTTCTTCCTGTTTGTTTCTGTGTTTTATTAATTTTCTGCACATCACGATGGTATATTTCTCACAATGTTCAGAATTTTAACACAGCACGCCTCTTTCATCTTGTTCCCGCACCTCATTTCCCCTTAAACCTTATGTAATAAACCATGTTTTTAAGATTACTTGTATTTTCATTGGCAGTAGGTCACGGCAGTGACTTTTTCTTATTTATTTATTTTTTAGAGAATAGCTTATAAGAAAGGATTAATTCTGTGTGTTTTATCAACTGAATGTTGCTAAAAGCTACTTGAATGGCATATCATTCTGATATACTGTCAGGAGGAGTGATTTGGTTATCATTCATCAACCTGTTGTTGGACGTTATGCTTGTTATAGTTTGGGACTGATGATTCAGGAGTATATGTATGAGTGTTGTCATTGCCGATTTGATTTCGGCCTCTGTTGTATCGCCCATTGCATTTAGATATACTCATACTAGCATTATTAAATTTCTGTTACAGCAGCTAAAAAAACTATGCTACAGCCATAAGAATGCTCATATCTCTAAGACAAATCTGTCATGGCTGTCTAACAGTGCAAATGGACATGCATCCATGTATTGAAACCTTCAATCTGATGAAATGTCCCTTGGCGGTTGACTACTGAAATTAGTTGCAGGAATCAACCTGTATCCGGCACTTCATTTGAGCCATATCCCATCAACCATCTCGATGATTGCATTATGATGAAGTTTATGATCGTTCTCTTTTAAAAAATAATATTGGCTGGAGATTCGGTTGACGTTATAGCAGTTTGATTGATATCCCTCTAGTTTCATTTTGGCTGGCGTTGGTTGTATTGTTCCTCAAATAATATTTTGGCAGACTTTTAGTTGCTCAAAAGTGTCTCAGGAGTGTTTCAAGATAGCGGATGATAACTGTAATTTCCCATTTGTTTGTATACATTGATTTTTTTTTCTCTTTAGTTGGAAATCATCCTAGAATATGCATACTGGTAGGTTGAAACTTTATCTTATTTTCCTGGTAAACCAGCTGTTTATAGTGGTTTAGATGTCTTGATCATGGTTGCCAGTTGAGGAAGCGGGAGCGGGAAGCGGGAGCGGGAAGCGAGGCACTTTCAAAATTTTAGGAAGCGGGGAAGCGGGGGACCACTTAGGAGCGATTCGGGAAGTGTCTCGGAAGCGACCTAGGAAGCGTCTCGGAAGCGACATAGGAAGCGTCTCGGAAGTGAGGGGGAAGCGAAAAAAATAAAAATAAAAAATAAAAAATACAAAAAAATTGAAAAAAACAGGGGAAGCGTGGGGGAAGCGAGGGGGAAGCGTGCTTCCCATTAAAGGGAAGCGCGTCCCCATTAAAGGGAAACGCGTCCCCCATTAAAGGGAAGCGCGCTTCCCAAAAAAGGGGGACGCTTCCCCCCACGCTTCGGAAGCGCGACGTTCCGCGCTTCCGAAGCGCGCTTCGGGGAAGCGCGCTTCCCCTTTTAGCTAGGCGCTTCCGGTAACTCTGGTCTTGATTGGTTTATACCTATGTTATTGGGAAGCATCTGTAAATTCCATTGCTCATTTCAGCTATTACATAAGTTGTCCCTGTAGGCCAAACATTCACAACATCCCTGCCCTACTTGTTCATATTACCATATGGCACTAAGATGCTCATCTACAGCTACCCTTCACCAGTATACTTTAGCCATAGTTCACCTATTGACACAGCTATCACTTACAGTAGCACCTTGTATCCATACCCATTCCCTTTTCTGCAGGTGTGCAGTCTTAAGAATGAGCCATATTCATGGATGGATATGTCAATATCCATTCATGATTTCTGTACCATCTTCGATATGCTCATTTATTAATATACAGGGAATCTCCATACCACATTTTACTGAGAAATAGTTTATAATTTGGGAATTATGGCTTTGCGAAATCATGTGCAGAAACTGTGTATACTCTGTATTTTCTGATCTATGTACATATGGAATTTCAATTACTATGTATATTTTCTCATTATATCTATATCTATATATATATATATATATATATGTGTGTGTATATATATATACTTATATATATATATATGTGGATCCCTTCATATACACTTGCTTTCATATATGAGCATTTATGTAGATATTTTCTCTTGTGAATACATCTCCATTACCACATTTCATTTAGCATAAATTTAAGCATTTAGAAATATATGTATATATTGCTCATTTAAGTTTAAGCATGATACCTAGATATTAACATAGGCATTTCAGTCATATTTTAGCCATTGTATTATATATTCCAGTAGGCATTCTTATTAATGTAACATTTGTAAATTTATCTTTTGTAGGCCGTATTTCTCGTACTAATTCTCATTTTTGCAAGAAAATCTGGAAGATATGGTTTCTTTTGGAGTTATCAAATATTTAGTTATATTTTTATTTTTGTCAACAATGTAACAGTCAAATGTAAACTTTGGAATAATATTTATTTTTCTGCTTAGATTAATATGCATTTCATATAGTTTGAATTTCTGTAATATCCTGAATATGTGATTCATACATTATATTTCAAAACCACTATGGATGGACACGAATGGCATGAGCACCAACTCTTAGAGAGTTGAACTCGGTAGAGTCCATATTTACGGCCCTAGTCGGAATATGGACGAAACCCAGATTCAACATCTTCCTACTAGTCACACTGAGCCTACACTCTTAGGCTATCTTCCAAAATTTCACTGCATACCTTCTATTTTATCAAATATTTTAGAATTAACTAAGTAAATTATAAACATATTTACGGCCACAGTCGGAATATGTGATAATTTTACTTAGTTTTAAAATTGCATATTTTCCTGAAAAGATGTTTGCTCAAAATGACATTCATCCATTCAAATCATTTACATCATGAAATCACCTGCATTTCTCTAGCCTTTTCTCGAGAAAATTTCATTCCATGGAAATCGATTCTTCAAGAAACTCTGAAATTTTTCAAAGTTGGATTTTCCAAATCAAGTTTTCCCATGATTTTCCCTAGAAAATATTATTTTCTCAAGATTCATTTTCAAAAGGGTTTTTTATCATTCTTAAGAATCAAAATTGATTTTCAAATATTTCAAGGCCAAGATTCTCAGGATTTCATTTTCCTGAGTTTTGATTTCCTTCTCCAAAGAATTTTTCCATAAATTTCAATCATTTTCCCAAGAAAATTCTCAAAGTCAGAGTTTTCCTGACAAATATTTTCCTTTTAAAAAATGTTCATCTTTTCTCAAGAATTACTTCTACTTTCCCAGGATTTTCAACCATTCATAATTTTCTCACCTCATAAACTTTCTGGTGATTTCCAAATCCTTTCATCTGAGTTTCCTGAGAGATTGATTTCCATATTTTTTCTGAGAAATGCTTTTCAACTCCAAATGTTTTCTAAGCATACATCATATTTTTCCAACTTACATTTTACAAAATCTCATAACACATGCCTGAATTCTCTGTGCATTTAGGATAGAACACGACTTCGATGATTTAACTAAGTCAAGCACATTTTTTGGTCCTTGGTTCGATTACCCCTGTTAAAGGCGGTAGGAACGGTCGAACCTCGTACCGACAGGTCGAGCCCCATCCCATGGATTTTCCCGCTATTTTCAAAAACGGAGACGAGTATTTCAAAACAATTTTTCCAAAATCCGGTCAAGTTTGACTCGCGAAAGCAATTTTCCTCTCTCTCCCGCAAGGGAAGGGGAAAATTTTTGCGACGATAACAGTGCGGCAGGGGCAAAAATGTAAATATATATAGGGGGTCTGGGGTTCCCCTCGGCGCGTGGGCAAAAAGATTTTAAAAAAAATCCAAAAAATGAACCAAAATGACCCTGGGTAAGGTCAACACACCCAGGATCGGGTTGATCGCACCCGGTGCCACACCCGCACCTGCGTCGAGTCGCGTCGATGCGGGTGCAGTACCCTGCTAGCCGAATCCCTGTTATATAGCTCATCAACAATCTAGAGCTTAATAATATTCGGATTAACATTTTTAGGTATCTATAGGGGTTTCTTCAAATCACATTTTCTCAATGTGAGGATATCGTGAGATCCTTTTACATATATATGATTCAATTACAAATACAGCCAATTTACAATAATACCCCAAGTTAGTTACATATAGACATTACACAAGGCAGGGTAAAATAGGAATAACAAAAACAAATACATAAAGTAACAAGACTACCCAAATCTGGATCCAGTTTGGATTACCCAGATTCAGAACCAGGGTCACTTGTCAATAGCCTCCCTCAAGTTGTATATGTTGATGCACAAGGATCAAAGAAATTTTAATGGCACTTTGATTGTCACAAAATAAATAGATCTGGGAACCCTTTCATTCAGGTCACATAATAAGTGTCTTATCCATGATAACTCTGAGGATGTTGCAGCCATTGCATGATACTCAGCCTCTGTATTTGATCGTACAAAAGCCTTTTGTTTATGGCTGGCCTCTTTTCTTAAAATAAACCCATCACCAAGAGATCCTTTTAAGTAGCAAAAGATTCACTTTAAGGCCTCCATGTGACCTGTTTTGGTTTGATGCATAAATTGAGATACCTGATTCACAGCATAGACTACATCTAGCCAAGTAAAAGTAAGATATTGCATCATACCAACAATACTCCTAAATTTTGTAGGATCTTCACATAATTCACCATCATTCAAGCTGAGCTATTGATTAATGGGACTCAGCGTTATCAAAGTCTTGCCATCAACCATCACAGCCTTTTTTTAGAAGATTGTGAGTCTACTTATGTTGTGTCAAAACAAGACCATCCTTGTTTATATCAATTTCAACACCAAGTACTTTAAATTACCAAGATCTTTCATTTTGAACCTCCTGCTCAATATATCCTTGATTTGGTAAAATCCTATAAGTTTCCCCATATAATCCTCCTCTTCTATATGAAGAAATGCATTTTAACCAAGTTGATGAAGAGGCGCATTATATGATATGACCAACGATAAAATAATGCACACACTACATTCAAAACTGGAATAAAGTTTCTTCGTAATCTACCATGTTGTTGTGTGAAGAATCCTTGCAAACAATCAAGTTTTCAAATAAATTGATACTTCAAATACTCAATACACAAAATAAATGCAGTGTTTATAAGCTTTACACCACAAAAAGAAGTGCAATAAATGCACAGTGTTTATAAGTTTTACACCAAAGAAAGTGCAATAAATGCACAGTATTTATAAGCTTAAGGAGACAACTCCTTACTCTAATACTTGCATACAATGGGCTCACATAGCCCTTATTTATAAGCATACTTAAGAGCGTTGGGCTATTCCCAACAGCTCTTATTAGAGACGTTGGGAATCAGCCCAACGTCTATATTTTTAAAACTGTGTACACAGTCAATGGCTGACTGTTGTACACTGTACACAGTCAGCCACTGACTGTGTACAAAAACATTATATAAAAAAAACAAAAATAAGAAATGAAAAAAATTACAAAAATAAAAAAATAAAAAGGAGGAATTACAATCATATTCAAAAACATGAATATGCGTAAAATGTAGAAATGACTAAAATACCCCTACAGCCAATACAATAAAGAAATATATATTTTATATATACAAGTAGATGAATACATATACATATATGAAATATATATATGTATATGTATCTTCTTTTATATATAGAAAATATATATAGAAAATACATTGTCTTATAAATTACAATTTAACAGATTGTACCCTTAGATCCTTACGTTGCTTTGAATCTTTCTATCTCCCACTGGATTTGTATTTAACTTTATAAACATGCTTCTAGCCACATTTTTGTCTTTTGGCCTAAACATCCCAGGAATCATTATAATGCATGGCTTCACTTCTTCAACCATAGTCTGGCTCCATCACATGAAGTTGATGATTCTTTGGCCTTGAAATATCACATAAGAAAACATGGAAGTCCGTTGAAGAATTGTCATACGAAACAACCTGTCAGTTGGGTGAATTCTTCACTAGATTGGGTAAAGAGTGGAGTATTTGATATACTATTTTAAATAGACTTAGCATGTCTCTTGTATAATATCATCAGCTTCTTAATGTTTTCAGTATTTTGAGCACTTTTTGGCACACTGCAAAAAGTTGGGTGCACTTTCCACATGCTAACCATTCATGGGCTGCTGTACATCATAATCAAAGAGCTGACTAAATTTTTCTCCCAGGTTGTTTGGTTGAATGATACCTTCATATCTATCATAATATTCTTTCTATTTCCTTTACCTAATACCTTTCTAGTTTCTTTGTCCTTAACACTCATGTCGGCAAAGAAATAAAAATGAAGACCAAGAGTTATACTTAAATTGTGAACCTTGAAAAGATCATGATATTGTTGCTTCAAACTCTTCCAATGTAACAAAAAAATATTGCAGTATTTTCAAAATATAGGTGATCCCCATGATTATGATCTGTGGTGCACATGTCAACTGTTCCAATTCAGGCTAAGGGTCAACCTATAACTGACCTCATTAGCACCCTATTATATGCAAGCTGAGGGCAAGCAGTTACATCCTTGATCAAGTATGAATCTGAAGGTAATCTTATATTTTAAACCAAGATTAAATATGGTGCTCCACTTTTCACAAGAAGGTATCTTTTTTGTCACATAAAAGACAAGGGAACAATTCCCAGCTAGGACAAAAAGTCCTCACACTAAGTGGGTCGAATTAAACTGGATCTATTCAAGTTGAGCATTTTATGTATATTAGATTACTACTAAATCCAATTCCAATTGGATTGTATATATTGAATCAAATAACATAATGATGTGGCCCAACAGTGATATATTGGAAGTAGATATGCTAAATCACCCAATTTTATGACTTCCGCCTATGGCCCCCCATTCCATCACCTTTATAACAAAACGAAATATGAATAATCATCCTCTTCTTTTTGAAAGATGGGATGCTTCTGCTTCCAATCATGCCTATAATTTATGAAAAAAATACAAAACCTTTCCAAGCCTAAACTCAATGACTTGTCATAACAACACAAATTCCTTAACATCTACCTTGTAGAGGTATTCAAATTGGACGAACGAAAAAATAGATTAGTTTCTAGGTTTGGCCATGGAATAAATCACAGCCCATACATCGCTGATATTTTGTAAATATTATGATATTTAAGAGAAAAAAAACTTCAGACACTATTAACGAAAAAATATCATAAGATTTTTAAATATCGGTTATAACATAAATATCCTGATAATATCATGATATTCTAAAAATCTTATTGTGCGTATTTTGAGTATATATTTTTGCTAGTTTTGTTTATTTTATTTTTAAAAGTTGTTTTAACTGTTACTTTATGTTTTTATAAAAGCAAAACTGCTAAAAACCTATTATTGCTTATCCTTTTCAATTTTTATTTAAGTTTTTATTTTTTTAAACATCCAAGATTTTTTGCAAGATTGTCCTAAGAAAAAAACTCCTAAGACAAAACCTCACTGAGAAATTGCCGAGAACAAAATTTGCAGCTATGGAATAAATTACATCAATAAATGATTTCAACTAAGTTATGACATCAACATTATACCAGTAAAGCAACTTAAAAAGGGATTTTTATCTTAGAAAAAAACCCAATAAATCTTCAATTTTATAATCAAAATAATAATATAGTTGACAGTTAAACTTTTAAGTTTTTAAAATATCACAAAGATATACAAAGATATTATAACCAATGTATTTACTAGTCATACAGTGAGCATAAAATGCATGATGTGATAAGTAAACCAATCATATTAATTTTGACAATTTATTGGATGTTAAACAAAAACATAATCACCAGCTAATATTTGTGCCCATGGTTCATATGTAATTAATTGATTTTATAAGATCGTCTAAATTATTATTACTTCTGAAATTTACATAATTAGGTGTGGAACTAGAAAAGAGATTTTGCTTGAATCCAACCATATTTCAGATGTGGACTAAGAAAAAATGATTGACTTGCATATTCCAATTGGACATGACTATCTTTTCTAACCCAATGCTTAGAATTGAGGTGGTGTATTTGGTTCCATTGGATATAGGTTTAGCACGTCACTATTTTCCTACATAAATATTTGTTTATGGTCCAAATTTCACCCATGTAAAACCTACTTTCTTTGGCGAATGCATAGGCACCACAATTGATTGACCATATATAATAAGTAAAATTGAACTATTGTAATGCACCAATGCTATTACCTTGTAAGCATTCTGCACTTGAATCACCAAGTCAAAAAAAACTAAATATCAAGTTAGAAATTAACTGCATGCTTTAAACAGTCTAATTCATGTTAGTGGTTAACCTCATCTCTCAGAAAATGCCACAAAGACGGAAGATCTTTCAAGGGAAAGTGGGAGGCTAACAACAGCTTGACATCTATGTCACATGGGTGCAGGTGCGGGTGCGGGGATTCGGCATTTCCAAAAAAACCGGGTGCGGGGGTGCGGCAGGGGCAAAAATGTAAAATATATATAAGGGGGGTCCGGGGGTTCCCCCCGATGCAGGTCGATCCAACTTGGGAATGTGCGTGTCACAAGTTGCTGTCCTTATGAGGATGGTGTTTGTGGGACTCGCATGGGGAGTTGAAGTGGCCAACTCTAGTGCTCAAAATCCAAGCCCTGTTAAAAAGGCAAATACCCATCCCGTGTAACCTTGGTGACTTCTGAGTGGGTCAAGAGTCGCCCCGCCTTGAGTACGCACTATGTAGGTTCGACTAACTTGTTTCAAATGCTCGACTAACTTATTAAAAGCAAGTCTGACTCAAGAGTCACCCAAAAGAACCAGTTATATACTATAGTCGAGTCGAGTGAGTCTGCCAGGAGAAAACAAAGAGCTATTTTGAGTTTGGTTGGAGTGTTGAACTGAAATGAAAGGCTCAGAGCGCGTGACAACCTGGCACTCCATGGCTTTTTCGTTTCAAAAAGCTGGAAGCGTCGTCCAAAAGCAAAAGCAAAAACAAAAAGGAGGGACTTCCCATACATACAACCAGTGACTAGTTGTCGCGTTACGCCTGTCAATCTCCCAAGCGTCGAACAAAAAACGTTTCTTTGAAAATGAAAGGTCACATCGACCACGTCACGTAAGTCCAAAGACATACGAGGACGATGGAATGATCATTATCCTGGGCTTGGGCCTGGGCCTTGGCCCGGGCAAAAAAAAAATTAAATTCCACAGCCCATTTCATAGGGCAATTTAAAAAAAAAAACAAAAAAAATGGACCAAAATGACCATGCGGTCAACGCACCCAGGGTCGGGTTGACCGCACCCGCGTCGAGTCGAGTCGACGCGGGTGCGGCACCCTGCTAGCCGAATCCCTGTGACATAGCTTGACATTCTAAACTTCAATTGAACCACTTCCCTATGATGGAAATGTTGTGTATTATGTTCTATAGACCATGGTTTTAAAACTTGCCGAGTCAACTCGTTGACTCGGCTCGGCTCGGCCCTCCAACGAGTCAACCCGACAAGGCAAACTCGGCTTGACAAGACTCCGAATTGACTCAGGCCTCACTCGACTTGACTCGGGCGAGTTCTGGGATGTTTGAAATTTGATTTTTTATTTGAGTTGAAACAAACATGGGACGAAGTACGGTTGTTACAGATAGAACATATGTTTTGTCTGTTATGTTCTAAGGGTCTGTCCAATCTTGGACAAGCAATCAGACAGACCCTTAGGGTCTCTTGTGAGTGTGTCCTTAGTGGTCCTTGTGTTGGCTGATTTGGTGGACTGATGTGCTCATTGGATTTGTGGTATGTGTGCTCTTGGATCTTCCTTGTGTGTGTGTGTGTTAACTTCGTAACAGGTACTAAGTATCACTATCATAGCATAATCAACTATAATATTCATCGTGTATTATCAGAAGCATAAAATTAAGGAACTAAGTATATGTTGGAAACTAGTAATTGGCCTTGTGGTAGCCAGTAGCTAGAAGTCACTCAAGAGAGGATTCGTAACGTTTTCATAAATTTCTACCAATAAGACAAATGTCAACAGAGCTTCACATAAGTTCTTGATTGCTTGACAATGCACAGAACCATCAAAATACAAAAATCCCGCTAATTCATAAGAAACAACATTAGGAGCCAGTGTTCATAGGGAAAAGAGTTTTAGCTCTGTTTGGGAGTGAACAACCAGGATTTTATATGTTGCATCTCTTTCAAGAATTTTTGTCATGCCACTTAATTTCATATTTTTCAACTTACACCATAGTTATTCTTCAACTTACTCCATAGTCCTTTGTCTAAAAAAGAAATTTGAAGGCTATTTAGCAGGATATCGTAGAGTTTTTTGCTACAGCATTAGTTGCTTTTAATGACCTTTGTTCATTTGTCAAGGATGTACATTTATATATGGTCACATGGACAACAAAAAGGACACATGGCATGCCATTGTTGTTCAATTTTTCATTAAGAATGTTGTATAAAGGGGCATGACACAAGGGTAACTGGTAAGTTGCGAATATTCCTGTGAGATAGTCTGGCAGAGATCAGCCTATGCATTTTTCAATGCTAATGCTCTCTATGAATGGTTTAACTGGAAAATGACAAACCCAAGAAGTAATACAAGCAAAAACCAAGCTAATTTAGTTTATGCCAATTGTTATCAATTCAAAAGCAACCTAAGAAAGAGTCACATCTCTCTCCCAGTTTCAGTGATTACATGCCTTAACACAACCCAAGGATCTCTTGTTTACTGAAAAACATGGTTTGAGACAAATTATAAATTGTTTTTCTTTTAAAATCAAAAGTTAACAAAACCCGGTCCGAGTCACCGAGTTGACCTGCCGAGTCACGAGTCAATAAAGAACGAGTCGAGTCCCGAGTCACGGGTTTTAAAACCCTGCTATAGACGTCAATGTACAAGAGCTGAAAGAGTTTCAGTTCCATATACACATTCAGCAACCACTTGTGCAAAAGAATTACAATGAATCAGATAAAACCAACCAAATACATGTAAAAGATGGATGGATGGAAATATGTCTCTCATAAGAACACTTTTGAAACTGAGAATACCATGGACATCAAAAATGCTTTGCAACACATTGCCAATGATAGGAAAAGTAAGAAGTTGATAGAATAATACATGAAAATAATAAAGGATGTTTCATTAGAAATAAGTTAAAGAAAGATTGTCAAGACTCTTTCAAGTTGGCCCTAAGGGAAAAAAGAAAATTTACATTGAGATATGATATGATAGTAAGAAACCATGTATAATTTATTTTCTTAATAAACTTATCCCTTTAGCAGCTACAGAAATCTTGAAACATAGTAAAGCAAAATCCCAAAACGACACCACCATAACACAAGGAAATAGGCACAGTCCCTACTCCCGTGATCAACAAGATATCAAAAACACAAACCACAAGAAAACAGAAAAACAATGCACAAAAGCACAAGGCACAAGATTTATGTGGTTTGACCAAATCATACATCCACATGACAGCAACAAAAGAAGTATTTCACTATACTAAGAAAAATACAAAATTTTATAATATAAGTGCATACTGATGAGAAGAGCACCATATAAAACGCTTAACTTTAGAAGATCAGACTAAGAGGATACTTAGGGCATGTTTGGTTCGATCACATGAGAATCACTCTCTCATTTGAATGAGAGTGATTCTCATATGGCCCCAAATCTCATGCCCAACCAAAAAAAAAGGTGGTTGGTGTGAGAAACTGAGTCAAATATGATTTGGTTTCTCTCCAACCAGTGAGATTTGAAATCTTACATTAAATGTGTGATTTCGGATCATATGATTTTTGCATGAATATTGAAATCTCACATCGGAGTTGTAGAGATTTTTGCACCGTAGGAAAAAATGATGAATAAAAAAATCTCTCGTCACAAGCTATAAACATGAGAAAAGAAAGAGACGACATTGGAATCGATCTTTTGGGGCGTCGATAAAGATAACAGATACACGTCCAAGAAAACCCAATAAACCGACGGAATCCAAGATAAAAGGGTAAAAGATTAGAGAGAGAGAGAGAGAGAGAGAGACTTGACCTGAACGATAAACAGGACCCCAAATAGCAAAACACACCAGATGATCAAAGAGGAGAGCCTAGCCGCCACCGCACCCATCTTGCTCGTCGCTCTTCCTTCTTTTTGCCACAAGTTCACTGCCACCAGAGCTGCCCTGCCCTCGTTAGGTCATATACAAGACGTGTTGGACTCCAGATACTTAATGCCTGAATAAACTAGACTATTTACTACCATGACATATGTGTTGGGCACAAGAGTGCGCTAACCCAAGGTAAAAATGGATGTCTCGAGTTTTACAAAACGGAGGGCAAGCCAATGTAAGATATGGGTTTTTTCCATTGAATTATATGAAAAAATGTTACGTTATATACATATGTCACGAATGTGTATACATATGTTTGTATGTATATACATAGAGTAGAGAAAAGGTGCAAGTATATGAACCACGTAGAAACATAGATTTGTGAGTTTTTTTTAATCTAAATGAGCAGATTACTCTTGAATCATCCAATTCTAGCATTCAGGCAGTTTTTTATAAGGTTCAACAATTAACAACCCGTGAATTTTATTAATGTTTATTACTCAAATCACACTTTTCTATCAAAAATTTGTGGTCTAAGTGCCCATTAATTTGATTCTGATACATGGATAAGTTTTTATAAGGTTTAAAAATCAACGTGTCAATTTCTAGGAAATCAATCACGTTGAATACATCAGAATTTTGAAAAAACACCCAAAAAAATCTTAGTGGCTAGGGTTGGCACGTTTTCCCTATATGATAGGGTTCCATATCTCTATACACAAAGAGAGAGAGACCGAAGGGGCCTGAGCTGTTTGAAGGGCAGTCTAGGTTCAAATTCCATAGGTGTTACCTCTTTAGTAAACCGGAGCTTGGTGACTCCCTGGGGCTCATAGTTTTATGTTGACAGAATAGTGATCATAAGTATGGCAGGAAGCACGGCTAGGACCCTGTGCTTGGGGCAATTTTTTGAAGTAAAAATCAAAATATATATTATAGTTATAAACCATTTTTTGTTTTAGGGTCCAATAAGAAATAAACATGAATCTGAAATTTATATGATGTTTATACAAATATGATCATATATGCATGTTTGATTGGTTATGCATGGAATTGATCATGTTAATGTGTTTTGCGAGCATCGACTAACATGCATATGCATTTGGCCTTATATATATTCATTTTGTGTGTTTGAATGTGTATTGTAAACATATTTGAAAATAATGAGTGCGTTGCATGTTCACTGAAATTTTGCAAAGATGCATAAATCACTACTGAGATGTGTCGGTAGTCAGATGCGAACCATTGTGGACCATGTAGGCTAGGAGCATCAGTTGCTCTACTTATTGTTAATTTTATTTATGCATTATAAAATTTATTTCTAAAAATTTAATATTTTTTCAAAATTAATTGCATTGTTAATATTGTGTGAGTCAAGGTTCGACATCGATTTTGCATGTGGATTTGCCAAACGGTTCTTTTGTAAAGAACCTGAAATTTTTTTAAAAGGTAAAAGAAATAAAACATTATAATTAATGTCTTCCTTGATATCCCTTCCATAGTGTAAGAATCTTGGATGACGGTCATGGGAGACCGTGAGGAAACTAAAACTCTGTATGCGATTGTGCTCCAGAACATGATATGGTGGTTCACCTCCCGTCTACAATTTTAGGAAGATTCAACCACTTTGCCTAAGGGTGGTGGTGTTAACTCAACTACAGTTATTGGTATACCAAGAAAGTAACATAAGTGGATGTTGATTTTCCTTATGTACTGACATTAGATGTTGATTTATAATGTTTCAATGAATGATATTGATTCATGATATCGGTCAAGGAACATGTGTGGAACCTAGAACCTAACTTGGACTTCAGAAACTTGAGCATGTTTTAAGTATCCGCAGGTTTAAGAAAAAATGAAAATTAAACTTATGTGCATTTAATAGAAATATGCATGCAAAAATAACTCTAATAAACAACTTAATAAGTTATTCATGCATGTGCATTGAATCATGCATATTTACTATTCAACATTAGTTCATGCATTCATGTTTATTTTGTTTTGTATAATATTTGTTATTGCATGATATTTGGTTAAGTGCTTGAATGGTGAGTTAATTTGGTAAGTTGTTAATTGTAATATTTTTCTAAAATTTATACATGAATGGTGAGTTACTGTTTGGATTTTTAGAGAATTTCGTACAAAGGACTTTGGTTCTTACCTGTTTTCTTAAAACTGTTTTACATGCCTGGATGCTCAGTGATATCCTAACTAGTTGGCTGGAGACTGTGAGCCTTGTGACTGGTTTCTAATTCATGACACAGTGGCTCTACTGAGATAGACGATTTTGGTGTCCTAAACTATTTAACATTTTTATTAAATTAATAAAGTTTGAATTATTCTTCATTTGATTCAATGCACAGTTTGGTAGGTAGTTTGATATATTAAATCCGTGAGACCTCGAATCCTTGGGTTGGTTTCCACAATTGTTTAAAAAAAAAATCATTGTTTTTATGAGGGCTGGTTGGGGTCATTACAATTCACCCCTTACGTTTCTCTCTCATTGCCTTTATCACTTAACCCCGGATCTCCCCTCTCACTCTCGCTGCCTCCCAACCGTGGAACTCCACCTCCGGCGAGTGATGACCACCGCCCCTCTAGCTAGCCTTGTCCACCATCCCTTTGGTGTCCTTTTAGCGAACATGCAAGCTTGTTTTAAGAAATATGTTTGCAGCTGACCACTTCCACATTCGGTGTAATAAAAATTTGCTTTCGAAACACCATCTTTTTTGCTAATATCAAAAGCATATCTGTAGTTTGTAGTTATGGCAACATGAAATGATGGAACCAATAGGGGCTCCGCTTGTCTGGTAGGAGCAGCCAGTACATATTACATATCACATTGTGTTGGGATGTTGCAGGTTCAAAATCCCCCCCCCCCCCCCCCCAAAAAAAAAATGATAAGAACACAATTTGGTTTTCTCATAGTATTGGGGAAGCTCTTTTCCGAACACACAACTATCTTTTAAGGACACCACCAATGCCTCGTTTGCAAAAAATGATGACTCATTCACTATCTCAGGACACGTTGAGAACTTGGTGTACAAGTCAGACCTATCAACAAATTTTCAGTTGCATCCAATCTTTCACATGTTCAACTTGAAGTCATTTCATGAAGACAAAAAAGATCCACAATGGAGCATACATCAACGTGCTCCTATTCTACAACACACACCCTTAACAACCAAAAGTAATCCTCAACCACTCCAACTACATCAATGAAGTAAAGAAGTATTTGGTGCAATGGAAAGAAGTACCGAAGAGTGAAGCAACTTGGGAAAAAGCATTCAATATGAGAAAGCATCACCATCTCATGGAGGAGTACTATCCGATTGATGCCAAAAACGGCACCAACTTAGGTGGAGGAACGTGTTCCAGACCAAGTTTTTCACTTTGTTTACTTGATATAATACCTCTTCGCCATCTTTAAGTGTTGTAATGAGCTTTGTCTTAAGAGCCCCTGTGTACCAAGAGACACAAGACCTCTTTGTACACGCTCTATTTTGGCTATAAGAAGTTCTTGCATTCTTGCTCTTTACTTTCTCTCTCTTTATGTGATTGTAGAGTGACTGCTTGCATGCATTCACAATGCACTCAAGAGACCAGCGTTCGGTGTTGGGGAGCACCAGGGTGTGTCACGGGGGTCTTTCACTTTCAAGCCCGAGACACTTGCCTTCCTAGAGCTAAACCGGTGACGGTCGTTTTCATATGTTAAACACTTCAATATGAGAAAACCAAATCACTAACTGTTTGACCCACATCTTGTTTTAAGAAATATGATTGCAGCTGGCCGCTGCCACGTTCGGTGTAATAAAAATTTGCTTCCCAAACACCATCTTTTTTAGCCAATATCAAAAGCATATCTGTAGTTTGTAGTTATGGCAACATGAAATGATGTAACCAACGGGGTCTCGGCTTGTCTGGTAGGAGCAGCTAGTGCACGTCACCTTGCGTTGGGATGTTTCAGGTTCAAAACCCATTGGTATAGTTGTATAACTGGGGTCTGCCTAACCCTCTAAAAAAAACATGAAATGATGACAACACAGTCTGAATTTTGTATGGATCACACTACTCGAGCCGACTAGCACGCTGAACCGAGTCAGGCAACACAGACCAACCTCAAAGTAAACAAGATACGCAAGGAGAAATTCTCATAAAAAATTATACTGAAAAACTCAAACCAGTTGCGAAATGAATTAGCAAGAAAAGAAAGAAATTCTCATAAAAAAACATACTGAAAAACTCAAACCAGTTGCCAAATGAATTAGCAAGAAAAGAAAGATTACAAGCGAAAGTCGTTCGTAGACACCAATAACCACACCACATACATGAAACAGAAGGAAGAACACGTCATCACTCAGCTGCCGAGCTGAGAAGCCGCATTGGCTGTCTAAAAGAAATTGTTGTACTGGCTGGTGAGAGAGTTCTTCAGGTTGGAGTACAAGCCGTATAGAGAGTACTGTCGTAGATTTTTTACTTCATACCATGAGTTCAGAGCAGTATAATGCTTGTCCGTACCAGAAAAGGCCAGCTGTATGCCAAGACTGCAATCGACCGTCCCCCCTTGGTTTTTACAGTCCGAGTGTTTGATAGCACAGTCTTGCCCGTTCAAGCAAACAAAATTCGACTTCCCTGAACATGATGCACAGCCATCCCTTTTCCAATACAAGTTTTGGAGCCTTCCCTTCTGAAATTCAAGCACCTGCAAATATGCATAGGAACACATCATCAGATGCTAATAACCATACTAAGCTGAGGCATTATAGCCCTCCATCAACACCCAAACCATACCAATGTAAAGCTGGTAACGGCGTAGCTGCTGTTTGCAACAAATGCAGGGACAGAGCGTGCTGCATATTTCCGACCAGCAAATGCCACCATATAACCACCAACGCCATCCTACAACAAAGACAAATTAGTCGATGGAAGTCAAATTACAAATACAGGCAGATAACAAAACACCACCGAAGCAGTTTTATAATCTATAAACATTCCAAACACCAGACAGAAGTTGCGTATGTTCCAGAACCCCACAGATGAGCATCAAAGCGAGGCTAGTTGAAAAGAGGCAAAGTCAATCTATCCGAGAAACACGAAGGAAACAAAGATAAATAGCACCTGGATAAAATGACTAGAAGGAAAGTTCCCTACCAAAAGAGCAACACACTAGCAATTTTTCTACCTAATTCATGAACTCGAGTAGAATGTAAGATCCTTAAGATGCTTAAGATGTAAGGATATAAAAGAAAGCGGTAAAACCAAATAGCCTACCGGCTCAATAGCAGTTAGACCAGGACTAATGCTAGATCACCCTTAGCCTGGCATCACTTGCCAATGTTTTTAAAAGAACAATAGAATACCCAGTTTTTTAAGAAAAATTCATGATAAAATCACAACAATTTGTGACTGTGACACACACACATGTGTTGCGCCCTTAGGAGAAAGACAGCAGTCCGCAATGTGCTACTCTTGAGCCTCAAGCCAACTCAAGGTAGGGATGTTTGGGTGAAACCGCAACAATGGCAGCTCAAGTGAAGTTGTGTCTCTTTACACGTGATCTTGGGTCCTCTGTAGACCTGGGCACTTGAGTGGAAAAGGCTCAGATTGTTCGTGAGGCTCCCGAAAAGATGACCGAATATCAACTATGCACTAGGCGCTATGGGAGAAGCCAGTGATGATCTCAGGCCTTGGGAGACTTCCAGAGGAAGGCCCCAACCAAGTGAGCGTACCAGGGATGGTATTGAGACGTGATGTTCTGGATCTGGATCCAGATCCATAATGGTGTGTTTGGGTGTAACGCCCCTTCATGTATTTAGTGTTTTCATTGTTGCACCTCTTATGTAAATTTTATCTTGTATATTATCAGGGGTATTATTGTTATGTATTTTAATTTTGATATAAAAAAGCCCGCGACCCATGAGGTAGGGTGTGGAGAATATTTGTTGCAGCCTTCTTCTCCTTTCCCTCACCTTCCCTCTTGTGCAGTGACCTGATTTTACATGGTATCAGAGCACGACAGGGCCTTAATCTCCCCACTCATGTAAGTCTGCAAAGATCTTTGGCTTCCTCTCCTTTTCTTCTTCTTTCTTCCTTTTTCTCCCTGCTGTGACATTCCTCCTTTGTTGATCAAAACCTAAACCTAATATCAGTTTTGGGTTATTCCCTTTATTTAAAAAAAAAAGGCAAAGAGAAGGGAAAATTGATTTGGGTTTTTTCTCATTCCTTAAATCTGTTTGGGTTTCTTCCCTATTTCTTTCTGACCTAGATCTGATTCAGATCTGATCCTATAATTAGTTAAAGGCTTTCTTGGATTTACGTTAAACCCTTTCATTTCTTCTTTGTAACTTCAGGTGTTGTTTTTCATATCTGCTATTAGCAATACATACTTTTTGTATTGCATATATATATATATATATATATGCCTGCGTTTTCCTGTTCTTGAACAGGGTACGAGGCAGGTGTGTCTCTCTCTCTCTCTCTCTCTCTCTATATATATATATATATATATATATATATATAAGCCTGCAGTTTTTTGTGTTCTTGAACATATATATGTTTGTGTTTTATGTGTTCTTGTCTGTGTTTTTTGCGTTCTTGAACAGAAATATATATATGTTCTCTATTTTATGCGTTTTTCTGTTCTTGAACAAGGGTTCCCTGTTAAAATATGATGTATATATATATCTATATATATATATAGATTAAGACACATACACATATATATTATCATATATATGTCTATGTGTCTATCTACATACATAAATATATATATTTATTTTGTAAATACCCGATAGGGGTATTTCTGTCATTTCACATGTACACGCATATTCTAGATATGCTTTCTCCTTCTTTTTCCCTTTATTCTTTTTCTTTTTTACCTTTTTTTATTGTTGGAGAGGGGTCCACATAGAGTCGTTGGACCCTCCAACGGTCATAAATATGACCGTTGGAGGGGCTCCAACGACTCTATGGGAGCCCCTCTTTGGGTCCCTTGCTGTGTATAAATAAGGGGCATGACCCCATGTATTCTTCAAGCTTCTTATGAAGCATTTTATGAGTGAAATATATTTTTTTACTTCTTTGTGTGTTTGACCACTTTTTGTGGTTTATTTTGCCCATTTGTGGCTTCTTGTGTATGTGCGTGCTTCCGTGCTTTCTCTTGGAGATTTCATCTCTCTCATTTGGCACTTCATTACATGGTATCAGAGCCTCATTACATGGTATCAGAGCCTTGGTTGAAGAAGGCTTCATCGGATTCTCTCTTGACAAGTAATATCTCTCCTCTCTCTTGTCTCAATACTCTTTTTCTATAAATGGCCAACAAAGATGCAAAAATCGATCTCTCATTCAATTTGGATGGGACCAATTACCGCATGTGGGCGGCCGCTATGAAAAATAATCTCAAAGGTAAAAAAACTTTGGGGTTACGTATGTGGAACCATTCCGGAACCACAATTGAAGCTAACCAAGTTTGAAGGAGACGAAGAAAAAGCATTGAATGAAGAAGAAAAAGAAAAAGCTATTCTTGATTACTCTTCAAAAATGAAAGATTGGGAAAGTGAGCATGCTAAAATCTTAGCATGGTTCATGAATAATGTCGAATTGAAGATTTGTGCAAATCTTGCAAAATTCAAAAAGGCTAATGAAGCTTGGTTTTTTATGAAAGGAATATACACCCAAAGAGACCTTGCTAGGCACTTTTTTCTACAAGAGAAGGTAAGAGCTACCAAGCAAGGTGATATGAGTATTAGAGACTACTATAGTGCTCTATCCTCTTTATGGGATGAGCTTGTTCTTCTCGAACCGCAATGGGAAGGAAGTGCTATTGTCATGAGACAAGAGCAAATAGAAAAAGAAAGGTTCTTTCAATTTATTCATGGGCTTCGTCCTGAATTTGAGCAACTTAGAGGATCTCTTCTTCATAGGGCCTCTACTCCTCTAAGTGACATTTTGGCCGACTTATGTCAAGAAGAAACCCATTTGGCCTTAAAAAAGAGATGTTGATGAAGTACATGTCGTGTCTAGACCCGGCAACAATGTTAGATCATATAAACCACCACATTTTTGGAAGAATAATGGTGGAGGAAGAAAAATTATTTATCATAATTGTAATGAACCGAGCCATATTCGTCCGGATTGCCCTAAATTCAAAAGGAAGGTGGCTTCCGTGGGGGAAACTCCTCCAAACATCAATGAAGATTCAAAGAAGGATGGTGACATAAAGGAGTCCATTGCTCATCTAACCGAAACTCTTCAACAATTTATAAAGATGAACTCCTCTACATCATCCTCTTCACCTTCCACTTCCGGTGCCGCTATCTCCTCCTTTCCAGGTATGACTTCTTGGATTCTTGACTCGGGTGCCTCTTTCCATATGACTCCAAATGCATCACTTTTGTTAAAACCAAGTCTCAATAAATTTAAATCTTATGTATCCACCGCCGATGTAACATCCTTGAATGTTGAAGGCATTGGAGATCTTGAGAAAATTTATGACCAAAACAAAGAATTTTTTGTTCCAAAAATCCGAATTATTCCAAAACTTAATCTAAATCTTTTTTCCGTTTCTCAAATTACCGATTTTGAGTGTAATGTCTCTTTTTCACCAACCCATTGCTATGTGCAGGATCTCCGGTCCGGGAAGCGGATTGGGCAAGGCCATAGAAGAGGGGACCTTTACTATATGGATTTTTTGTCTTTGCCATCCAAATCATTTTGTAATCATGTCTAATCTAAAGATATTGAGACTTGGCATAAGAGACTTGGACACCCTAGTATTTTCAAGTTATACCTTTTTCCGTTTTTGGAAAAATTTTGTAATACAAATACATTTACATGCAATGATTGTATTCTTGGGAAAATTCACTCTCTTCTATATTCACATAGTAATTTCGTGTCAAAAAGACCTTTTGAACTTGTGCATTCCGATGTATGGGGACCGGCACCCGTTATGTCCAAAGGGGGCTATTCTTACTATGTCTCTTTTATTGATGACTTTACTAGATACACATGGGTTTACATTATTAAGAATAAATCCGATGTCTTCACTAATTTTAAAGAATTTCACGTTCTTGTTCAAAATCAATTTCAACACAATATAGCCATATTTAGATCTGACTCGGGAGGTGAATACATGTCTAAAGATTTTCAAAATTATTTTAAAACAAATGGAATTTTGCACCAACGATCTTATGCTAAAACTCCACAACAAAATGGTCTTGCGAAAAGGAAACATAGACATTTAATTGAAACCACAAGAACTCCTCTTGTGTCTAAAAATGTTCCTAAAAACTTTTGGGCCGAAGCTCTTCTTACAACAACATATCTTATAAATCGTATGCCCTCTTCTTCTTTAAAAAATGTTTCATCTTTTGAAAAATTATTTAAAATTACTCCAGATTTTAATAGACTAAGAATCTTTGGATGCAAATGTTTTGTACTTAGTCAAGGACAAGATAAATTGTCACCTAAAGCTCTTGAATGTGTGTTCATTGGCTATGGTGAGAATAAAAAAGGCTATAGATGCTATGATATTCGAAACAACAAACTGTATGTGTCGAGAAATGTAAACTTTATTGAAGAACAAAATGGTTTCGATATCCACACATCTAGGGAAGTCATCGATTATTCTTTTCTTTTTGACTTAGCTCCTAGAATTGAGTCCCCTGAGCCAATTATTTGTGATACTACTTGTGATGGCATCTTACATTATAATGATATACCACAACATGATAACGTTTCCCAAACTGAAAACCTTAATGATATAAATGTATATACCCGACGGTTAGGAAATGAACATCAACCTGCTATTGATAGATACTCTCAAGACTTCTCTTTAGAAGAATCTGTTGACAACAATCCACCTAGGAGAACTTCTCGTACTAGTAGGCCACCACAAAAGTTTGTGTCTTATGAATCCTTTTCTCCGAATTATAGGACTTGTCTTATGTTAATACATTCGTATCATGAGCCTACCTCATTCAAGGAAGCTAAAGATCATCCACATTGGATTGAAGCTATGAAAATCGAATTAGAAGCTCTTAACAAAGCCCAAACTTGGAGCATTATTCCTCAACCTTTAGGAAAAAAAGCAATTGGGTGTAGATGGGTATATAAAGTCAAAACCAAATGTGATGGGTCTCTAGAAAGATACAAAGCTCGCTTGGTTGCAAAAGGCTACGCCCAAGAATATGGGATTGATTATGAAGAAACCTTTGCTCCTGTAGCCAGAATGACTAGTGTACGAACCTTAATTGCTTTAGCCTCCATCAAGCAATGGCCGATATATCAACTTGATGTTAAAAATGCGTTCCTAAATGGAACTCTGTGTGAAGAAGTTCTTATGGACCCTCCGCCGGGTCTTGAAATTGGGAAAAGAAATATTCTAAAATTGAACAAAGCTCTCTATAGTCTTAAACAAGCACAAAAAGCTTGGTATGATCTTTTTAGCAAAGTAGTTATTGATAATGGTTTTTCCTCATGCTACACAGATACTGCTTTGTTTGTTAAATCTTCTAATGAATACATAACAATTTTGTTGCTATATGTTGACGACATGATTATCACAGGTAATGATAAGAAAGGTATTGACCTTATTAAAAATATTCTTAAGAAAAATTTTGATATGTCTGACCTGGGTTTTCTAAGGTATTTCTTAGGAATTGAAGTTGCATACTCCCCCAAGGGGTATGTCCTATCTCAGATGAAGCTTGCCTCTGACATTATTGCTAGGTCTGGGCTGACAGATGACAAAAGGGTGGAGACTCCAGAAGTGATTAATGCCAAGATGAGAGCCAGTGATGGCACTCCTTTAGCAGACCCCACGCCTTACCGTCAATTGATTGGATCTCTAACAAATTTATCTATCACCAGGCCTGACATTTCACATGCAGTTCATAGTGCAAGCCAATTTCAGACTGTTCTTTCTACTATTCACATGGCAACAGTAATGCAGATTATCAGATACTTAAAAAATTCCATAACTAAGGGAGTATTCTTATCCTCTTCTTCACATCTTACTTTACTTGCGTATACTGACTCCGATTGGGGGGTAACCCCGATGATCGTATTTCTACCACAGGTTATTGTGTGTTTCTTGGTGAGTCACTTATCTCCTGGAGGTATAAGAAGCAGCATAAAGTCTCTCTCTCGTCTACCGAAGCAGAATATCGGGCGATGGCCACTACCACAACTGAGATTGTATGGTTAAAAAGCTTACTTAAAGATATGGGTGTCTCATTCTCAACTCCTTCAAAGCTGTGTTGCGACAACAAGAGCTCTATCTATATTGCTAGCAATCACACATTTCATGAACGAACAAAGCACATTGAGATGGACTCTCATTATGTTCGTGATGAGTTCTTACGGGGCACCATTCAACTCCCATATGTTCCTACCGAATATCAGTTGGCGGACTTCTTCACCAAAGCTTTGCCATCGCCTCGCTTCTACTTCCTCCTTAGCAAACTCTCGGTGATTTCACCGTGTGTTTGAGGGGGGGTGTTAAAATATGATGTATATACATATATATATCTATATATATAGATTAAGACACATACACATATATATTATCATATATATGTCTATGTGTCTATCTACATATATAAATATATATATTTATTTTGTAAATACCCGATAGGGGTATTTCTGTCATTTCACATGTACACGCATATTCTAGATATGATTTCTCCTTCTTTTTCCCTTTATTCCTTTTCTTTTTTACCTTTTTTTGTTTTTCCTTTTTTTATTGTTGGAGAGGGGTCCACATAGAGTCGTTGGACCCCTCCAACGGTCATAAATATGACCGTTGGAGGGGCTCCAACGACTCTATGGGAGCCCCTCCTTGGGTCCCTTGTTGTGTATAAATAAGGGGCATGACCCCATGTATTCTTCAAGCTTCTTATGAAGCATTTTATGAGTGAAATATATTTTTTTACTTCTTTGTGTGTTTGACCACTTTTTGTGGTTTATTTTGCCCATTTGTGGCCTCTTGTGTATGTGCGTGCTTTCTCTTGGAGATTTCATCTCTCTCATTTGGCACTTCATTACATTCCCAACAGAAATATATATATATATATATATATATATATATATATATATATATATATATATATATATATATATATATATATATATATGTCTGCATTCTTGAACCGAGTACATAGTGGATTTATAAACTTTTAAATCTGTGGTTGAGTTTAAGATAAAAATCTACAAAATTGAGTTTAAGATAAAAATCTACATTTCTTTTGCAGAACCAGCAGTGAAATCTGATTTGATATATATATTGACAGCAAACTCGAGAGTTTCGGTCTGAATCGCATGGGGTTAAGAAAACTCAAATCTGCATTTATATATGCAGATATATGTCCGTATTTTTTTTGTTCCTGAACAGGATACGCAGCAGGTATACATATATATAGGCCTGTTTTTTTTTTTTTTGTTCTTGAACAGGATTCGCAGTAGGGTTATATATATTTTTGCGTTCTTTGACAGGGTTCGTAGTAAATATATATGCCTTCATTTTTCTGTTCTTGAACATATATATATATATATATATATATATATATATGTCTGCGATTTTTTGCATTTTTGAAGATATATATGTCGGTGTTTTTCTGCATTCTTGAAGATACATATGTCTGTGTTTTTCTGCGTTCTTGAACATATATATGTATGTGTTTTTCTGCGTTCTTGAACATATATATGTCTGCGATTTTCTGCGTTCTTGAACATATATATCTGTGTTTTCTGCATTCTGGAACATATATATGTACGTGCTTTTTTCTACATTCTTCAACATGTATATATGCCTATGTTTTTCTACGTTCTTCAGCATATATATATATATATATCGGCTGCAAGTATAAATCTGTTTTTAAGTATCCTGAATTTGCTTTTAGTTGGCTAAAAATCTGATTTTTTATTAAGTTGTCAAATCTGATCTGTTTTGGATATTTAAACAAATTTGGAATTTTTAGATGCTGAACTTGGTATGTCACAAACGTTTGGATTGTTGGCTGTTATGATAAATCAGGTTTGCTTGGTTTAATGTGCATTCATTTATTTGTTGTGAATATGCATTTATGTTGCATAGTGAATACCAATTTAAATATGTTCACTGAAATTTGCAATAACATTTAAATTGTTATTAGATTGTATGGTGGTCACGTGTGGACCACAAATGGGCCTTTTGAGGTCAGGAGCACGTGTCGCTCATGGAATGGTAAACTGAAAATATTTTGCAAAAGATTTTTTTTTGGTATTATTTAAAAGTGACAGGGCAAGGGCCCGAATATGTTAATAGAAGTTGATTTGCATGACTCTAAATTTAATTCAGACAGGTAAAATAAACCAAACAATGTAATAATTTTCTTTCTTGATGTCCCCTTTGAAAGGGTGGATACCTTGGATGGCGGTTATGGGGTACAGTGAGGACACTAAACACCGTATGTATTTGTTGTCCCCAAGAACCCGATGTGTGGTTCATGTTCTTGGCCACGGTTGTAGGAAACTTATGTCACTTTGTCTGAAGGGGTGGTATTGACTCAGTTGTACTTATTGATATACCAAGAAAGTAGCATCAATGGATGCTAATTTCTTTGTCGTCTCAGCATTAGGTGATGATTCATAATATTCCGATTGATGGTGATAATTCTTGACGTCGGTCAAGGAGCGAGTGTAGGACCTAGTAAATAAAAAACAATTTGTGTGTTAAGCTATCACTGGAACTGCCTTGAACCTCAAGAACTTTGCCTATTTTTTTAGTATCTGCGGGTTTTAAGAAAGTGAAAATTAAAATTTGTGTGTATTAAATAAGAACATGCATGTAAAAGAAATATTGATAATTTAACTTAAAAAGGTTATTCATGCATGTTACATTGATTCATGTATCCCTACATGTTTAATTTAGCATGCTTATATTGCAAGAATGTTCTAAATGGGTGATAGTTGTAGAGTCCCCTTAAACCAGTGTTTGATTTGATCTATGTTAAATTCTTTAATGTTGGATTTCGAGAGGGTCTTGTACAAGAACTTCGATTCTTACCCGGTTTTTAAAAATCTTTTTCAGGTATTGAAGCATCATGATGGAGAGACCAGCTAGCTGGAGAGCACGAGGGTTATGATTTGTTGGCCCGGGTTCGAAAGTATATGAGATAGTCTATTTTTGGCTTTGGAAACTGTGTGAATCTTCATTAAAACTATTTGATTAAGTCAATTCAATTTTAATTCATGGATTAAATTTTTATTCTATGTCCCTGAATCCTTAGGATGTTTTCCGCAATGATTAAAAAGAAAAAAACTACATTTTTGATGGTCAGTTTGGGGTCGTTACACATAGTCCCTCTTTAAAGTATGCTTCTTGCATGGTCTTGATCAATAAATATTATTTTTTATTCCTTGTGTTTGCCCCTTTAGTGGGTGTTTGTGTGTGAGCCCATTTTATGTCTTGTGTGTGTTCGTTTGGTATGTTGGTAAAACTCTTTAAGTGTCCACCTTGTTCTCTTGGTGAATATATTTTGGAGAACCTTGTTTCCTTTCACCACCACCTCATTAGCACCGCTCTTCTCACCTTGGTAAGCAGAGTTGTATACGCCCGTACTGCCAATATTATTTCTTCCATTGATTTTTTCATGAAATTGAACCTAAAGTTGTTGTTGTTGAAATTCTGGTTTGGTGTAGGAAGAATTTCGCGGCTGAAAATTTTCACAGCTAGCATAGTTATTATAACCATCAAATATGCCTCTACCGCAACTACATAACATAGAGGGGAAAGAGGGAGCAGGGAGGGGCGGCGCCCCTCCCTTGTTGGGTTAACAGGGAAAGAGGGAACAGGAGAAGAGAAGGGGGAAGCGTGTACCTGAGGGAAGCGACATCCGGTGATGCACCAGAGAGCGAGAGAGGAGTCGAGAGGTGAGCGAAGGAGGTGCTCGAGTCATGCCTCAGCAAGAGGGGAAAAAGACAGAGATGGGAGGGTCGAGGGGAAAATGTCGGCGAAGAGAGGGGGAATCAGGAGGTCACCGGTGCAGGGAGGGCTCCAGTTCCGGTAGGTCAAGGTCGAAAGAGGGTAGGGAAGAGAGAGATATCGGGAAAAGAGAACGAGAGAGGGGGGCTCCTGAGAGAAAAAGGGGACCCCCCCCCTCATGCTTAAATAGAAGCACGGGGTGTGTTTTGGGTCTGGATCTAGATTTGATTTTTTTTTAATTTACAAGGTTTTACATCTTGCATCTCGAGGCAATCAGAGAATCTCCTAAAAAGACACAAAAACCATAGTTAAGATCATTAGGGTTTCCTCCCCAATCAGCACTAGTATAAGCAAGTAAATTTAATGACGAGGATAAGGATAAAAATAACCCCTTAGTGATGGAATTCTTGATGTATCTGACGATTCTTAACACAACACTCATGTGAGCAGTTGTAGGAGCATGTTGAAACTGGCTAGCAAATTGAACAACATGAGCAATATCTGGTCTGGTAATGGACAAATAGGTGAGAGAGCCAATGAGTTGTCTGCAGAGTGTGAGATCTTCTAGAAGAATCCCATCCTCCAATCTAAATTTAACATTGATCACTTCAGGAGTTTCCACCTTCTTATCATCTGAAATTTCAGATTTAGAACATATATCTGCAGCAGGTTTCGTTTGAGAAAGTATATATCCTTGGGGAGAGTATGCAACTTCAATTCCTAAAAAATATCTTAAGAATCCTAAGTCAGACATATAAAAATTATCTTTTAACATATTTTTAACATTACGAACACCAATTTGATCATTCTCTGTTATAATCATATCAATTACATACAATAGAAGAATAACAATATTAGTCCATACATTTTTCACAAAGAGAGCAATGTTAGTATAGCATGAACAAAAACCCTGACTAGTCATGACATCACTAAATCTATCATACCAAGCCTTGGGAGCCTACTTAAGACCATACAATGCTTTTAAAAGTTTAAGAGTTTTTCCCTGTTCAATGTTAAATCCTGGTGGAAGATCCATACAGACTTCTTCATTTAGTTTTTCATTAAGAAAGACATTTTTAACATCCAATTGATATATATGCCATTTTTTCGTTAACGCCAGAGCTATTAGGGTTCTAACACTAGTCATTCTAGCTACGGGTGTAAAGGTTTTCTCATAGTCAATACCATATTCTTGTGAGTATCCTTTAACTACTAATCTTGCTTTATATCGTTCTAAAGTTCCATCACTTTTAGTTTTAACTTTAAAAACCCACCGGCATCGAATAAGTTTCTTGTTGGGAGGAAGTTTAACTATTTCCCAAGTGTCAGCTTTCTTAAGAGCATCTAGTTCTATATTCATGGTTTCAATCCAATGCGATATATTTTTGGCTTGATTATAATGTGCAGGCTCATGATGGGAGTGTAAAGTTATTAAGCAAGCCCTATAATTAGGTGTTAGTGTTTCATAGAACACAAACCCATTTGGTGGAATGGATTCTCTAGTAGATCGTCTAAGAGAGATTTCTTTTAGAGACTCATTGTTTTGAGAAATTTTTTTGAAGGCACTAATAGGTTTATTTTGCTCATGCCGAGTATAAACTTGAAGGTTTTTAGAGTTATCAATGATGTCATTGTTACTTGGCGATGTTTCAATATTAGAATTTTCATGATGTGTGTCATCTATTATTTCAAAATGATTCAATGAATCATTACTAGGATGCATATCTTCTGTTGGAGAAAGATCATACAAAAATACATAGTCAATTTCATCTTTCTTATCAAGACTTTCAAAACCATTTTCATCTTCTAAGAATGTCACATCTTTGAAAACATAAAGTTTGTCATTTTTGAAATCAAAGCATCTTATATCATTTTTTATTTTCACCGTATCCAAGGAAAACACACTCAATTGCTTTTGGAGACAACTTATCTCTTTTGTGTAAAAGTACAAAGCATTTGCAACCGAAAACACGTAAGCGATTGAAATCGGGTGCCATGTTGAGAAGTTTTTCATAATGAGAGATATTTTTCAAAGTGGATGATGGCATACGATTTATTAAATAAGTAATGTTCTAGCGGTTTCTACAACACGCCTATGGTTTTTTTTGCTAGCCCATTTTGTTGAGATGTTCCAGGACACGATCTTTAATGACAAATTCCATTTAACTTTAGGTAATTTTGAAAATCATTAGATAGATATTTTCCACCCGAATCGAATCTAAGAATAGATATATTTCTTTGGAATTGATTTTTAACTTTTATGCAAAAATCTTTAAAAAAAGAGAAAACTTCCAATTTAAAATTAAGAAAATAGGTTCATACATACCTAGTAAAGTCATCAATGAATGTTACATAATATGAATAACCACCCTTAGACCTAACCGGAGATGGACCCCATACATCCGAGTGCACCAATTCAAAAGGTCTTGTTGAAACAAAGGTTCTAGTTGGAAATGAAATAGATTTCATTTTCCCAAGAATACAATCTTTGCATGTCATATATTTTTCTTTACAAAATTTGTTCTCAAAAGAAAAAAATTACATTTTTGAGTAGCTTGAATGTCCAACTCTTTTATGCCAAGTTTCAACACTTGTCTTGGACATATGTACAAAATAAGTCTGAAGAAAGACTCAAATAATCCATAAAATAAAGGTCTCCCTTCCTAAAGTCATGCCCAATCCGCTTCCCGGACTGGAGATCCTGCACAAAGCAACCATTAGATGAGAAAGATATTTCACATCCATGATCGGCAATTTGAGAAACTGAAAAAAAATTTAAGTTTAGTTTTGGAACTCTAACTTTTGGAACAAAAAAAATTGAGAAATTTTGGGTTCTAGTGCTCCTATACTTTTTATTTTTAAAAAAGTCCCATCGACCGTAGAGACACAAGATATTTTTGAATTGGTGCATACATCGGTTAAAGCATTTTCATGGAGAGTCATATGAAAAGATGCTCCCGGATCTAAAATCCAAGAATACATACCGGGTGGTTGTGAAAATATCTCAAAAAGGAGATAAAGTGTGCGATAAGCACAACACCACCAATGTGCACAAATGCACAAGAACACTTAGAACAAATGTACACCAAGGTACAATAAAGAAACTCAAATGCACAAAGGCATACAAAATATAAAGAATTTTATTGAGAAGAATGGAGAACAAAAGCTCCAAGAAGTGGTTTTTACAAAGGCGGAACTCCCCTATTTATAAGCAAGCAAGGAGCCTTGGAGGGGCTCCACTAGCTGTTGGAGACCCTCCAACGGTTAGAATTCTAACTGTTGGAGAGGCTCAACAGCTAGTGTTGAGCCCCCTCCAAGTTGACTTGAGTCAAACAAAAAAAGAAAAAAGAAAAAAGAAAAGAAAAGAAGAAAAAGTAAAAGTACAAAAATATTACAACATATTCATAATTATGAATATGCGCAAAAGAAGGGAAATGACTATAATACCCTTGCAGGTTTTACAAGAAGAGAGAGAAATATATATATTTACATATATATATATAAAGATAGATACATATACATATATACATCATGTATATATGTATATGTATCTCTCTTTATATATATATGTAAATATTTACATAAGAGAGATACAATTTAACACCCTCCCTCAAACTTAGGGCACAATGACCAAAAGTTTGCTAAGGAGAAAGTTGAATCTTGAAGAGCAAAGCGCCTTGGTGAAGAAATCTGTCAACTGATATTCTGAAGTCACATAAGGAAGATCGATGACTTTTTGTAGATATGCCTCTCTGACATAATGGCAGTCCATCTCAATATGCTTTGTTCGCTCATGAAAAATGTGATTCTTAGCAATATAGATTGCACTCTTATTATCACAACACAACTTTGTGGGTTCTTGAATTGAAATTCCCATGTCTTGCAACAACTGATGAATCCAGACAATCTCCATAGTTGTGGAAGCCATGGCTCGATATTCTGCTTCGGTGGACGATAGAGACACCTTCTGTTGTTTCTTACATCTCCATGAGATCAGGAATTCACCTAAAAAAATGCAAAAGCCTGTAGTGGAGTGACGATTATTTGGGTCACCTCCCCAATCAGAGTCAGTATATGCAATTAAATTTAACTCAGAAGATAAGGAAAGAAAAACGCTCTTGTTTAAAGTTCCCTTTATGTATCTGACAACTCGGAGAACGACACTCATATGAACGGATGTAGGAGCATGCTGAAATTGGCTTGCAGTATGCACGACATGAGAGATGTTCGGCCTTGTGATGCTAAGATACATTAGAGATCCCACAAGTTGCCGGTAGGGGGTAGGATCCTCCAAAGGTTTCCCATCATCAATCTTCATTTTTGATCCCACAATTTCAGAGGTCTCACAGTAATACCTGATCTGTCAAGAATCTCACAAGCAAGTTTAGTTTGAGACAAAAAATAGCCTCTATGAGAGTAGGCTACCTCGATACCAAGAAAGTAAGTCAAATACCCAAAGTCTGACATTTCAAACATTTCTTTTAAAGTGGTTTTAATGTTTCTGATGCCCTTTATGTCACTACCTGTTATCAACATATCATCAACATACAACAGTAAAATCACAATTCCTGCATTAGACTTTTTGACGAACAAAGCAGTGTCAGTGTAGCATGAGGTAAACCCATCTTGAACCATCACATCATTAAATCGATCATACCAAGCCTTAGGGGCTTGTTTTAAACCATAAAGCGCTTTTTGCAAACGAAGGACTTTCCCCTTTGGTACGTTCATACCAGGAGGAGCATCCATGTAGACTTCTTCATTAAGGTCCCCATTTAGAAAGGCATTTTTAACATCCATTTGGTAAATATTCCATTTTTTAATAAATGCAATGGTGATCAAACATCTTAAAATAACCATTCGTGCAACGAGGGCAAAGGTTTCTTCGTAATCGATGTCGTATTCTTGACTATATCCTTTTGCGACAAGACGGGCTTTATATCTTTCGAGAGTGCCATCACTCTTGGTTTTGACTTTAAAAACCCATCTACATCCTATTGTTTTCTTTCCTTTTGGAAGACATTGAAAAACCCAAGTTTTGGCTTTGTTGAGGGCTCTAAGTTCGTTGTCCATGGCATCCCTCCACTCTATCATTTCCTTAGCTTCCTTAAAATTTCTAGGTTCTTGATATGAGTGAATGGCACTAAGACATGCCTTATGCTTTGGAGAAAAAGACTCATAGGATATAAATCTAGAAGGATTTTTCCTAGATCTTTCAGTTCTTCGAGAGTGGTTGGAAGATTCACTAAGGTCACTATATTTCTCTATTGCACTTCTAAAAGTGCTTTTATCTCTGTGTGTATAGGTAATTGGTTCATTTATCATTTATTCTTCATCATGAATGGTTTGAGGAATACTTTCACTTATATCCTCATTCTCATTCAATTCATCATCGCTAAAAAAATCTTCATTTCTAGATAATAGTTCAAACTAAAAAAGAGTAATCGACATTATCTTCATGAGTTTTGTGTTCTTCAAAACCACTCATGTTTTCTAAAAAGGTTACATTTCTCGAAACATATAGTTTATCATTTTTAATATCATAACACCTAAAACCTTTTTGTGTTTCCGAATATCCCAAAAACGCACAAGGAATAGCTTTGGGAGATAATTTATCATTTTTATCGGTGAGAACAAAACATTTACAACTAAAAATTCTTAACCTATTGTAATCGGGTTCTTTTTTATACAAGATTTCATATTGAGATATTTGATTCAAGTTTTTGGATGGAAGTCGGTTTATGAGATAAACCGATGCAAGAGCCGCTTCGGCCCAAAATCTTTTTGGAATTTTTTGAGAAATGAGCAAAGTTCTTGTAGTTTCAATTATGTGTCTATGTTTTCGTTCGGCCAACCCATTTTGTTGAGGAGTTTTGGGGCAAGACCTTTGATGAACAATCTCATTATTTTCAATATAACTTTTGAAATCATTTGAGAGATATTCTCCCCCAGGATCGGTTTTAAGAATTTGTAATTTACTATTGAATTGATTTTGTATTATCATGTGAAAAACCTTAAAAGTAGAGAAAACCTCATGTTTATGTTTGAGGAAGTATATCCAACTATACCTTGAGAAATCATCCACATAAATAACATAATACGAAAAACCTCCCTTAGATACAACGGATGCCGGTCCCCAAACATCCGAATGCACAATTTCGAAAGGCTTAGTTGAAAACATAGTTCTTTGTCCAAAAGGTAAGCTTCCTATTTTACCAAGAATACAATCATTATAATTGAAATTGTCTTTACATAAAGTTTTAGCAAAATGTAAATAAGAAAGCTTGACAATATTTGGATGCCCAAGGCGTTTATGCCAAACATTTATATCTTTATGTTGGGCAACATTACAAAAAGAGGGTTTTGGAATTTGAAGAAATTCCATAAGGTAAAGATCTCCCTTCCTAGAGCCTTCCCCAATCAACTTCCCGGACCGGCGATCCTGTATCCAACATTTATTTGATGAGAATTTGATATCACACCCATGATCCGATAGTTGAGAGACGGAAAACAAATTTAAATTTAAATTTAGTTTTGGTATAAATCTAACTTTAAGAATAGAAAAACCTTGTCTTTCAAAATCACCAATTCCTTTTATTTCAAGAGAAGCCCCATCCGCGGTAGAGACAAAAGAGGGTGACAAATTTTTTGAGTATTTAGAAAGTGCAAAAACATTTGGAGTCATATGAAAGGATGCACCCGAGTCTAAGAGCCAAAGAAACTTACCGGGAGGAGAGAAGGTGGTCATGGCGGCTCCGGAAACGGATCCCTTGAGGAGTGGTTGAAGAGCTTCCACAATTTGATTGAGAGACAAAGTAGCATGGTTGGAAGTTGATGGACCTTCCTCGTTGGTTGATTGGAAAGTAGTAGACATAGCCACCATCTTCTTCCATTTAGGGCATACCGGTTTAATGTGACCCGGTTCTTTTGATACCCACCCAAAAATCCAACAAATAAACGTAGGGATTTATACAAAAGGAAGTTATCTCACTAAATTCTTCCAAGGGATCGGAATTTTTCTAAACTCTCTCTCTCTCTCCCTCTACATCTTTTGTTGCTGAGAACGGTTTATCTCTGCAGTTTTTGAATTGTTCTTTGTATGGGTTATGATCAAAGTTTCACGATGATGTCCTACAAAATCGTCAAGAGAGAGACGTTCTTGCGCAGTAATGGCACAGGGCGCGTTGAGACCAAAGGAGGAAAGTGTTCATCTTAGCATAAGGTGATGGCTTGGGGAGGGCTTGAACCAAGGGAGGAGGAGATGGCATGGGAAGGCTGCAAGGAGGACAAGGGTCTGCGTCTGGTCACCGGACAGGTATGATGGTTGTCAGACAGGAGGAGAGAGAGAGAGAGAGAGAGAGAGAGAAAAGGAGGAGGCCTTTCGTGGCCTTGCCAAGGAGTTGGTGCCGATTAAATCAGCAAGCCAGCTCATATCACAAAAAGCAATTGGATGTGGCAACCTTGAGTATATTGCCTACAAAATCGGCCCTCTCTCTCTCTCTCTCTCTCTCTCTCTCTCTCTCTCTCTCTCTCTATATATATATATATATATATATATATATATATATATATATATATATATATATATATATATATATATATATATATAGTTTTTCAAGACTCACTGAGTCCGACATTGGCATGTGTCAATGTCTGAGTAACATAGGTATAAATGCAAAAACTTCTAAGATAAAATGTAATCCAACAAAAAAAGTATTGCATGCATATGTCTTAAAACAAGTATCCAATACCAATGAGGGCTCCGCATGGTTGGTAGGAGCTGTCAGTGCACGTCTCCTTGTGGTGGGGCGTTGAATAATAACTGGTGGGGGTCTGCCTAACCCCACCTTGCCTTTCAAAAAAAAAAAAAAGCATCCAAAGCATGATGTCATAGACATTGCAGGGCAGAACATGGCTTTTTTACAATATCTAGCAAAGCAAAGTATTCCATATATTTACCATCTCACATTTTTGTGTTTAACTTTTTGAGGGGAATCCCTCATGCAAGCAATATAATTATCAACAGTGCTCTCAAAAATGCTAAAACATGTAATAAAAAGTTGAAAGAACAATTAGCTACAGCACTCACATACAAGTATGGCTACACGGTTAAGTGTCCAAATGAAGGGTGCAGGGGCCCAGCTGGTTGTGTTGCATGTGTATAAGTTTTTTAAGATTACAGATAGGGTACTTCATGAAAATATAAACAACAGAATATAAAAAACGTAAAACATATATGCAGAAGTATATATTGCATGGTGTCTGGTACATAATTTGTGTATTTACAACAGCATCCCAGAACACCCAGAACCATAACCTAAATTCGATATAATTGATATGGTCGTACATACAGCTTTGAAGCATGCATGTTAGATAGCATATGATTGCAAGGGAAGACAACCAAATAGGAACATCCTAGTTTCTCTCCTCATGAACAAACACATTGATGGGAGAGAAAGACTTGTAGAAATCAATGGAATATTTAAACCAAACAGGAATGACATTTACATGATATTAGGAAAGCAAATGTGAATCATGGAAACACATTTTAGGATTTAATGGAGAGAATTGTCATAGTAACAGGTGGGGATTCAAAACAAGTCAGGCGGTTATGCTTTGACATGGTATGTTCTCAGATTTGAAGAAAACAAATCTAGGTTTCAAAGTCACTAAGTTCCTTTACACATGATATGCATCTATTAAAATTCCACAAAGCAGAGCCCGTATGCGGTAAAGTCCATCTGAATGATTTTCTTCAAGGAAGAAAATAGAAAGGAAAAGGAGAAATGCGAAATCTTCTGTTATCACAAAAGCAATAGGATCATCACTTGACAAGAGAAAATGATATCAGATCTCGTCGCTCGTCCAACCATATCGGGCAGAGGGAGGAGGTATGTCACATATAAAATGCAGATAACCAAATGTTGTGCATTTCTTAAACACACAACCCACACGCTAAGCAATAACACAATCAACGTCCTTTTGAATTGTGGTCCTTCTCAAAAAGTGCGAAAAAAGCAATAATCCAATAAATGAATCAGACATCTGCATAAACAAACATGAATCAAAACCTCTCACGATTTCACATGGGTTGGAAGGGATACCGACCGGACTAAAGGTGGAGGTGTTTATGGTGAGTAGGGAGATCTCGTCGACCTTCGGTCTGAATACAGCGACCTGAGCAGAAGAGAGGGAAAGGCGACGATCGCATGGAGAAAGCTGGGTCCCATCGGAGGAGAAGAATGAATAGTTATAGGCGAAGGCAATCCCGAATGTGAATCCGTCCGATTTCTGGATCAGGGTGTCATCGCATGGTTGAAAGACATTGTTGGTATCGCCCGCGTTAACGCAAACCATAATTCCAAACAACAAAGGAAGCAGCAAGACGCAACTCCCACGGAACCTCGCCATCCTGTTCCTCTTCTTTGTGAAACTCAAGAGAAACACAAGAAGTCTACCTCCTCCTCGTTCTCTTATTTTTTTCCTGTTGACCCGGAAATCAACCACCTTCACCTGTAACAAGGGATCATTATTTTATCATATTATTTTCTCTGTTCATACCACACAAATCAGCAACTCTACGCCCTTTTAACCTTCGATTAAACTGCAATAGAAACAATAGAGGTGGCTGGTTTGGTTGAAAGCAGGGATCGTGGGTTCAATCTCGCACAACAGAGAAACGGACGTACTTTTCTAGGGCTACGATGTGCACCCGCCCGACCCCAACCCTTTATTTTGAGAGAGAGAGAGAGAGAGAGAGAGAGAGAGAGAGATTACACCTGAGTTGCGCTGACAGATGGATCACCGAAGGGTGAACGCAGGGTGAGCGGTGACGACGGTAGAGAGAGAGAGAGACGCAACTCGGACGGTCAAAGTTCCCCACGTTCCTTCGCGTGGCGTGGGGCTCGTACAAGTGTTGCCACCTGTTAATAGTCTGGCTGCCTTTATCCACGTGGGCTTGAGCCCTTCCGTCAATCTAAGGAAGGAACAAACCCTCGCGATAACGAAACTGGTTTGGACCAAGCCTAGAGCGTATTTGGACCAACAAGCCGCGGGTTCCTGCGAAAAACACATCGAATGTACATACGGTATGCATTAAGTTATTTGTGGCGTTCAGTGGTAGCATGGTATTCGATAGTCAACGGTATAGTTGTTGGTGTGATGCGGGGCGGGGGACAAGGTCTCCACCCCCGCCCCGCCTCAAGATTTTATCCTCCACCCCCGCCTTCATCCCCGTTTCATGTCCTCCATCCCCGGTTCAAACGGGGATGAAGCAGGGCGGGGCGGGGATATTGTGGGGAAAAGTGGTCGGGGCGGGGCGGGGAAAAGTGCACATCCATCCTCGCCTCCACCCCCGGACGAGGATGGATTTTAACCTTCGTCCCCGCCTCCATCCCCATTTCATACCCTTCATCCCTGGTCCAAATTGGGTGAGGCGGGGCGGGGCCCGCTTTCCCCCGGTCCACTGCCATCCCTAGATGGTGGCAGCACAAATGTTGAGTGTTGTTGAGTTAAACAGTATGTCAGCGAACCAAAAGATGTCTTTGGAGATTTGAGTTAAACAGTGTTGTTGGATTTTGGTTGTGTTAGAAAGGGTGTGTGCGCTGCCCCCTCCTGGAACTTGGATGAAGACCCCTTTGTGCATTCATTGATGCACGGTAGCTATGCGCTTAAGAAAATATGTGCAAAGCAAGTTGCTTGAGTCATACAGTTACGCATGGAGTTATGTATTTGATCAGCTTCCGCGTAACAGTTGTGCATGAGACGGTGCACAGAGCTAATGAAATGAGTTTGTGTAAGGCATAGATAAATGAGTTTGTGCGAGGCCTTTGGTTAGGCTAGCTAGACTAGGCAATCTGGCACTGCACGGGCTCGCAGAAAATTTTATGCCCATGATAACGGTATCATAGTAGAAAGATTCATGATGACTTACGCCTTTGAGTTAGTGCACACTGTAAGAGGGTAGTATTCATTAGAAGAGTCTAAGAAATTGGCTTGTCACATGTATGTGTATGTATACAATTGAAGCGTGGTGAACCGAGCGTAAAACAAAGTTGTTGACAGGGTGATATGGGATATCTTGTTGATGATAAGAAAAAGCACAAGGTTATTGCTTAGTTGGTTAAGAGAATATGGGCAAGCCAATATTTCTACCAGTTGTGTGTCAAGCTCACAGGTGAAGCGTGACATTTGCATTATGTATGATGCAGAGAGTTTGCATTGGATTCAGCTGGATGGATGTGCACCTTCAAGTATGGGAGAGTCAATTAGACTTGTATTTTCTCTCTCAAGCTTTTGTGAAGGATGATAAAGTTGTGGGTTTGCAAAGTACCCACCTTTCGAGCAAATATGCTCTTGTGTTGGTCTCTTGTGCTTGGCAGATCCTCTTTAGATTGTGCCCTCTCATATAAAAGAGAGTCTATATGGTATGGACTCCCATATGCATATGAATTCCCAAGGGGGTGGGATGCCCTTACCTTCCTTGTTCTAATAATAGTAATAAAAAACTAAAAGCTAAAGATAAATAAAATAATTTTTTTTTAAAGGATTAGGAAACCTAATTGGCTGAGATCTTTCCCCAAGTCAATTAGGAATCCATATAGAGGATAAGAGGCTTACCATTAGGAGTAGGAGATCCAAAGGGAGAGTATATATAAACCCCTACTCAAACACACACACCCACTACTTTTCTTTCTTTATTCCCCCTCTCTACCTCTGCCTCTTTCTCTCTTCTTTGCCAAAACCCACACCCCTAGGAGGAGCCTTGGAGGTTTGGACTAGAACTAATTGGGCTTCTATAGAATGTGTACACATCAAAAGTCGGTCTTCAACGAAGAGGAGAAACTCTTCACAATAGCATAATCTTGTTTCGGTGTTCGATTTCGTCTTTTTTGGCTTTTCAAGGTAGGTACACTTACCTTGGCTTGTGTACAAGATATTAGGTTGCATGTTCATGTTGTTGATGATCAACATATACTCAGCAACATATATATATTAGCCCATCATATCGGTGGGGTTGATATCATAGTGTTCTTGGAAGACAAATTCTCCAAAAACAATTTTGGGAAAAATAGTTTTTGGAGAGCTTCATGTCTCTTTCTTAAAATCGGTTTGGGACTGAACATTGAATGTATATTGATGCATGTATGATGTATATTTTTATATCAAACCCATGATTAGATTGAGGTTGATGTCGAATCCAACCTCTAACACGTGGTTTTGTAAAAAACTATTTTTGGAATTTTAAATATATGTTTTTAGAAATTCATTTTTACTAAAACCGATTGGTATAATTTGATCCATGCTTTTTATTACATTATTCATGTACAACATGTGTTTAATTAGATTCTTGATGGTCTGGTCTTAGATATGCTCGAATGATTAAAAAAATAAATAATAGAATTTACTTCGGTGGAAAACACTTTTTGGTTTACAAAAGCATTCTTTTGAAAAATCAGCTATATGAAATCCATGAATTTTGAATTTGATCTTGAATTAAATTTCATTATAAATATGATCTCTAAGGTTGATGTATGCATGTTTATGTATGATATGTTTGTGAAAAGTCTCACACACAATCAAGTTTCCAAATAACTTGATATTCAAAACATATGCCAATAAAATAGCATTAAAAAGCTTAGAACAAGTGCTTCAAATGCACTGTGTTATTGCAATGAGGGGATAAAACCCTTTCATTCATATATTCATACAATAGACTCATTGCCCTTATCTATAATGCATTACAGTTTGAAAGAGCCGTTGGGCTATTCCCAACAGCTCTAATTAGAGCTGTTGGGAATCAGCCCAACGGCTCTTATTGGACAGACTGTGTACACAGTCAGTGGCTGACTGTTGTACACTGTACACAGTCAGCTACTGACTATGTACAAAAAGAGAACAAAAATTGAAAAAGCAAAATAAATAAAATGAGAAATTATAGAAATAAGAAAATAAAAATTACAAAAATATATATATATACTTTAAATATGTATTTATATACATATACTTATATACATATATATACTCTTGTATTAAGAAGAGTATGTATATGTATGCATATATATATATATATATTCAAGTATATACATATATATATTATTTTCTAACAATGTTATGCTGAATAAAAATCAATAGGATGCATGCTTATGTTGTTTCTTTATGAAATACATGAATGCAATTATATGTAGTTAAAATTCATTCAGTTATGTAAATTATTTTTCGACCAGTTTGAAAGAATTTACTGGTTCTCGCAAATGGTAAATTAAAAAAATCTTAAATTTTAGAGATATATTTCAGACACTGAAAGTTTCAAAAAAATAAAAGGTTTGTTTGAGGTCTGGACTGGGAAATACATCTACAAGTCAAAGCAAAATTTTGGTCCTAACAGAAATTCTGTAAAAACTACACAGTCTTGTTGATTTTACTTTTCCTAATATAGTCGATGTTTATGGCCAATTTTTTTATCAATGTTAGTTTACCTACCGATGAAGGCACTGTAACAATTTTAAGCTCAGAGTCATTCTAGTTTGTGAATTAAAAATCACAAAAATTGGTTTAAGAGACCTATAATTTTCAAACTGTAGTGTGTCTAAAAACAAGAACAAGCTATAGTGTGTAAATTTCAATTCCCATATGGCATGAAGTTTAGACCTAATTTATGTGGAAGATTTTGTCAGACATGCCCATCTGGCTACAATAAAAAATACAGAATTTTACTCATTCTGGATTTTTGTTGGTTGATGCTTCTTCGGTAAAACCGAACCAAACAGGTTTGTTTAATGAACAAAAAATTAGTTTCGATAAGTGATGTATTTCTCTGTGATATGAATGAGTATGAGACAAGGTTTTTTTATTGTATTTAGCTAACATATATGAGCATACACTATAAAAATGTTGAATTAATTGCAAAGTATTATGGTTGTGACAAAATTTACATCAACTTATAAATTATGTGCATACAGTTATCAATTGGAACTCATGATTGCATGTATGTCATGGTTCAGAAGATGAAGCAACTAGACATGGACGATGTCCATGACTGAACTAGGACACACTACTTGTTTAAGTACAGTGTATGCTTCTAATGGTGTTAAATGTACATGTACTTGATTATGATCATATATTTATGCAAATGCTATAATTTTCGGTTATAAGGCTAAATTGAATGCATGAGATGGTTACATATTTAAATAAGAATGATATGCTTATTATAATTTAAGGATCATCATATGTTTATGATAAACTATATGTGTTCATGATGCATAGTATGTTTATGATATATGTATGATGTTATGGCATGCATTATGTGTGTATGAGATGCACATAGGATTATGAATGCACATAGTGTTGTGTTGTGCAACATATGTTTGCATGAGGCATATAATTTAAATGTCAATACAGTATGTCATATAGGTATTTGTGCATTAGACTATGAAAAAACATATGTGTGCACATGGTTGCTCATAATTGCATGTTGAGCTGAAGTTTCAAATGAGAACCAGGACATACTTGATACAATGAGTTGTCCTTATAAGATAGCTGCAGTGACATGGGACCTAATAAAAATAACCCTAACTCAGGATTTCAGGTATGCCTCACAAATGTATGTTGTACCAGGACGCCTAGGTTTACCTTGAAGAGGGTATGTGGTACAAACTCCCTAGACCATTGAATTATTAAAAATGCTTTGAGTGATAATAGCTCGGTTGGTCCCCAGGTCCTTAGAGTTAGGAGGTCAGGATTACCAAATATTAGTCTTAGGCTATATGTCCATTTTTTTTTTGCAGAAGTGTAGGATCGATCATGTTTGGTTGTAGCCACTAGAAGAGCTTCTCTCAGTCTGGGACTACTCCTAGTGAGTTCGACTCATTCAATCACTTAGAAAAAAACTAAAACACAACATAATAAACACGAGTAGTCTTATCTATTTTGTGAGACACCCTTCGAAAAACTGATAGGGTTGATAAACATGAGAAACAATACATTAGTTGATTAGAAACACTTTGAATTATGCAACTACATTAATATCATATCTAGATTGAACCGTGTATTTAATATTAATGTGCAATTGATGGTGCCCCAGGTAAAGTATTTTCTGAATTGTTAACTGTTATGTTTATCATGACCTTATTTTGAATTAATGTTATTTATATGCATACTTGGTATTCTATATACACGCTTTGGTAATGTGTTGTCTATTGACCCCCTTACTTTCATATAAATATAAGTAATGAATGAGCAATTATGGAGTGTTTGCAAGGGTGTCGTGTGGACCAATTATTTTACTTTATGGTTGAATGTGATGTATTTAAATACATGTAACCCGTCTAAAATTAACCAAAAAGAAAAATAATATTTCTATGGTTTTATAACGAGTTTCTTTTATGTAATATCAGTTTCTTTTATGTAATATCATCAATCTGTTTGCTTTCGGTAGTTCTGTAGTTGAACTAGTACTAGGAAGCTAAGACACACTTGCGTGTACACATAAGTGGGTCACCTAGTGCTTGGAACGTAATCATTGGTAAAGTCGTTGCACCATTACATAATAGTACCAACAAAAAAAATTTATACTTTTTGGGTTAAAATTTTGGAAGTTACAATTGCCCTTGCTAGGGCCAGAGTCGCCCCAACCATAAGCATGAAGACAGTAAGATTGTCATGTGGGTGAAGATGACTCACTTATGTATGAATTTACTGTAATGCCCTGAAATTTTAACCCTTTTTAAAATTATGTGAAAATTAAAACTTTTCTTTTATATTTAGAAACAACAGTGAAAACATTTCAAAACAGGGTTTAAAACCTCAAGCGAATTACATTCTACTTAACAACGATTATACTAAACTAAGAATGTGGATAACATGACACATATAAAGTACTTTTATTACAAAGAACGAAATATTACAAAACCAACAATAATATCATGCATCTGAATTCAGTCCCCGAGAAAGAAAAATGATTGGCTTGTCAACAACGTCGTAGCATCCCGCATCCACTCTGCGTCATATTATTTACCTGAAATCATCTACCCATAAAAAAGGTCAGACTTGTAAAAGCCTAGTAGGAATCCATACCAAATCCAAGTAAAAACAAAATATTTAACATTTACAATATAATATTTACAAGTCTAAAAGTGATAGTGAATTTAGATTATACATTTCGATAGATATGCAGAAACCTATGAAAAGAAACATAATTCTAAAACTAAACAGTAAGACAATTCAATTGTATGCATAGATTAATCAAAAGAAAAAACATGCTTTAAGTTTAGTAACTCAATAATTAGTGTGAGCAAAAAAATCTTATGTTTTGATATTTAACCCACATTGTAGGTACTCACATGGGTAAAATCGAGTGGCATCTAAGACCGTGCAATAGATGAGAGAGTAATCTAGCCTAGGCAAAAAATAAAGATGCATCCTAACCTTCTGAAGAAGTGTGAAAACTGCCAACCTAGGATATACTTGTGATAGATCTTGTCCCCTACCTCTAATGACCAGAAACCTCGAGTCATTGTCACTCAAAGAGCATATTTCATTAACAACAATGTCAAACGAAGTTGTACCACCTACCCTCTCCAAGGTAGGTATAGACCTGGATGGGTGACACAAGATTTTTCTTTCTTAACAAGTGTTTTATTATTTCATGTGCTTCTTATGGGCATCGAGTGCCCTCATACCCCTTAAGAGTAACTAACATTTAATGTTTTAGTTATATGTTCTCTCTCATCCGGTATTGCTTTAGCCCTTTTGGTGCTTACGAGCACATTGCCTATGAAGGCGAATCCCCTTGCTCGTATGAACACTTCACCTAAGAAGGCAAATCTCTTTAAGTATGTGTGTAAGCATGCATTGTTTTATCTTTCAGAATTATTCTGGCATTATTAGCCCTTTATGAACACTTTGCCTTTGAAGGAGGATCCAAGTATCACATAAATCATGCATATAAGTGAACATAAGTCACATTCTACATACAATATGATATTCAATTCATATTAGTGTAGTACGTATGAACTTTGGCTCTATCTTGAGTCAAATTTATGTTAGCACATCAAAATTCCCAGGCCTTACGTATATACGCATCCATATGGCCTATAGGGCTTTGTGAACCCTAGCTCGATGGTTTGATCTAATCATTTATATGAGCATGGAATAGTACCTGTGAAACTTGTGGATGATTGAATGCAAGTATGAACCATGAGAATTCATGATTTTATGTAAGTTATATGAGCCATTACAGTTGATTTTCAAAAAAAGGCATGTTGTACTAACATTTCAATTACATGGAAAAAGAGCCAATTGAGTATGAGTCAACTCTTACCAAACATGAGTCATATCAACATCTATGTTATATGAGCCCTTGCTAAACAAAGTGATTTGCTTCAATCTGGGATTATCTTTTCCTGACAGAACTCATGCAGACATTTTTACTCAATCTATGGATCAATGCTTGTGTACGTGAATCTGGGTTTTTATTACACAGTCATATCAACATCTATGTTATGTTTGGACCTGTACATCTGATATAAAAAAAATCATTTTTTTAGATTTAAGAAAAAGATGTCTGAATAGGTCTGAATTTAAAATCTTGACTAGGAAAAAAATTGTCAATTACCCATTTTTCTGGACTATTTTCAGTGCTGAACTTGGATAGACTTCTTTTACTAAAACTCGTCAGGGTGTGGTGGTGCTAACGCTGATTTAGGCACGTCAGCAGATCAAGGTGTGTTGGTAGTGCTTAAACAATTAGATAAATCTGCTCATGTAAGTCAATTGTTAAAATCTGTTGATGTATGATAATTTTCCAGACGTTAGTAGTCATTAATTTTGCTTATCTGTAATGACTTAAATCTGTCCCTGTATGTTTTCAGCACAGAGAGATTAGTCTGCATATGCGCGACTTGTAAACTGTGAGCATGAACCTGATCAGATTAGTCTGTCAGCATAAGGTTTCAATTTTATTTGTTGCACAATCCAATTCATACATTAAAGATGTACTTATTCTATCCTTCACACCTGTCCATGTTAAAACTGCATTGTGAAAGGTTAGTTGAGGTCTAATAAATCTGATATTTTTTATTTATTATGTTATATCTGAATCAGTTATTTGAACCTCATTTTGTTAGTATGGGTTGGTTTTATATCCCTTTTAAGTCTGATCTAATTCAGGGGTATTAAAAATTCTGGTTTGAAAACTTATTTGAGATCTGATTTTCTAGGAAACCCTACAATCCTACAATATGAATTTTATTAAATCTGATTTCTCTTTAGAAATTAGTACATTTGATCTGTCTTGGATATTTGGTCAAACCGGAACCTAATAGATGTTTAATCGAATTGGTTATAAAAGGTTTGGATTTTCGGTTGGCATGGTAAAATTGTTTTGTTTGTTTCAATGTGCATTCATTTATTTGCTATGAATATGCATTGATGTTGTACCGTGAATACAAATTTGAATATCTAAGTGTGATTGTTGTTCACCAAAATTTGCGATGTCATTTAAATTTCATTAAATTGTGAAGTGGTCATGTGTGAAACACTGATGGGCCTTTGGAGGGCAGGTGCATATGTTGCTCACGAAATACCAAGTTTTAAGTGCATTGCTCATGAAATACCAAGGTTTTTAGGATTTAGGGTTTGGGTTTTAGGTTTTAGGTTTTTAGGGTTTGGAGACAAGGTGCATATGTTGCTCACGAAATACCAAGTTTTAAGTGCATTACCAGGGTTTTTAAGTTTTAGGGTTAAGGGTTATAGGGTTTTAAGGTTATAGGATTTGGGTTTGGGTTTGGGTTTCAGGGTTTAAAGCTCCCTACTATCACAAAATCTCCCGGTCTTGGCTTTTGTGACAATTTTTAGGGATTTTCACTCATTTTCACCTATTTTCAACATTTTAGGTTATTTTCTCATGTTTTCTGTTGGTTCAAGCGTTTATGTGTTTTTCTTCATTTTTTAAGTCATTTCATGTCTTTTCCGAATTTATGTCTCCCATCTCAATCAAACTCAGAAATTTCTTTATTTTCATGATTTTCTAGGTTTTTCTAGCTTAATTCCTCTTATTTTCTTCAATTTCTCATTTTCAAGTCAAAATAACCATTTCGCCCCTGCTTTTGAAATTCACTGTTTTTGAAAAATCCTAGATCCTAACACAAGCCTTGAAACTTTCAAAAGTATAAAGTTTTGAACCAAACCTGGCCTAATGTCCCTATCTTTTGTCCAAAATCTTGTTTTCAAAAACCAAAAAAACTAAAATGCCCTTGTCTCTTGATTTTCGATAATCAAACTTGCAAAAGATTTCAAATGCCTTCTATATGCATGAGATTCATGCCAAAAACCCCGTGAATCAATCTAGGCTACATTTTCAACTATTTTTCGTTCAAAATTATCTTCAAAATCCAATTCTATTCGAATTTCTACAACTTTCAGGGTTAGAAGAACATAACAATCATTTCTACCCTAATTTCCTCAAATAGCCTATGATTGATAGTAGTTCTGTTAAAATGTAAACTGCAATATATATATATATATATATATATATATTATTTAATATTATTATATTTTCTTTTATTATTTCTTTATTCGAATTTCTACAACCTCACCGAGGACATGGCGTTGGATAGAAATGATTGGAGGAAAAGGATTCATGTGGAAGACCCAAAATGAATTTCTTTTTTGGTTCATATTGCTGACCCCAATTGTTTTGGGATGAAGGCGTAGTTGTTGTTGTTGTATATTTTCTTTTTCTTTTATTATTTTCTTTTTCTATTTTTTATTTTCTTTTTTAGCATCTAGTTCAATAGAAACTAGATATTTTGATCCAGTCAAGTTCCTGTTGGAACTTGACTGTGCAAGTAGCTGTTGGACTGTAGTCCAACAGCTATAATAAATGCTGTTGGACTATAGTCCAACAGCTATATTAAGAGACGTTGGAATCCAACGTCTCTTTTTGGAGAGCTCAAAATGAGCTCTCCTCTCTCTCCCATTGTTTTGTATATATAGGGGTGAACCCCTTAAATGTATATAACCATGCTTCTTAAGCATTTTGTTCATGAATAAAGTATTATTTATTTTTCAAGTGTTCTTCCCTTTATACCCTTTCAAGGGTCATGCTTGTAGTGTCTCCAATAGACACTTGTTTGTGAGTTATTTGTGCATTTGTTGAAGACCACCATTTCATTACATGGTATCAAAGCTACGAAATCCTTAGATCTTGAAGTGCTTCCGCCTCGATTTCCGTGCCACATTTACAAAAGGTGTTTCATCACCTTGTTCTTGGCTCAAGAAGATTTGTTTGAAGAAAGGCGAACTTGTGCTACAAAAAAAAATTGGTTTTGTATCCTCTCTTATTCCTTTGTCTACTCTTTTTCTTTTCTTTTTATTTTTCTCTCTCTCTCCTCCTATTTATTCCTCTCTTACCCTTGTAAAAGATGGATGACAATGATAAGATCACCATCATTCATATGAAGCTAAATGATACTAACTATGTAATGTGGGCTTCGATTGTGAAGCACCACATTTGGAGAAAAGGTTTATGGGGTATAGTGGATGTTTCCGATTTGGAACCTAAACTATCTCTTACCAAGAAAGAGGGTGATAAAGAGGTTCCTCTAACGGAAGAAGAGAAGAGTAAGGCGTTAGCCACTTATGAAAAGAAATGGAAAGAATGGAGGATAGGGCATGCAAAAATTATGTCATGGCTCATCAATAGCATAGACATTAAAAAATGCTCTAGTCTAGCTAAGTTTGAGCATGCCGATAAGGCTTGGGAATACCTCAAAAACATGTATTCCCTTAAAGATATTGCACATGTATGCAATTTACAAGATAAAGTTCAGACAATGACTCAAAAAGATAAAACTATTCGAGAATATTATAATGAGTTGTCCGAACTTTGGGAAGAGTTGGCTCTTCTTGAGCCCAAATGGCATTGTGCCGAAGACATCGAGCTTCGCCAAAAGCAACTCGATATGGAACATTTCTATCAATTTGTGAATGGTCTAAGGCCGGAGTTTGAATCCACCAAATCGGCCCTTTTACATCGTGGAAAAATTCCTTCTATTGTTGATACTATAGAAGAGCTCACTATGGAGGAAAATAGACTTAGAAAAAGTACTCCAAAAGTTGATGATGACTTCGTTTTAGTTGTATCTAGACCGGGGAATCATACTCGTACTTACAAGCTGCCTCATTTTGGAAGGCAAAACGGCGACTTTGATAAAAGAAAAGTTATTTGTCATCATTGTCATGAACCGGGGCACTATAGGCCTCAATGTCCAAAGTTAAAAAGAAGAGAAGAAAAAAGAGTTGCATCTGTTGAATCTGAGTCAAAAGATCAAGATGCACCTGTGTCTATGGCTCAACTGATGGAAATCCTTCAACCTCTTCTCAAAGGGGTATCCTCCTCAACCGAAGCCTCAACTGGAGCGGCAGTTGCATCTTTCTCCAGTCCAGGTAACTTTCCTTGGCTTTTAGATTCTGGTGCTTCTTTTCATATGACCCCAAATGTTAATAGTCTATCCGAATGTCTTAAAAATGACTCAAGTGTGTCAAAGGTTTTTACAGCCGATGGCACATCTCTCGAAGTAAAAGGAATAGGATGTTTTGAAAATCTTCAAAAATCCAAAAGATTTTTTATCCCAGAAGTTAGATATATCCCTAAACTTAATTTGAATCTCTTATCTGTCTCGCAAATATCTGATTATGGATGTAATATCTCCTTCTTTTCTCATGGTTGTTGGGTACAGGATCGCCAGTCAGGGAAGCTGATTGGGGAAGGCCATAGAGAAGGAGGACTTTATTACATGGACTTTTTGGAATTACCCAAGAATGCATTTTGTTATAATATTCAGAAATTAGAATTGGATTTATGGCACAAAAGGCTTGGCCATCCTCATATGTCTAAAATTCAATATTTTCCAAGTTTGGAAAAATTTTGTAATTCTGAAAATTTTTCTTGTAAAGACTGCAGTCTTGGCAAAATGAAAAGGTTACCATTTCTTAGTAGAACTTTTGTTTCCTCACGACCACTTGAGTTAATACATTCGGATGTTTGGGGCCCCGCACCAGTTATTTCTAAAGGTGGTTATACATATTATGTCATTTTTGTTGATGACTTTTCTAAACATAGTTGGATTTATTTTCTTAAACATAAATCTGATGTCTTTGCTAACTTCCAAATATTTCATAAAATGGTTAAAAATAAGTTTCAAAATGATATTTCTGTTTTTCGCACTGATTCAGGAGGAGAATTTATGTCCAACGAATTCAAAGACTATCTCAATTTACATGGTATTACACATCAAAGATCATGTCCACACACTCCACAACAGAATGGCCTAGCCGAACGCAAACATCGGCACATTATGGAAACTACTAGGACATTGCTAATTGCAAATCAAGTTCCAAAAAGTTTTTGGGCTGAAGCGGTCCTAACTGCCACCTACCTCATTAATAGGATGCCATCTTCCTCATTAAAGAATACAACTCCAATAGAAAAGCTTGTTAATTTAACTCCAGATTATTCTAGATTAAGAGTCTTTGGATGCAAATGTTTTGTTTTCACTAACAGAAATGATAAACTCTCTCCTCGTGCAATCCCATGTGCCTTTTTAGGATATGCTGATAATCAAAAAGGCTACAGGTGTTTCGATTTTCAAAATGACAAATTATATGTGTCAAGAAATGTATCTTTTTTGGAAAAAGAAAGCTTCTTTGAATTTGAAAAATCCAAGGATGTCACTGAATACTCGTTTTTAATTGATCTAACTTCAAAATCCAATGAATGTGATGTTGGATATGACCTTGACAATGATCAAAGTCCTATTGTTGTTGAAAATGATGATAATGAAGAGCAAATCCATAGGGATGTTAGTCTACAATATTCAAGACGTAGAGAGCAAAATCTTCCATGTGCATTACAAAAATACTCTGAAGTCCCACCTAGAAGAACGTCTAGAATCTCTAAACCTCCAGAAAAATTTGTGTCTTATGAATCTTTTTCACCCACGTATAGGGCCGCCATTACATTAATACAATCATATGTTGAACCATCATCCTATTCTCAAGCAAAAAATCATATAGAATGGATAGAAGCCATGAAAATAGAATTGGATGCACTAGAAAAGGCCAATACTTGGACGATACAAGATATTCCTCCGGGTAAGAAACCTATAGGTTGTAGGTGGGTATACAAAGTCAAAACCAAAAGTGATGGGACCCTGGAAAGATATAAGGCCCGTTTAGTAGCAAAAGGATATGCCCAAGAGTATGGCATCGATTATGAAGAAACATTTGCTCCTGTGGCCCGTATGACCACTGTTAGAACTTTAATAGCCTTGGCCTCCATTAGAACATGGCCTATCTTTCAATTAGATGTCAAAAATGCTTTCCTGAATGAGAATCTCGTTGAAGAAGTATACATGGAAGCCCCACCTGGTATTAGTATCCCTAAGGGTAAAGCTCTTTATGGTCTTAAACAGGCTCCAAAAGCCTGGTATGACCGATTTAGTCATGTTATGCTTGATATTGGTTTTCAACCTTGTTTAACTGACACTGCTTTGTTTGTTAAGAAATCTGATGCAGGCATCATTATTCTTCTTCTCTATGTGGACGATATGATCATCACCGGAGGCGACAAATAGGGAGTTGCAAATATCAAATCTCTTCTTAAAACTCACTTTGAAATGACTGACTTAGGTTTATTAAGATATTTTTTAGGCATTGAAGTTGCTTATTCCCCTCGGGGGTATTTGATATCTCAATCTAAATTTGCTCTTGATATCGTTTCCAGGTCTAGAATTACAGATGATAAGAAAGTAGACACTCCAGAAGTTGTCAATGTTAAAATGAAAATTGATGATGGAGAACTTCTTGATGATCCTACTCCTTATAGACAACTTGTTGGAGCTCTTTCTTATCTTTCCATTACTAGGCCAGATATAACTCATGCGGTTCATACAGTTAGTCAGTTTCAGCATGCTCCCACCTCCATGCACATGGGAGCGATTTTGCGTATTATTAGATACTTAAAATCCTCTCTTTCACGAGGACTCTTCTTGTCTGCTTCATCTTCATTAAATTTAATTGCATATACTGATGCTGACTGGGGAGGTGATCCCAATAATAGACATTCAACTACTGGTTTTTGTGTGTTCCTAGGTGAAACCTTAATTTCGTGGAGGTGCAAGAAGCAGCAGAAAGTCTCTCTTTCCTCCACCGAAGCTGAATACAGAGCCATGACAACCACCACTATGGAGGTTGTTTGGCTCAGACGATTGCTAGCAGATATGGGAGCTAAAGCAACGCAAGCTTCAAAGATGTGCTGTGACAACAAAAGTGCGATCTACATTGCAAGCAACCGGACATTCCATGAGCGCACTAAACACATTGAGATGGACTGTCACTATGTCAGAGAGGAATACTTACATGGAACCATTGATCTGCCATATGTTACATCAGAATATCAATTAGCAGACTTCTTCACCAAGCCTCTCGCTGCTCCCAGATTTCACTTCTTCTTAGACAAACTTTCGCTCATTGTACCGTAAGTTTGAAGGGGAGTGTTAAAATGTAAACTGCAATATATATATATATATATATATATTATTTAATATTATTATATTTTCTTTTTCTATTTTTTTATTTTCTTTTTTAGCATCTAGTTCAATAGAAACTAGATATTTTGATCCAGTCAAGTTCCTGTTGGAACTTGACTGTGCAAGTAGCTGTTGGACTGTAGTCCAACAGCTATAATAAATGCTGTTGGACTATAGTCCAACAGCTATAATAATAAATGTTGTTGGACTGTAGTCCAACAGCTATATTAAGAGACGTTGGAATCCAACGTCTCTTTTTGGAGAGCTCAAAATGAGCTCTCCTCTCTCTCCCATTGTTTTGTATATATAGGGGTGAACCCCTTCAATGTATATAACCATGCTTCTTAAGCATTTTGTTCATGAATAAAGTATTATTTATTTTTCAAGTGTTCTTCCCTTTATACCCTTTCAAGGGTCATGCTTGTAGTGTCTCCAATAGACACTTGTTTGTGAGTTATTTGTGCATTTGTTGAAGACCACCATTTCATTACAAGTTCGTGGTTAGAATCTCATCTTTGGGAGAATTTGAGTTTTTCAAATAGTTTTCACCAAAATTTGCTTTTGAAATCTATCATTTTCCAAATCACTTATTTCAGAATTCCCAATAGGGGCAAAAAAATTGGCAAATAATGGCAAGGATTCCAGATAAAAATGAGAGAAACAGTTTGGAAAGTCCTGTGCAAGCCCTTGGAACCCAAGAATGAATAGATTTGAAAGGAAGATTAGGATAGAATAGATGATACTTGAGAGAATCAAAAGGATCGAAGAATGAATAAATAATGAATGTCTTGAGAAATTTTTGAAAAAACTGCCCTGAGAAAATGACATCTGACTTCCCTTATTTGGAAAATTTCGAAAGAATAGTTTAAAAAATAAGGAGACTTTTGAAGAGAGAGTTAGGAACAAGGAGGTTCTATAATAAAGAAATTGCAAAGATGAGAATTTTGGAAAGAAAGTTCTTGAAAATCGAAAAAATTATAAGAAAATTTTTGAAATAAGATTTTTGAGAATAGAAATTTTGAAAAGAATTTTAAAATAAGACTATTGAGGAATTGAAATTTTGGATAATAGCTTGGTTTTTGAGACAAAGATAGATTGAGAAAAGAAAAGACAATTTGAGAATGGAAAATACTTTTTGAAATAAGAAAGATTTGAAAACAAGAATAAGAGATCATAGTTATCTCTCAGACGAGTTTAGAAAACCATATTGTTAAAAATAAACAAAGAGAGAATGTGGGACAAGACCTACTTGCACAAAACAATGGATGCGCATCACAACACTCCCTAAGACATGTCCTAGCATGCAAAATGTTTTTAAAAAGATGATAAGACTCTTAGAAATAAAAGGGAAATGAAATCATCGGAGTCCAATCAGGGTATGCCCATATACTCGAACCAAACTTTGGCGTACGTGGCATATTTAGGCCGTCTTCGGGGGTAAACTAGGGTTGGGCTCCCGTCTTTCCTTGAGCACCCGCTTATATACCGAAACTGATGCCTTGAGTACTGGCGAGGGGGCTTTCCAGCCCAAATAGGTGGACCAGTCGTAAGGCCTATTCTCAGACTGATGCCTTGGGGTAGGCCCGACGACGTGAAGACCGGGATAACATAGGTAGAGAGGTGTTTAAAAACATGCACAACATAAAAAACAACTTGGCCCTAATGTAATATGGCCTATGATGGAGAATCAAATAAGAGAATAAGGGCAAACACTTGCATACACTGTTTGCAAACAAAGAATAGAAAACCATATAACAAACCATGCCTAAATCCTGTATGAAATGCAAGTACTGACTGGGGTAGCATCTTAAGGCTCTAGGTTCACACATACACATAGTAAGCATAAAAGAATAATTATTAGACACTTCAAAGATATAAGGCTAGGATTCAATCAGACGAGGACAGGTCCCACCGTGATCGCCACTTTTGTTTTCATGCAAAATTTTTTGTTTTGTATTTCAACTGGGTGGTCACTATTTTGGAAAACAAAGAAAAATGGCATCTCATCACGATCGGCAAAACTGTTTTCATGCAAAAAAAATTATTTCTGCACTTCAACATAACCATTTTTGAAAAAGATTTTATTTTGAAAACTCGCCTCTGATTTTAAATGCGGGATTTGTTCGGGAGATGGGACCTTCCTGTTAGTACGAGGCCCGGTCGTTTCTGACTCATTTACCAAGGGTAACCAGAGCAAGGATTGAATGATAGCCTTATACCTTGATATGTCTAATTATTATCCTAAAGATCCTAGAAATGCAAAGATAACATTGAAATTCAATAAAGCATGGCATGGATGATGATGAATGATGTTTGGAAAAGAAATGTGCAAGTGTAAAAAAAAAATGACCTAAGTTTGAAAACAAATAATGTTGAAAACTAAAGGTGACCTCAGAGTATAGGGACATCTCGGGCCCAAAATTCAGGGCTGAATTTTGAGGGTTGCTTTGAAAAGATTGAAGAGATAAGTTGAAATCTCAAAGTTTAAAGAATAAACTTAAGAATCTTTTGGAAGGTAATTTTGAGAAGATTGTGGGGCCTATTTGAAATTTTAAGGCTTTTTATGAAATGTCAAAAGATAATGCATGTTTTGAAAAGACCTGGTGAAAGAGAATGGTTTAAGTAGTAATTTTGAAAACAGATATTTTTGAAGAATGATTTTGGAAATAAAAGATAATTGAAAGGACAATTTTAGAAAAAAGATAACAGAGAGATTTTGGATAAAAGAAGATTATTTTGAAAAGGAGGAGCCCTGAATAGCCATCAGGATTTTGTAAAGTCTATGAAGATAGACTTATATGATGATTTTCTCATCACAAGCCCTGCAAAGTGATGCATGAATTTTGAAAAGATATTTCGAAAAAATGAATGAAGAGATTTGCACAAGATCAGATATCCTTCTTAAGTTGAATTTAGATATTTGAAACTGTATTGAAAAAAAAGAGAGGATAAAATGGCTTTTTAAAAGGTATTTTAAAGGTTTGATTTTCAAGGAAAGATAGTTGAAGACCAAAAGCTTGAACAAAGATCTTGAAAATAAGTGGTATTTTGGTAAAGTTTGATTTTGAAAATAAAAAATTTGATGATTTTGAGATGATTTCAAAAAGAACTCTTGAATATTAGAGAAGAATTTGAAAAAGGTTTCAAAATCAAAATTCTTTTGAAAATGTCTTTGAAAATCACCTTTTTAGAAGGAAAATCTTTGGAAGCCATCCTTATCTTGTAAAGATTTTGGAACAAAAGGCATTTGAAATATCTTATCTTTAAAATCAAGTGAAAAATAAGATTGATTTTAGAAAGTAACCTTTAAAATCATGTTAAAATGAAGGTATTTATAAATAATGCCTTGAAATTCACCTTGGAAAGATTAATTTTAAAGGTTTAACTTAAAAAAAATATAAAATCTTTTGCACATACTTCATGCAAAGGTATTTTGAAGAGGGAAAGTTGAAAATCTCTCTCTTGAAAGGATAATTTGAGTTTGAGAATGAGGAACACCTTTAAAAAGAGGTTATTTTGAAAGAGAGAACTTGAAAATCATTTTCAAAATCATGCTATGCCATGATGAAATGACCTAATTTGAAGGAAAATGCCGGTTTTTTAAAACTAAAGTTTATTAAAACTAGGTGCAAGTGTGTGCAGGGTGTTCTAAAGAAGTCTTAACTGGGGTTAAGGCTAATCCCTGAATCTATACTGATGCCGTTTATGCGGGGTTAGCATAACCCTAATTAAAGCTTCTAAAGGATGCATGTGGGTGCATACGTGCCTAAATATTTAGGAGAATTTCATGCAAATTGTGATCATGTTAAACCATAGACTGGTGCCTTATGTGTTTAAGAGTATTTCTCAAATTTGAAGAAACCTCTTAAGTATAAATTATGCATACTAATGCAAGGAAGCAAACTAGCCTACATGATGACATGACATGCATGAACATATTAACATGGAATTATTTAAAGTAAACTATATGCTCAGCCACCTATCCTAAATGCAGAAAAGTAAAAGGTATTCCACTATTTTTAGGTTTTTAAATTTACATTGAGATAAAGGGGAAAATGATAATAATAACAAAAAGAGAAAACACAATCAAAGACAACAAAGATTAGTGGCATTAGTCATGTAAGATAATCATTATTGGAATATCATAACAAACCACCATTATTATCATTATGATTATTGTCGAAAATATCCTTAACTAATTACATGATTATCGAGAAAATATATTAACTAAACACATGCTTAAGACAAGATTTAAGACAAGATTCCAACTAGTCACATGACTATTGAGGACAATATCCTAACTAATCATGATTTTATCTCTTTTCCTATAATTTTCAAAAATAAAAGGGAATCAAATCCTAACTAACTTGATGATTTGACATATCTATATTTTTATGATTTTTCAAAATTTTCAAAGAATCAAATCCTAACAACCTAATGGTAGATGTAATGTGCCCTCCACCTTGTTTCCTCCACCTTGTTTCCTCCACCCTTACAAACCCAAAAGGCATGACAACCGAATCATGAGTAATGTGCCCTCCACCTTGTTTCAAGATGTATACTACCCATGACAACATGAACATGCTAACTAAAATGCTAATGGGATGTCGATTGTGTTAATGCTAATATAATAACTAGAATGCTAATGGAATGTTAGGCATGCCAATGCTAATTAAAGTGATAAGATGCCAACTATGCTAATAAATTAACTAAAAGACTAACAAAATGCTAAATGGGATACGAAGATGATAACTAATTTAATGAAGTATGTGAACTAAAAAAACGAAGATACCGAGACGATGTTAATCATGCTAATGGTAACATGCGAATCAAGATGTTAACAATGCTAATGACCATGCTAACCATGATAATATGCAAGCTACGGAGGATGCTAACACTATGCTAATGTTGCTGATGATGGTTAAACTAAAGACAAAGAGATAAAAGGAAGAGGGACCGGGCCACAGATGTCTTCATCCAGCCTGGCCTGGGTTCAGACCCAGGCCCGAAGGAGCACGGTATGGCTCCAATGGAACCAAAACCCTACTAGGTCCGGTCCTAGCACAGGCCCAACCTGTGCCGGTCAGACATGACCCTAGCCTGGCCGGCGCCGGCTAGGCCAGCGCTGGCCTGGCTGGCTCAGCCAAAGCAGGCCGACAGCAGCATGCTGCTGTTGCTGGTCTGATTCTTGCGGGGTTGGCGCAACACTGAAGAAGAAGGAGGGGCAGATCAGAGAACACACCGTCGTCATTGATATTGCAAACAGGAAATAGAAATAGAGAATAGGCAGTGAATGAAAGTCCAAATACAAACACTGACGAGGAAATGAGGAATCAAAAGATGCAGACGGATCAGATGATTTACCCAAAACCACTTGATGCAGCAGCGATGAAGGTGGCGAGATGCTAGAGTGCTTTCTAGTGTGCCCTTTGTTGGGGATAGTAATGTTTGCTGGAGCTCTGCCACTACTGCTACCGGAGAGGGATGGGAAGAGCCTCCGTGTGACTGAAAAGGGAGTGGCCGGCGGTGGATGTACAGGTTGTGACTGAGGGAAAGCAGCTGCTAACAGGGGTCGGCTGAAGGGGTGCTGCCTCTGGGCCGGTGACGGCAGCTGCGATTCAACGCCGAGGAGGAGCCTCTGCTGGCTGGAGCCACCACGGTCGCTGGGATTGGGTTGCCAGTGGGGGGGGGGGGCGGGGGTCAGCTGGGGAGACCGGCTGGGAAGATGGACGGCAGCCCCTGTTCGGCTGAAATAAGAAGAAGCTGAAGAAGAAGAAGGGAAGAAAGCTGGGAGCAGGTGGGCGGTCGGCAGAAGGTGGCCGATGGTGGGGCTGGACAGAAGAAGAGGAAGGATTGAGGAAGAGGGAATGCGGCCTCCGGCGGTAGGGAGAACCGAGGAAGAAGAAGGCGGAAGGGGGAATGCAGTAGCGGCAGCCGCTGCGGCCGGTGGGAGAGAATGAGAGTGAGAAAGAAAGAGAGATGCGAGAGATGAAGTGAGGGAAAGAGAGATCCCAAAAATGAGGGAGAGCAGAGAGGGGGTTAAAAAGAGGAAGAACGGGGAGGTTCGAGAGAGGGAGGTCACGAGAGGAGGGGAAAAGGGGAAGGCAGAATGGGCCGGCGGGTCTCACGCTAGCAGCGTGAGACCGGGGGTCTCCCGCCGGAGGCCCATCAACATAACAAATCTTTTTAATTAATTTTTTATTATTTTTTTAGATTTTAGACTTTGAAATTAAAATGGGTTTTAGATTTTTGAAAGATTTGATTTTAAAAATTAACTTGAAATTGGAAGTTGAAATTGAAAATTGGGGTTTTGAAATGGATATTTTAAAATCCAAATCAAGATTTAAAAAAACGATATTTGGATTTAGCTTTGATTTTGAAGAGCCAAATGGAAGTGAAAACTGGATTTGGGTTTGAATTTGTTATTCTGATTTGAATTTGACTTGAGAAATCCGGATTAGATTTGAAATTAGCTTTTGAAGATTTAAATGGACTTTGGATTTGAAACAAGATTCAGATTTGATTTCAAAGATCCGAATTTGAAATTGAGACTTGAAATAACATTTTGGATTTGAAATTTGTTTTGAAGATTCGGGTTCGATTTAAAGCTCAGATTTGGATTTTAAAACCATATTTGAAATGTATTTTGAAATTTGAATTTCAAATCCATTTTGTATCTTGGATTTGGATTTTGAAACTATTTTTAAAATGGATTTTGAAACTTGGGTTTCAAATCCGATTTAAATAAGGACTTTGGATTTCAAAATCAGTTTCTTAATTGAATTTGAGTCTCGGATCCGATTTATTACTCAAGTTTGGATTCTCAAAACCAATTTGTGAAAGTAATTTGGAACTTCAAATCTATCTTGTTAATGTGATTTGGATTTTCAAAATCCACTTGCTGATGTGATTTGAATTTCAAATTCAGTTTGCAAATCCATTTTGATAAAATGATTTTCAAATCCCATTTGTTGAATAAATTTGGATCTTAAAATCTTGTTTCAATATCCAATCCCAAAGATGAGATTCTAACCACGAACTACTATCAATCATAGGCTATTTGAGGAAATTAGGGTAGAAATGATTGTTCTGTCCTTCTAACCCTGAAAGTTGTAGAAATTCGAATAGAATTGGATTTTGAAGATAATTTTGAATAAAAAATAGTTGGAAATGTAGACTACATTGATTCACTAGGTTTTTCGCATGAATCTCATGCATATAGAAGGCATTTGAAAGCTTTTGCAAGTTTGATTATCGAAAACCAAGAGACAAGGGCATTTTAATCTTTTTTGGTTTTGAAAACAAGATTTTGGTCAAAAGATAGGGTCATTAGGCCAAGTTTTGGTTCAAAACTTGATACTTTTGAAAGTTTCAAGGCCTCAGTTAGGATCTAGGATTTTTTAAAAGTAGTGCATTTCGAAAGCAGGGGCAAAATGGTTATTTTGACTTGAAAACGAGAAAATGAAGAAAATAAGAGGAATTAAGCTAGAAAAACCTAGAAAAGCATGAAAATAAAGAAATTTGTGAGTTTGATTAAGATGAGAGACACAAAGTCAAAAAAGACATGAAATGACCTAAAAATGAAGAAAAACACATAAAATGATGCTTCAACCAACGAAAAAAGGACAAAATAACCTAAAATGCTGAAAATAAGTAAAAATGAGTGAAAATCACTAAAAATCATCATAAAAGCCAAGACCGAGAGATTTTGTGATGGTAGGGAGCTTTATTGACAGAAATGGAGGATTTAGTGACGGTGAAAAATTTTAAGGTGTTTAGAGATGCCACTTTTTGCTACTAAGCCGGTTGAAAGCCGAACTTAGTGGCAGCCGGGCTTAGTGGCAAAGAATAAACACTCCAATTTTTTTTTGAAAGGAAGACAAAACCAATTTGTCTAGGGGTGAGGACAAAACAAAAATAAAATGCCCCAGTTTGAGGAACCTCAATTGCTAAACACGAATCAATAAGTGGTGAGGATCCTTAACGAGGAATGGGAAGAAGATGAAAATGGAAATAGCAATTGTGAGATATCCTCGATCGGTAAAAGAAGTTGACTAGGGGTGAGGAAATCTCGACTGGGAATAAAGATGCCTGAATGGACTTTCAGGTTCTACTCCCTAACCTGAATGAGAAGTTCAGGTCGACTCCTTAACTTGAATGGGTTAATTCAGGCTTATACCCTTTTTCCTGAATGGACAGAGAAAATAATTTTGAAAAACTTACTCGAGTTTTATAGCTCTTTCCTGAATGGGCGGAGAGAAAATTGAAATTTTGAAAATGTTTGTTCAGGTTTTATAGCCCCTTCCTGAATGGGCGAGGAGAAATTGCAGTTTTGAAAATGTTTGCTCAGGTTATATAGCCCTTTCTTGAATGGGTTTGCACTTTGTGAGAAGCACTCAGGATTGCACCCTTTTCCTAGACGGGTTTTTGGAAGAAAAACCTTTGAGGAGTAAAAGCTAAAAGGTGTCCCACGAATGAGACAAAGGCAAAAGCTTTTAAAAAGTAAAAGTTAAAAAGTGTCTCACAAATGAGACAAAGGCAAAAGCTTTTGGAAAGACCTCTTTCGAGGATTTCAGGTTTACCCCTTAACCTGAACGGGAATGCCGGTGGGGAAGCGTTTTGAAGTAAACATCGACAGGAGGATACTCTTGGCATAGCTAAGAATATCCCAAAGAATATTGCATAGGATGCACACATTCTCATTCGAATTGAGAAATAAGAAGGTAGTTTTGCCAATTCTTTGCCAAAAATGCCCCTAAAACAAATGTTCCAAGCAGGCCAGGAAATTCATCTTAAAGCGAAACATTTTCAAATGTTTGAAAAGAAAGTACTCGTACATGCAGGAGATTTATCCCCTTTTGGCCAGAGTATTCTCCTCTAAAGCGACAATCCTACCAGAGTGAAGATGGCATTCACACTTTCACCATTGAACTTCTGGAGAGAATCATCCAAATTTTCTGAGCATAAATGTGAGGAAATTGTCCTTAGCATCTTTAAAGCATAACAAGGATTGACAATAATTGAAGGGGTTTGAACATAGGCAGTGAAGATTTTCTCGAGCCTTGACATTTGATGTTTAGACATGGGGCCGCCTGATTCATCTCTTGTGAACCTTCCTGCAGAATGGATCGCGCCTGACCAATCCTATTTTCTGCTAAGTGCACCTCTCATGAATTCATTTTTGCACTCATTCCTATTTGAAGATATACCCTTCATTTTGCAATTATCCTCGTGCAGGCTCACTTGTTCCCGTATGATTTCGGGCAATTTATTTGATTTGGTGCACCTCTCATTTGGGCTCATTGGCCTCTTGACTACCTTTTTTGTGTTTGCTTTTGCTTTTGAATTTTTGATTTGATTTTTTTTTTGCTCCCCTCTTCTCCCATCCATCTGTAGGGCCACAAGAGATTTGCTCAGGTTCCTTACGCCTCGCATGCCTTACGCATCAACATGCTTGACTACTAGCAAACTACTCTGCTTAAGTTTAATTACCAAAAATTATTGCCAAATCATATTAAGCTTTTCAACTTTGTTGAATATTTCTTACATGTTATACTGAAAATCTTCTTTAAGTCCTCAACATTGGTTTAATGAAGAAGTGTTGAGTTTTCTCATTTTCTTGTAGAGACCTCACGCTTCTAGAAAAATACTAGAGACAAGAGAGGAAAGTCCATGTGAAAATGTTTGAAATTTGGAGAAAAGATATTCGAAATCATTGTGATTGAAATTTGAATTCCTAATGATAGAAAGATTTTGGCAAAAGTTGGCAAAAATAACCTCTCAATTCTCAAGGGGAATGAGATAGAGACATGCAATATGAATATTCTTTGCTTCAAAAAGATAGACTCCTCTTTTCTCCCCTAAAAGAGAAGCTCTGGACTCAATCCTTGAATGGGTTTGAAAAGTTGCATTCCAAAGAGAAACGAACTCTCGTCAAAGCTCTCCCAAAACTAGAGTTCTCACTTGAGAAGGTGGCCGGTAGAAAATTTGTATCAGGGAAAACGGTCTCAATCAAGAGTCCTCCCATGACGAGTTCCCCTGAAAAGCGTAATAAAAAAAGATTGTATCAACAAGAAGCTGAATCTCTATCGGGACTCTCCCAGAGCTAGGAATCTTGCTGAAAAGTGGTGGCCAAAGAAAAGTAGAAATTTGGTATCAAAGAAAAAATTGTTTTAGTCAAAACTTTCTCATTTGAAAAGCACGGCTGTAGAAAGATTGTATCAGAAAAAGCGATCTCTCATCAGGGACCTCCCGAGATGGGTTTTTTTGAAAAGCGTAATCGAAAGAAAGTATCGGCAAGACGTTGAATCCCTGTCAAGACTCTCCCAAAACTGGGAATCTCGCCAAAAAGCGGTCAGCCTAAATGGGATTGTATCAAAGAGAAAACGGACCAGTGTCCAGACCCTCCCTACGAATGTGGGGTCCTCAATGAAAAGCACAACCATGAAAAGATTGTATCAAAGAAACATACTTTTTGCAAAATCCTTCCCCCAAATTAGTTTTTTTTGAAAAGTGTAATCAAAAGATTGTATCAACGAGATGATGAATAGTCGTCAGAATTCTCCTGAAATTGGGAGTCTCGATGAAAAGCGGTGGCCTAAATGAAATTGTATCACAGAGAAAACTTATCTGCGTCCAGGTCCTCCCTACCAATGAGGGTTTCTCAGTGATAAACTGGTTTGAAAACTTGACATTTGGAAAAGCACTCCTTAGAGAGGAATCAGGGTAGGCAACCTTGCCAAAGGCTTTGGTTGACAACCTTGAAAACTGTGAATTTGAACATTGTTAAAAGGTTTGATTGTTTGAAATGGGATCGCCACTTCCAGAGAATATGGCGAGAGGACATTGTCCTATACTTTGTGTAAGGATTGGAAAGTTTGAAAGCAAAAGGTGTGAAGATTGATTGAAAACCCGACTTCTCTATCCCCAAAGAGAGGTTTTTTGAAAGCACAAATTGAAAAGATGAAAGATGTTTTGGAAAAGGATCCTCACGAATGAGGAAAAAGACAATTCTCCATCAAGAAGTGAGAGGAGGGCTCAGGTTTACCCCCTTAACCTAAATGGGGAGGGATTGATATAAAGATTCCTCAATCAACAAAGAAAAATTGGTAAAATATGAGGGAACTTAAAAAGTCATTCATGTTTATCCCTTATCCTGAATAAAAAATGTTGTCTGAAGCGACACCAGGTCTCTACTGAGACCACACGAAGGACCTGGGCCTCAAATAAGACCACAAAAAAGAGAAAGAAGAAAAGGACATAAAGATCGAAGGGCATTGGGTCTCGATTGAGACCACACCAATGTACCCAGGTCTCAAAAGAGACCACAAAAAAAAGAAATAAATGCGGACAAAAAATATTAGTTGAAAAGAATAAAAAGATGCTCGAGGGCACCCAAAGTACATCAACTATAGATAAGATAAAAGAAAATGCCAAGATTGACAAAGAAACTTGGAAAAGGTATTGTTGAAAATTAGATTCTAGCATTTATAAAAAGTAGTTTTAAAAGAAATTGAAAAGGGAAAATAGGGATCCTTGTCAGCTTGACTGATTCTGAAAACCATAAGAATAGAATGAAAATAACAAGGTAGAGACAAATTCTCAGGCAAACTTTTATTGTCATTCACTGAGATTCTTTGTCATAAAAGTAGAGAAAAATAAGGAAGGTTGCAAGATAATTGTTGAAAGAAGTGTTTGTGCTAGAAGAGGACATCTACAAAGGCTTTCTGTCAGAGAAGATTTGCACTAGAGTTAGCTTGCCGGTAACTTCTATCACTTCCAAAAGCTTCTTGTCTATACGGTCTTGAACAAGATTCCTGAAGACAAAGCAATCTTCTAGAGTATGTTCCTTCATTTGATGAAAATGACATAATGGTTCATTTTATTTCCTAATCATGGGAAGACTGATACCCTTAGGAGGTTGAATTATGTGGTTGTCAACAAAGAATTCTAGCACTTTTTCAAGAGGCTGTTGTAGGGTTGTGAATTGCCTCCTCGAGACCTAGTTGGGGTGCCTTTTGTGATGCTTTCTGGCATTGGAGGAAAGCATTGCCTTCGAGCCTTGTGACCTAGGTCGTTCTCTATGGCAGTTTTGGCTGCTTTTTGGATTGCGATCTCAACCTTGATTAATCTGGAAAGAGGATGCCATGCTGGCTTGGCTTTCAAGAGCTCGAGGAGGCTCCAAGATAACTCCACTATAGGCTCCTCTTTCCAATCGAGCTTCTATCCATTCAGCTCTTTCAATCAATTCTGCAAAAGTGGTAACTGACATCATGGAAATCAGGCTCTGGATAGCCTGAGAAAAGTTTTCAAAGATGATATAAAGGGCCTCATCTTCGACGATGGGATTCTGCATTTAGATATAAGCCAGTCACCATTTGTGGATGAAGGCTCGAACAAATTCACCATCTTGTTGCTTGACATTCAAAAATTGAAGAATAGTAGTAGATGCCTTGGTATAGGGGAACCTTTCGATGAACAAATTGATAACCTTGTCAAATTCCCTCAACTCCAAGGGATTGATATACGTTGAGTACCACTTGGCGGCAACTCCTTTGAGGCTATGCGGGAAACACCGAAAAAGAGCTCGATCATTTGTTCGAAAGCGATGGCATTCTACGAAGAAGTTTGCCAAATGAGCATTAGCGTCGCCACTGCCATCAAATTTGATGAATTTGAGAAGTAGCTCTCCTAAATCATCATCTTCGAGATAAAAATCAGCCCTTGAATAGATCCTCTTCTCTCGACTTCGGGCAATAACATCCTTGATTTTCTTCTCAAGGTCTTTGCATCGAGATTTTTCCAGGTCAACTTTCTCCTGGAACTTCTTGGACTTCTTGGGCTTGGGTTTCCCTTTCATCAGTATACTTTCCGTCTAACGAGTTGATTCAAGGTCTTTTGGTGAAGTTCTTCTCAAGATTGATTTGAGATCGAAAGTCTCTACTTTCTTCTTGGATTCTGCCCATCATCTTTAGGAAGGAATCATACATTGCTGGATATTGGTGTTTCCTCCTGACCCAGCATCGAGCAGAGTAGCTAAAAAACGGCTAGCCTTGTCTTCCATTCTGACTGACTTGAAAAACTGTAATCTGCCTGCCCTTGCAAACTCTTGGCGATCTGCCTTGATTCTGAGCTGGCCCTTGTAGGTCCTCACTTTTTCTTGCAATGAAGTGAGTGAGATTCTAAGATAAAAAAAATGAATGTCCAAAGTTAGGAAGAATAGAAAGAGTTTGGAAATGATAAAGATTCATTGAGAAGAGTGGAATGCCCTAAATCAGAAAACGACAAATTTGAAGAATTTGAAAGAATAAAGAATTGCTAGAAAAAAAAATTTGAAGATTGTGTACAAAGAATGAATAGTGCCCAAGAATAAAGTTCAAATCCGAATTTGCATTGATAACAAGAAAGATATACAAAAGAGAAAGGACAATGCTAGCATATCCTGGATCCAAGCACGAAAGTCCATTACAAGAGAAAAGGGATTCTAACGATCCCACAAACTACGAAGTGGACCAGACGGCTCCCTCATTCCATCTCTAGTCATCGTCGAGGACGATCACCTCAAACACCTCGGATCCTAAACTAGCTGCACTGGGTTCTGACTTCAGACACCTCTATAGGCAGGTTCCCTCTTTGATCTCCTTGGTTGGGTGAAGCATGATGGGCAGAAGCAGGCATAATTTGTGGGGAACTTAAGGTAGGAGGCTCTACGAGCTCGGCAGAGGGAATAGGCTCCTCCTCAAGGAAAATGACCTCAAGAGGTGTGGGGTTTAAAAAAGGCTCATAAAGTGGAGGGAGTAGGCTAGGGTGACTAGACTTTCCTATCCAAGATGGGCCCCAAGGGTGAGGAGGTGTGGAAGGGGTATACTCAGGGCTAGCTGGGGTATACCCTGGGCTAGATGTAGAGCATCTAGGGCTAAGTGAGATATATTCAAGGTTAGGAGAATATGCCAGACTAGATGAGGTATATTCAGGACTAGGCGAGGTCAGTTTGTCAGAGAAAGGGACTGGAGGGCTCCTAAGCTGGTAGGATGGGGTAAAAAGGTGGATATAGTTTCTAGCTCTCCCACATTTACGAGGTCAGGGACCCTTATTAGTGTCGTCAACAATCGCCTTCCTCTTGCTTGAGTCCATGATATAATAATATCTCCTTTGAAAAGAAAGAAATAATATTAATTAGACAAAATAAGAATAAAAATTAAAGAAATCTTGTTTAAAAAAATGGCAAGGATCCCAGACAAAAATGAGAGAAGCAGTTTGGAAAGTCTTGTGAGAGCCCTTGAAACTCAAGAATGAAGAGATTTAAAAGGAAGATTAGGATAGAATAGATGATACTTGAAAGAATCAAAAGGATTGAAGAATGAATAAATAATGAATGTCTTGAGAAATTTTCGAAAAATCTGCCCTGAGAAAATGACCTCAACTTCCCTTATTTGGAAAATTTTGAAAGAATAGTTTAAAAAATAAGGAGACTTTTGAAGAGATAGTTAGGAACAAGGAGGCCTTATAATAAAGAAATTGCAAAGATGAGAATTTTGGAAAGAAAGTTCTTGAAAATCGAAAAAATTATAATTTTGAAAAGAAAATTTTTGAAATAAGATTTTTGAAAATAGAAATTTTGAAAAGAATTTTGAAATAAGACTATTGAGGAATTGAAATTTTGGACAACAACTTGGTTTTTGAGACAAAGATAGATTGAGAAAAGAAAAGACAATTTGAGATGGAAAATGTTTTTTGAAATAAGAAGGATTTGAAAACAAGAATAGGAGGCCTTGGTTATCTATCAGACGAGTTTAGAAAACCATATTGCTAAGAATAAACAAAGAGAGAATGTAGGACAAGACCTACTTGCACAAAACAATGGATGCGCATCACAACACTCACTAAGACATGTCCTAGCATGCAAAATGTTTTTAAAAAGATGATAGGACTCTTAGAAATAAAAGGGAAATGAAATCATCAGGGTATGCCTACATACCCGAACCGAAGTTCGACGTACGTGGCATATTTAGGCCATCTTTGAGGGCAAACTAGGGTTGGGCTCCCGTCTTTCCTTGAGCACCCGCTTATATACCTAGACTAATGCCTTGAGTACTGGTAAAGGGGCTTTCCAACCCAAACAGGTGGCCTAGTCGTAAGGCCTATTCTCAGACTGATGCGTTGGGGTAGGCCCGTCGATGTGAAGACCGAGACAACATAGGTAAAGAGGTGTTTAAAAGCATGCACAACATACAAAAACAACTTGACCCTAATGTAATATGGCCTACGATGGAGAATCAAATGAGAGAATAAGGGAAAACACTTGCATACACTGTTTGTAAACAAAGAATAGAAGAACATATAACAAACCATGCCTAAATCCTGTATGAAATGCAAGTGCTGACTGGGGTAGCAACCTAAGGCTCTAGGTTCACACATATAAAGTCAGCATAAGAGAATAATTATTAGACACTTCAAAGATATAAGACTAGGATTCAATCAGATAGGACAGGTTCACACATACCACTTTTGTTTTCATGCAAATTTATTTTTTGCTTTGTATTTCAACTGGGTGATCACTATTTTGGAAAAGAGAGAAAAATGGCACCCCATCACGATCGCCAAAACGGTTTTCATGCAAAAAAATTTATGTCTGCACTTCAACATAACCATTTTTTTAAAAGATTTTAATCTAAAAACTCACCACCGATTTTAAATGTGAGATTTGTTCGGGAGATGGGACCTACCTGTCGGTAGGAGGTCCGACCGTTCCTGACTCATTTACCAGGGGAAGGATTGAATGATAGCCTTATACGTTGACATGTCTAATTATTATCCTAAAGATCCTGGAAATGCAAAGATAACATTGAAATTCAATAAAGCATGGCATGGATGATGATGAATGATGTTTGGAAAAGAAATGTGCAAGTGTAAAAAAACATGAAGAAAATGACCTAAGTTTGAAAACAAATAATGTTGAAAACTAAAGGTGACCTCAGAGTATAGGGACATCTCAGGCCAAAGATTTAGGGCTGAATTTTGAGGGTTGTTTTGAAAAGATTGAAAAGGTAAGTCAAAATCTCAAAGTTTAAAGAATAAACTTAAGAATCATTTGGAAGGTAATTTTTAGAAGATTGAGGGGCCTATTTGAATTTTTTAGGCATTTTATGAAATGTCAAAAGATAATGCATGTTTTGAAAAGACCTGGTGAAAAAGAATGGTTTAAGTCCTAATTTTGAAAAAGGATATTTTTGAAGAATGATTTTGGAAATAGAAGATAATTGAAAGGACAATTTTAGAAAAAGGATAATAAAGAGAGATTTTCTATAAAAGAAGAATATTTTGAAAAGGAGGAGCTCTGAATGGCCATCAAGATTTTGTAAAGTCTATGAAGATAGACTTATATGATGATTTTCTCATCACAAGCCCTGCAAAGTGATGCATGAATTTTGAAAAGATATTTTGAAAAAATGAACAAAGAGATTTGCACAAGATCAGATATCCTTCTTAAGTTAAATTTAGATCTTTGAAATTGTATTGAAAAAGAGAGAGGATAAAATGGCTTTTTAAAAGGTATTTTAAAGGTTTGATTTTCAAGGAAAGATAGTTGAAGACCAAAAAAGCTTGAACAAAGATCTTGAAAATAAGTGGTATTTTGATAAAGTTTGATTTTGAACCATTCAGTCCCAAAATGGAATTTGATGAACCCATATATATATATATATATATATATATATATATATATATATATATATATATATATATATATATATATATATATATATACATATATATATATATATGAGTTGAAAAAATTAAGATTGTTAATTTAAGACCATATAAAATCCAATCTAGACATCTAAAATATGAACATTAAAATATATGGGCACTGAAATGTACTCATTACAATCATTAGATCAGGTTCTATCAATGGTTTTGAAGACTGCAATCTGAAAAGAAAGTTGTAAACTCAAAACAACTATTGCCATTCATTTTTTTGGAAAACTATTTTACACAACTCACGTCATATTGATTGGATCATTGACTTTAATACATAGGAGTGTTTATAATTCATTACCTCTCTCTCTCTTTGAGATTTGTTTGGGAGATGGGACTTGCCTGTCGGTAGGAGGTCCGACTGTTCCTGACTCATTTACCAGGGTAACCAGACCAAGGATTGAATGATAGCCTTAATTTCATATGTAAATGTATTTTTTTGTATAATCTAACATTGTAAATGTGATATTTGAATTTGATTTAGTCGAAAACACATTAAATCAGTCACTTTTCAAGTTTAAATATATTTTTTGAGTCATAAAAAATCAATGGCTCATGTGACACCAAAAGTTTGATGGTAAAAAATCAATTTTTTTTATAAAGTCAACTCAAAACAAGGCATGTTTTGTAGTAAATAAGTAATGATAAACTCATCATCATATTTAGATTAAGTTAAAAATATTAAATGTGGAATTTGAGGAGTTTGGTTCTAGTCCCTGACCTAAGTGGTCGGAGATATACCCCTTCCTCTCTCTCTCTCTCTCTCTATATATATATATATATGTATATATATATATAGAGAGAGAGAGAGAGATCTAGTTACTGTAATAAAACATACTTCAACATGTTTTTGATCGAGTCTAAATGGATAAATGTGTCCATTCCTGCTTACTTGGTAAGAATCCTGCTTTGGTTCGCCCAAATTTTTCAAAAAACTTGATTTGATGGAGCGCAGAGAAACCTAATTTTTGGCATTATACAAGTCATTGTTTTTTACGGGAATTGCCAAGTTAACATATTTTCCCTTCTAGATCGGCTGTATGTTCATATCTACATATCATCGAGGATAAAGTTATGAAACCAACAAAGATGAAAAGAATTGATGGAGCGCAGAGAAGCGTAGGTCCATGTTTGTACTTGAACCTTTCTAGATTTCAATGACCTCTCTTCAAATCCTTTTAACAGTTGGGCGAAGCTTTCAAAATTATGTCAAATAATGAAACTTGGTAAGAGATAGTAGGTGGAGTTGGTTTGAAGTTACGTAATGCATTAATGATGGTCCTAGTGATCATGAAGCAGAGTCTTCCAGCAGCGGCGGAGCTAGAAATTTTTTCTAGAGGGGCACAGATATGTATTTAGAGGAACTCAATCCCATTTTTCTCTGCCTTTACATATCCAACATTTTCTTTGAAAATACTTTAAAAAATTATAGAATGACAGGTTTTCTTAGAATGAGTTTTGAAAAAATAACGTGTGTTCAATTGTTTTTAGATTAAAAATGATAATCTAATGGTTTAATATTCACAAATAGAGAAGGTGGATTTTCTTAAGTTTTTATTTAAAAATCAAGTAGTTATTATATAAAACTAAATATAAAGTTCTAGAATTGATAATAAAGACAACGCTCTTGGCAAGAGTTCAATATCAATTATATAAAAAGAAGAATTTTATTCTTTATTTGTCTACTACAAAAAAATTTACTAACACAATAAAAAGAGGTATTTAAGTGGATTTTTTTGAGAAAAAGGTAGGCTTAAATTTAAAATTTAAAAAAATGTGTAAATGCACTTTTGTGAAGAAGTAAATGGCATATATATCTTTCTATTTTTTTCTATTTTTATGAATTGAAGTTGATTTTTTCTAAGGGCAAAAAGAAAGAAAAAGGTAAAATATAAAAAAACTTGAGGGGCACTCTACAATTTTACGGGGGTACTCCATAATTTTAGAGGGTCATTCTCTATTAATTTTCATTATTTTCTTTTTCAAACTGAAAATTTAGGGTGGGAAAGTGCCCACCCTAAGCCAAACGTGGCTCCCCCAGTGGGCTCTTCTACCATTATTAATTAAACACCATGGATCAGATGAGCAGAACTTCTATAAGCAAAGCAAATACACTGGACCCATTTCTTGGTTTCAAATACACATCTAAACAGATTCAAAATCACAAACATGTGAGTCCAGCATGATCCAAACTGCAGGAAAAGTTTACAAGTTTAGTATTAAATCTATTGGAAAGAACATTTCAGAAAAAATAGGATCAGACCCAAGTGACCCGCTAAAGTTGTGTTTGCACGTCTTAGATTTCAATTCTGAACTGATTTGATATCTTGAGATCTTAAATTTTAAAATTTCAAATTCATGAATTTTAATAGAAGCTCTTATCTGAAAGATGCATGAATTACAATAAGAATCTGTAATTCGTGCATTTTAATTCATGAATGATAAGTCATTTCTCACTAAAAATCTACAAATTTGGTTAAATAAAAAACAGATCTTAAATCAACGAATAATAAATTTGAAGTAGACTACATTGGATCAAACCCTCAAATTTCGGTCCCACTAAATGTGAGAGATGGCATTTCTGTCATTTTCATAAGTCACTCAGGGGCAGTTTAGTCAGAATATTCAAAGTAAAAGAAGGGAACAGGAGAAGCAAAATATTCTTTTTTCTCACTCTTTCACCGTAATTTCCACAAGGACATCTTAGAAGCAGCTGAACATTTGAACTATTACACTCACACGCGTATATTTTTGCAATTTATTAAAGAGAAATTTACAAAAAAATCATTTAACTTTTCAAGTATTTACAAGCAAACGCCTAATTTTTGAGAAATTACAAGTAACAGCTTGACTTTAGAAAATAATTTACAAGCAGGTACCTCTTTCACAATAATTAACATAAGATAAATGTAAAAAGACTTTTCTACTCTTAAAAAGAAAAAAAATATTGATATTTAGTGAAACAATTTTCACTTTCTTATCTCTTTCTTTCTACTTTTTCTATCTTACCATAAGAAGAGAGAGAGAGAGAGAGAGAGAGAGAGAGAGGGTAAATGACGAAATAATGGTAGGAAGAGAGAGAGAGAAGGAGAAAATAAGGATAAAGAAGTCTTTATTTTAACATTCTTTATTCATTATCACGAAGGAGGTGTTTGCTCGTAAATTATTTTGTAAACTCAGGCAGTTATTTGTAATTTACCAAACATTAGGCGGTTCTTTGTAAACACCTTAAAACTTAGGCAACTTTTTGTAAATTCTCTTTATTTAAAACAAGTAGAAAATAAAGGGATGTGAGCCTTCGTACTTGAAAGACAAATTATTATTATCAATTTGCTCAAAATTAGTTTCATGAAGTAAACAAAAGGACTACGAATTCGCTTTTATTTATCCGTAAAAATCGGCTTTGATTGCTCTACTTAATACTCTAGTTGGTGGGCGTAGAGTGACTCTCAAAAAATAGTATTCTTGAAATCTTTGTACCACCAACCTCTCGAAGTAGTTCAAAAAACAAATCTCGAGTCTTTAAGATTTGAAACCAAGTAACTAACTCAAACCAAGTAACTTTAAAACTACTTTGTTTGTAACTCTTTTTTTTTAGGAAAATTTTTATTTAAAGGACCACCTTTTAGTTATAATTTCAAATATGAACCTCACATTTTTTATTTTATTGATATGGGCTTCAGTTTTACTGACAACTGCCAAAATGTTTTACCATTTTCCTTAAACTACAATGATATCCTTATTGTTTTATAAAAAGTAAAAAATATTTTTTAACTTAAAAGGATAATGTTGAAAACTAGAAATTTTCACATGTTCTTACATGTCATTATTTATTTAACTGGAGGCCTTTTTTGACAGTTATCAACAAAAGTCAGGCCTGTATAAAAAAAAATTATAAATGTAAAGCTTGTATTTAAAATTACAACCAAAGGTAGGCCCTTATATGAAATTTTTCCTTTCTTTTTAAGGATAATGAGCCCCACCGACCACCCGTCTTTGACCCAAGTCTCAAGGGACTTATACTTGGTGGATGTAAGGTCATCCATGTGGCAATTGTAATGGAATCAGTATGACAGGCTCAACCCATAGGCAGGGGCGGAGCCAAAAATTTAGGTTCGGAGGGAGGGTGGGGGAGAAAGAGAGAGAGGAGTGCGCACCATTGTATACTAAACTGGGAAAATATATACTAATAAATTAAATTAAAATTTGTTAGAAAAAACAAACAATTATGGTGATGTATTTAATTCATTATTCACACATGTTCGCATGCACACGGGCACGCAGACACACACACATATATATATATATATATATATATATATATATATATATATATATATATATTTATTTATATAATGAGCTCATGAGTCTCGTTGAGGCAGGTTTGTCCAGCTCGCCTTTTTTGTATTTACCGCTCTCTAAAAAGTAGTAGAGAGAGTCGAGTCGTGAGAGAGCATCAATCCGGTCCACGAAGAGCACCCTATTGGTGGGACCCGGCCCCTCAAGGCACTTTCAAAAGGCCGAAGAGGTGGTATGTGCCCCCCTCGCCGCTTTGTGGCTCTGCCCCTACCGCATGTTGTTGTACGGGCCAACCTCAAAAGAGGTTTGTTTTGGACGCAACAATGTTTTGATGCAAACTTTTAAAATGTTTAGACACAAATGGAGCTTTATGTCTAAACCATACCCTCTTTGTGTTTAAAGTGAAAAAGGAGAGAGCCATTTGCATCCAATGCTTTTAAAATGTTGAGTGTTATCTTCCGAAAATGCACTGTTTGTTATCGTGCATGTTTGGGCTCTCAATGTGAAAAAGGGGAGATAGCCATTTTCATGATTTTTTTTTTCTTTGCAGCGGAACTTAGAAAAACTTTTAGCAGTGGAATCAAACGATAATGAGTCGTCAGTTTTAGAAAACCCCGAACGCATTACAGGTATGTGGCCAAGCAACTCATTGACCACCAAAGTTTCATTTTATCGAAAACCACATGTTTATTACAACACTACTGCTTGGAAAAGTAGTATAGGTTCAATAAAAAGAAGCAGTACAACTCTATCTATAGAAACCCTGGAACTCGATGTCGTCTTGCTTCGCATATCGCTACGAAGGTCTAACACCTGAAATCCCCATTAAACGGGGTCAGAACCACTGATGGTCTGATAAGCAAACAATCACGTATCCATTTAACTCAAGTAAATGCGAAGACCACTCAGGGTCGCAGTTCGTAATAATGACGCTCAAGCCTCCAAGGCTTAACGTATATCGTAAGAGCCTCCTCAGGGCTATGAGTTGAACATTTGTTTAAGTCTTCACGACTTAGCCTTGAGCTCTTTCGGGTCTCAAAAGGATATTTAGCTCAAGTCTTCATACTTGAGACATATGTATCCCACACATCTAAGGACAACTCCTCGAGTTTCGCTTAGCCGTGCAGATACAATACGGGTCTTTGCCCAGTCGTATATCGATCATGACACATTCACAAAAGTTACGCATGACTGACTCAACAACGTCCATACACTCATACATTCAAGCATCGCTGAACCTAAGCTAATGCATTGTTTCGATATTTAACCTCTTCCACCGTTGGTACGCGGGCGAAGCAATTGTCCGAGCATCAACTCAACGTTCTGGGGGTTGATTATTCTATGTATTTTAGATACCCAGAGGCCTGTTGACCCTATCCATAGTAGGGCAGTGTGCTTAACCTGTGAGAACCCTACTAGGCCCATATTTGAATGCATCATGTACTTGCAGTAGTTTGGTTCAATCCTTAGATCTTAAGGATAACCACGACCCCAAAACCCATGAGTGACTGAGGCTATCGTGGACTCTATCAGGTCCAAAGTAAAATACGTGTCACTCAAGGTTGTACCATCACTGTCATTCCATAAAGAGCATAATTCCTGAAGGGGTTTGCCAGTCTTACAATTACTTGGACAGATATTTGCATGTCATTTAGGCAGCCAGTGCCTTAGCACTACGGAAGTATGTACCCGACCTCATTCAGTCTGCCCCAACACAGTCATCAACTAAGGGGGTACTCTTAACACGATTTTCAACCGCGGGGTATGTGCGACCTTAAGTCTTATTCATATGCATGCAGAACACCGCCATTGACACTACGGCCACCACGAACATTACACCTCTTCTGGGTGGAAACAACACACTTCGGCTCTTCGGCCCTTACAGGTCTGGTTGTGTAATCGTTCTCAATGAGCATACATAAGACTCGATCTAAATAGATCGGGTACTCGATGTATTTTTACGCAACAAGTTCAAACCTGGTTAAGACGCAACCTCTACTCTGGCTCAATGACCCTTACGAGCAAGGTGCCCTCGTAGGCACAAGGATACGAGCCGTTCTGGCATCGTTCCATCAATAACCATCATTATGTCGTTCAACTGGTTCCGACAACTCTTTTGCCAACCATTTCGTCAGCACCTCCCCTGCTCTATCGGCAGTGGTGCGACGAACCCTTCTACGTTGTAAAAGGCATTTCATGAACTGGGTAGCATTCTGCTGTATGACAGAGTATCCTACTACGTTCTTTTTGAGCCATTCTTGACTTCTTCAGAAATTTCAACAGCACTTCCTCTCTTTAACGGAGAAAGTGTGTGTTTCTTTTATCCATTTCAGCGGCATCTCCCCTCTTTGGTGGAAAATCGCTACGCTTAACTCGGGAAATGGATGCGCACTGTTGTGCGTACTTTGCATCCATCAAGGTTGCAGGAACCCTGGGCCATAGCCAGGCCATACGTAAATCACTTAGTCTTTACGTAAAGAACATTTTGCCAAAAAGCGAAGCCTTTCCAATAGAAACTTTATTCGTCAAGCAGAATCTTGAACGAGGAGCGATAAGGGAATCACATTGGCGATTTGGAGTTGATCTCCATTTGAACGCTCATTTACGCGCCATATATGTAGTATAAGCAGAAGCATGTGCTTTATACAGCAACGGCGTAAAGAAATGCATATACTATTGTTCAGAGTGTTTAACCGAACGAAATATTCTACATATATATTTGCAGAAAGCAGGAGCTTTGGTGTCTTTCAACACGACGACATAAGTAAATGCTTAATCGAAAGTGCATCAATCGAAAATTGCAGAAAACAGGAGTCTTGGCATCATACGACGCGACGACAAAAGTAAATTACATAGCATGTGTGATATAAGACGCGTCGGCAGAATCAACAAATATACACCTAAATCCGTATCCAACGATAGTTATGAGGCGAGCGGGTGAACACCGAAGTGTTATGAAGGGCTCAACCAAGAACTAAGGCGAAATACCATTTTTAAAAACCCATATAATGCGTATTTGAACATATATATCCGCCGATAGTTACGAGGTGAGCAGGTGAACACCGAAGTATCCAAAAGGGGCTCAACCAAAAACTAAAGCAAGATACTACTTCAGAAAGTATATGCTATATACAAACATTCAAATACTTGAGAGAGATGGATTAATGAAGCAAACTTACTTCAAATCGTGGAAAAAACGGCTCCGAAATGCTTCGAACGAGGCTCGACTTCGAAAAGAATCAACTCTGAACTTCGAACGAAAAAGGACTTTGACTTTGACTTCAAACCTAACTAGGTTCAAGTCAAGTAAACTGGGTTTGAACTAGGTCAGGTGAGTTAGGACCAGGTCAGGCAGGCTCAGACCAGGTCAGGTAGGAGAGGTTTTAGGAAGGATGAGAGAGAGAGAAGGCTAGAAAGGGGGGGGGGGGGGGGGGACGATTTTTTCTAAAGGGGAGGGGCTTTATTTATAAAAAATGAAACTTGGCCCCCAAGTTTCTCCTTTACCTTTATGCCCTTGGCTTCTTTTTAATACCAAGAGGTTCCTTGGTGTGGGGCCCACATGGATATTCCATGGGATATTTTTGTGGGTCCCACCAGATATTTTTTACGGAATATTTTTGTGGGTCCCACCAATATTTTCGTGGGTCCCGCAAAAATTTCGGGTTTTCGGCGATTTTTTTTCTGAAAAATTCTAAGTACGTCATTCTCTTCGTATTGACGTAACTAAGAAAGTTGGCTGGAGAAAATCTTTTGATTTCGTTCAGGCAGGAAGTTATGGCTTTCAGAGTGTTTGAGCATATATTCGCGAATCGATGAATAGCCTAAGTAAAACTGGCTCACAGGAATTGATTCATTTCACATTCTGAAAAAAAATGCTATTTTTAACAGTAAATGCCTCATGAATTTTATTAAGATATTTTCTGAAAAATTGTGGGTCTTACATCATTACCCCCTTAAAGGAATTTCATCCGCGAAATTCAGCTAAGAGTACAAAGTGAATAGCTGAGGATACTTATCCCGCATATCAGCTTCGGGCTCCCAAGTGCAATCATTGATTCCATGATGTTGCCACCTCACTTTAACAAGAGGAATGACCTTCGTTCTGAGCACTTGCTTCCGTCGGTCCATGATCTCTACTGGCCTTTCGTCCACCATCATATCTTCTCGAATGTCAATATCTTCATGTTGAATAACGTGAGAAGGATCATGAACGTACTTTCTAAGCATTGACACGTGAAATACACCATGTATTTGCGTGTATTACGGTGACAATGCTACTCGGTAGACAATCTCTCTGATTCGGTTCGGAATTTCGAAGGGACCAACGAATCTGGGACTGAGCTTCCCCTTCTTTCCAAAACGAAACACTCTTTGTTAGAGAGACCTTGATAAAAACCTTATCTCCAACCGCAAAAGTGAGCTCCCTACGTCGTTGATCTGCGTAACTCTTCTGTCGACTCTGAGCAGTCAGTAGCTTCTTTCTGATCATGTGAACTTGCTTAGTGTAATGTTGCAACACAATGGGCGAGTCCAAGGTTCGCTCACTCACTTCGCCCCAATGGATTGGTGATCGACAGAGTCGCCCGTACAAGGCTTCATACGGTGCCATCTCAATGCTAGCGTGGTGGTTATTATTATAAGCAAATTCAGTCAACGCTAGATGAGAGTGTCAATCACCTTTCCATTCCAGCATACAGAGTCTTAGCATATCTTCAAGAGTCTATATGGTTCGTTCTGATTGTCCATCTGTTTGGGAATGAAATGTTCTACTGAACATGAGTTTCGTCCCCAGAGCTTTCTGAAGCTACTCCTAGAAGTGAGAGGTGAACTTCTGGTCACGATTAGATATGATCGATATCGGCACTCCATGGAATCTGACGATTTCTCGAACGTAGATTTTTGTCAATCGTTCAGTTGAATACCGAGTGTTGATTGGCAGAAAATGAGCAGACTTGGTGAGTCTGTCCACAATCACCCATATTGAGTCATGTTGTCTCTTAGATCGAGGTAATCCTACGATGAAATCCATCATAATGCCTTCCCATTTTCATTCCGGAATCTCAATCCGTTGCATTTTTTCACCAGGTCGTTGATGCTCGATTTTTACTTGCTGGCAGATCAAACATTTTGAGACAAACGTAACAACATCACGTTTCATACCCCTCCACCAGTACTTTCTCTGCAAGTCCCGAAACATTTTTATACCTCCAAGGTGGATAGTATACTTGCTATTATGAGCCTCCTGGAGTACTTCCTTTCTCAGCTCAGGGTTATTTGGAACCCAGATCCTTTCTTCCATCCATATTCCCCCATCTTCTTTTAAATGGAAGAAAGTGTCATCCTTTTCGGCACGAGCCTTTAATTCCAAGTTCTGGGGGTCCTTGAACTGTTCGACTACGATGCGATCAATGATCTCGATATGGATCGTCAGGCATGACAATCTAATCTTTTCGGGATCAGCCAAGAATGACTTCCAGCTGACGAAATCCTCCATCAGCTTCCATTGTGCAGTGAGGCTGGCCAGAGTGCCAACAATCTTGCGACTAAGGGCATCTGCTACGACATTCGTCTTACCAGGGTGATAGAAAAGCGTGAATTCATAGTCTTTGAGGAATTTCAGTCATCGATGTTGCCGCATATTGAGTTCTTTTTGAGAAAAGATGTATTTTATATGTAAAAAAAGAGAAGTGGGCATTAGCATATGGAAGACAATACTTTTGTGCATGTATGATAAGTACGCGGTTTTGCGATCCTTATCCTTCTTACTTTTTGGCACTTTACTTTCTTTCGCCCCGCGCTTTATGCGCCTTGGCTATTTATGTTTCAGCACTTTAGTTTCTGTGCACCGGGCTTTACGCGCCTTGGCCTTGTGCTTGACCTTCTTGTTTATGCTCTTATTGCTTTACTTCTTGCCTGCACTATATAAATTGTGATCATGCTATTGTTTCTATTTGGTAGGTATCTTTAGAGATTGTTGTCAGTTTTTTAGCTTGTTTTGAGTGCCTTCTTGTGGCCCGTGGCTATCAGCCTAGTCGCATCTCTTGGCGATGATATGTGATGCTACAATGAGTAGCACGAGGTGGATAGGCCTCATGGTGTGCAAGAAAGCATAATTGTGGACATTGCACTAAATGATAATCATGCGCCTTCACAGGCAAGATGCTCGAGTAGGTCGAATAGACCAGAGCATGTAGAGCAAGGCGATGATGAAGAAAAACCACTCATCGTGCTTGTTCGGGATGGATGGTACAAAACCTCCGATGGACAGGTCATTAATGGCTATTACGGGCAAAGGTCCGGCTTTCCCAGTCATCAAAGGTAAGAAAAATGACGTTACCATAAGTATCCTAGGTGGTAGTCGTTCGACACTTCTGCAGAAGTTGGATGCATCTTTGGGTCTAGTTTGCCTTTGGAGATTTACTCGCTTGGCCACTGGTCGTCTCTTTAGGAGCGGACTCAGTCAGTCGTTCGGGGTATACTAAAATACATAGCATAATGGACCCCCGAATGAATTTTGACTATTTCTACGTTTTATACATTGTGCGTACCCACAATGGCCAACTAATAATCAGAACACAATATGGCATGCTCACAATTGTTCTTCGTTCTTGTTTTTGACTGTCAATTTTACCTTGCTACTAGTTTGTTACTTGCGATAGTTAGAAGGTATGCATGATAAGTCTTGTTGTGACTGCTTACAGTTACATTGTTATCACTGTAATACTAGCCTGCTTGAGCTCATGATGATATTCTGGTTAGCTTTGTTATTCACCTACTTACTACCTGTTGGATCAGTTTCTATCTACTTAGATTTGAGTATGCTTTAAATTAGTTGTTGTTCATCTTATTCGCTTCGCGCACCTACCAATTTTCAGGACTGACCCCATTTTTATGAGTGTAGGTGACAGGTAGGCTCTCCTGACAGCCGGCGGTGCAATGCTACATGATCAAAGTCTCACCTCTCTCGTTGGCTTTCTAGCTACTTTTTTGGGGGTTTTGTACTTTTGTTATTAAGGGTGGATGACTCCCCTTGTTTTGTACAGACTAAACATTTTTATATGGATAAACTCTTTTTATCTTTTGCTCATTGTTTGGCTTAGTTAGGAAATAGGTTTGTGCTGGGACTTTTTGCTAACGTGCTCAGAAGAATCGATTTGTGCTTTTATCTAAAACCTTTGGTATCTTTAAAAATCTTTGTTGCAAACTCTGACTTTCGAAGGCAATTTCATTCAAATCTACTTGTCTCAAGTCGAACTTCTGGGACGTTACAAATCGGTTGCACGATGTCATTGATCAGTTTGTCTCTTTGAACCAAGGGGCTTTTATTCTATATCGAAGTGTGCAAGGGTCTTTTATTTGTGCAACTGAGCTTCTTTACTCTTTACAGTCGACTGGAGCACCGTACTTCTTGCTAAAATTGAATTTTCATAAGGCTTATGATAGTCTGGCATGGGATTTTCTGATTGAATCTCTAACAAATATGGGGTTTTGCAGCCGGTTTATAGCATGGGTTAAGGAGTTGGTCACGAAATTTGTGTCATCAGTTTGCATCAACGGACTGAGAGGGGGAGAATTCAAGTTGGCTAGAGGTGTGCGACATGATTGTCCCCTAGCCCCTATCATTTTTAATATCGCGGCAAAAGGTTTACCTATTCTCATGAAAAGAGCAGAACAAACAGGCTTCTTGGATTCCTTGAGCATTCTTGGTTTTGTTGGTCACACAATTCAAAGTCTTTGCTGCAATTTCGGGTCTTCGCCTGAATGAGAGTAAGTGCGCTCTGATCTTACTCAATATTGACCCTCTTCTCCAATCGGCTGCTGCAAGGATCTTCAACTGCCCGATATCAGACCTTCCAATTAATTTCTTGAGTCTATCGTTGCACTCAATGCAACCGTCGGAAACTTCGTCTTGGATGTCTACTATAGAGCAGGTGCAAGGGAGATTGCAGTTTTGGAAGGCCCGATATTTATCTTTTGCGGGACGATTGACGCTAATTCATCATGTTTTGGCCCGATTACCAGATTTTTGTATGAGCATGTCCATTATACCGACAACAGTAGAACAAACGATTAACCGCTTGCTTTCGCACTTCCTTTGGTCTGAGAATGCATCTCACAAAAAAGTACCCACTTGTTTCTTGGCAGCAGATCGTTCTCCCGAAGCAGCGAGGCGTCTTGGAGATTCCGGTTCTGAGAAAGAGGAGCATCGTTTTAGTCTTGAAGTGGGCTTGAGTTGCTTCTACGTCTCCATCTCCTTGGGGTACGTTTGTTAGGAAAAAATATGGTAGTCTACCTGACTCCCTTCTTTCGACGCCCAGTTCAGTGTGTCATTCGTCCCTCTGGCTGGAGTGGCGGAAGACACTTCGCTCCTTCAGTGGCATGGATCTTAGGTATGTCCATGGCCGCTCGTGGCTTCACTGGGCCATGGCGAGCGGAGATAGGTTTTCCATGAAGCAAGTTTATCATTCCTTGTTGTTATCTGGGAAGGACTGGTTTCCCACTGATTGTTTGTGGGGTAAGGGGCTCGCTCCAAGGGCAAAAGCTTTGACGTAGCTAGTGGCTCTGTAATAACCCGAAAAAAAATGTTTGGATCTGGGTCGGATCCGACCCAGGTGATAGGTCGGCTGCGTGCTTTTAAAAGCACGCAGCGACGAAGGGGGGAGGTTCTCGAAACCTCCTTCCCCCTCTCGTCTTTCAGTCTCTACATCCTCTCCCCCTCTGTCACTCTCTCGGTCTCTCTCCCTCGACAGACTCCCATCTCTCTGCTCTCCCCCCCCCGACCCTCTCTCGTTGGAACTCACCGCCGGAGCCGACCACCTTCGGCATCCACGACCGTCGCCGGAGACCCCCTCCGCTGCCGTCGTTGACTGCCTTTGTTCCCTCTGATGCTGCCATCGCCGATGCCGCCGACTTCCAGGTACACTCCTGTTTTCTCTCCTCTCTCCCTTTTCTTCTCATTTTCAGTCGGCAGACCGGCAAGGGGCGACACCCCCTACCGCCTGTGTCCGACTGGTTGGCAGGGGCTTTTGCCCTTGCCTCTCGCCTTTCGAAGAGCCGACAGGAGGCGACGCCCCCTGTCGTGTGTTTTTGCTCGGTCAACAAGGGTTTCCAACCCCTACGCCTCTCTCCCTCTTTCTCTACGTTCACTGTAAGGTCGACAGGAGGCCAGTGGCCCCTGTCGTGCCTTCCCTTACCTCTCTCTCGCTTTGGGTCTACCATGAGGGTGGTGCCGAGCACCCCTCCTGATCTGTCTCTTCTTCGGAGGGACGACAAGGGTGAGGCCCTGTCGTCAGCATGCTCTAGCAGGTCAGTAGGAACGAAGCCCTTGTCGCCCCCGCTCTCTTTTTCGACAGGTGGCAGGGCTGCCGCCTGCGTCGCTTCCTCTCAAGCAAAGGGGGGGGGGGGGGCTCTCAGGTGACCCTTGTGCTATGGTTGGTAGGGTGGCAAGGCCCCTTGCCTGCCTCTTGTTCAGGCAGGTCGGCAGGGGTCGAACCCCTGCCACCTCCTTTCTTCGGGTTCTTGGTAGGTTGGCAAGGTTCGAGCCCTTGCCACCTCCCTGAGTTCAGAAACAGTGGTAGGGGCGAAGCCCTCTTGTCGTCTCCCTCTCTTTTTCTTGATTGAGTGGGCAGGGGTCGAGCCCCTACCACCTCCCTATGTTCGGATAGGTCGGTAGGGGTCAGCCCCTGTCGTTTCCCTGCGTTTTGGTTAGCGGGGAGTGGTGGAGCCCCTCCCTACTTGTTTATTGTGCAGGGAAGGGGTCGGCTCCCTCCCTGCTTTCCCGTGTTTCGCTGGGAAGGGGCCTAGACCCCCTTCCTCCCTCTATTGGTCAGGGGAGGGGTCGAGCCCCCCTCCTTGCTCCCTCTTCCCTGGCATCAGGCAGGGGCTTCGCCCCCTGCTTGTTTGCGTGTTCGTCAAGCAGGGACCAAGCCCTTGCCTCTTTGCTTTTTCGACAGGCAGGGTGAAGCCTCCTCGTAGTCCGCTGACAGCAGGTCAGTAGCCCCTGCTTCTTGCGTTTATAGCAGGTGCGCAAGGGCACAATGCCCCTGCCTCTGCTTCCCTTACGTCAAGATGACGGCAATGCCCCTGACCTTCTATTTTTGGTGTTAGCTTGCTAAGATCGTTACTTTTGCAGCTAGTGCTACGGATCCTGCTCGCGCTCCGCAACCCAAGTCGTCCATCATTTACACTCGCAAACGCGAGCAACCTTGTAACTCCCAAGGCTAGAAAAATATTGTACAAAAGACTTGGACAATTGAATTGAGTTCAATTAACTAAAAAGGACAATTAAATATATATATATATATATACATATTTAAGTGTGTACTCGTATATATATATATATATATATATATATATATATATATATATATATATATATATATATATATATATATATATATATACGAGTACGCACTTAACTCAATGACGTAGTTTCACGATCCTTGTCCTTTACTTTGTTGTCCCGCATCGCGCAAAGGTTCTGTGTTGCACTCCTGCTTACAGTCTCTTACTTTGTCGTCGAGCATCGCGCAAAGGTTTTGCGTTGCACTCCTGCCTACAGTCTTTACTTTGCCATCGCGCTTCGCGCCTAGTCTCTTGCTTTTGCATATGTGTTGTTACTGCTTTGCTATTGCAGATGATGCTCAGGTTTTCGCTCTTGCATATACGTTTGAGGCATCATCGTGGAGGATGCAAGAGACATCTACCACTCTCCCTCTTGCGACAAGAGTTCAGTCGAGAGCGAGCGATACATCCTCGTCTAAGGAAGGATACCTCGCAAGGATCCTGGCTCTTCGAGTACGCAGTTCCTGCATAGTAGACTTGAGATTTAGGGAGCTGCGCAAAAGCATCAAAGATTGTCCCAAATCGAAGCATTTGGAAGGATGTGATTGGCTGGTTCTGTTCGCCTTTTCGGCATATCTCGAATGATCCTGATTTGGGGGTTCGAACGAACTTCTTAGCGACTGTTCTGTTAAGAAGCCCACATCCCATCTATCGAGACCGATATCGAGTCATGCGAGGCATGTAGATATCCCGATAGCGGATGAGATTCTAGAAAATCGCATGCATAATATTGGCACAAAGTACTGCTATTTCAAAAGATAAAGAATATCAAAAGTAAAGTTGATAAACATTACATCTTTGTGAAACACTCCTATTGAGGAGCTATACCCCCTTCATCCTAGAGTACTTGTAGTCGTGCACGACACATCTACGATGATCGGATGAGACGATCGAGCGACCTCGAACAGTGCTAAATGCACAATCCTGTAATCACATAAAATGGCCTCACATTCACCTTCACAGGCAAGATGCTCGAATGGGTTAAAGACCACAACATAGAATTGGTCGTTAGTTAAGCAACCCCTAACGTACCTATTCACTTCTTGTTGTCTGTCAAGGGAGAGGACAGAGCGGTACAAAACTCCAATGGAAAGGTTGTTAACAACCACCCTACGGGCAGTTGATACGGCCGCCTCAGTCATTGAAGTTAGGAGAAAGGGGCTACAATAGTTAGTTCAACACTTCTACAGAAGTTGGATGCATCCGTGACACTGCTTATCAGCCTCTGGGGAATCCTCTCTCGGCTAAAGCCGTCCCATTTGGAGCGGACTCAACTAGCTATTCGGGTTATTGAAAATACATAGAATAACAGACGCCCGAACTAGTTTCAGTTGTTTCTACGTTTTGCCTACGTGTACCTGCAAGCCAGTAATATCGAAACATAAAGTTTGTTCACACTGGTTGATTGCTTGCTCGGTAGTTCAGTATGCTACTCATTGAGTTGTACCCGCCTATCGAGGCGTTACTCTAGTTTGTTAAACTGGTTACGCAGTTCTTTGCTAAGTAACATCTGGCTTCTCATACTAGTTAAATGCTTATAATAATATTACGTCAGTTGCTATATATTAGCATGTGACTTGCTTTACCCGTTTGTGAAACTGTTTGGTGCTTATTGTAGTGTAGCACTTGTTGGCTTGCATCTCTTATGATTGATGTGATTGCATACAGCTCGTAACCTACAAACTGGTGGCAACTATGATTGATGTGGTTGCTTGTCTTATAAGCTGCTTATATATTGTGATATAATTGTTGTCGTATGATTGCTTATGAATGGCTTGTGATGCAATGATTTATATCTTACGATTAATTTAATTACTTGCTGATGGACTGGGTCATTTGATGATAATTGTATGTATCGCGAGCATTGTTATGAGTGTTTGTCTTATTCAGTTGTTTTTTGACTGTCGGATAGAGTTAGTTACTTTTAGCCTATAGAATCATCTGGATTGTCATATATGTGTGTTCTCATGTGTCGTTTATGCATGATTTGAGGTCTTATTTGAGGATTGCAATGTTCCTTGTGGCAATAGCACGATGCTTAGTATTGTATGTTTCTGTGTGATGTAATTGATATGCCACGTGATAAGAAATGTGGAAGTATGTGATAATATGTTCATGGTTCATGGAACCTTATTGGAGGAATGGATGATCGTGTGTTTTGTTTTACTATGTGAAGTAATATGATGTATATTGTTGATATACATGCTTGTGCCCATATTGTGGCTACTGATCCCAAGAGCGATCAATTGTTCGGAGCAGTCGATTGTATAAATGCATGTATCACTGAGTATGGTATCTGTTGAGAACCTGATCTCCAAAAGATTATCTGCGAGGGTGTGTATGATCAAGACCAGGTGAGCCAGCTAGGTTGGTAGATTCTCTGTGAGGATATACACTGTCCACGAACGGGTAGCCGCAAAGACGGTGAACTCCTGTGAGAAAGTGTATGGTCCAAGACTAGGTATACCATCTATGGCGGAATTCCTTGTGAGGTTATACATTTCTCAGACCAGGTGATCCGGCGTTGATCTTGTTGATTGTAATAGTGGCTATCAACCCTAAGAGCGGTCATTTGCTTTGATGCATGTATCGCAATGATTTTCATTGGATATGGCATTTGTTGGGGACCGGCTTCCCAAAGGTTTCGTTGTGAGGGTATGTATGATCAAGATCAGGTGACCCGGCTAGAGCGGTAGATTCTCTGTGTGGATGTACATTGTCCACGAACGGGTAGCCGCAAAGACGGTGAATTCCTGTGAGGAAGTATATGGTCCAAGACCAAGTATACCATCTAAGGCGGTAATTCCGTGTGAGGTTGTACATTTCCCAAATCGGGTAATCCGACTAGAGTGGTAGAATCTCTATGAGGATGTACATTGTCCACGAACGGGTAGCCGCAAAGACGGTAAACTCCTGTGAGGAAGTGTATGGTCTAAGACCAGGTATACCCTCTAGGGCGGTAATTTCTTGTCAGGTCGTATATCTCTCAGACCGAGTGATCCGACGTAGATCTTGTGTTTTTGCTTACCATAAAAAGTTATGGTGAGCTGTGATGATCTTCTGAGATTGTTCGAGTTAGTCAGTTATAAATCTATAGTTTTGACTTTTTGTTTTAGCATGATTACATGCAGGACTCAGATGTGAGAATCAGATCTTTAGTGATTTTAGATCATGTTTTGGACCTTCTATGGAAGGATGGGTTTTTCTGAGAAGTATGACGTCTTAGGTAAGTTATAACCGATGACAGTTGGCCGCGTAAGGCTTTGAGAGATGAGAATATATTAAGGTTGTTCAGGACAAAGCGTTTGTTAAAAGTAGTGAGCGACAGACGATGTCCTGATGTTGATTAGATGCAAAGACCTCATTCTAGGAACGAGAACAAGCTTGTTGCGTGGTAATTCACAGCTTACGATCAAATAGATCGTACGCTGCGTTTGTCAGTTGCACTGCTTCCTTGCTTTGAACTACTTACTCGCTTGCACTGCTTACTTACTCGCTTGCATTACTTACGCGTTTGCACTACTTACGCATTTTCACTGCTTACTTGTTGTGCACTGCTTACCTGTTTAACTGCATATCTGCTTTAAATTGCTTAGCATACTGAATTAAATGTACTTAATTCAGTTTCTTGTAGTCTCTCTTGTGCACCTACTAGTTTTTCGCGAAACTAACTCATTCTATGGGTACAGGTGATGATTAGGTATACCACGGGCGATGACGCGATTGCAAGATGGCTTCAAAACTTCTTCTTTCTACTCTTAGCTCGGGTTCTAGACGTTTTGGGTTTGTAACAGATTTTCCTTGGGATAACCGAATTTTGTGAGTTTTGGTTCTTTTAGCTAATCTGCTCAAAATTGACAGCTTGTCTTATGAATTAACCAAAGAAGTCTTCCTCTGATTTTATAAACAAACTCTGAAGGAAAGAGATTTTTTTTAGCCTCTTGCCTGTTTTCTGAAAGGTTTGCAAGTTTGAAATTTTAGGGCGTTACAGGCTCTGGATCGTGTTCAAACACAAATTAATGTAAAAAAAATGGGGTTTCAATTTCCCAGCATGTGTTCTTTGCGAGAAGGCAGTAGAGGACACGACTCACCTATTTTGGTTTTGCCCGATCGTTCTAGAACTATTTTTTCAAACTTGGGGTGCATCGTCTGTTCAAACTCGACCGAGTTCCGTTATTCGGGACCTCTTGATTGGTCCCATGAGTTTACGACACAAAAAAAAGGGAGATTATTGTGGCAGGTATGGTTGTCATGGTGGGTGATCTGGACTGAAATAAACGACATCTTTTTCAGGAGCATCAAATTCGATTTTGGAAGGCTTCGCCAGCGGGTTATGTCTGATGTGTATCTGGCTCTTAAATTACATAGTAGAGACGGGAAGTGGATCTGCTTGTACTCTGAACTGTGCACAGTCACTCCTATGTTCATCTCTCATCCAATATCATGTTGGATGTATTTTGGTAATGTTGAATGATGAATCTCTCTCTCTCTCTCTCTCTCTCTCTCTCCTAAGTAAATTTTGACCTTCCTAATACCAATGAAAAAAAATCATTATTAAACACTCAAATCTGTAACATGAGTAGGTTTTGTTGTAAAATTAGGAACAACATAGATGAAAAGAGCCAAGTTAGAAAAGAAAGACGCTTTTGGTATATTTGCATCAGGGTGATTTGATTTATGAGATCCACCTAGCTATGTGATAGAACACATGCTGTAAGCCTGCACAATAGAACCCAATAACTTGAAAGACTGCCAGATGAAAGCACCCATGGGTGGTATAACTTATTCGCCCAAGCACCAATGTTGATTAGTGGGTTGTAACTTGATATCCTCAAATAATAGTGGATTATTCCTCACAAACCTAGATGATTTTTTAGCACTTTCGCTAAACTGAGTGGCTCACCTTTTCTTTGAATCTTATCTGTCATCAGACCTGATGAAAATTTGATATAAATAAGATAGTTTTCCTTTTTTCGTCTTAATCATCTCTATTCGACATGTAAGATCCATCAGTTCCTGCTGATCCCAACATGAGTTTTCCATGTTGACGTAAAATGGTACAATCATGTTCGCCAGCCATGGGCAACCCTTTGAGCATGCATTAAATTTATTTTGTGCCTTATTAATAGTGAATTCTTGATCAAAGGTGAGGTTTTTGTCTAAGTTTATTAACCATTGGAACATAGTAATCTGTTTCATATTATGGTACAAATAGTACGACCCACATGATATCAGTTAAACTTTTGGCTTCATAATCTTTGATTATTTATTGATGTGCTGACCTGGTTGTGCATGTAAAGTTGCAACATTACATGGCAGATTTAGAGATCTTGCAAATTAACTTTATACTTCCTAAGTTAGACTGTCATGATGTCAAGCATAATTTTTCTAAACTTTGTGCCAGTGGCTGGGACTACATAAGCACATACTACCTACTTTCTATTTTTTGTCATGTACTTATTCATTTTTTTAGAGTTCAACATAGTTTTTCATCCTGCACTTGACAAAAAAGTATTGTTCAATCCTTCATTAAACATTTGTGAGCATGTTCACTTTTTCTTTTCTTCCTTTCTCTCATCATATGGTACTTCATTATCTGTCCATTTTCTCTATTTTTGCTAAAGAAATTTTTAATCTCCTCACTTTATCTGTTTGTGTAGGTGTGTGGGCATTTGTGTATAGTTATGTTTGAATATGTAACTTCTCAAAGTTCAACAAGTCTGACAGTTTATCTATATCTGATATCCAGGTAATTACCAAGCACCCTTCACTATTTCAGATAGTATTTATGGTACCTTTTCCTTAGCAACTGGCTTTACTGTTCACATAGATTTAGAACTTGAGACTGCTCACTTCCTACATCTATTAAACTGGAACTGCTGACAAAATTGACTTGGACAAAAAGCAATCTCAGGTAACAAACAAAACAAAAAAACACTTCAAACAGAAATAAGTTTCAAGAACTTTATGACACATACCAAAAGAAATAAAGAAATACCGAATAACCTCTAAAATAAGACAAATTTCACAAAATGTCTTTAGATTTTCAATTTTGTGCTCCTTAAAATGCAAAAAATATAAGTCAAAGCCCTAAGTTTCATATGGGGATGCAAATCAAAGAAGATATAAGTTCTTTCCGCAGCACCCAGTGTAGCATACACCTCATGATAAGCCTTTTATTGATATCAGCTTCTATTAAAGTGTTTGCCAAAATAAAGAAAACAGAAATCACTTTTCTGCTTCTCAGGGGTGATACCATATCAAATCAAGAGAACAGGAAGACACGATTAGCAATTAGTATTATTATATCTTAACGAAAAATGAGGCTCAATCACACAAGACAGCTATTGCTGACAAGAGGAGTTAGAGGGGTCAAGTGAAGAATGATCAACATACTTTCCTATACCCTAAAACGACATTACATAATTGTGCAGACATGAAATGTAAAGTTTACATTTGTCCCTAGTGATTCCTTTTTAAGCACCATTTCTTAGATATAATATGCTTGTGCATGTATGGATGGCATAAACATGCACTAAGCTAACGTACTGTGTATTCTATGTCATATTCACCTTATAATCAGATAAAAACGAGAAAAGGGTAACTACTTACTATATGTGTAACAACGATATTGTTTAATTTTATACCTATACAGAAGCACATGCATAATTAGATACACAAAGTACATATAAATCGGCATAGCAGTCTAATGGATGTGATTATTTGTATACATCATAAGTGAAACAAGAATCTTTGGTACAAAACATGCGTCTAACTTTGTTCTTTTCTATATTAAACCTGATCCTAAAATATCATAAATCCAGACAGAGTATGTGCAAAGTGCTTCTTGCTCAACTTGTTTCATAGTTGAACCTCTAATTGCTGTTCAGTTCAACTTGAGCCACCAAACCCAAATCTGAACAGTGATGTGTGCCTAAAACAAAAATCATATGCAAAATGAATGTCAAGTTAGTTATACATCAGTTCACTTTTCTGTCTCTCAAACCTGTTTTAGGGCAACATATTAAACCAAATCCATCGAACTGTGTATATTTCTGAACTCCATCATCCATATAGGCCCAAAACAAAAGGCATACTCATGCTTGAATGAGAATCCAATTCATATCTGTTATGATTTATTTCCAAAAATTTCCGTGCATTGTTTTTTTATTTCCAAAATTTTCAGACCTCAATTAGGAATATATCTGATAAAATCCACCAACCAAACTGTAGCTTAGACATTTATTTATATTACACAATATGTGTAAAGCCCACTTAAAAAAAATCGAGTCTGACACGTGTCGGACACGCGCTAGGCATGTGTCGGACACGTGCCTCGGTCGATCTGTGGTGTTGGATCCGAGCCTAGCCCGGATCCGGCTTCTCGAGTATTCGAGAAGCCTGTGCCTTTTAAAAAGGCACAGGCGCCTCGGGCGAGGGGCTAATGCCCTCGCCCATTCTCTCTCCTCTCTGCGCCTCCCGCCTTCTTCCTCCTCTCGTTCCCCGTGGCCGCAATTGCCGGCGAATGCCATCGCCGACCATCTCACCCTCTGAGGGAAGCATCGGCGACTGAAGCCGTCGACCACCCTCCTTCCTTTCTCTGAAGCGTGGGCGCCAACGACCCACTGCCTCCACCTTACGTTTCGGCGACCTCGGCCGACGTCCACGATGCCACCCCTTTTGCCTCTGCACCTACCGGTGACACTGGAGTCATCGCCGGTAGCCCCCAGGTAAAACCCCTCTTTCTCGTTTCGCCGTGTCGGTAGGGGGTTCCGCTGCCCCTGCCATTCCCTTTGTCGACAGGGGGACTCCGCTCCCCCTGTTCCCTTTTTCGTGTTGGCAGGGGGGCGGAGCCCCCTGCCGATTCACTGTGTCGACAGGGGGACTCCGCTCCCCTTGTTTCCTCTTCCTTTGCCGGCAGGGAAGCGAAGCCCCCTGCCATCTGTCTTGCTTTGACAGGGGGCTCCGTCCCCCTGTCCCTCTTTGTTTGTCGGCAGGGGGGCGGAGCCCCCTGCCATCTCTTGTTTTGACAGGGGGCTTCGTTCCCCTGTCCCTCTTTGTTCGTCGACAGAGGGGCGGAGCCCCTTGCCATCTCTTGTTTTGACAGGGGGCTCCGTCCCCCTATCCCTCTGTGTTTGCCGGTAGGGGGGAGGAGCCCCTTGCCACCTCTTGTTTTGGCATGGGGGCTCCGTCCCCTGTCCCTCTTGGTTCGTCGGCAGGGGGCGAAGCCCCCTGCCACCTCTTGTTTTGACAAGGGGCTCTGTTGTCCCTTTTTGGTTGTCGGCAAGGGGGCGGAGCCCCCTGCCACCTCTTGCTTTGACAAGGGGCTTCGACAGGGGGTATATGTTCCCCCTGTCCGTTCTTCGTTTGTCAGCAAGAGGGGTAGAGCCCCCTGCCATCTGTTGTTCGACAGGGGGCTCTGTTTCCCCCCGTCCCTCTTTAGTTGCTGGCAGGGCAGGGGACTCCCCTTGCCATCTGTTGTGTCGACAGGGGCTCCATTCCTCCTGTCTCTTCTTTCTTGTTGACAAGAGGCTCTGCTTCTCCTCTCCCCCTCGTCGTGCTCCCTCCACTGTCTTCTCGTAGGGAGCTCCTGTCTGGGTGGTCCGATACCGTTGCAGGTATTAACCGAACCCATTTTTTGACTTTTGCTTTCACGCTAACCTTTTTACGATTGCAGGTTGCACGACAGAGTGCATTAATGTCCCGTGGCCCAAGACCGTTCGCACTTACGCCCGCATGCGTCCGGGAACTCGCAACCCCCCAAGGTAGGGGAAAGTTGCGTAAAAGGACCTTGTATGAACAAAACTAAACTAAAGAAAGATAATCGAACAAGAGGACTATTATATATGTATACATATAATTTATATATGTACATTCTTTAACTCAAGGACGTGGTTTCGTAATCGTTGTCATCTTTATCTTTTCAACACTTTACTTTCTGTTGTCGCCGCACTTTATGTGCCTAGGCTTTACTTTTTGTCTTTTAACTCAAGAACGTGGTTTCGCGATCCTTGTCCTATTTACTTTTCAGTACTTTACTTTTTGCCGCCTCGCGCTTAATGTGCCTTGGCTGTTTACTTTTTAACACTTACATTTTGTTGCCCCGCGCTTTATGCGTCTTGGCTGTTTACTTTTCAGCACTTACTTTCTGTCGCCCGCGCTTTATGCGGCTTGGCTGTTTACTTTTCAGCACTTTACTTTCTGTTGCCACGCGCTTTATGCGCCTTGGCCTTGTTCTTGACTTGCTTGTTTACGCTTTTATTGTTTTATTTCTTGCATGTGCCATGTAAATTGTGATTATGCTCAGTTTTTGAGCTTGTTTTGAGTGCCTCCTTGTGGCCCGTGGCTATCAGCCTAGCCGCATCTCTTGGTGATGATACGTGATGCTACGATGAGTAGCACGAGGTGGATAAACCTCATGGTATGTGATAGAGCATAATTGTGGACATTTCACTAAATGATAATCATGCGCCTTCACAGGCAAAATGCTTGAGTGGGTCGAATAGACCAGGGCATATAGAACAAGGCGATGATGAAGAAAAAACCCTCGTCGTACTTGTTCGGGATAGTTCATCAAGGGAGAGAATGGATGATACAAAGACTCTGATGGACACGCCATTAATGGCTATTACGGGCAAAGGTCTGGCCTCCCCAATCGTCGGAGGTAGGGGAAATGGGGCTACCATAAGCATCCTAGGTGGTAGTCGCCTGACACTTCTGCAGAAGTTGGATGCATCCTTAGGCCATGTTTGCCTTTAGGGACTTACTCTCTTGGCCACTGGTCGTCCCCTTAGGAGCGGACTCAGTCAGTCATTCAGGGTATAATAAAATACATAGTATAATAGACCTCTGAATTGATCTTAGTTGTTTCTATGTTTCATACATTGTGCGTACCCACAATGGTCAGTTAAAAATCAGAACAAAACATGACATGCTCACAGTATTATTAGATTGGCACGTTGGTGATGTCTATCAACAATTCTTTGCCCTTGAGCTTGACTGCATGTTTTACCCTGCTACTGGTTATGCTCATAATGATACTTATGTTAGCTTTGCTACAATCTTGGCTAGTCACTTGTTTTTTGCCTGTTACACCAGCCTATCTGTTTAGATATGAGCATGCTTTAGATTAGTTGTTCTTCTTGTTCTTTTTGCGCACCTACCAATTTTCACATGACTGACCCCATTTTTTATGGGTGTAGGTGACAGGTAGGCTCTCCTTACAGGCAGCGGTGCAATGCTACATGATCGAAGCCTCACCTTTCTTGTCAGCATGCTGGCTACTTCGCTTTGAGTTTTGTACTTTTGTTGTTGGGGTGGATGACCCCACTATTCTGTACAAACTAAACCTTTTTACTGATAAGATATTTTATATCTTTTTGTTCACTGTTTGGCTCAGTTAGAAAATGTGTTTTTGCTGGATCTTTTGGCTAACGTACTCACAAGTTTGGATTTGTACTTTATTTGAAAACCTTTGTATCACTAACTATCTTAGTTGCAAACTTTGATCTTCAAAAGAATTTTCATTCAAATTTTCTTGTCTTAAGTCAAACTTCTAGGGCGTTACAACTTTTGGTATCAGTGCCAGGTTGAGTCTCGACCATCGGGCATTCCATCGCACTGTAAGTAGGCCTTTATTATCATTTAATTTTGAATTTGATAAATTAAAGTATTGTTTTTGCTTGGATCAGTACTCTTGTCTGATGGATCTGTCAGTTGGTCCTAGTGGTTGTCACGGTAGAGGTGCACGTAGAATGCGTGCTCGTTCGGTAAGAGGTAGGGGCTTCTTTGCAGAAAGGGGAGGACGTAGGGTGTCTTGGGAGGATTAATGGGCTAGCCGCCCACCCCCACTGACCTTTACGGACGAGACGGGTAGTCCGCTACCGTCAGACTTCTAGATACCGTTGGCAACAACGTGGTCTTCGGTCTATGCTCGTATGGGTGGGTATACACCTACGCAAGTTCAAGTGAATCGACAGGCCACACTAGAAGCATCAGAGAGTGATAGTCCTATTGAGGTCTCAGTGGAGTGTTATGTGGAGATTTGGGGCACACCCTAGACTTTGTCTCCTTAAAGAGGAGCACGATAAGGCTTTTGCGGCCCAAGATTCTGCTGAAGTTGTCATCCCAGACCCGAATATGTCAGATCTACCCTTGGATGTCCTCGAACAGCCATTGCCCCCAGTGATCCCGGAGGGCCCTGCACCCCCAATATATGTTGTTGATTCTTCAATCAACATTTCATATTCGACTACGAGCGGTTCGAGCTCACTTGACTACACGCCTTCAACGCCGATGTACGAAGTAGAGGTTCCCGACGATGAGTCACTCCCTTTCACACCTCGATGTAGGTTTTGGCGCACAGGAAATAAGAGGGAATACCTTCGGAATTCGAGCGTCCCTAGGAGGGAGATAGTGCTTGCTCAATTTTGTTCAATTTTTGTAAGGGAGTCCGCGAACTCCAGTATGGATAAGTTCTTTTTTATTGTACACCAGCATCGTTGGGATTTTGCTTATGTAATGACTAAAGGATTTATAAAGTATTATGTTTTTGTAACGCCCCAAAATTTCAAACTTTCGAACATTTCAGAAAACAGGCAAGAGACTAGAGAAAATCTCTTTCCTCCAAAGTTTGTTTATAAAATCAGCGGAAGATTATTCTTTTGTTAATTCAGAAGGCAAGCTGACAACTTTGGGCTCGTTAGCTAAAAGAACCAAAACTCACAAAATTCGGATATCCCAAGGAAAATCCGTTACAAACCCAAAACGTCCAGGACGTGAGCTAAGAGGAGGAAGAAGAAGTCTTGAAGCCATCTTGCAATCACGCCATCGCCCGTGGTGTACCTAATCATCACTTGTACCCATAGAATGGGTTAGTTTCACGAAAAACTACTATGTGCACAAGAGAGACTACAGGAAACTCAATTAAGTACATTTAATTCAGCAGGTTATGCAGTTTAAAGTAAATATGCAGTTAAACAGGTAAGCAGTACAAACGGGTAAGTAGTGCAAGCGGGTAAGCAGTGCAAACGGGTAAGTAGTGCAAACGGTAAGCGATGCAAGCAGGTAAGTAGTGCAAGCGGTAAGCGGTAATACTAAATTTTTTTACTCATATGCTTCTCATCGTCATAGGAGGAATGTTGTTCCATCAATCACCATTGGGAGTGTTTTGTACTTCAATCAACACGTTATTTCAGCTGTCACTCAGTATTTTAAACATTTATACTCAGTTTCGCTTACCGCGGAGGGTGTCATTGGTCCAGTTTTTGTTGGGTCGATTCAATAAGATCATGCCAGATCTATGCAAATGAAGTTCTCTGAAGACGAGATTTTTAGGGCCATCAAAGGCTTGTCGAGGTGAAAAGCTTCAGGTTCTGATGGGGAAAAGCTCCAGGTTCTGATGGGTTTCATGTGGATTTCTTCAGAATTTTTTGGTCTTGTGTCAAGCCTGATGTTATTAGCATGTTTGATGAGTTCTATCACAACTTCAGATTGCCTATTCAAACCCACTTGGCAATTATATCTCTAATTCTGAAAGATGATGATGCCACTGATATCTCTAGGTTTTGCCTCATTTCTGTTATGAGTGCCCTCTATCGGATGATCGTCAAGGTGTTGGCTAATAGGTTGAAGGTCGTGGCTCACCAAATATTTTTGAACTCTCAGTTCGCCTTTATCCACAATAACAGGATTCACCATTCTTTCATCTTAGCCTCTGAAGTCATTCACTCATTTTATCTTAGTGGTCAACCCTATTTTTCTCTTAAATTAGATTTGCATAAAGCCTTTGATTATGTGCATTAGCCCTTCTTATTTCAAATGTTATCTAATTTTGACATTGGTCATCGTTTTTCTGTGTGGGTGAGGGAATTGGTCTCTAATGCTTCAGTCATGATTAAGATTAACTGCATTAGAGGTGGCCAGATCAAGTTGAGGCATGGATTACGGCAAGGCTGCCCTCTCTCGCCTTTGTTGTTCAATGTCATTGCTGAGGGTCTCATGGTGTTGCTTAAGCGTGTTGCGGAGAAGCGCCTGATAGATCCTTTAGTTGTTTCGGTTTTTCCGGACTATATTCTTATTTATGTTGATGATATGATTATTTTTGGGCGAGCAAACGTGCAACAGATGCCTAGATTCAAACTTATTCTCCAGTTCTTTCTCTCTCTTTCTAGGCTTTCTCTAAATAATAGCAAATGCTCTCTTACTATGTTCAATGTTGAGTCTTCTATGCTTGCGACAACATATTTGTAATTGCGCGATCTCTGAGTTGTCGATGACGTATTTGGGTCTGTCGTTACAAGTGAAGCGCATCTCCTCCGCTGCTTGGGCTCCAACTATTTAAAAAGTGAAATACAAGTTTTTTTTGTGGCAGGCGTCTTATTTCTCCATCGTTGGCCGTCTGACTTTAATCAAACATGTTCTTTCCTCTATCCCTGAATTTTTCATGTCAATGTTTGTGGGTGTGGAGAAACAGATTTGTCGTTTAATGGCGGATTGCTTTTGGTCTGGGTGTCAACTCTAAGGTAAGCACCATTTGGTTGGTTGGCGAATGGTGGTGTTACCTAAGCGTATGGCTGGCTTAGGTGTTTTTGCGCCCTGACAGAGGAGTATTGCTCTTGTGGCCAAGCAATGTTGGATGGCCCATTAATCAGGTTCTCCTTGTGCTCGTTTGCTTCATGCTAAATATGGTGCTCCTGATTTATCTCGTATTCGTCATAGAACCCAGGGGTTGACGATCTCGCACTTGTAAAGCATGTGGCTGAGAGCATTATTGTTCTTCAGAGATCAAATTGGGGATGCGAAAAATTACGATCAGTGGTTGCAATGGGCGATTGCGCCAAATGGTGCGTTTCACACCCACAAAGTGTATAGATCGTTGCTCCCCCAGGAGGGTGATTGGTTTCCTGAGAGCGTGTTATGGGCTAAGGGCTCTTCCCCAAGATCTTGGGTCTTGGCTTGGTTAATTTTGCATGATAGGGTTCATACTCACAGTTATTTAAAGAAGTTGGGTTTTCAGTTTCTTAGCTGGTGTGTGCTTTGTCAAGCTGCTGAAGAAACTACCTTTCGTTTATTCTGTTTATGCCTAATCTTTTTGGTTCTTTTTAATAGGACGTGAAGATATTCGAACGTAATTGTCAAAGAGGAGTCTTTCGCGCTTGATATGCTCCTGGGCCCTGTTCGAATTAGACGATGCAAGTGGTGAAGGCTGATCTGGAAGACATGGTTGCTTACTACTTGGTGGTTTGTTTAGATGGTGCGCAATGATGTTATTTTTCATCAAATTCCGGTTGTCCTTAATAATCTTGTCCATAAAATCCGGGTTGATGTATATGTGATTATACGTATGCATCTTAGAGACCTCCCCTTCCTTCTGATCAACGTTCACTCATCGATGGTGCCTTATAGTCCAGCGGCTCCTGGTTGAGCTTGGCTTTGTTGTCTGTTGCTATCTGTATGTAGTTTCTTTTTCTTTAGCTTCTTATTTTTCTATATTTCTATTTCTATTTTTCATCTTGTTCGGTTCATGGGTTCAACATTTTGTTGATCTTCCTGAGTAGTAATGTTGATCTTCTTTCGGCTAGAGAGAGAGAGAAGCAAGCACACACCTTGTTGACGGTCGACCCACACTGACAACCCAAAATTTGTCCCCCGTCACTAGAATATGAAGCAGAAAAACAGAGAAAGAGAGTATTAGGGCTTGGAACTAAGGTTTTCACCTATGTCACATGGGTGTGGGTGCGGGTGCGACACGGGTGCGGCGCAATTTCAAAAATTTTGGACACGAGGACTCGGCTATATATATACATTTCAAAAATGTCTTAAAAATGGACATTTTTGGACTCGGTCAAAGTTGATCTGAGTCCAAAATGTAGACGGACTCGGCCTTGACTCGTTGACCGAGTCTGGGCCGAGTCCGAAGCCGCACCCGTGTCCGCACCCGTGTCGGGGCGTGTCGACTCGGGTGCAGCACCTCCCTAGCCGAGTCTGTGTGACATAGGTTTTCACATTTTTTTTATCAAAAAAACTAAAACATTGTATACGCTTAACGCTCTAGGAGTAGGTACTTAAACAACACTGCTCGTGAAGATCATAAAAGTCCACAAAAATTTAGAATCATGAAACTAAAGTTTCATGAAATAATAAAAGTCGACAAAATCTCATCAAAAATTATAAAATTTGTTCCCCGAAAATTTTGTAACATTAGTAATGAAATCTTTGAAAAATTCATGATTACCATGCACAACACTAGGAAAACCATTACAAGACGAAGTTAACAGATCTTAATCCGTGCATTTTACTTCACATCAATTAACTGATTAGGCACTCTTGTGCTCAGATTTCCTAATCACTTTTTATTTTTGTGTCATAACCATAAAAATTGCAGTTTATTAACATCATGTAGGAAAAAGTTATAACATCATTGTGAATTATGTAAAATATTTCAGTATCAATAATTAGTGGAACCACAAAACTATCAAAATAGAACTTCTGAAAGTTTCAAAAATTTGCCCATGTCTTCTCAATTTCTCCTGTTGAGGGCAATACACACTAAAAAGAACAACCTCTTCAATCAATATCATTAGCTACATAAAGACCACTATACAACTAGCAACTAATAAATAAATAATTGCACTACATTTAAACTCTGATTTTTCCATGTAGAAAACCAATGATGGTGCACTAAAAAATCTTCTTGCTAGCACTAACATCAAAAGAGATAGCACCAAAATTTGTATCATACCATTTCAATCTCCTCCATACACGCCCAAACAAACACCAGATTTTATGACACTTAATCTCAGTTTGGGTGTTTTTCCCCTGTATTTCTGTCACACCCTAAGAGTGCAATAGAAAAAGGGATTGCATGATGGGGCGTCTGGAGACACCCTTAATAAAGTTTTCAATATCACAATAATAGATATCATTTACATAATTATAACGTTCATCCCATCACTAAAACGGTTACCAAAAGTATTATACTTTTTGTTGCTAAGATGTTCAAATGGTTCTTTCTGACTTCTTTATCTTCCACCTTAACAAAGTAAATTTGCGAAAATTCTTCATAATATTCCCAAAAGCTCATAAAAATGTGCAGTTTATAAATTTTGTCAAAAGTTGATAAAAGTTAAAAATCTTGTCTAGAATTGCAAACTTTGATAAAGTTAATGAAAGGTTACAAAGTTTTCCAAAAGTTTCAAAATAGTTTAAAAATTTTTACAAAACCTCACAAAAAATTAGTGAAAATTGTCAAAATTGTCAAAAAATGTAAATTGCAAAATTGAATAAGTTTACTAAAAATGCAATATTTATGAAATTAATAAAAATTTTGAATTTTGCTAAAGGTTCTAAAGTTTGCGAAAAATCAACATAATTTAAAAATGTTCAGAAAGTCCCCCAAAAACTTGTAAAAATTGTGAAAAGTTGAAAGTTCAGAATTGGCAAAAAAAAATCTGACATAAACTCTAAAAATGTTCCTGAAAGTTGATAATAAAATTTTGAACGTCAAAGTTTGTTAAAAGTTGTAATTACAATTTTGTCAGCAGTTCTAAACGTTGTGAAAATTTACCAAAAGTTGCAGAACTTTTACAATTTGCAATAGTTCAAACACATTTAAAAACCGCAAGAAAAATTTGTGAAATTTGTCAAAAATTGTAAATCTATAAAAGATGGTAAGGTTTTGAAAGGTAAAATTCACAAAATTTTGAAATAGCCTATAAACATTCCAAAAGTCTAGTTAAGAGTCTATAAAATTCATAAAATTTCTCAAAAGTTATAAAATTTGGTTGTAAAGTTTGCAAATTTATCATATAGTTTACAAAACTTTATAAATGCTCACAAAAATTGTGAAATTTGTAAAATTCAATCAATCGTATAAAAATACAACCATAAATTTGACAAAACTTGTAAATTTTGTAAAGATTGTAAAAGTATGAAATAATTTGAAAATGTCCACAAAAGTTTTTGGAACTTGTAAGATGCGTTAAAATTTGTAAAATTTGTGAAACACTATAAATTTTAAAAAATCGATAAGATTTTTCAAAATTGTAAAACTAGTCAAAAACTGTAAATTTTGTAAAATTTGTAAGTTTGCAAAAGTTTAAAATAATATATTGAAAATGTTCACAAAGGCTCACTAAAAGTTTACGAAATTTGAAATAGTTTCAAATCTTCACAAAAGTTTATGAAAAAATTGTGAAATTCAAATAATCTGCCTGAAGTTTTCAAAAGTAGATAAAAGTGTTGTAAAAAATGTCAAATGCTGCAAAAGTTTCCAATTGATAAAAAATTGAATTTTTTTTAATAAAGATTTGGAAAGTTTGGGGAAGTTTGTGAAACTTTATGAAGGCATGTGAATGTTTGTCAAAGGCAAACTTTCTTAAACTTTATGAAGGTATGTGAATGTTTGTCAAAGGTTTATAAAAAAATAATAAAATTTTCAAAGCATTAAAAAAATTTGTAAAAGTTATGCACAAATTTTGTAAAATTTTCTGAAAGAGTATGCAAAAGTTTTATGAAAGTTTACAAAAGAAAAACTGTAAAAATTATGCACAATTTTTAAAATTTTCATTGATATTTAGAAATAGTTGTTAAATTATGTATATATAAATATATATATACATATACTTATATATATATATACATTAGTATATATATATAAGTATATATACGTATATATGTATATATACATAATTATTTTTTCTTTTTCTGTTTTGTATAAACCAAAAACCCGATAGGGGTTTTTTGGTAAATCCCAAATGTACTTTTTTATTTTTCACTTTTTTCTCTTTTTCCCTTTTTTCCTTTTTCTTTTTTATTTCTTCTTTTTACTTTTTGGGATCATAAAGGGGCCCCACCCATCTAGTCGTTGGGGCCCCAACAGTCATATTTATGACCGTTGGGGCTCCCAACGACTAGAAGGGAGCCCCCTTTATGGGTCCTCTTTAGTGCTTCCCTCCTCTATTTAAAGAGGAGGTTCCCCCTTGTAAATGTATGGGTTTTTACACCCTTCTCTTCCTTTCTTCAATAAATCCAACTTATGACTTTAAGTCATTTCCTATATTTGTGAGTTTTGTGTGTGCACATTTGGTGTTTGTGTTCTTGGCTCTTGTAGTCACTCTTAAGGAGTGACTTTTGCTCTATTGGTGCTTCCGCCTCTTTTCATTACATGGTATCAGAGCTCGGTTGGTGATTGGGCTTCTCTTTTTGACATCTTGAAAAGCGTGCCTCTCAAAGTTTTGAAGAAAGGAAGTATATTTGGTGCCGATGGAACGTGACTCTAAAGTGGAGCTCTCTTTAAGCTAAATGGGTCCAACTATCTCATGTGGGCCTCCGCTATGGAAAATCATCTAAGAGGTAAGAAACTTTGGGGTTTTGTTATGGGGACTACTCCCGAACCCTCTCTTATTCTTACCAAAATTGAAAATGAAGTTGAGAAGGCTTTAGATGGCGATGAGCGCATCAAAGCCATTAATGAACATCAATCCAAAATCGAGGATTGGGAAAGCAACCATGCCAAAATCTTGGCATGGTTTATGAACAACGTAGATCTTAAAAATTGTGCCAATATTGCCAAGTTTAGAAGAGCCAATGAGGCTTGGTTTTTTCTTAAGGGTATGTATACCCAAAAGGATCTTGCTCGGCAATTCTTTTGCCAAGAAAAAATTCGTTCCACCAAACAAATGGATATGAGTGTCCGGGACTATTTTAGCTCTCTAACTCCTCTTTGGGATGAGCTTGTCCTTCTTGAGCCCAAATGGGTTGCTCCACAAAACATTGAACTTAGAAGGGAACAAATTGAAAAGGAGCACTTTTTTCAATTCCTTCATGGACTTCGCCCGGAATTCGAACAAGTGAGGGCATCTCTTCTCCATAGAAGCAAAGCCCTACCTATTGAAGATGCTCTTGCCGAGGTATGTCAAGAAGAAACTCGACTTGGCTTGAGCATTAGGAATGATGAAGTTTTGGCCGTTAATAGGCCCGGTTCTAATGTTAAAGCATTAAGGCCTCCCCACTTTAACAAAAATATCAATGGGCCTAGAAAGGGGTTCATATGCCACTATTGTAATGAACCGGGACACATTAGACCGGTTTGTCCTAAGCTTAAAGGAAAGGTTGCCGCGGTTGGAGAAAATTCTCCAAAGAAGGAAGAAAGTACCAAAGAAGGAGATATCAAAGAAACTCTTAATCATATCTCCGAAGTTCTCCAACACCTTCTCAAGTCTTCTCCTTCAACATTCGGAGCCGCCATCGCCTACTCTTCATCACCTCCAGGTATGTGGATACTAGACTCTGGTACTTCTTTCCATATGACATCTCATAAAAACTCCCTTTCCAATGTTTTTTCCGAACCTATGTCCTCCTATGTCTTAACGGCCGATATAACGTCCTTAAAAATTGAAAGTATTGGAACACTTGACTTCAAAAATTCTCAAAATTTCTTTGTTCCTAAAGTAAGAGTGGTTCCAAAAATTAATTTAAATCTTTTTTTCGTTTCCCAAATCACCGACCATGGGTGTCAAGTCTCTTTCTCACTTAAAGATTGCATCGTGCAGGATCTCCAGTCAGGGAAGCTGATTGGGCAAGGCCATAGAAGGGGTGATCTCTATTTTATGGACTTTTTGACGCTTCCATCTAAGTCATCTTGCAATCTTGTTAAAGATAAAAGTATTGAAATTTGGCATGAGAGACTTGGTCATCCAAATTTTGTAAAAATGTCTCTTTTCCCTTTTTTGAACAATACTTGTAAAGACAATCACATGACTTGTAAAGATTGCATTTTTGGGAAATCTAAAGCTATTTTGTTTCCTCAAAGAAGTTATTTTGCCACTCGGCCATTTGAACTTGTTCATTCCGATGTGTGTGGACCTTCCCCTATTTTATCTAAAGAAGGCTTTTCGTATTATGTGGTATTTATTGATGACTTCACTAGATTTACATGGATATACTTCTTAAGTCGCAAATCTGATGTCTTCTCGTTCTTTAAAGAATTTCATGCTATGGTTAAAAATCAATTTTTGGGGAAATCTATCTATCCTTAGGTCCGATTCGGGAGGTGAATATATGTCTAATGATTTTCAAACTTACTTAAAAGAAAATGGAATTTGTCATCAACGTTCTTGTCCCAACACTCCGCAACAAAATGGTCTTGCGGAAATAAAGCATAGGCACATAATAGAAACTACAAGAACATTATTGATTTCAAAAAATATCCCAAAATCCTTTTGGGCAGAAGCGGTTCTAACTTCAACATATCTCATCAATAGAATCCCTTCATCCTCTTTGAAAAATCTTTCTCCATTTGAAAAACTTTACAATATGTCTCCCGATTATAAAAGATTAAGAATTTTTGGATTGAAATGCTTTGTTTTAACTCGCAAAAATGATAAACTTTCTCCTAGAGCTATTGAATGTATTTTTTGGGGATATGGCGAAAAACAAAAAGGATATAGATGTTTTGACATCCTTAATAATAAACTTTATATCTCAAAAGATGTCACATTCCTCGAAGAAGAAAATGGTTTTTCGCATCAACCAAATGAAAATATTGACTATTCCTTTTTATTTGACTTGTTACCTCAAGAAAACATCATAGATGATCATATTGATCTTAATGAACCTCTTGAAGATCTTGTTGAACATCCAAATAATGATCAAAACTTAGAAGAGAATGCTTCAAGACAAATACAAGTCTACTCTAGAAGGAATGAAAGAAATCCTCCATGTGCCCTTGAAAGATTTTCTCAAAATGAGTCGATAGAAGAAACCTCTCAAAGAAGATCAAATCGCATTCCTAAGATTCCAAATAGATTTGTTTCTTATGACTCTTTTTCCCTTAATTATCGAGCGTGTCTTCTTGCTCTTCACTCATTTCATGAACCATCACATTACAATGATGCTAAACAATATGATCATTGGAATGAAGCTATGGAACTTGAACTTAATGCCCTTAAAAAGGCACAAACTTGGGAAGGCATTGATCCTCCCAATGGCAAGAAACCCATTGGATGTAGATGGGTGTTTAAAGTAAAAACTAAGAGTGATGGTTCATTAGAAAGATATAAGGCTAGGTTGGTAGCCAAAGGTTATGCCCAAGAGTATGGGGTAGACTATGATGAAACTTTTGCCCCGGTTGCTCGAATGACTAGTGTTCGAGCCCTTATTGCTATAGCTTCTGTCAAAAAATGGCCCATCTTTCAACTTGATGTTAAAAATGCTTTCTTGAATGGTAATTTAAATGAAGAAGTTTATATGGAACCACCTCCAGGTATGAATTTAAATGGAAAAGTTTTAAAATTAAAAAAGGCTTTATATGGACTTAAGCAAGCTCCTAAAGCTTGGTATGACAGGTTTAGTACTGTATTAATCACTTTAGGTTTTTCTTCTTGTTATACTGACACTGCTCTTTTTGTCAAAAGAACAGGTGACTCCATTATTATGCTTCTACTGTATGTTGATGATATGATCATCACTGGGAATGACAAAAGGGGAGTAAATGATGTTAAGTCTATATTAAAAGATTCTTTTGATATGTCTGACCTTGGTTATATGAGATATTTTTTAGGAATTGAAGTGGCCTATTCAGCACGAGGGTACATCTTATCTCAAATGAAGTTAGCTGCGGAAATTTGTACCAAGTCAGGAATATCTGATGAAAAGAAAGTGGAGACCCCTGAAGTTATCAATGCGAAACTAAGACTTGAAGATGGTGTTCCTCTTGAAGATCCAACTCCTTACCGCCAATTGATTGGATCCCTCACCTATCTATCCATCACACGTCCAGATATAGCTCATGCGGTTCATGCAGCGAGCCAATTTCAGCACGCCCCTACTACGGTCCATATGGCGGCCGTAATGAGAATTGTGCGATATATCAAAAATACCATCTCCAAGGGGCTCTTCTTATCCTCTTCCTCATCTCTTGAATTAACTGCTTTTACTGATGCTGACTGGGGAGGAAATCCCAATGATCGGATCTCAATTACGGGTCTTTGCATTTTTTAGGTGAATCTCTCATCTCGTGGAGATGCAAGAAGCAGCAGAAGGTCTCCTTATCATCTACTGAAGCTGAATATCGAGCTATGGCAATGACAACTATGGAGATTGTGTGGCTCAGAAGTCTTCTTCGTGACATGGGCGTCAACATTTCCACTCCCACCAAGCTCTGTTGTGATAACAAGAGTGCGATATACATTGCCAGCAATCACACTTTTCATGAGCGGACCAAGCATATCGAAATGGATTGTCATTATGTTCGAGACGAATATCTCAAAGGAACCATCACATTGCCATATGTCACTTCAGAGTATCAACTAGCTGACTTCTTCACCAAGGCGCTCCCAACTCCACGATTCATGTTTCTTCTTGGCAAACTTTCGGTCTTCTTCCCGTAAAGTTTGAGGGGGCGTGTTAAATTATGTATATATAAATATATATATATACATATACTTATATATATATATATATACATTAGTATATATATATATAAGTATATATACGTATATATGTATATATACATAATTATTTTTTCTTTTTCTGTTTTGTATAAACCAAAAACCCGATAGGGGTTTTTTGGTAAATCCCAAATGTACTTTTTTATTTTTCACTTTTTTCTCTTTTTCCCTTTTTTCCTTTTTCTTTTTTATTTCTTCTTTTTACTTTTTGGGATCATAAAGGGGCCCCACCCATCTAATCGTTGGGGCCCCAACAGTCATATTTATAACCGTTGGGGCTCCCAACGACTAGAAGGGAGCCCCCTTTATGGGTCCTCTTTAGTGCTTCCCTCCTCTATTTAAAGAGGAGGTTCCCCCTTGTAAATGTATGGGTTTTTACACCCTTCTCTTCCTTTCTTCAATAAATCCAACTTATGACTTTAAGTCATTTCCTATATTTGTGAGTTTTGTGTGTGCACATTTGGTGTTTGTGTTCTTGGCTCTTGTAGTCACTCTTAAGGAGTGACTTTTGCTCTATTGGTGCTTCCGCCTCTTTTCATTACAATAGTTTGCAAAATTATGTAAAACTTCAAATAAATTGCAAAGCATTGACCAAATTTTCTAAAACTTAATAAATACTTGAAAAAGCTTGTGAAAGTCTTGGAAGAAGTACATCAAAATTTTACAAAATATTGATATACTGTTTTGTGGGAGGATGGCAAAATTGTCTAAAACTTTTGGAAAAGTTCATAAATGTTTGGGAAACTTCATAAAAGGTTGTAAGGTTGTGAACGTTTATCAAAAATCAACAAGTATATAAATTTGACAAATTTTGTGCAAGATTTGCTTAACTTCAAAAAGAATTGACAAACTTTAGGAAGGTTAGTGAAATGTTTACAAAAAGTACATAAAGACTTATAAAACTTTATGAAACTTTAGGAAGATTTTCTAGTTTATTCAAAGTTGGTAAAATATTTTGAAACTTATTAAAGTTTGTGCAAGTGTTTCTAAAAGGTTTATCAAAGGCACATAAGAATTTGCACAACATTGGCAAAATGTTATGAAAATTCTAAGGATTGTAAAGTTTTTAAAGGATATTTACATAAAAATTTGCAAGACATTAGGAAAGTTGCCTAAAAATTTTGCAAAAACTTACTAATGAAAAAAAATCTAAGAATTTTACAAAAATGAACAAATGTATGAAAAGTATGTAAAAATTTGAAAAAAAAAACACAAAGTCAAAATTGAATAATATTGCAAAAGTTCCTAACAGTTTGTTAAAATATGTGAAACATTTATAAAACGTATATTAAATTTTCAAAATAATTGACAAAAAATTGTGAGAATATTCACAAAAAATTTGTAGACCTTCATCAAGGTTTATGAAAGTTTGTACGAAAGTATAAAGCTGTCGTGATGATGGATTGAATCATATTAAGGTCTGATCCAGATCCAAACTATAAATTGTAACATTGACTGGATTGTATGGGGCGTGTTTATTAGGGAATATTTGTTATTATTTTGTATTATAGGACAGTTATGTCCATTGAAAATATTGTAACCTCTATATAAAGTGAAGGAAATAGGTCACATCTATTCTTTGGAAAATGTGACAGGTTCAGCCAGCCCCAATCTCTGCGCCTTCTTCTTCTTCTTCTTCTTCTTCTTCTTCTTCTTCTTCTTCTTCTTCATATTCTTCTTCTCTGTTGATTGGTTCTGGTGCATCTCTAAAATCTAACAAAAAGTTCATAAAAAGCACAAAAAAATTGCAAACTATTTTCAAAATTATGTAAAGCTTCGTAAAATACTTACAAATTATAGAAGAAAAGTCGACAGAAGTTTGTGAAAATTTTACAAAGTTTTAGAAACTGAAATTTGTAAAAGCATGTGAAATTTTGTTAAGGATTTATGAAAACTACAAAAGAATTTGCAGAACACCAAAATTTTGTAAGAGTTCACAAAATTTTGCGAAAATATTGCAAAAAATTGTGTTATTGTGCTACTTTATAAAGGATGCAAAACAAGGACAAAATCTTCTGAAACTTAATAAAGGTTTGGAAAAGTTTGTGAAAGTTTTATAAGAAGTATTCAGAAAATTACACAAAGTATAGATATAAAAGTTTGTGAAATGTTGGCAAATTTTTCTAGAACTATTGCAAAAGTTCATTAAATGTTCGTAAAACTTGATGAAAATTTGTGAGAGTTTGTCAAAGATTTATAACAAGTACATAAAAGTTTGTGTAAAACACTAACAAAATTTAATGAAAGTTTGTGAAAGGCATTTACACTAATACATAAAAATTTGCAAGACTTGAAATTTTTTTCTTACAAATTTACGAAATAAAAAAATCTATAAAAAGGTTATAAAAATCTAGAAAAATTAACAAACAATTGTCAAAATTTTACAGAAACATCACAAAATTTAATAGATTTGTCAAATTTTGTGAAAGTTTTAGAAAGTGCATAAAATTTTCAAACAATTGATAAAATTTCTCAAATATCCGTAAGCTTGTAGATCTTAATAAAGATTTTTCAATTTTTGAATAAGTTTGTCAAAAGCTTGCAAAAATTGTGCCAATTTCTAGAAATTTTAATAAAATTCGTAAATAGTTCGCAAAAATTTGTGAAGCTTCATGAAGGTTGCAAAACATTGACAAAATTTTCCAAAACTTTTGCAATTTGTCAAAAATTTATAGAAATACACAAACATCAGTGAAATTTAATAGGTTTGTCAAATTTTGTGAAAGGTTTAGAAAGTGCATAAATTTTTCAAACAATTGTCAAAATTTCAAAAAAAAAATAGCAAATATTCACAAAATTTTGTAGATTTTAATAAAGTTTTTTCAATTTTTGAATAAGCTTCTGAAAACTTGCAAAAAATTGTGCCAATTTCTAGAAATTTTAATGAAATTCGTAAATAATTCGCAAAAAAATGTGAAACTTCATGAAGGTTGCAAAACATTGACAAAATTTTCTAAAATTGTTGCGATAGTTCACTAAATACTTGTAAAAATTTTGAAGTTGTAAAAGGTGTGAAATTCATGAAATTTTTGAAGTTTCTGAAGCGTTCACAAGTTGGCAAAAATCTCAAATATTTTAAATAAAATGTTAAAAAGTTGGCTAAAGTTTAAAAGATCACAGTGTTCACAAAAGTTTATGAAATTTGTATAAAGTTGTAAAAAAATTGATAAATATTTGTCACCTGCAAACTTTGATTACAAAGCTTGTAAAAATTCGAAACAATGTAAAAATCTTTACAAGAACTCATATTAAAATTGTGAAATTTGTACAATTTGTCAAAATTTGCAAAACATGTGAAAAGATTTTGTGGGCTAAAGATTGTAAAATTTGCAAAAGCTTGAAATAATTTTTAAAAAAATGTTAAATAATGCTCACAAAACTCATTAAAATTTGTGAAACTTATACAATTTGTAAAATATGAGAAAATTTGCTGCGCTAAAAATTGTAAAATTTGCAAATTGTTCACAAAACCTCAACAAAAATTTAAAATTTTTCAAAGATATTTCAAAATTTTTGAAGTTCCCTAAATGTTGAAAGTTAGCCAAGCTTATGAAGATTTTGTGAAATTCAAATAATTTCTCTAAAGTTGTCAAAAATTGATGAATATTTGTAAATGTTTAAAATAACTCATGAAGAAATGTACTTGTTATAAATCTTTGACAAAATCTTCTGAAACTTAATAAAGGTTTGGAAAAGTTTGTGAAAGTTTTATATGAAGTATTCAGAAAATTACACAAAGTATAGATATAAAAGTTTGTGAAATGTAGGCAAATTTTTCTAGAACTATTGCAAAAGTTCATTAAATGTTCGTAAAACTTGATGAAAATTTGTGAGAGTTTGTCAAAGATTTATAACAAGTACATAAAAGTTTGTGTAAAACACTAACAAAATTTAATGAAAGTTTGTGAAAGGCATTTACACTAATACATAAAAATTTGCAAGACTTGAAATTTTTTTCCTACAAATTTACGAAATAAAAAAATCTATAAAAAGGTTATAAAAATCTAGAAAAATTAACAAAAAATTGTCAAAATTTTACAGAAACATCACGAAATTTAATAGATTTGTCAAATTTTGTGAAAGTTTTAGAAAGTGCATAAAATTTTCAAACAATTGACAAAATTTCTCAAATATCCGTAAGCTTGTAGATCTTAATAAAGATTTTTCAGTTTTTGAATAAGTTTGTCAAAACCTTGCAAAAATTGTGCCAATTTCTAGAAATTTTAATAAAATTCGTAAATAGTTCGCAAAAATTTGTGAAGCTTCATGAAGGTTGCAAAACATTGACAAAATTTTCCAAAACTTTTGCAATTTGTCAAAAATTTATAGAAATACACAAACATCAGTGAAATTTAATAGGTTTGTCAAATTTTGTGAAAGGTTTAGAAAGTGCATAAATTTTTCAAACAATTGTCAAAATTTTAAAAAAAAAAAAGCAAATATTCACAAAATTTTGTAGATTTTAATAAAGTTTTTTCAATTTTTGAATAAGCTTCTGAAAACTTGCAAAAAATTGTGCCAATTTCTAGAAATTTTAATGAAATTCGTAAATAATTCGCAAAAAATTGTGAAACTTCATGAAGGTTGCAAAACATTGACAAAATTTTCTAAAATTGTTGCGATAGTTCACTAAATACTTGTAAAAATTTTGAAGTTGTAAAAGGTGTGAAATTCATGAAATTTTTGAAGTTTCTGAAGCGTTCACAAGTTGGCAAAAATCTCAAATATTTTAAATAAAATGTTAAAAAGTTGGCTAAAGTTTAAAAGATCACAGTGTTCACAAAAGTTTATGAAATTTGTATAAAGTTGTCAAAAAATTGATAAATATTTGTCACCTGCAAACTTTGATTACAAAGCTTGTAAAAATTCGAAACAATGTAAAAATCTTTACAAGAACTCATATTGAAATTGTGAAATTTGTACAATTTGTCAAAATTTGCAAAACATGTGAAAAGATTTTGTGGGCTAAAGATTGTAAAATTTGCAAAAGCTTGAAATAATTTTAAAAAAAATGTTAAATAATGCTCACAAAACTCATTAAAATTTGTGAAACTTATACAATTTGTAAAATTTGAGAAAATTTGGTGCGCTAAAATTGTAAAATTTGCAAATTGTTCACAAAACCTCAACAAAAATTTAAAAATTTTCAAAGATATTTCAAAAATTTTGAAGTTCCCTAAATGTTGAAAGTTAGCCAAGCTTATGAAGATTTTCTGAAATTCAAATAATTTCTCTAAAGTTGTCAAAAATTGATGAATATTTGTAAATGTTTAAAAAAACTCATGAAGAAATGTACTTGTTATAAATCTTTGACAAAATCTTCTGAAACCTAATAAAGGTTTGGAAAAGTTTGTGAAAGTTTTATATGAAGTATTCAGAAAATTACACAAAGTATAGATATAAAAGTTTGTGAAATGTAGGCAAATTTTTCTAGAACTATTGCAAAAAGTTCATTAAATGTTCGTAAAACTTGATGAAAATTTGTGAGAGTTTGTCAAAGATTTATAACAAGTACATAAAAGTTTGTGTAAAACACTAACAAAATTTAATGAAAGTTTGTGAAAGGCATTTACACTAATACATAAAAATTTGCAAGACTTGAAATTTTTTTCCTACAAATTTACGAAATAAAAAAATCTAGAAAAATTAACAAAAAATTGTCAAAATTTTACAGAAACATCACGAAATTTAATAGATTTGTCAAATTTTGTGAAAGTTTTAGAAAGTGCATAAAATTTTCAAACAATTGACAAAATTTCTCAAATATCCGTAAGCTTGTAGATCTTAATAAAGATTTTTCAGTTTTTGAATAAGTTTGTCAAAACCTTGCAAAAATTGTGCCAATTTCTAGAAATTTTAATAAAATTCGTAAATAGTTCGCAAAAATTTGTGAAGCTTCATGAAGGTTGCAAAACATTGACAAAATTTTCCAAAACTTTTGCAATTTGTCAAAAATTTATAGAAATACACAAACATCAGTGAAATTTAATAGGTTTGTCAAATTTTGTGAAAGGTTTAGAAAGTGCATAAATTTTTCAAACAATTGTCAAAATTTTAAAAAAAAAAAAGCAAATATTCACAAAATTTTGTAGATTTTAATAAAGTTTTTTCAATTTTTGAATAAGCTTCTGAAAACTTGCAAAAAATTGTGCCAATTTCTAGAAATTTTAATGAAATTCGTAAATAATTCGCAAAAAATTGTGAAACTTCATGAAGGTTGCAAAACATTGACAAAATTTTCTAAAATTGTTGCGATAGTTCACTAAATACTTGTAAAAATTTTGAAGTTGTAAAAGGTGTGAAATTCATGAAATTTTTGAAGTTTCTGAAGCGTTCACAAGTTGGCAAAAATCTCAAATATTTTAAATAAAATGTTAAAAAGTTGGCTAAAGTTTAAAAGATCACAGTGTTCACAAAAGTTTATGAAATTTGTATAAAGTTGTCAAAAAATTGATAAATATTTGTCACCTGCAAACTTTGATTACAAAGCTTGTAAAAATTCGAAACAATGTAAAAATCTTTACAAGAACTCATATTGAAATTGTGAAATTTGTACAATTTGTCAAAATTTGCAAAACATGTGAAAAGATTTTGTGGGCTAAAGATTGTAAAATTTGCAAAAGCTTGAAATAATTTTAAAAAAAATGTTAAATAATGCTCACAAAACTCATTAAAATTTGTGAAACTTATACAATTTGTAAAATTTGAGAAAATTTGGTGCGCTAAAATTGTAAAATTTGCAAATTGTTCACAAAACCTCAACAAAAATTTAAAAATTTTCAAAGATATTTCAAAAATTTTGAAGTTCCCTAAATGTTGAAAGTTAGCCAAGCTTATGAAGATTTTCTGAAATTCAAATAATTTCTCTAAAGTTGTCAAAAATTGATGAATATTTGTAAATGTTTAAAAAAACTCATGAAGAAATGTACTTGTTATAAATCTTTGACAAAATCTTCTGAAACCTAATAAAGGTTTGGAAAAGTTTGTGAAAGTTTTATATGAAGTATTCAGAAAATTACACAAAGTATAGATATAAAAGTTTGTGAAATGTAGGCAAATTTTTCTAGAACTATTGCAAAAAGTTCATTAAATGTTCGTAAAACTTGATGAAAATTTGTGAGAGTTTGTCAAAGATTTATAACAAGTACATAAAAGTTTGTGTAAAACACTAACAAAATTTAATGAAAGTTTGTGAAAGGCATTTACACTAATACATAAAAATTTGCAAGACTTGAAATTTTTTTCCTACAAATTTACGAAATAAAAAAATCTAGAAAAATTAACAAAAAATTGTCAAAATTTTACAGAAACATCACGAAATTTAATAGATTTGTCAAATTTTGTGAAAGTTTTAGAAAGTGCATAAAATTTTCAAACAATTGACAAAATTTCTCAAATATCCGTAAGCTTGTAGATCTTAATAAAGATTTTTCAGTTTTTGAATAAGTTTGTCAAAACCTTGCAAAAATTGTGCCAATTTCTAGAAATTTTAATAAAATTCGTAAATAGTTCGCAAAAATTTGTGAAGCTTCATGAAGGTTGCAAAACATTGACAAAATTTTCCAAAACTTTTGCAATTTGTCAAAAATTTATAGAAATACACAAACATCAGTGAAATTTAATAGGTTTGTCAAATTTTGTGAAAGGTTTAGAAAGTGCATAAATTTTTCAAACAATTGTCAAAATTTCAAAAAAAAAATAGCAAATATTCACAAAATTTTGTAGATTTTAATAAAGTTTTTTCAATTTTTGAATAAGCTTCTGAAAACTTGCAAAAAATTGTGCCAATTTCTAGAAATTTTAATGAAATTCGTAAATAATTCGCAAAAAAATGTGAAACTTCATGAAGGTTGCAAAACATTGACAAAATTTTCTAAAATTGTTGCGATAGTTCACTAAATACTTGTAAAAATTTTGAAGTTGTAAAAGGTGTGAAATTCATGAAATTTTTGAAGTTTCTGAAGCGTTCACAAGTTGGCAAAAATCTCAAATATTTTAAATAAAATGTTAAAAAGTTGGCTAAAGTTTAAAAGATCACAGTGTTCACAAAAGTTTATGAAATTTGTATAAAGTTGTAAAAAAATTGATAAATATTTGTCACCTGCAAACTTTGATTACAAAGCTTGTAAAAATTCGAAACAATGTAAAAATCTTTACAAGAACTCATATTAAAATTGTGAAATTTGTACAATTTGTCAAAATTTGCAAAACATGTGAAAAGATTTTGTGGGCTAAAGATTGTAAAATTTGCAAAAGCTTGAAATAATTTTTAAAAAAATGTTAAATAATGCTCACAAAACTCATTAAAATTTGTGAAACTTATACAATTTGTAAAATATGAGAAAATTTGGTGCGCTAAAAATTGTAAAATTTGCAAATTGTTCACAAAACCTCAACAAAAATTTAAAATTTTTCAAAGATATTTCAAAATTTTTGAAGTTCCCTAAATGTTGAAAGTTAGCCAAGCTTATGAAGATTTTGTGAAATTCAAATAATTTCTCTCAAGTTGTCAAAAATTGATGAATATTTGTAAATGTTTAAAATAACTCATGAAGAAATGTACTTGTTATAAATCTTTGACAAAATCTTCTGAAACTTAATAAAGGTTTGGAAAAGTTTGTGAAAGTTTTATATGAAGTATTCAGAAAATTACACAAAGTATAGATATAAAAGTTTGTGAAATGTAGGCAAATTTTTCTAGAACTATTGCAAAAGTTCATTAAATGTTCGTAAAACTTGATGAAAATTTGTGAGAGTTTGTCAAAGATTTATAACAAGTACATAAAAGTTTGTGTAAAACACTAACAAAATTTAATGAAAGTTTGTGAAAGGCATTTACACTAATACATAAAAATTTGCAAGACTTGAAATTTTTTTCCTACAAATTTACGAAATAAAAAAATCTATAAAAAGGTTATAAAAATCTAGAAAAATTAACAAAAAATTGTCAAAATTTTACAGAAACATCACGAAATTTAATAGATTTGTCAAATTTTGTGAAAGTTTTAGAAAGTGCATAAAATTTTCAAACAATTGACAAAATTTCTCAAATATCCGTAAGCTTGTAGATCTTAATAAAGATTTTTCAGTTTTTGAATAAGTTTGTCAAAACCTTGCAAAAATTGTGCCAATTTCTAGAAATTTTAATAAAATTCGTAAATAGTTCGCAAAAATTTGTGAAGCTTCATGAAGGTTGCAAAACATTGACAAAATTTTCCAAAACTTTTGCAATTTGTCAAAAATTTATAGAAATACACAAACATCAGTGAAATCTAATAGGTTTGTCAAATTTTGTGAAAGGTTTAGAAAGTGCATAAATTTTTCAAACAATTGTCAAAATTTCAAAAAAAAAATAGCAAATATTCACAAAATTTTGTAGATTTTAATAAAGTTTTTTCAATTTTTGAATAAGCTTCTGAAAACTTGCAAAAAATTGTGCCAATTTCTAGAAATTTTAATGAAATTCGTAAATAGTTCGCAAAAAAATGTGAAACTCCATGAAGGTTGCAAAACATTGACAAAATTTTCTAAAATTGTTGCGATAGTTCACTAAATACTTGTAAAAATTTTGAAGTTGTAAAAGGTGTGAAATTCATGAAATTTTTGAAGTTTCTGAAGCGTTCACAAGTTGGCAAAAATCTCAAATATTTTAAATAAAATGTTAAAAAGTTGGCTAAAGTGTAAAAGATCACAGTGTTCACAAAAGTTTATGAAATTTGTATAAAGTTGTCAAAAAATTGATAAATATTTGTCACCTGCAAACTTTGATTACAAAGCTTGTAAAAATTCGAAACAATGTAAAAATCTTTACAAGAACTCATATTAAAATTGTGAAATTTGTACAATTTGTCAAAATTTGCAAAACATGTGAAAAGATTTTGTGGGCTAAAGATTGTAAAATTTGCAAAAGCTTGAAATAATTTTAAAAAAAATGTTAAATAATGCTCACAAAACTCATTAAAATTTGTGAAACTTATACAATTTGTAAAATTTGAGAAAATTTGGTGCGCTAAAATTGTAAAATTTGCAAATTGTTCACAAAACCTCAACAAAAATTTAAAAATTTTCAAAGATATTTCAAAAATTTTGAAGTTCCCTAAATGTTGAAAGTTAGCCAAGCTTATGAAGATTTTCTGAAATTCAAATAATTTCTCTAAAGTTGTCAAAAATTGATGAATATTTGTAAATGTTTAAAAAAACTCATGAAGAAATGTACTTGTTATAAATCTTTGACAAAATCTTCTGAAACCTAATAAAGGTTTGGAAAAGTTTGTGAAAGTTTTATATGAAGTATTCAGAAAATTACACAAAGTATAGATATAAAAGTTTGTGAAATGTAGGCAAATTTTTCTAGAACTATTGCAAAAAGTTCATTAAATGTTCGTAAAACTTGATGAAAATTTGTGAGAGTTTGTCAAAGATTTATAACAAGTACATAAAAGTTTGTGTAAAACACTAACAAAATTTAATGAAAGTTTGTGAAAGGCATTTACACTAATACATAAAAATTTGCAAGACTTGAAATTTTTTTCCTACAAATTTACGAAATAAAAAAATCTAGAAAAATTAACAAAAAATTGTCAAAATTTTACAGAAACATCACGAAATTTAATAGATTTGTCAAATTTTGTGAAAGTTTTAGAAAGTGCATAAAATTTTCAAACAATTGACAAAATTTCTCAAATATCCGTAAGCTTGTAGATCTTAATAAAGATTTTTCAGTTTTTGAATAAGTTTGTCAAAACCTTGCAAAAATTGTGCCAATTTCTAGAAATTTTAATAAAATTCGTAAATAGTTCGCAAAAATTTGTGAAGCTTCATGAAGGTTGCAAAACATTGACAAAATTTTCCAAAACTTTTGCAATTTGTCAAAAATTTATAGAAATACACAAACATCAGTGAAATTTAATAGGTTTGTCAAATTTTGTGAAAGGTTTAGAAAGTGCATAAATTTTTCAAACAATTGTCAAAATTTCAAAAAAAAAATAGCAAATATTCACAAAATTTTGTAGATTTTAATAAAGTTTTTTCAATTTTTGAATAAGCTTCTGAAAACTTGCAAAAAATTGTGCCAATTTCTAGAAATTTTAATGAAATTCGTAAATAATTCGCAAAAAAATGTGAAACTTCATGAAGGTTGCAAAACATTGACAAAATTTTCTAAAATTGTTGCGATAGTTCACTAAATACTTGTAAAAATTTTGAAGTTGTAAAAGGTGTGAAATTCATGAAATTTTTGAAGTTTCTGAAGCGTTCACAAGTTGGCAAAAATCTCAAATATTTTAAATAAAATGTTAAAAAGTTGGCTAAAGTTTAAAAGATCACAGTGTTCACAAAAGTTTATGAAATTTGTATAAAGTTGTAAAAAAATTGATAAATATTTGTCACCTGCAAACTTTGATTACAAAGCTTGTAAAAATTCGAAACAATGTAAAAATCTTTACAAGAACTCATATTAAAATTGTGAAATTTGTACAATTTGTCAAAATTTGCAAAACATGTGAAAAGATTTTGTGGGCTAAAGATTGTAAAATTTGCAAAAGCTTGAAATAATTTTTAAAAAAATGTTAAATAATGCTCACAAAACTCATTAAAATTTGTGAAACTTATACAATTTGTAAAATATGAGAAAATTTGGTGCGCTAAAAATTGTAAAATTTGCAAATTGTTCACAAAACCTCAACAAAAATTTAAAATTTTTCAAAGATATTTCAAAATTTTTGAAGTTCCCTAAATGTTGAAAGTTAGCCAAGCTTATGAAGATTTTGTGAAATTCAAATAATTTCTCTAAAGTTGTCAAAAATTGATGAATATTTGTAAATGTTTAAAATAACTCATGAAGAAATGTACTTGTTATAAATCTTTGACAAAATCTTCTGAAACTTAATAAAGGTTTGGAAAAGTTTGTGAAAGTTTTATATGAAGTATTCAGAAAATTACACAAAGTATAGATATAAAAGTTTGTGAAATGTAGGCAAATTTTTCTAGAACTATTGCAAAAGTTCATTAAATGTTCGTAAAACTTGATGAAAATTTGTGAGAGTTTGTCAAAGATTTATAACAAGTACATAAAAGTTTGTGTAAAACACTAACAAAATTTAATGAAAGTTTGTGAAAGGCATTTACACTAATACATAAAAATTTGCAAGACTTGAAATTTTTTTCCTACAAATTTACGAAATAAAAAAATCTATAAAAAGGTTATAAAAATCTAGAAAAATTAACAAAAAATTGTCAAAATTTTACAGAAACATCACGAAATTTAATAGATTTGTCAAATTTTGTGAAAGTTTTAGAAAGTGCATAAAATTTTCAAACAATTGACAAAATTTCTCAAATATCCGTAAGCTTGTAGATCTTAATAAAGATTTTTCAGTTTTTGAATAAGTTTGTCAAAACCTTGCAAAAATTGTGCCAATTTCTAGAAATTTTAATAAAATTCGTAAATAGTTCGCAAAAATTTGTGAAGCTTCATGAAGGTTGCAAAACATTGACAAAATTTTCCAAAACTTTTGCAATTTGTCAAAAATTTATAGAAATACACAAACATCAGTGAAATCTAATAGGTTTGTCAAATTTTGTGAAAGGTTTAGAAAGTGCATAAATTTTTCAAACAATTGTCAAAATTTCAAAAAAAAAAAGCAAATATTCACAAAATTTTGTAGATTTTAATAAAGTTTTTTCAATTTTTGAATAAGCTTCTGAAAACTTGCAAAAAATTGTGCCAATTTCTAGAAATTTTAATGAAATTCGTAAATAATTCGCAAAAAATTGTGAAACTTCATGAAGGTTGCAAAACATTGACAAAATTTTCTAAAATTGTTGCGATAGTTCACTAAATACTTGTAAAAATTTTGAAGTTGTAAAAGGTGTGAAATTCATGAAATTTTTGAAGTTTCTGAAGCGTTCACAAGTTGGCAAAAATCTCAAATATTTTAAATAAAATGTTAAAAAGTTGGCTAAAGTTTAAAAGATCACAGTGTTCACAAAAGTTTATGAAATTTGTATAAAGTTGTCAAAAAATTGATAAATATTTGTCACCTGCAAACTTTGATTACAAAGCTTGTAAAAATTCGAAACAATGTAAAAATCTTTACAAGAACTCATATTGAAATTGTGAAATTTGTACAATTTGTCAAAATTTGCAAAACATGTGAAAAGATTTTGTGGGCTAAAGATTGTAAAATTTGCAAAAGCTTGAAATAATTTTAAAAAAAATGTTAAATAATGCTCACAAAACTCATTAAAATTTGTGAAACTTATACAATTTGTAAAATTTGAGAAAATTTGGTGCGCTAAAATTGTAAAATTTGCAAATTGTTCACAAAACCTCAACAAAAATTTAAAAATTTTCAAAGATATTTCAAAAATTTTGAAGTTCCCTAAATGTTGAAAGTTAGCCAAGCTTATGAAGATTTTCTGAAATTCAAATAATTTCTCTAAAGTTGTCAAAAATTGATGAATATTTGTAAATGTTTAAAAAAACTCATGAAGAAATGTACTTGTTATAAATCTTTGACAAAATCTTCTGAAACCTAATAAAGGTTTGGAAAAGTTTGTGAAAGTTTTATATGAAGTATTCAGAAAATTACACAAAGTATAGATATAAAAGTTTGTGAAATGTAGGCAAATTTTTCTAGAACTATTGCAAAAAGTTCATTAAATGTTCGTAAAACTTGATGAAAATTTGTGAGAGTTTGTCAAAGATTTATAACAAGTACATAAAAGTTTGTGTAAAACACTAACAAAATTTAATGAAAGTTTGTGAAAGGCATTTACACTAATACATAAAAATTTGCAAGACTTGAAATTTTTTTCCTACAAATTTACGAAATAAAAAAATCTAGAAAAATTAACAAAAAATTGTCAAAATTTTACAGAAACATCACGAAATTTAATAGATTTGTCAAATTTTGTGAAAGTTTTAGAAAGTGCATAAAATTTTCAAACAATTGACAAAATTTCTCAAATATCCGTAAGCTTGTAGATCTTAATAAAGATTTTTCAGTTTTTGAATAAGTTTGTCAAAACCTTGCAAAAATTGTGCCAATTTCTAGAAATTTTAATAAAATTCGTAAATAGTTCGCAAAAATTTGTGAAGCTTCATGAAGGTTGCAAAACATTGACAAAATTTTCCAAAACTTTTGCAATTTGTCAAAAATTTATAGAAATACACAAACATCAGTGAAATTTAATAGGTTTGTCAAATTTTGTGAAAGGTTTAGAAAGTGCATAAATTTTTCAAACAATTGTCAAAATTTCAAAAAAAAAATAGCAAATATTCACAAAATTTTGTAGATTTTAATAAAGTTTTTTCAATTTTTGAATAAGCTTCTGAAAACTTGCAAAAAATTGTGCCAATTTCTAGAAATTTTAATGAAATTCGTAAATAATTCGCAAAAAAATGTGAAACTTCATGAAGGTTGCAAAACATTGACAAAATTTTCTAAAATTGTTGCGATAGTTCACTAAATACTTGTAAAAATTTTGAAGTTGTAAAAGGTGTGAAATTCATGAAATTTTTGAAGTTTCTGAAGCGTTCACAAGTTGGCAAAAATCTCAAATATTTTAAATAAAATGTTAAAAAGTTGGCTAAAGTTTAAAAGATCACAGTGTTCACAAAAGTTTATGAAATTTGTATAAAGTTGTAAAAAAATTGATAAATATTTGTCACCTGCAAACTTTGATTACAAAGCTTGTAAAAATTCGAAACAATGTAAAAATCTTTACAAGAACTCATATTAAAATTGTGAAATTTGTACAATTTGTCAAAATTTGCAAAACATGTGAAAAGATTTTGTGGGCTAAAGATTGTAAAATTTGCAAAAGCTTGAAATAATTTTTAAAAAAATGTTAAATAATGCTCACAAAACTCATTAAAATTTGTGAAACTTATACAATTTGTAAAATATGAGAAAATTTGGTGCGCTAAAAATTGTAAAATTTGCAAATTGTTCACAAAACCTCAACAAAAATTTAAAATTTTTCAAAGATATTTCAAAATTTTTGAAGTTCCCTAAATGTTGAAAGTTAGCCAAGCTTATGAAGATTTTGTGAAATTCAAATAATTTCTCTCAAGTTGTCAAAAATTGATGAATATTTGTAAATGTTTAAAATAACTCATGAAGAAATGTACTTGTTATAAATCTTTGACAAAATCTTCTGAAACTTAATAAAGGTTTGGAAAAGTTTGTGAAAGTTTTATATGAAGTATTCAGAAAATTACACAAAGTATAGATATAAAAGTTTGTGAAATGTAGGCAAATTTTTCTAGAACTATTGCAAAAGTTCATTAAATGTTCGTAAAACTTGATGAAAATTTGTGAGAGTTTGTCAAAGATTTATAACAAGTACATAAAAGTTTGTGTAAAACACTAACAAAATTTAATGAAAGTTTGTGAAAGGCATTTACACTAATACATAAAAATTTGCAAGACTTGAAATTTTTTTCCTACAAATTTACGAAATAAAAAAATCTATAAAAAGGTTATAAAAATCTAGAAAAATTAACAAAAAATTGTCAAAATTTTACAGAAACATCACGAAATTTAATAGATTTGTCAAATTTTGTGAAAGTTTTAGAAAGTGCATAAAATTTTCAAACAATTGACAAAATTTCTCAAATATCCGTAAGCTTGTAGATCTTAATAAAGATTTTTCAGTTTTTGAATAAGTTTGTCAAAACCTTGCAAAAATTGTGCCAATTTCTAGAAATTTTAATAAAATTCGTAAATAGTTCGCAAAAATTTGTGAAGCTTCATGAAGGTTGCAAAACATTGACAAAATTTTCCAAAACTTTTGCAATTTGTCAAAAATTTATAGAAATACACAAACATCAGTGAAATCTAATAGGTTTGTCAAATTTTGTGAAAGGTTTAGAAAGTGCATAAATTTTTCAAACAATTGTCAAAATTTCAAAAAAAAAATAGCAAATATTCACAAAATTTTGTAGATTTTAATAAAGTTTTTTCAATTTTTGAATAAGCTTCTGAAAACTTGCAAAAAATTGTGCCAATTTCTAGAAATTTTAATGAAATTCGTAAATAGTTCGCAAAAAAATGTGAAACTCCATGAAGGTTGCAAAACATTGACAAAATTTTCTAAAATTGTTGCGATAGTTCACTAAATACTTGTAAAAATTTTGAAGTTGTAAAAGGTGTGAAATTCATGAAATTTTTGAAGTTTCTGAAGCGTTCACAAGTTGGCAAAAATCTCAAATATTTTAAATAAAATGTTAAAAAGTTGGCTAAAGTGTAAAAGATCACAGTGTTCACAAAAGTTTATGAAATTTGTATAAAGTTGTCAAAAAATTGATAAATATTTGTCACCTGCAAACTTTGATTACAAAGCTTGTAAAAATTCGAAACAATGTAAAAATCTTTACAAGAACTCATATTAAAATTGTGAAATTTGTACAATTTGTCAAAATTTGCAAAACATGTGAAAAGATTTTGTGGGCTAAAGATTGTAAAATTTGCAAAAGCTTGAAATAATTTTAAAAAAAATGTTAAATAATGCTCACAAAACTCATTAAAATTTGTGAAACTTATACAATTTGTAAAATATGAGAAAATTTGGTGCGCTAAAAATTGTAAAATTTGCAAATTGTTCACAAAACCTCAACAAAAATTTAAAATTTTTCAAAGATATTTCAAAATTTTTGAAGTTCCCTAAATGTTGAAAGTTAGCCAAGCTTATGAAGATTTTGTGAAATTCAAATAATTTCTCTAAAGTTGTCAAAAATTGATGAATATTTGTAAATGTTTAAAATAACTCATGAAGAAATGTACTTGTTATAAATCTTTGACAAAATCTTCTGAAACCTAATAAAGGTTTGGAAAAGTTTGTGAAAGTTTTATATGAAGTATTCAGAAAATTACACAAAGTATAGATATAAAAGTTTGTGAAATGTAGGCAAATTTTTCTAGAACTATTGCAAAAGTTCATTAAATGTTCGTAAAACTTGATGAAAATTTGTGAGAGTTTGTCAAAGATTTATAACAAGTACATAAAAGTTTGTGTAAAACACTAACAAAATTTAATGAAAGTTTGTGAAAGGCATTTACACTAATACATAAAAATTTGCAAGACTTGAAATTTTTTTCCTACAAATTTACGAAATAAAAAAATCTATAAAAAGGTTATAAAAATCTAGAAAAATTAACAAAAAATTGTCAAAATTTTACAGAAACATCACGAAATTTAATAGATTTGTCAAATTTTGTGAAAGTTTTAGAAAGTGCATAAAATTTTCAAACAATTGACAAAATTTCTCAAATATCCGTAAGCTTGTAGATCTTAATAAAGATTTTTCAGTTTTTGAATAAGTTTGTCAAAACCTTGCAAAAATTGTGCCAATTTCTAGAAATTTTAATAAAATTCGTAAATAGTTCGCAAAAAATTGTGAAGCTTCATGAAGGTTGCAAAACATTGACAAAATTTTCCAAAACTTTTGCAATTTGTCAAAAATTTATAGAAATACACAAACATCAGTGAAATTTAATAGGTTTGTCAAATTTTGTGAAAGGTTTAGAAAGTGCATAAATTTTTCAAACAATTGTCAAAATTTCAAAAAAAAAAAAGCAAATATTCACAAAATTTTGTAGATTTTAATAAAGTTTTTTCAATTTTTGAATAAGCTTCTGAAAACTTGCAAAAAATTGTGCCAATTTCTAGAAATTTTAATGAAATTCGTAAATAATTCGCAAAAAATTGTGAAACTTCATGAAGGTTGCAAAACATTGACAAAATTTTCTAAAATTGTTGCGATAGTTCACTAAATACTTGTAAAAATTTTGAAGTTGTAAAAGGTGTGAAATTCATGAAATTTTTGAAGTTTCTGAAGCGTTCACAAGTTGGCAAAAATCTCAAATATTTTAAATAAAATGTTAAAAAGTTGGCTAAAGTTTAAAAGATCACAGTGTTCACAAAAGTTTATGAAATTTGTATAAAGTTGTCAAAAAATTGATAAATATTTGTCACCTGCAAACTTTGATTACAAAGCTTGTAAAAATTCGAAACAATGTAAAAATCTTTACAAGAACTCATATTGAAATTGTGAAATTTGTACAATTTGTCAAAATTTGCAAAACATGTGAAAAGATTTTGTGGGCTAAAGATTGTAAAATTTGCAAAAGCTTGAAATAATTTTAAAAAAAATGTTAAATAATGCTCACAAAACTCATTAAAATTTGTGAAACTTATACAATTTGTAAAATTTGAGAAAATTTGGTGCGCTAAAATTGTAAAATTTGCAAATTGTTCACAAAACCTCAACAAAAATTTAAAAATTTTCAAAGATATTTCAAAAATTTTGAAGTTCCCTAAATGTTGAAAGTTAGCCAAGCTTATGAAGATTTTCTGAAATTCAAATAATTTCTCTAAAGTTGTCAAAAATTGATGAATATTTGTAAATGTTTAAAAAAACTCATGAAGAAATGTACTTGTTATAAATCTTTGACAAAATCTTCTGAAACCTAATAAAGGTTTGGAAAAGTTTGTGAAAGTTTTATATGAAGTATTCAGAAAATTACACAAAGTATAGATATAAAAGTTTGTGAAATGTAGGCAAATTTTTCTAGAACTATTGCAAAAAGTTCATTAAATGTTCGTAAAACTTGATGAAAATTTGTGAGAGTTTGTCAAAGATTTATAACAAGTACATAAAAGTTTGTGTAAAACACTAACAAAATTTAATGAAAGTTTGTGAAAGGCATTTACACTAATACATAAAAATTTGCAAGACTTGAAATTTTTTTCCTACAAATTTACGAAATAAAAAAATCTATAAAAAGGTTATAAAAATCTAGAAAAATTAACAAAAAATTGTCAAAATTTTACAGAAACATCACGAAATTTAATAGATTTGTCAAATTTTGTGAAAGTTTTAGAAAGTGCATAAAATTTTCAAACAATTGACAAAATTTCTCAAATATCCGTAAGCTTGTAGATCTTAATAAAGATTTTTCAGTTTTTGAATAAGTTTGTCAAAACCTTGCAAAAATTGTGCCAATTTCTAGAAATTTTAATAAAATTCGTAAATAGTTCGCAAAAATTTGTGAAGCTTCATGAAGGTTGCAAAACATTGACAAAATTTTCCAAAACTTTTGCAATTTGTCAAAAATTTATAGAAATACACAAACATCAGTGAAATTTAATAGGTTTGTCAAATTTTGTGAAAGGTTTAGAAAGTGCATAAATTTTTCAAAATATTGTCAAAATTTCAAAAAAAAAATAGCAAATATTCACAAAATTTTGTAGATTTTAATAAAGTTTTTTCAATTTTTGAATAAGCTTCTGAAAACTTGCAAAAAATTGTGCCAATTTCTAGAAATTTTAATGAAATTCGTAAATAATTCGCAAAAATTTGTGAAACTTCATGAAGGTTGCAAAACATTGACAAAATTTTCTAAAATTGTTGCGATAGTTCACTAAATACTTGTAAAAATTTTGAAGTTGTAAAAGGTGTGAAATTCATGAAATTTTTGAAGTTTCTGAAGCGTTCACAAGTTGGCAAAAATCTCAAATATTTTAAATAAAATGTTAAAAAGTTGGCTAAAGTGTAAAAGATCACAGTGTTCACAAAAGTTTATGAAATTTGTATAAAGTTGTCAAAAAATTGATAAATATTTGTCACCTGCAAACTTTGATTACAAAGCTTGTAAAAATTCGAAACAATGTAAAAATCTTTACAAGAACTCATATTAAAATTGTGAAATTTGTACAATTTGTCAAAATTTGCAAAACATGTGAAAAGATTTTGTGGGCTAAAGATTGTAAAATTTGCAAAAGCTTGAAATAATTTTAAAAAAAATGTTAAATAATGCTCACAAAACTCATTAAAATTTGTGAAACTTATACAATTTGTAAAATTTGAGAAAATTTGGTGCGCTAAAATTGTAAAATTTGCAAATTGTTCACAAAACCTCAACAAAAATTTAAAAATTTTCAAAGATATTTCAAAAATTTTGAAGTTCCCTAAATGTTGAAAGTTAGCCAAGCTTATGAAGATTTTGTGAAATTCAAATAATTTCTCTAAAGTTGTCAAAAATTGATGAATATTTGTAAATGTTTAAAAAAACTCATGAAGAAATGTACTTGTTATAAATCTTTGACAAAATCTTCTGAAACCTAATAAAGGTTTGGAAAAGTTTGTGAAAGTTTTATATGAAGTATTCAGAAAATTACACAAAGTATAGATATAAAAGTTTGTGAAATGTAGGCAAATTTTTCTAGAACTATTGCAAAAGTTCATTAAATGTTCGTAAAACTTGATGAAAATTTGTGAGAGTTTGTCAAAGATTTATAACAAGTACATAAAAGTTTGTGTAAAACACTAACAAAATTTAATGAAAGTTTGTGAAAGGCATTTACACTAATACATAAAAATTTGCAAGACTTGAAATTTTTTTCCTACAAATTTACGAAATAAAAAAATCTATAAAAAGGTTATAAAAATCTAGAAAAATTAACAAAAAATTGTCAAAATTTTACAGAAACATCACGAAATTTAATAGATTTGTCAAATTTTGTGAAAGTTTTAGAAAGTGCATAAAATTTTCAAACAATTGACAAAATTTCTCAAATATCCGTAAGCTTGTAGATCTTAATAAAGATTTTTCAGTTTTTGAATAAGTTTGTCAAAACCTTGCAAAAATTGTGCCAATTTCTAGAAATTTTAATAAAATTAGTAAATAGTTCGCAAAAATTTGTGAAGCTTCATGAAGGTTGCAAAACATTGACAAAATTTTCCAAAACTTTTGCAATTTGTCAAAAATTTATAGAAATACACAAACATCAGTGAAATTTAATAGGTTTGTCAAATTTTGTGAAAGGTTTAGAAAGTGCATAAATTTTTCAAAATATTGTCAAAATTTCAAAAAAAAATAGCAAATATTCACAAAATTTTGTAGATTTTAATAAAGTTTTTTCAATTTTTGAATAAGCTTCTGAAAACTTGCAAAAAATTGTGCCAATTTCTAGAAATTTTAATGAAATTCGTAAATAATTCGCAAAAAATTGTGAAACTTCATGAAGGTTGCAAAACATTGACAAAATTTTCTAAAATTGTTGCGATAGTTCACTAAATACTTGTAAAAATTTTGAAGTTGTAAAAGGTGTGAAATTCATGAAATTTTTTAAGTTTCTGAAGCGTGCACAAGTTGGCAAAAATCTCAAATATTTTAAATAAAATGTTAAAAAGTTGGCTAAAGTTTAAAAGATCACAGTGTTCACAAAAGTTTATGAAATTTGTATAAAGTTGTCAAAAAATTGATAAATATTTGTCACCTGCAAACTTTGATTACAAAGCTTGTAAAAATTCGAAACAATGTAAAAATCTTTACAAGAACTCATATTAAAATTGTGAAATTTGTACAATTTGTCAAAATTTGCAAAACATGTGAAAAGATTTTGTGGGCTAAAGATTGTAAAATTTGCAAAAGCTTGAAATAATTTTAAAAAAAATGTTAAATAATGCTCACAAAACTCATTAAAATTTGTGAAACTTATACAATTTGTAAAATATGAGAAAATTTGGTGCGCTAAAAATTGTAAAATTTGCAAATTGTTCACAAAACCTCAACAAAAATTTAAAATTTTTCAAAGATATTTCAAAATTTTTGAAGTTCCCTAAATGTTGAAAGTTAGCCAAGCTTATGAAGATTTTGTGAAATTCAAATAATTTCTCTAAAGTTGTCAAAAATTGATGAATATTTGTAAATGTTTAAAAAACTCATGATGAAATGTCTCTTATCTTTTCAATCAAAAGAATAAGTAGATCTGCTACAGAAACACGTTTCAAAATACTTGAATTTATTAAAGAAACACATTTCAAAATACTCAAAAAAATCCTATTGTTTCTTCTATAAACTCGCTTGTCATTGTACAAATTAGTATAACAGGTTCCCATCAAAAAATCTCTATACAATTGGAAATATTATATTGCAAAAAAATCCATGCTATTGACATTCTCTTGTCAAATAATCACAATTTCAATAAAGATTAACTAGTTACACATCATTGAATTATTTAATTCTTATCATTTATAGACCTCGCTCTGGCCAATAAGATCTCTTCTGCTGTGTGCAGGGATAGGTTGAATCTGATTCTCAGTGAGTACTTTCCTGTCTGGAAATGTATTGAACTGAGGAGCCTTTTCGGCTAATTCTAGTTGGATTTTCTATTTGCCAAGAAAGGAATCTCAGCCTTCTCTTCTACCCCATCCCTTCTGTTCATCACTTGTTTATTATTGAATAGAGAACGGGAAGTAGATCAAGCCACTGGCAAAGTCTGTCCACTTTCCCTTGCACCGCCGCATAAAACCCCGAGAAAGATATCATTTACTGATAATGGAATACAAAATTGCTTTCTTCACTATTTTCTCCCCAAAAATAGAGAGAGAGAGATAGAGAAGTTGTAAGCCACAAATTCTTTAAGTTCTGTACAAAGAAACAACTTAACTTAAAGAAACAACTTTTTTGAACCAGCTTAGTCTTCCGGAAAAAAATGATCAAGTATTAAAATCCGTAAAGTTTTTGTTAAAGTTTGTGACTTGTAAAATTTGCAAAAGTTTCAAAATGTTTGAAAATTTATTCAGAAGTTGAAAATTTTGTAAATAATTGTGACATTTGTCAAAAACCATAAAATTATGATAGAAGAAAATTTTGTAATGTATATGACAATTCACAATTGAAAAGAAAAACTCATCAAAACTTTGAAATAGTTTAAAAATTGTTTACAAATGCTTAAAAATATATGTGAAATTTACAAAATTTATAAAATTACTCTAAATTTTGAAACACCGTAAAATTTGAAAATTTTCTAAATAATCATAAAATTTGCCAAAAGCTCTAAAATAAGTGGAGTTTGTAAAGGTTTTAAATACTGTCAAAAGCCAAAAAAAAACTTATATTGAATTGAAAGTTGTAAAATTTGTGAAATTCATAGAATTTGCAAATTTGCTTCAATGATTTAAAATTTATAAACTTTGTGAAAGGTAGGTAGTCTGCAAAAGTTAGAAACAATTTATGCATGTTCACAACAACTTGCAAAACTATGTGAAGAGTTTTTGAAAATTTCCTAAAAGGTTTTCAAAATTTCTAAATGTTATCAAAAGTTGTAAAACTTATAAAATTCATCAAATTCGCAAAATTCATCAAAAGTTTTAAAAAATTTGTAAATGTTTGTGAAAGGTAAAATTTTCAAAGGTTTCAAAAAAACTAGAAATGTTTAGAAAGCTCACAAAGAACTTATTAAATTTGTAAATTTCTTAAAATGTGTAAAAAATGGTCAAAATTTGGAAACAAATTTATATTTGTGAAAGTTTGTAAAGTTTGAAAATTTTCAAAATAGTGCTCAAAAGTTTTTCAAATAATTTATCAGAAACAGTGAAATAAAATATTTCATTGGAAAATATATTAAATTAGTATAATTTCTGAAAAAATATGTGAAATTTTTAAAGTTTGTGATGTGTTTTAATGTTTGCACAAGCTCTAAAGAGCTCACAAAAAACTTGTAAGATTTGCGAAAATTGTCAAAAGTTAAACAATTTCTGAAATTTATAAAATTTCAAACACTTTATCAAAAGTTGGTTGTAATATGTTGTAGAATTTGCAAAACTGTCAAATAATTACGAAATGTTCATAAAACCTCAAAAAGTTTGTAACATTGCAAAATAGCTCAAATTTTGCTAAATTTTTTGAAATATTGTAAAATTTTGAAAATTTGTAAATAATTGTAAATTTTGGGGAACTTGTTGAACCAATAAAATTTGTCAAAAGCTCTAAGTTCCAAAATTTTGAACTTTGAACAATTTAAAGATATTACCAAAATTAGTGAACCAACCTTTTTTAAAAATTAGAAAATTTATGAAACTAAAGTAATTTTCAAAAAAAGTTATGAAATTTATAAAGTACATGAAAGGCTATAATGTTTGCAAAAGCTCTAAAAAAGTCATAAAAAACGTGTGACATTAGTAAAATTTGTCAAAACTTGTAAAATTTATAAAACTTGCCAAAAGTTAAAAAATATATAAAATTTATGCAAATATACAAATTTCATCCTTTTAGTATTGGCTTATTAAAAAAAACCTTGTTCTTTGGAAGAGCCATGAAAAAAATTCAACAAAAGACAAACAAATCCACTAAGGGGGCTTCTTTGGATTTCCCTAATTTGGAGTTCTTCGCAGGAAAAAGACACTATTTTGATCTTTTAAGACAAAAATGTAAGACTGGTGCCAACAGTTCATCACGGAAATAAGGACTCAATGAGCCCGGGATCACTAAGGAGTCTTTAAAAAATTTATGAAAAGAAATATCAGAAGCTGCAAAACTTCTGAAGTTCATAGAATCTGCAAATTCTTTTCAAAGTTTTAAAATTGTAGAATTTGTGAAATGATGTAAAGTTCGTAAAATTTGCAAAACTTGTTATTCAAAATTTGTAAAGTTTGTAAAGAGTTGTAATGCAAAAATTTTAACATTTTAGGGTTGTAATTTTTTTCAAAAGTTGTCAAATTTGTAATTTGTTCCTAAAGTTTGAAAAAAGTTTAAAATGTTTACAAAAAGTTTGAATAGCTAAGAAA